>NW_026137923.1:95319-1295319 GCF_019393585.1 Leptopilina boulardi | reverse complement strand
TTTCTACGCAATTACCTCAGATTTCTAGGGACTGCCGGATCGATTACCGGCTTTTCATTGAAATGAAATTTTGGATTAGCTTGGTAAAAAATCGACTTTTTATGTTTATAAGTTTATTAAATACAGTAAAACCCCATTTATCCGAGCTCGCTTTATCCGAGGTCTCGATTATCCGAGGTGGTGTCCCAGTAGGAAAGTCTGTATTATCTGAGTCTAGTCTACTTCATCCGAGTTATTTTTAATTTTAGTTTTTTATAAATATGAGTTTATTTTTAATAAATTCAAATTGTTTAAATTATTATGAAATATATACAATATTATTTTCCCGTTTGTAATAAATAATAATTGTTTAAACAATAATAATGTTAAATTGTAATAACAATTCGGATTATCCGAGGTAGGTCCAGTCCACATTAGCTCGGATAACTTTTTGAAAGCGCATTTAAAAAATAATTTTTTAAATCATTTTTATTCTTCTAAAGAATCTATAATATTTATAGTTTGTGAAATATTAATCACACAGCCCCACAAAAAAAAGTGTCGTGCGCGGCAGACCAGACTAGTCATTTCCTATGTATTTTGACGGGCTGAACACGAATCCGAAGTCCGTTTTGCTCCATCACGTCAGGATTTTTTTCTAACCTCCAAAAACCTGTCGGATTTTCAGAGGTAGGCTATTTTTTTAAAAATTGATGGATTTACTTCAAAATTGGTATCTAGGGGTTTTTTGGGTCGCTGATGACGAATTTGAAGTTAGATTTTCAAAATTCAAAATGGCGGCTCCAATATGGCGGACGAATTTTGTAAAAATTGATGGATTTACTTCAAACTTGGTATCTAGGGGTTTTTTGGGTCGCTGATTACGAATCTGAAGTTAGATTTTCAAAACTAGAAATGGAAATTCTTATATACATAAGTAAGATATTCACGTCTTTTTATGGTAGCGCACACTTTTGTCCTCAAAGGATCTGTGTAATGGTTTTCTTTTCAAATTGGTGCCTCCAGGTACAATATCCCTTTTCAGCATCCAACAGTAGTCGGCCAACATATTTATATCCCATCTTCCTTGATAACGACGCTCAAATTCTTTCAGATCTTGATGGAATCGTTCTCCTTGTTCTTCACTGTAATCTCCAAAATATTCAGGGAATTAATCCCGATGCGTGTCTAAGTAATGCAACTTTATGCTCATTAAGCATCCTAACTTACCAAAGTTTTTAATCATATCACTAACTATTTGCTCCCAATTTTCACTCTTGTGATTACCCAGAAAATTTTCGACAACTGCTTTAAAACTAAGCCTTGCGGCTTTCTCCTTTTTATTCATCTTGGTGATAAATTGCTCATCTTTTAACAATTTGCGAATATGTGGTCCGTCGAAAACCCCTTCTTTTTGTTTCGCATCAGAGATTTCTGGAAACTTTTGTTCCAGGTATTTGAAACAGTTTCCTTTTTTATCTAAGGCTTTGACAAACTGTTTAATTGCTCCTAGTTTCGTGTGTAAGGGCGGAATTATCACCTTTGAAGGGTCGATATAATCCGCCATATTGGAGCCGCTATTTTAAATTTTGAAAATCTAACTTTAGATTCGTAATCAGCGACCCAAAAAACCCCTAGATACCAAGTTTGAAGTAAATCCATCAATTTTTACAAAATTCGTCCGCCATATTGGAGCCGCCATTTTGAATTTTGAAAATCTAACTTCAAATTCGTCATCAGCGACCCAAAAAACCCCTAGATACCAATTTTGAAGTAAATCCATCAATTTTTAAAAAAATAGCCTACCTCTGAAAATCCGACAGGTTTTTGGAGGTTAGAAAAAAATCCTGACGTGATGGAGCAAAACGGACTTCGGATTCGTGTTCAGCGCGTCAAAATACATAGGAAATGACGAGTCTGGTCTGCCGCGCACGACACTTTTTTTTGTGGGGCTGTGTCATTAATAGAATAAATAATCAATAAATACAACAATTTAAATGAAAAAATTATTTGTCACTAAATATAGGAATGAATTGTTTTTGAAATATACATTCAATCATATTATTGAAAACTTCTCATTTAGATAAATTATGTATTGAGTTTTTAAAAATATATTTTGCTCTATTAATTGTTTTAAAAATAAATTATAATCTATTGACTTGAATAGCTACAAACACTATAATAAAAATTGTGTTCGATTTAAATATAATGTAACGTCCTAATTTTCAATTTAGAGTTGTTCGATGGTAATTAAAAAAGTTTTGCATCTTATTTTAATACAAATCAATTTTTTGCGAATGCAATAATTAAATTTTGAAAATTGCTTGTATCCAGTTATTTCTAAAAATCAAACTCGTTATAATTTTACAAAAAGTGTCTCAGTATGTGATAACGACACTATTTACATAGATGTGATCATTAGTCGATAAATACTTCGGGCTTGTTCAGTCGCGTTCGGCAGATGTCAACTGCCGAGCCAACTACTGTGTCTAGACTTCTAGCGATTTCTACTAAGATTTTCTGAGATTTCGAATGAGACTTCCTGGGATTTCTATAGATTTCGAAAATTTCTTAAACTATTCCTTTAATTCTAAAATCATGAAGTCGTGATTTCTGAAGTGAATTTCCCCTCGGGCCCAACAACGGCTGAAATGTTCCTCAGATGCAGATTATCAAAACATTTTTGTGTTGAGATTCCCATATCCGCTTAGTGTAGTAGTTTTAGCATGTTATACACTGAGAAAAATGTTTAGTATCATCTACCAAAGTTTGGTTCTCTCTACCAAATTTTTTATTTGATATATGTGCAACTAATCCGTTTGGTTCGGGCTACTAAATTTTTTCGTTGAATCATTTTGTTCGGTCTACCAAATTTTTTGTTTTGCACAACTAACTTATTGTTTTTAAGCAAACAAAAAAATTAGTTAAATGAAAATTTTTTTTTTGTTTTCTCAACCAACTTATTTTTTTGTTTTATCCTTTTCTTTTTATATAACCTACCTATGCCTACTTAAATTAATTTCTATCGCGGAAAAAACCTAACACTGCTGGGGCTCGAACCCTCAGACTACGCAACGCTAGTCGACAACGCTGACCACTACTCTACGAATCCTACTAACAATTTGAGATTAAATCATTTTCACAATGTATAAAAGCTGGAAAAAAACTTTCGTTCTTGTAACAAGTTTTATTTATTTATTTTCACTACACAAACTTTTTTTTTTAAAAAATGTCTGAAAAACATAAAAACTTCAACACTGAAACTTCACGACGCGAACGACATATGGTTAATGTTGACATCCCGTGAATGGGAAGCGACGCCATATTTACGAGAAGAGCGCGTGCGCAATACAGCATGTCAGCTATTTAGTACTGGGAACCAAACTATTTAGTTCGTAAACATGAAAGCTTCAAATATATTTTTTGGTAGAGCCAACTAAACTTCCCGATTTATTGCCACTTTCTATTCTGTTGTGACAACCATATTTTAGTAACGCCAACTAAAAAAGCTCAACTAAATTATTTTCTTATTATTACGAAATTATTTTTCTCAGTGTACTTTGATGCTTCAGGTTGCGAGTTCGATTCCCGAAAGTGTTAGAATTGCCAATACTGGGCCAGTATTGGGCCGTGTTGGTTTTCGCACTTGGGTTACGGGTACAAACATTGATTTTTCAATTTTTTCGACACAGAAAAATGTAGTTGATACTTTCATTTTCTTGTTCTTTTTGATAGTTTTTTTATAACTTATCTTTTTATTTTCCTTCTTCCATATCCTTTTTACTTGTTTTTTCATCTTTTTTTTCTACTGTGATTTTTCTTTATCATCGTTTTAAGTTCTGATTTTTCGAGCAAAACGGTTGTTTTTGGGCTAATTAAAAAACCGGATTTTTCATTTTCTCTCTCCCTCTCTGTATGTAACTGAAAGGTATGCTCTCATTAGCTATCTCATCGTCGTTGGCTTTGGGGCAATGCGTGAATCCGGGATATACGTATCTGTATACGTATTTACTATATTTCTCAGAGAATTATATGCTGTACACGCCTCCAGTTGGCTGGCTACTTGGGTAGGGTGTCGGTGCGATGGTTGGTCTGGTTGGCTGATAGAGGCGCATCCTCCACGGCATCTCTCTTGCATTTTCCTCTCCCGCATTTCGATCCATCCGCGAATAGCACAGTCGCTGCAACCAGTATGTGTCTGTTACAGTATGTACGTGTACATATTTATACCAGTACTGGTAATGGTGTCAGTACTTGTGGTTCTGGTTTTCCGCAGCCTCAGGCTTATACGTTCCTAATGAACCGTGTAATGACGCCGCGACGCCCAACATCCACATATATATATATATATATATATATATATAAATAAATTCTGTACCACTTTTTCAAATTTCATATATGCTTCACTTCACGACTCTTTTTTAAAATTCTTCTTCTTTTTTTTCTTTTAAAAAAATAACCATAATAAAATTTCTACGATTTAAGAAATGTTTCTAATCTTTCAAGTTTTTTTATTTATTAAAAATTAACATAAAATTTATTGAGTTTAAATTTGTATAAAAAAATAAGATTATATATTTAATGTATAAAGTAATCTAACGTTTCTGTCTGGTCCCGCAATATTTTTCAAGAATCCTTTAGAAAAAAATGGAATTCCACAAATTTAATTTAAATATATATACGTCCTTTTTTTATTATAAAAAAGAATCCTTGATAGCGATTAAAGAAACCTATTTTCAAATATGGAGTTTAATTAATATATCTCAATGACTAATGCCAAAAAATATATTAGTAGCACGTACATTTAAACGAAGTTCTTTTTTTCATTTTTGAAAGTGTGATAAATAAGTGAGCATTAGTTAGCATCTAGAGACACGTTTAGGCACGCAGTATAAAAAACCATAGAAGAAAAAGAAGGTACGCACACAATATTATCGTTTCATTTTTTTTTTTGTCGTTTTCTGCGTCTACATTCTCACACCTTGAAAAGACGCGACACACGTTCAAATCTATGATATTATAAGAAAGAAAAAAAATAATAATACCTATAGAAATAAAGAAATTTTTTATACCAATCAAAAATAATTTAATTGAATAAAAAAAAACTATCTATTCTTAGAACTAAATTTATTTGTATCAAATAACAATTTTGTTTATCACAAATAAAATTTTATTTAATATAAATAAAATTTTTTATTTGCCTCAAATAAAATTTATTTATTAAGCTAATAAATATTTATGTTTGTCTGACAATAAGACAAAAGAGAGATAAATTTTTTTTCTCCTTACCATTTGACACGCGCATTGACTAACCCTGGAGTTTAATATTTCGTTAACGAATGATGGTTTATTAACCTCTTTATTCATTAAATATTCATAATTTAATTTTTTTTCCTACAAAATTCCAAATATTCACGCACTTTATTCGATTTTCTATTCTACATATATAAACGTTTATTATTAGATATTCTTTATTTTTTCAACTGACTGATTTGTTAATTCAATAGGCACTAATTGTTATTTTACTATAAGAAATGGTTCATTAACCTTTACTCATTTTATATTCTTATTTTTTTTCATTTTCAAATATTTACGCACTTTATACGATTTCATTAGATTTCTAACTGACTGATTTGTTAATTCAATAAATTTTCTTCTACTTGATTTAACTCTTTAAATTTGACAAAACACTTAAATTAGACAAAATTTGAAAACAGTAAAAAATTAAAAAATTCAATTTTCAATTTTAAATGATATTTTTACTCCTACTGTGATCAAAATAATATTTCAATATAGAGGAAAATTTGTTTCAACTATTTTTAAAAATTTTATAAACGAAAAAACTACAAAGAAACATTGAAACATTGAAAATTAATTACTTTTTGAATATTTTAAGTGATCCGTTTGAGAAATTCTGACTTATACCTTTAATTATATATTATTTAATTAATTATTCAATCAACGTTTTGTTTTACGTTACAATTTTAATTAACGATATCTTCAATTAATATTAACAGCTGCTGTCAATGGGATTTTCATTAACTTATACAATATTTGAATATTATACAATAGTACCTATTTTATATACTAACGCTATTTTAATTAATATTTTTTTTATCGACTATTGTAATTTGAAAAAATAATACCTTTAATAAATTAACATTATTAAATTAAAAAAATATTAATTAGTTAAACAAATTAAAAATATAAATCAATAAAAAAATATATATATATATAATAAACAAGAAATTATAAAAATTAATATAAAATAACTAAATTTTATTTAATAAAAACTTCAACAAAAAATAATTATTTATAGTTTCGATTTAAAAAAAAAGTCTAATTGAATTTTGTACAACTACAATAATTATATTAGTTGTACTTAATTCCAATTTCCTACCCAATTCCTCCTCCCCTTCAAATAAGTTTTGATTTAATGATACTTTTATTGATTAGAAATTTAAATAAGATAAAAAATATCTTGATATTAAATAAGTAGACGATGAAAATATTTCGTAGAAGTTTATAAGAGACATATCAAATTTAAAAGAAGAAGGAGTGAAAAAAGAGAGAGAGAGAGAGAGAAAGAGAGATGGCAAGGAATGATGTCTCTATATAATGCATCACTTACGTATCTTAATATCAACGTTTCTTCTTGCGTTCACGTGAGTCACGCATGACGTCGCATACATCACACTCTCTCTCTCCCCCCTCACCCTTTTTCAATCTTTTCTGATCCCCTCCCTCTCTTTTGATCGCTCTATGATCTTGCGCCTTGCCTCTTGGTCTCGAAGATTTATTTTTTATTTTTTTATTTTTTAGCCTCAAGTTACAGACGTGCTCACATGTCACGTGTGCACGCAGGTACGCATTTGTGCGTGAGAGGTAGGAAGCTCAGGATTAATAGATCAGTTGAAATTATATACACCGGGTATCGTGAGCTTCTTCTATATATACCCCTGATATTCTTATAAATATATTAATTCCCATGGATCAACATAAAAAAAAAACTTTTTCATTGCATGTGTCTAGAATACAATTTTTCTCTCTGAAAAACAATTAATTAGCTATTAAAAGACAATTTAGAAAATAATTTTTCATAACATTAGAGAAACATGATTGAGGGTCGAAGTTATGTATAATGTCGAAATATGTAGGATTATTTTTTTTAAACGGAAGTTTCTCTTGATATATAATTAATTGACATTTGGAGGAGAATTAAACTAATAAATTAAGGATTTGAATTAACTTTTTCTTAAAAAATCTAAATTTTTAAACTTCACTTTTATGTTTAATTAATACAAAAATTAATTTTAAGTTGATAATTTATTTATTGTTTCGTTTATAGTTTCCTTTTTTTCAGTATATATAACTGATTATATTATCTCAGATTATGATTTTAAATTAGAATTGAATTTTTTTCTAATTAAAATAACGAAAATACTCGTTATCGAAAATTAATTTTAAGTTGATAATTTATCTATTGTTTTGATTAATTGTGATTATAATTTTTTTTTCTTTCAGTATATGCACTATATCTATGCGAGGAAATTTTCTCAAATTATGATTTAAAATTAGAATTTAATTTTTTTTTTTCTAATTAAAATAAAACTCGTAAACTTATTAATAAAGAGCTTAGATGAATTCTTAATTAGAAGAAAATTGAGGGAAGAGGACACTGAAAGTCTCAGACGACTGTCGTGTGTGTTACAGGGATTGGAATGGAACGAGCAATGTTCGTGTACAAGAATCCTGGCCAACGTGAGCGTCTTACGATATGGACAAATCTCACCTCTCCAGCCTAAAGGATCACGCCCCTTGATCGTTTCGCGCATCATGGTGAGTTCCCAGGTGAAGATTTTATTTTTATTCTTTAGTTTATTTTTTTCCATCCATTGACTATAATTAATTATTAATATTGTCAACTGCAGAAAACGTTTATAATTGTTTCTTTAACAGCATGCGTGATTGTTATATCACGTGATCGTTTATTATTTTTTCTTTTTCTCTTAAATGACAAAATAAAATGAAAATGAAATTTGTTTTCACACAATTTCTCTTTAAAAACTGGAATTAATATATTTTTAATCGTTTTTTAAAAAAATAGTAGAATTAGAGCAAATTCAAAATTTTCAATACCTATTTTAATCAATTTCTAGACCCTAGGTATTTTAAATCTAAAAGTGGAAAAAAGGAAAATTTACGTTTCTTTTTTTAATAAAAAAAAATTGTTTCATTAAAAAAAACGTTAAATAAATAAAAATGATTTTGTTTTTCTGAAAAACGTTGAAAATTCGTTGCTTTTAAAAATAAAAGAAAAAATTCTATAATGCAGGAAGGGGTTAATTTCTAATAATCCGCACGCTTTAGGGTACAATAAACCGATAGTAATTTTTCGAATGAGTGATGCTTTAAGGAAGCTTTATAATGAAATAAAAGTACTTGCTTATCGACATTTTATGATATTAAATATTTTAAATCTTAAGGATATATAAATGAATGATTTACAGCAACATAAAGTAGCTACATTGCTTCGATATTACGTCGAATTTTAATACAAGCAATAAATACATCAAATGTTGCGTTGCCTCCACTAACTTGTTTTAGTATAGTTATATTCACACTTTCTCGTAAAATGTCAGGTCAACCGATACCAACAAACCGTTAACTTGAAATTGGTCATTAATTTTGGTTGAATCATTAATATTTATCCGACATGTCTCTCTCTCTCTCTCTCTCTCCCTCGACTTACATAATCCAAAATAAAAAAAAAAATAACTTAAATTAACTATTATTAATTCAGCTTGTTCGTTCAAAGTTCTCGAAAATTATTTAAACTTTTCAAAAAATATTTCTAATATAATATATTTATAATTTTAAAGAAGAAAATAATTTTGAATACATTGGGAAAGTAAATTAAACATAAATAAAAAATACATAATAAGTTTCTAAAACTATTAGAACAGAACAAAATTGTTTGTTTATGTTATAACATCTAAAAATCACAATTTTCTTAAAAGTAATATCAATTTGATACCGAATTGGATCAAATTGATACCTACTTTCAAATTACCAATGATTTCAATTATTTGTAACTTTGACAAAAAACATTTTTTGCTCGAATATTTTCAGAAATTTATTTTGATTACAATAGAAGTAAAAAAAAACCCGATTTATCATTGAAAATTAATTGCTTTTTGAAAATTTTATGTGATCAGTTTGAGAAATTCTGACCCTTTTAAAATTATTTAAATTAATTTGATAATTTTAATGCTTTGACTGATATTGGAGACCAAAAAAAAAAAAATCCCCTTTCTCAAACAATGTTGATTTAATTATATAAAATCAGGAAAGAGAGAGTAATTTAAGAAATAAAGATTTCTTTTAATTCAGAGATCATTTTCATTGAAGACACATCCAATTTCCTTAATCGATCCTAAGAGCTGATTTAAGGCTTGTCGAACGAAAAAGAGAAAAGATGATCGAGACTTGCGCCGTGACCGATGGTCGACTCTTAATACCGGATTGAATCGCGGCCGATCGAATGTTTTGCCCCAGTTTCGCCTGAATGCCAATCTGCACGGCGCATTTGTTCCGGGCAAGCAAACTAGGCGATCGACTTTGTCGATAACAAATCGTCAGTCGCTCTTGCGATCGATCGATTCTCTCTCATTGTCGAATGAGGGAAAGAGAGAGAGAGAGAGGGGGGGGGCTTATAACGATCGCCAATGTGTCAAAAGCTCAAAAACAACCAATACAATTTTCCCTTCAAGACACTCTTCTTTTGCTCTCAAACATCACGAACAAGTTTCTCTCTTTTAATTATAACTCATTCTAAATAGGTTTTGCTTTAGAGGGTGAAAAAAAAGCCAAAAACAGATTTAGAAAAAGTGAAGATTAATAATTGACGCAAAAAGAATATGTTACAGTTAAGTAGAAAAATTGTGTTTAGTCAGACATAACCAAATATTGACATTATACTGTAAGAAGAGGTGTCTTATTTTTAATATATTTCATTGTTTTAAATTAAGATGTTTAAAACATTAAATGTTTTCCAACTATTGAAGTCTTTCAAATCACAGTTTGCTTATAAAATTGTTTATAAATATTGTTAAATATTATCTGATGATAAAATTTTATCAAAGATGTTGTTAATTTTATATTCTGTTTATAGTCATTTGTAATAAAGAATATGCTTGCAATTTGTTTTTCCTGTTTATTTTAAATTTCAGACATTTTAGCGGCCATTTTTGCCACTGTTTTAACCTAAAAGTCTCAAATTGCAACGAATTGATCCAAAAATACGGATCAAATCAAAAATTGATCCAAATTTTTAGATCAATTTGATCCACTTCGGGTTCAATTTGATCCTTTCTAGAAAACAGTGTGAGGCCCCATTTTGAATTTTGAAAGAATAAAAATTTTTAATAGTAATAATGCCTAAATGAAAGGAGCTGATTTGAAAGGATTTGATCGCGATATTTTATCATTCCGAATTTTGTTTGAAGAGATTTCATATCAAAAATATAGGGTTTTAATTTAAATTCAGGTTTTTCTTTTTTTTGTTTAAATAATTATAACTTGTTATCCTTAAGTCAAAAGTTAAATTTTCTTGTAGATTCTGTAAGAGGTTTAAAAAGAGAGAGAGATAGACGTTTGAGTTTTTGACAAATGAAGATTCCTATAATTTTGGAACGTGTGAACGTTTTGTAATCCTCGCTCATAAAGAATGTTGCTGGTAACACTTTTTGATGTCAATTAAAAAAAAAAAAATATCAGGTGGGACTTTAGTGAGGGGAGGTGTCGCGATTCGAATTTCTTCGAGAGGGAAAGCCTCACTCGGCGCGTTGATGATGGAATGCGCTCGGTCATCCTCTGCCGTGTACCAACCTTGGAACCGAACCTTCAAGACTTGGAACGCGCAACCCGCTCAACTAAGACAGCTATGAAATCGTCGGTGATTGCTCTTATACCTCGTATCTCACCCCGACTCACTCTCTCATTTCTTCGCACCTCTTTAAGATATCGTCAGCGAATTTACATTCTCACCCCATTCGACATATTCCTTCATCCGTTTCACGCTTCGAGAGAAAGAAATCCCGATGAAATTAAAAAAAAAAAAGAAAAACAGTTCGGTAGAAAAAAGGTTTAAAAAATTAACTTTTCTTAAATTTCAAGAAAAAAAAGAATTTCTTTTTTTGTTTTCAAAAAATGTTTTTTTTTATCCAAATATAAAAGTTTTTTTTAGATATGCCCATATTTCTTTTATACATAATTATATATAAACTGTTTCACACTGCTTCAATTAATTTTCTTCAATCATGATGATAAAAAAAATATAATATTTTCCCACTATAACATTTTATTCTCAAGAAAACAAATCTTTCCGTAATGTTTGCGCGGTGCTATTAGTTACTTTTTTCACAGCTGTTATAATTAAGGCAACAGAATGATTAGTAATCATCCATCCTTGAAATTGTTTCAAGATTTTAATAATGGTTCAAAAGTTTCATCTCGCGAGGTGTGAATTCTTAAATTGACGTTTCTTCAGGCTGAAGCTTATATAGTTTTAGTTATGTAGTATCATTATTATGGTTGAGAGGAAAAAAAAAAGAGAGAGAGAGAGCAATTTTCCTCGGTCGCGGGAGTATCGCTGATTCATGGAAACAACTCCTCCCAAGAAAGCTTCTTGGAGAGGAGATTAAGTCGTCAAAGGTGCGAGACAAGCACCTAAGCCGTAACTTCGGGATGATACAAGACTAATGGGTTATTTCAGGTAATTAGCTCTAAGGTCGATCCTTTGAGTGGATATGGACGCAAAAAGGCTTCAAGCCTTGTCAAGATTTTAACCAGAGGTTCCGATTACCACCTCGTATGTATATATCCACATTATGTATATGTTCTTTTAACATAGTTTCACATCCTTTTGTCTCTTATTTACAAAATAACATTTAATACAAAAGTATATCATAACTGAGAAATATCACTTACATTATTGTTTGACGTTTTTTCTCTTTTTTTTGCCGTTACTGAAACAGAAAAAAAACTTAATGTATCAGTCATTTCACATAAAATAAAAATTCTAAAAAATTGCACACAAATAAAAATTAAAAAATTTTTATAACCACTTCTTTATTTAATAAATAATATTAAATATTAAGGTAAATGTCCCAATTTGTGTCCACTTGCACATTTATGCACGAAATAAAATAAAAAACAATTTAGAAAAATATTCAAAAAAATATTTTTTGAATATTACATTATATATCTTTCGTGTAGATTTGCATTTAGGGTCTTAGTATTCTTTAATAATTATAAATTAAGTTTTGAAAATTTGCACTGCCGCCCTCTCTGCCAAAACGAGGAAAGTATGCCGCCATCTTATAAAGATTGTCATTAGACAGGTTAACAGAATGTTGTTAGCACAGGATAATTAACGTCTAATATTGAATTAAATTGTTAAGTAAATAATTCAAGATAATATAGTTTTACTGTTTGGAGGTTTTTTTTCATGCAAAGGTAAGTTAATTTTTATGTATACCTAAAAATACAAATACGTACACTAAAATGAGAATGATCCTATTTGTGTTTACATACAATAACACAACTTTAATTAAAGAAATTATTACATTTTTCTGAAAAATACTTCATTTATTAATTCTATAACTCTTAATTTTGAAAATTATTGTGAGAGTTTTTATATTTTAACCTAAAATTATTTAAATATGTGAAAAATGTGACAGTGTAAGAACAGCGAGTATTTTTTAAAGACACTAATTAGGACAAAGCATATTTTTATGTTTGTGTACCAAATAGTGAACATCTATTTCCTTTAGTTACTTATTTATTTATTTACTCAGACTGTGAAATACACTAAATTCACGAAGTAAATTAATTTTTTTTTCAATTCAATTTATTAATTTAATTATTATAAATTTATTAAAAGAATGAAATAACAATTACTTTTATATTTTGCATTTCTTGACACAAATATGGCTGCTGAGTACTAATTGGTACACCTCAGGTCACAAATAGGGGCAACCTAAAATTCGTCGGACACAAATTGGTACAATAACATCACTTAAAAAAAAAAGAAAATTTAAAATATTTTAATAATAATACTCAAATAAAAATTATTTTCTGCTCAAAAAATGATTACCTTTATATTAATGTGAAAAATTATCTCCATGGAAGAATATAAATCGAGTTTTTTCTTTATTAACTAAAGTTAAATTCTTAGTACGACACTAATTGGGACATTTACCTAAATAGAAAAATTCAAAACATAATTTTAAAAATCAGGTTAAAAATCAAATTTAACTTTTTATTTTTACACTGTAAAAAGAAAGTACTAAAACAGTACCGATTTTAGATACCAAATGACAATTTAGTACCTGTAGTCGGTATTAAATTATAATACCTTTCTTTTTACATTGTAACTAAACAATTTACGCTTAATCAAAGACAATGATTTGGTTAAATTGAACAAACTCCTTTAAATAAAAATTGTTTTTATTAACTAAATGAATTTATGCATTTATGAACCAAATTTTTATTTAAACTTTTTATTTGTGTCAAACAAAATAAGGTAATTAAATTGTTTGGTTAAGTAAAATTAACTTTTTTCTCTGAGTGTATAATTAAAATATATTTTTAATACCGTTTATTTCTTAAAATGAAATAAGCTTATTAGAAAAATGTCCGTTATAAAAATGATCAGATTCAATTTTCCTATTTAAATGAGATGAGGTGAAAAAGGTTTCCACTTAAATCAATCAGGGATTTAAAAAATATTCTTAAAGGTTCCCCCTCTTATTATCGAGATCGATTAGGTGATTTTGATGGTAGGACATGATCGTGCATTTGACAATTAGGACTGTACGGTGATAATGACGGTTCGCGCGCATCGGCTCTCTGAAATTGGTTGAGACCAATCTCTGAGATTGGTGTGGTGGAGGAATCGACGTGAAAGGAGGAGTTGAAGTAGAAATATATGACGATGGGCAAAAGGGTGTTCGTAATGCCGAGTCATGACAAGTAACGAGCTTCGCAGCATATTCCGTACGAAAGCAGCTTCTTTTTCCGTATAGTCGTGCCTTCATTATTATTATTATTATTATTATTATTATAAGCATCGATCGTCGTCATCGACGATGTTGTTCGGACAGATCGGCCTGATGATGACGACGATGACAAGGACACCATTATCTCGTTCTGATCATTTTCTTCCTCGCGCTACTGCGCTCACACTCCCTTTTCTCGTATATATATATAAATACTAATTCTAATCCAGGTTGGCAAACTTTTTTTCTTCCTCCTTTATATATTCGTCTTTCATCTTATTCAGGCATCATCAGTCAATTTATTTATTAAAAATACATCCGATAATATACTTTATATATACTCATCCTCTTATATTCAACAAGTGGTACCGATTTAATTAAATAGATTAAATGTTATTTTGAACTTGAAAAAGTCGTAACTAATTTCAAATGGTAAATATATAATTAAAATTGTTATTTCAAAGAAGAAATTTCTTCTTTTAATTAAAATAAGTTTTTACCTCATGAAAAGAAAATTAATATTTTTTTTTTTTTTTTTTTTTTTAGAAATACATGGAAAAAAATTTCATCTAGAACAGCGAAAGGTTATTTCACTAGAATAGTGATATAGATTTAACTGAAGCAATTAAAACTAGTATTATTCCAGTGTTATTAATTATTTTAAAAAAAACACCTGAAATCCACAACGTTTTTGATAAACAATTTTTAAATGAATATTTTTTGAAATTAATTATTCTATGAATTTTCATTAATGTTTATACTGATCAAAAAATTATGAAAAATATTTTTTTGACAACAAATTTTATAATTTTTAATCGTCAACTTCAGCGAGCATTGTAAAAAAAAAAAAAGTTTATTGTTCGGTTCAAGAAAATTTTCCAAAACGTTGAAAAAAATTTATTTCTAAATCCTTGCAAAAAGGAGAAAGAAGAGTTTTTTTTACATTTAAAAAAAATGTTTTTTCAAAAAAAGGGTATATTTTCAATTTCATAGAAAAAGCAAGTTTCTTTCACAGAAACAAGAATCTTTAAAACAATTTTAAAAAATTTTTGAAATTGAAAATTTTTTTTATTTTTTGAAACTTTTCTTAAATTTCCATGAAGAATTTTTTATTTCACTAGAGGAAAAAAAACAACTTTAGAACTGTTTGAAAACTTTTAAAACATCTCATTCTTAATTTTCAAAAAAAAGTAACTTTTTTTATTAATTAATTTGAATACGTTACTGTATCTAGTTTTTTTTCAACCTATTTCTTGATAAAATTACATTTTTCCTCTTGAAAATTTAAGAACATACGTTCAATTTGATTTTCAAAAAAAGTACTATACATATTTTTATTTTAATTATTAAATTATAAAGTTATTAACATTTAAATTAATATTAGTAATTATTCTATAAATAAAAAAAATATTATTATTAATTATTTAATTAATTGTTGTTAATAATTAATTGAAACAACTTATTAAAACTAGTTGAATCAATATTTAATAAGTCAATTAAATTTAGTTAATTATTAAACTCAATATTCCCTCAAACTAAGTAATATATCCACTAAATGAAGATAAAAAAAAATTAATTTAAAGTTCATCATCCTGACGCTTGATCGTTATCAAATATGTATATCTAGAGCCTGTTTCAAATTCATTATAACCGTAGATTTCTCTCGAGTGTTAAGAATAATTCCTCGGATTTACACCTAATCCAAACAAATAAGATCGATGAAGCGACATTCCGTAAAAACCGTAATCCTATTCAAATGAGATCGTAAATCTTCAGCACCTGACTCGAGAGTTAGTCGATTCATCATCTGTGAGTACATCGATAAATTTTTATAATACCGGACATTAGAAGTTTAGCGCGCGGCAAGTCTCTCTAAAAGTGTCTGGCATAAAGTTTTTTTTTCTTCTGCGCACGCAGTGATTAAGAAAAGACTATATATACGAACTCTTGATCTTGAATGATCTCTTCATTGCGGTATAAAAATTTTAGAGAGATGCTGCGAATTATTCACGGTAGATTTGGATCGCAAATTTTTGTCGATTTGGGTCCGTCAATTTCTCACTCTCGATTAACGACAACGAAACATCGAAATGGTGGTTGTAGCATCAGTATGAAGAGGAAGGAACGGAAGAAAAGAGAGGTGGGAGAGCTTTGTTAATTACTGATTTTTCTCGGTCCGCGTCACTTTTTAATTGACGCCAGAAATTGAACCACACCGAGTGAGGCTTCAGAACAGAAAACTGAGTTTGGTGTTTCTGGCAAAGTCATCCTCGACTAAATCTTTTCTCATCCTTCTCGACGACCATCCAGGTCTTCCAATATTATATAGTTCTCCCAATACCATTTCAGAGAGAGAGAGAGAAAGAGAAAGAAGAGTTGGCCTTTTGATTGGATTCGAGATACTAAATCCAAATGTGAAATTAAAGATTTATTGAAATTCAGAGAAATGTCCTTAATACTTTTTACTTTTATTCATACATTTATTTATGTATACCTAACCAACCAAAAATTTCAGTATTATCCCAATCAAAAATTTACTAATGGCACAGTACTGGCGCAGTACTGACAAGTGTTGGCGCAGTACTGGCACCCGGTATTGGCGCCAGAGTTGGCGTAACTTTGGGATGATAACATTTTACCAGTATTGGCTGCCAGAGTTGGCACCAGTATTGGTAACCACTACTGGTTCAGTACTGGCCGAGTACTGGCAGTTTTGTAATTTATTGTATACGAAAAGAAAGCTTTAACTGTAACAGAGATAAGTTTCACTCCAGGTAATACTTTTTTGGTATACTTAGGAAGAAGTGTCTGAAATTTTTAGTAACCCAACACAAATTAAATATTAATTAAATGTGTCAACTAACTAATTAATATTTTATTATATAAAATCGAAAAAACCAAGAATTTTCATTCCTTATAATATATATTGCAAATTATTATTTAAAAAATCAAAAAATAAATATAAAAATATGTTTATTATTAAACCAAACTTTTTATAATATATAAAAACACTTCACTAAAAATAAAAATGTTTATAAAATAATTATAATGTATATAATTATGCAATTAACTATTTAATTATTTTATTATTTACTTTAATTAATATTAATTATTTTATCAAATATAAATAAATTAACATTGAATTCAATTCAATTTACATAAAACAAAATTAGTTTACAAATTAACTCATCACAAATATAATGATTTAATAAATAATGAATACTAAATTCCTGAAATTAAGTAATTATTAAAAAAATTATCTAAATTATTTTTAAATTAACATTACATTTTTGTTTATAATTCACTTTTGGAAAATACAATAATTTTATTGACCATTGAAATATATAAGTTTGTAGGTTTAACTATTTTTTATAATTTCTATTAAGGCCAGGTCCAAGTGAGGCAGCGCCATCTACATTAAAACTAAAATTTTGGAAAATTTTCAACAGCCTTTTCTTGAAAACAAGATGGTAAAATGCTTTTTCCTTTATGGATAATTGATTATTGGCAAGATATACACCAGCTAAAACTTTTTTTGAGTTAAAATAATAAAAAAAATTTCATGTCAATAAATTAAATATGAGCACTTTTTTCACAAAAACTGTAACAGTACTTTCTCAGAAATTACAATCAAAAATGCAATTTCCATTTGGAAAATTAATAAACGCTAAAAAATACACGACCTAAGATTTACCAATCACGAAAATAACAAAAAAAATTTTATTAAATATTTAACATATTGATACTGCTTTACTGATTGTGACAGCCCTTTGGTAGATTATGTATTTCAGGTGGTTAGCAACAGCGCCAATCTCCTCCTTTCGGCAAAACTGCGAAACGTCTGGTGACATATATAACCTGCCAAACGGCTGTCATAATGAGTAAAATATGTTATGTTAAAAAACTTTTTTTTTGTTATTTTCGTGATTGGTAAATCTTAGGTCGTGTATTTTTTAGCGTTTATTAATTTTCCAAATGGAAATTGCATTTTTGATTGTAATATCTGAGAAAGTATTGTTACAGTTTTTATGAAAAAAGTGCTCATATTTAATTTATTGAAATGAAATTTTTTTTATTATTTTAACTCAAAAAAAGTTTTAGCTGGTGTATATCTTGCCAATAATCAATTATCCATAAAGGAAAAAGCATTTTACCATCTTGTTTTCAAGAAAAGGCTGTTAAAAATTTTCCAAAATTTTAGTATCAATGTAGATGGCGCTGCCTCACTTGGACCTGGCCTTAAAAAAGGTTAATTGTATATTTTATATTATTGATAATATAACATTTGTGCAATTTTACTTGCGATTGTATTTAATTTTGATGAACAAAATATTTAAACAAAAAGATTCATCGGGTTCACTCTAGAACTTTTTGTAAACCATTATTAATCAAAAAGAAAATTTATTTGAACCAGTACTGGCTCAATATCGGCTCAGTACTGGTTTGCCAGTACTGGGAGGGTGGTACTGCACCAGTACTGATACAATGAAAATACCAGTACTGATTCAGTACAGACTGCCCAGTCTCGGCAGCCAATATTGAACCAGTACTGCGCCAGTAGTCAACTCTGGTATAATACTGAAATTTTTGGTTGGGATACCAAAGTTCACTACTGGCACAATACTGGTTCAGTATTGGCTGCCGAGACTGGGCAGTCTGTACTGAACCAGTACTGGTATTTTCATTGTATCAGTACTGTTGCAGTACCACCCTCCTAGTACTGGCAAACCAGTACTGAGCCGATATTAAGCCAGTACTGGCTGAAATAGATTTTCTTTTTGATTAATACTAGTTTACAAAAAGTTCTAGAGTGAACCTGATGAATCTTTTTGTTTAAATATTTTGTTTATAAAAATTTTTTCACCTTGATTTTATTTTTCAAAATTTAAATGTACTTTATTTTGCTTTTCTGTATGGGTAAAATTATTTAAACAAAAAGTTTCCTGAGACCAAGCCTAAAACATTTTGCAAGATTTTCTTATTGTTTTCAGATATATGCAATAAACCAAAAAAAAATTTTAAACGATCAAACTAAAAAAAATAAATTTGTTTATAAAAAATTTATATTTTTTTAAATAAAAATTTAAAAAGATTTTCTTGACAACACTTGTTAAAAATCAAAAAACAACTTTTATTTTCTTAAAAAAGTTTTTCAAAAATTCATTTTGATGCAAATATATATGTGATTAAAAATAGATATTATACTTTTGGAAAAAACTTAAATTTAAAAATTTTTACCCGAAAATTTATAAACCTACAAAAAAATACGTATACTTTTTTTAATTTGTCTTGGGTTACTAAAAATTTCACACACTTTTTCCGAAAAAAAAGTATTACCTGGAGCAGAGATTTCACTATTGCAGTGAAACTTATCTCTGTTATAGTTAAAGCTTTCTTTTCGTATACAATAAATTACAAAACTGCCAGTACTCGACCAGTACTGAACCAGCAGTGGTTACCAATACTGGTGCCAACTTTGGTAACCAATACTGGTAAAATGTTATCATTCCAAAGTTACGCCAAATCTGGCGCCAGTACTGCGCCAGTAGTAAATTTTTGATTGGGTAATTACTGTAAAAAAGAAAATCTTATTTTAAGTTGCAATATTTTGAAATTTACTAAATTTACACTTATTTATCATTTAATGAATTCAAGTAAAAGTTAAGTAGAATATACTATATATTCTAAAGAAATCTTTTTTTAAATTATCTACCTATTCATTTATATATTGAAATTTTAAAGCAATAAAGTTTAACTTTGAAAATTATATCGAAAAACATGAACTTTGTAAATAAAAAGCAGGCAGCAATCTTTTATTTTTTTAAATTAAAAATTTTATTACAAGTTCATGTTATAAGATAACTGTCAACTTTTTCCATACTTAAAAAATATTGATAATATTCTACATCAATTTTGAATAACTTATTTAAAAATTTATTAATAATTCATTTTAGTTTTAGAGAACAACTATTGTGTTGTAATTTTCGGTAATAGTTTAAAAATAAATATTGGTAAAAATTTCTAACTGTGATTTTATCAAAAAAAAGTTTATAAAAATATATGACGAAAAAATGTTGAAATCGTGCTTTATATTATTTATTGGAATCTCATTATTACCGCATCTGATTGTGAGTAGTATGGAATGTTGTAGGACACTTTATACATTGACTTTTAAAACTAGAAACAATAATATCTGCTCAGATTTTTCTGCAAAAAACATTGAAAGAAGATATATTGATAAAAAAAAGTACAACATTGGTTCTTATAGTGATAATACTTCATGTGAAATAACAGTCTGTGCTGATGGCACACCAAGTGAATCATATTGTGGCAAAGGATCATGTGCAATTTTTGGTTGCATTTGTGATGGTGGTTGTAGATTAGGAGATCCAGAGGAACGGTTTCAACAAATATATACCGAAGAAAAAGTGTACGATGTGGAGTTTAAAATGTATACTTTAAATTAAAAAAAAAAAAATTAAATAATAGTCGAATTAACATCTTATGTGTGCTACAATTTTTTTTATTTTTTACTCATGACTATTATTTCTCTGATAACACATTGTATATAATATGACATTCAATAAAGGTAATACTTTATTATTTTTGTATTATATTTAATATTTAATTTTTTTTTCAAATTATATTAATCGTTTATTAATGCAATAATCAAAATTTGAATTGAAACGAGGGAAAAAAATTTGAAAAAATAGGTAAATCGGCATTAGGATTGAAATTGATCGATTAATTAATAAAATCTATATGTATCGCTTCTAAAAAGGCTTACGAAAGATATATATACATAACGATATAACGGGTTTAGATACACTTTGTGTTTGCCACTTGCCAGCAATTTGTTTTCAAAAGAACAGTTTTGCTGAAAAAAAATTCGTATTTTCATGTACTTCAATTATTAATTGCTCCGATCTTTCACAGGCGTCAGCTTGGAATAACGGTAGAGCCACTTTTTTCATGATGTCAGCTGCTCCCGGTCTTTCCGTGGATCGCTGAGCAAGTCTGTGTGTTTTACGATCGCAGTATGTTTTTCCATTGTCTCTAGGTAAATTAAATCTTTTTTTTTTTTTTTTTTTAGAAAAAATAAAAAAAAATTCAACTAGGCCGCACACTCCCCTCGATTAAATGTCTACTTTCCCTTTATCATTTATGTTTTTATCTCAATGTTTATTAAACGAAAGGATAATTAATTTTTCATTACCCCCTCTCTTTCTTTCTCTCTTCCCACTTCTTGAGAAAGAAATGCAAAAAATAGAAAAATAAAAATTTTTTTATTATTTTATTTTGAATTTTAGAAATAACGTGATAAAAAAAAATTATTAATTATTATATATAGGTATTTGATAAAAGCGATGATGATGTAAAAAGGAATTTTTCACGTAAAAAAAAGTGAAAGTATCTCAGGGTCGTGAGAAATAAAAATAATAAACTATTTACAATGATGAATTTTGTCTATCGTTGTGAATTAATTTTTTGAATGCTGGTGTATCAATTGCGACTGTAGTTTATAATGTTGATTTAAAAGAATCTCAAAAAGGAGGGACCTCGTGTGACTAAATTTTGTGCAGACGCGTCTTCTGGAAAGGTGGCTGACTAATGGACCAGCAAATTACATTATCGTCAAATCATTGCCTGACTCTTCACCTCGTTGAATTTCACAATGAAAATATTCTAAACACATACATATATATATATATATATATATATATATATATATATATATATACTCAACTCTAAACGGAATATAGTTAATTTTATGCAAATTATAAGTAAACATTGTTTTATTTTCTACTTAATAATAATATTAATATATTCAAATTTAAAAAAATCTTTGATTTAAAAAATGCTTATTTAAATAATAGAAATTTTTTTTTAATTTGAAAAAAAAATCTTTCTCTAATTCAAAGGAATTTTCTTTCTATTTCTTTTTAAAGGATTTTTCTTTTGAAATAAAAAACTGTTTCATTTTGATATTATTTTGAAGCATATTTCACATTTATATATTTTAAACTATTTTTATGTGCAGAAAAAATCGCACACAAACATCATTTATAAATATATATTTTCTAAGATTTCTAAAAAAAAAAATGAATAAAATGTACGCAAGTATCGTATTTATTTTTTTTTCGATAATACATTTTTTTCAATAGTGAAAATGTAACACACAATAAAGAAAACTTGAATTGAAAATGGAAATAACTGAGTATGAGATAACTTACATATAGTCTTTTATTATATATACGATAAAAGAAGGTGTTACATATGTGTATTATATTAAAAAGAACATTGTTATTTCTTATGTAAAATCCGAGTATATACAAAGAAAATTTTCTCGCCGTAGGTATTTATACACTCACTGAAAATATTTTTTCCAAATAAAAAAAAAACATTTCTTTGAATAAAAAAAATAAACTCCCAATAGTTTTCAAAAATAAAAATTTTTTTAATCAAGAAATCTTTTATATATATATATATGAAAGATGATTTTTTTCAATTTAAAAAATATATTTTTTTAGTTTCAAAAAAAAGAATATTTTATTTAAAACAAATGAATATAGGGCAAAAAAATTGTTTTCTTTTCCTAAGGTTAAAATTTCATATAAGATTTAAATTATAATTTTAATCGCTTCATGTGATTTCGGTCAATCAAACAAATAAGTGCGTTTTAGGGGATCTTCTTTCTTTCTAATCTATTACCATTTTCGTTAACAGTTTATTATTAATACGATTAAAGCAATAGATTGGAAAAGAAACAGCTAAAAAATATTAAATATATTAGGAAATATAACATAAAAATAGTTTTTGCAAGGAAGAGATGAAAATTTCGTTGATCGAGGATTCAAATTTAAAAAATTGTTTTAAACACTTAGGTCTTAAAAACTTTTTGCTTGAATAAATCAAACATTTATCTACACGATCTGCATGAAATTAAGGTTTTATTTTTTATTTAAATAAATAAAATTTTAAAAATAAAAAATGTATGTCATTGGGGGCAAAGCCGTTTAAAAACTGTTTCGTAAAAACAGTTAAAAATGAAAATCTGCATTACCTTCATATTTGAAGTTTTTCTAACTTCACATGAATTAAGTGTCAACAAATATTAATCTGATTTTTTAACCAAAACATGTAAGTATTTTTTCGTGCTTTCTTATTGTTATTTATATTTTGAATATAAATATATATTTTTTATAACTGTAGTTTTATTAAATTAAAATTAATGAATTAATATTAAATAATTGTTTTTATTTATTTTCAAAAATTACATATTTCAATTTAATTATTTTTTATTATTATTATAATTATCTTACATTACCTATATATTATTATGTTACATTATTTCACAAAATCAAATAAAATAAAGGAAATTAGTTATTTTTATGTAAAAAATCTGTGTTTATTATATAATATATTAAAATAGTATAATTTTAAAATAATATTTCATTTAGAACATAAATTAATTTATTAGAATTCAAATTTATTATTAACATTAAAAAAATGATAAATTTTGTGTAAATATAATATTAATATTTCATAATATTTTCGCCCCGTTATTTAAATTATTTTTGAATTTGAACAGTCGGTAAAGTAGACTTTTCAACGAAAAAGTGAAGAGTTGAATTCAAAATGTGAGGTTAAAAATACAAGTATTGATATTTTTTATAATATAACTTAAAACTCTTTAAAAAATGTATAAAATACTTATGTTTCAAAGATATTAGGTCATTTACTGCAACATCGTACTGTTATAACGGCTATAATTTTCTACCTTTAAAAAATATAAGCAAAAACGTCGCTGTCTCGCCATACGGGGCAAAGCCGTTTTTTTACATCTCTTTGAAAATAATTAAATTAATTAATCAAGCTTATAATAAATTAAATATAATTACTATTGAAATTCGTTATTAATTAGTTTTAGATGAAATAGAAAAAAATCACGTCAATTGGAGGTGTAATAACAAAAATATTTATAAATAAATGTTACATCAGCGGCTTTACCCGCTCTCCCCTACTTAAGGTATCACAGCGGCACTAATCGGAGTCAAAAGTTTGTAGCTCGCATTACTACTTCCCGCACTATACTTTCGCCCTCAACTCCCTATACTCTCAGCCCATACTGTACCTACTTCTACAAATACACTCGTACACGTATACCCCACACTAGCAGCGATTGGAAGGAATAGGAGGTTTGACAACGTCGCTTTAAGTCTCGCTTTGACTACTGTGGACTACTGTCTCTCTCTAACTAATGTTACCATCCTGCGATGTTGCCACATCAAAGTGGCGGGTGTGCTATATATTGCAAATGACGTCATGAAATAGAATTTTTAATTTATAATTACAAATAAACGGCACGGTAAATTATAAATTTCTTTGTATATTTTAGTTCCAAATTTATTCGTGAATTCAACATTAGTTTTTGAAAAAAATTTATAGAAAACTTCTGATGATATTTATGAAAATGTACTTCTCCCCCATACATTAGTCCCGTCTCCCATACAAAATAAGCAACTTTGATTGCTAATATCTCGGGTTTCGTACGGCGAAAATTCTTCATATTTTGCAAATTTGTCAAGAATGATAATAAGAACATATGGTAAAATTTTCAAGAAAATCTATAGAAAACGGTTTTACCGATGTGATACCTTAATTATTATTATATATAGAAAAGCAGGTGGCTTTCTAGGGAAATTATACGTTCGAGCTTGTCACTTTCCAAAGTTTGCTTTTCCCGACGGATCGAGATGCTGCCAATGACAGGAATCTTTGTCTCCACGGTTTCATCCCTTTCCTCTCACACCCCTTTTTCACTTCATGCCTATCGCTTTATCGTATCTCATCCCATTTTGCAATACCCCTACACTCTTCCATATACATTCTCTCGCGACTTGTCTCTCTCACTCTATATTTACCCCCTCTCCCTCTCTGTCTAAAATATATATATATAGGTACGAAGCCGTACCTGACTCGATGTGGTTCGGTGTTTCCGTCAGGGAAAACTCTGAGTCTCAGCTGTCATCGACAGATCTTCTCACCCTCGCAAAAATAATTACCAGTCTGACGCAAGAGAACTGTCGACCTTTTTCATCCTCTGAAGCTATCCGGATTCAGTTTTTCACCCTTCAAGTATCCTCGAACGCCATTGTGCCAATCGGACTCACTCTCTCGCGGTTGGTCGACGTTGCTTGCAATATAAGCACCCAATGCTTTTCCCAACTAATAAAAATTCATTTGTTTCCTATCGAATGAACGTCGATTTCAATCTGACTCTCTGTTCGTCATTCTAAGAAATACACGCGAGAGAAATTTAATTTTTCTATTTCATTTTACTCTATATCTCTCTCGTCGCGCATTATTCTATCCGCAGTAAACGAAAGACGATAGAATTTTCTTTTGTTCAAATATTAATATTTTATAGAATTTTTTTTTTTTTTTTTATTAATTATATAGTATTTAAAATATTTAGCGAAGAGCACATGACAGGAAAATGTTTATTGAAAGTTTATTTTTAGTAAAATTTTCTTTTAAATAAAATTTTTACTTTGGCAAATTTTTATAATTAACACATATTTTTTACATAAGCGATTATCTATATTTAAGGGGAGAGACAGGTTAAATTTCAATCTATCAAAATTAATGTTTAGGGGATTTCAATTGTTTTTTAATGACATTATTTAGGATCTAAAATTTTTATATATTGTTAAAATTTAAAAAAAAAATTATTTTTCATTTCGAAAAAATTTAACTAAATAGAAATTAGGTTAAATAAGAATTTCGTTAAATATTTACAGGTGAATTAAAAGTTTATTAAAATATAAAATTTCTCATCAATAAAAATGGTGGTAAATGAAAATTTTGCTATCTATAATTTGTTATTATTTCTTGAAGTTTGAATTAATTTTATTATTTATTTATTATTATCATAAATATTATAATTAATATTGAAAAAATAAATAATCAGACTTGAAGTGAATTATTAAATTCTAATGCGCAACAAAAACGAACTCAAAGAACAATAGGAAAATACGTAAATGTGTGAAAAAAAATAAATAAACGAGAAATCCATGACACATATCATTCCCCAAGAGTTTCAGAATGAATTTATCTGTGCTTATTATTTGAAATAATTATTCACAACACATGCTTTTCAACGATTGTCACTCGATCTATGCCCCCGGGGAGAAGTTTCATCGTGCAACTTTATAAATTCATCAATTTTGAATTCAAATTTTTCCCATTCCAACGCCCCGATACAAGTAGTAATCGACGATCTGTAAAGTTCGTCATCGATTCCCGTAGGATAGCAATGCTGCAGCAGCAGTCTTGTTTTGTAGCGTAATGCACAAAATTAATATTGCCACTCGATGGGATTCCCAGCTCGCCTGCGATGTAACGACTAATCGAACGATTGCCTGCCTTTTGTAAAAGCACAAAAAGCATCTCTCTATCTCTCTTTTTTTACCCATCATACATACCTATACATATATATATATATATATATATCTATATTCGCCATTGCATACCAATACATCAACAGTTTAATGGCGCTTTTCCATTTGCTTTTTTCATCACATGAGAATTTTAATTCGCGGATAATAATTCCTCTACAATGAGACCAATAGTTTGACAAGAAAAAATTTTTTTTTACAATATTCAACAAGATTTTAATATTACTTTAATTATTTCTTACATTTTTCGCTTTTAAATACTTTATCGATTAATTAATAATAATTTATTATTTTATGAAATTGTTATAGTTGGTTATATTCCGGGTTGTATGATGTTTGACAAAATTTAGCATTTTATTGTTAAATTTATCAAACATCAGAAAACACCGGAACATTCTTTAAAGTGTCATTTTGACACCCACTTTTGTGCGGAGGAATAATAATTTTATCTTTGCACATAATATTTATTAAGATATATTATAATTTTAACTAATATATTTTTACAATATATTCGGTAAAATATCAAATATAACCTTAAGAAATATTATGATTATAATATAATTTAACTTAGTTTAAAACTTTTAGCTATTTGTACCGGAGTTCGGTACAAAGTTGACGGCATGGCATAAAGGCACGTGAAAATCTCTCTCTCTCTCTCTCTCTCTCTCTCTCTCGCTGTGCAATTAAAGCGACGTCTTGTCGCTATGAGCTCCCGCGCTCGACTGATTCTCGCTTCTTCCCCTTCTCCGCACTCCACATGCTCCGCATGGTGGGGGAAAAATAAGGCCTCTATTGGCTCTCACAATTTGGAGAGAGGGTACCTCGCGCGACTCTTCTCTCCACGCTACATAAATACAGCGAGTTTCTGTGACTCGCTCTCTCTTCTTCGCCAACTCTCAACGGAGCAACACGTCACTTGTGACGAGTTGCGTAACTCCAGCCACGCTGCCATTCCACGCGTCTCACTACCGTGAGACCCAAGCCGCCGCGTCACTTCTCGACGCCATCTTCTCTCAACCGCCTGCCAACCTGTCAACTGCCTGCCGTTCTCCATAGGGAATTTTTATTGAATAAATACTATTTTATTCTGGACTCCATCGTCTTATTTACTCTTTCACTGGCCGTGAAAGACCATCACCATCACACACCAACACAACAATCTGTCCTTTTCAGGACAACCATTTAAAAGGAAAAAAAACATTGACAATTAGTCCTTTTCAGGGCAAATTGTCAATCGTAGGAATTATTTTTGTTCTTTAAACTTGAAATTTAATCCTCGACAGCAGTCGCCCCACGAATCATCGGGAGACTCTTGGGGACTGCGCTCTGAACCCTGCTTGGGTTCGAGTGCCCGACACCAGGAACTCTCCCTGGCCACTGCTCGTTCGACCTTTTTTTTCGTTCTAGGCTAACCTTTGAGCTCGTCACTTTCCCTCCACACACAGTGACCGGTATCAAAATGATTTATAAAAACGCATGAATAATGTCTAAAATTGATTTTACGGAATCTTTATTTGATAGAATTTTCTTTTAGCCGAATTTATATTTGCTCGAATTATTTTATTTGACAGAATTTCCATTTACATTATAGAACGAATAGATAGAACGTCCAAGCGCCCGTCCTGCCGGAAGGCTTTTTTGGATGGCCCTATATATATGAGGGTGGTAAAAAGGGAACTCAAAATTTTTTTCTTTCACCTTTTCTTATTAAAGTAGACGTAAAAACGAAAAAATTCATGCGTTAGACTTTAAAAAAAAATAATATTAAACCATGTTTCGAAGCCTTCAAACTTTGCATGTTTGCTACAAGCCAAAAAAACAGTTTTTCGTAAATTCACTGTAAAATCTACAAAAACCAATATTTTTCGGTCTAACTACTCTCATTTTCTTCTGAAGCCTTCAAAGAATAAAATGTGATAGTTTATTTTAAAAAAAATTCAGTTTAAATATTTTTTTGGATTCGTCAAAAAAACCCTATAAAAACGTCCTTTTTCTTTGAATTCCCTAGCCCAGGGATTTTAATTAACAAACTTTATGTTTACATGCGCTAAAAGCTTGTGTTTTTACCTTTCCAACGATATATTTTACTTTTGGATTATCTGAATCCATGTTAATTTTATAAAGCGATTTCGGAGGGACTCACGTGAGTCTTTTTCATCCTGCCGGAAGGCTGTTGGACGTTCTATCAATAAAAGTTCTATGATATATATAATGTAAAATTAACAGAAACAATTTTTTGCAAAAATTATATTTTTATTCTAAGATGTTGAAAACGATTTCTGCAGTTGACATTTTTAATTTGTAAATTTATTTATCTTAATTAAGAAATGCTTCTTGGTTTTCATTATTGCAGAGCCAAGGGAACTGCGATCAGAGGCTGTGATGCTGTTCAACTCGAAACAATTTATGAGGATAAAATTTAAGCTCATTTTAATAAGTTTGTATGTAGTTATTATTATTAAGCTGTATTATACAATATAAGTGTTGAATAAACAAAATTCGTTAAGAGAAATTATTTTTCGCATATGATTCTCATCCCTTTGA
Source organism: Leptopilina boulardi (assembly GCF_019393585.1). NCBI lineage: Eukaryota > Metazoa > Arthropoda > Insecta > Hymenoptera > Figitidae > Leptopilina > Leptopilina boulardi. The sequence goes on along the minus strand of NW_026137923.1, from coordinate 1,266,272 downwards.
TTTTTACTTTCCTCACATAATTACCTCCATATGAAGTTGGCGTCGACGCCAATAAAAATTAAAAATAATATCAATTACAAACAAAAGACAAATATAAAGATTCATAACATCCATTGTAGTTGTAATTAATTGAGTTTTGTAATAAATAACTAATTATAGTAAATAAAAAATAAATTGTAAGGGTAAGGGTTTGAAAATATATTTAAAGACATGGAGTAAATAATAATAATAAAAAAAAAAAAAAATTATCTCATACGCTATACAAATAATTATATCTATCTACAAATTTTTTGATAATTAAAAAAATTTTAAATCCAAATTTCGGTAAATATCAATAATTATAAAAAAACAACAACAAATAATACAATTGGAAAGTTAAATTATCTAAAGTTTTCACCCCCCCCCCCCCTGCTTCCTACTTCACGACTATTCAAAGTAAAATGATTTCGCGACTTGAAGGTTTTCATCCCAGAAAATCTCTGTACTTTAAAAGCATTCGTCTGGAATAGTTGGTTGTCAACTTTGTAACAGATCCGTCCTGCGCGGTATTGTGTTCAACTGTGCATTGAAAATGAATTCAGAGAAACACCCCTGCTTTCTGATTGAGTTTCGTTGAGTTTCTCTAATTAGCAAACAGATTTGACGTTACAATCTCCAACTGAAAACTTTCCCAATTAAACTGACTTCGAGACGAACTTATTCTGTCACATTGGGAGAGTAGTAACGCGTCGTCTTCGTAACTTGCAATCATGTAGCAAATATATATATACGTATACCACTGTTAATATATGTTCCAACAGAGAATCTCATTTCAAATTTGAAACATTACATTTTCCTAATTAATTTCAGCGTCTTCCTTCAGTTTCATTGTTTTCCAAATATCACCATCTTTGAGAAAAAAAAATTCTAATCAATTATTATTATTATTTTATCGTCATTACACTGAAAAAAAAATTCTGGTTAGGCTATATTTAACATTACTTTCTAGTTATGTTAACCAGAATTCTAGTTGAATTAACTAGAATTCTCGTTAAAATAACCAGAATTCTGGTTATTCTAACCAGAATCAAAATGTTAAATATACCCTAACCAGAATTCTGGTTATTCTAACTAGAATTCTGGTTATTCTAACTAGAATTTTTTTTTCAGTGTATAATCAATAATATATAAATCTTCAATAAATATGAATTTAAATAAAAAATTATTAATAAATTACATCTTTTTTATTTATACGATTCTCAATAAAATACTAAATAGAAAAGATTTTAAATCAAGGCATTAACTACACTGAAGAAAAGTATAATTTCTACCATGAAAACGGGATAAAATTTTTACTCTAGTTGAGGACGCCACCGTTTATGCGCTTTAGCATTATACAGTGAAACCAAACTAAAAATAATACTAGTTTTTTTATAAATTGAGATGACCTTAAATTAAGATAATAATTTTAAATCAAAAAATGATAAATTCATCGATATAATTTTTCGAGAGTTCTTGTATTCTTCAAATCGAAGTCTTATTCTCTTTTCAGGGAAAAATTACCAATTCTTGATTTATTGAACTCAATAAAATTAATAAATTAAAGAAAAAGAAAAATAAACGTTTCAAGAAACAAAGAAATATATTTTTATCAGTTCAAACAAAAAACAAAAGAAAAACGTCGATTTTCTCTCATTTTTTTTGTGAAATCCACCATCGCAAAGAAGAAGTGCTCGCTTTGGGTTCGCGAACTAGAATCTAGAGGGTGAGCAACCCCCGAGTGTAACCCTAGAGAGCAGGTTGCAAAAACGAGGGTTCCCTCTCACAAAGTCTCGCCTGATTGGCGAATGTAGACTATCGACCAACCCGCGACCAGCCCTTTGTTTTAGCCGCCACCCTCTTCAACCCCCCTTGCGGAAACCTAACCTCAAATCTGACGAACTGCAGAGGGATTTCCCCATCGTCATCATCGTCGTTGTCAATGAATCCCTTTAAAAATTCCTTACACAACTCGCTTATATTCTTTCCAATAACATTTTTACTAATTTATAATAAAATACAGTACTCTCTAAATTTGAATTAGTGAGAATTTGTTCATTAATTCAAAGTAGTATAAAATTTTCACCAATTTTATTTTAGTTTAATTTAGTTATTTTAGTTAAATTTAGTAAATACAATTTAAAACTACTAAATCAAATAGTAATATTTTAATGAAAATTAGTAAAAATTCTTACTAATGTGAATTTGTAGCTCACTTTTTATTAAATAAAATTTAGAGTATATATATATGTTGGCAGTGTGTTTTTTGTTGCAATTCCAGCTTGATTCTAATTAGACAAATAAAAAATTAAATTACAGTATTTTGTTTTGTTTATAACTTCTAATTGTTTAACAATAATTATTTAAACAAACAAACAAAAGTACACTTTTCTGAACTCGCAGTGCAGCAAAGTATTGATCTAAGTGCAGAAAAGTGTACTTTTGTTTCAAAGTGCAGAAATCAACAACTTTGTGCCCCATTTACATTGAATTAAAGTGTCATTTTTCTTGCATGTGTTACAAAAAAAAAATTTCGCTGCTGTCTTCAGTATAGGTCATTCCCAAGAAGCACGTAATATATCCTCAATATCAAGGTAATATTACACGTGAGATTCGTAATATAACGCTGTAATATTACAGTAATCTTACAGTGATCTTAAAATGTCCGCCTCAAGGTAATAATACCGGGAATATTACTGTAATATTAACGGTAATATTACAGTAATATTACAGACTGATTTGAGTTATTCATAAAGCATAAAAACGTAAATATATTATAAGTCAATTTGGCTTGTTGGTAAAACTCTGGACTCGTGTGCTTTGAGTTCGGGGTTCGATTCCCTGGATGGGTAGATTTTTTTCGTAAAGAAATGTTCCTATAATATTACTGTAATATTCTCTTGTAATATTACCTTAATATTACTGCAATATTACTGTAATATTACCTTAATATTAGCGCGTAATATTACAGTAACATTACCGGTAATATTACCTTGAGGTGGACATTTTAAGATCACTGTAAGATTACTGTAATATTACAACGTCAATATTACAATCTTACATGTATACTGAAAGACTTTTTGTTTCAAAAATTAATATAATTTGTTTCAAAAAGGGGATAACTGTATTTTTGTACTATTTAGTCATATGAACGTACTAGTTTCTAACCAAATAATACCAAAAATTAGTATGGACCATACTAATTTTTGGTATTATTTGGTTAGAAACTAGTACGTTCATACGACTAAATAGTACAAAAATACAGTTATCCTCATTTTGTAACAAATTATATCAATTTTTGAAACAAAAAGTCTTTCAGTGTAATATTACCTTGATATTGAGGTTATATTACGTGCTTCTTGGGTTCCATGTCAAGTGTACCCAACTCATGTCTTTGACAAGGTTAAGTTAGGTTAGGCTGGGTTAGGAATGGGTTATTCCATTTCAAGTGTAACCAATCATTTTACTAACCATGTCAAAAACATGGGTTGGTTACATTTAATATGGAATGACCCATATATGTTGAACCTATATTAGTATTTTAGTTCTGATTTTAACCTCAAACCCACAGGCGAATTGACGCGGAACGACCCATATATCTACCTATATTAGTATTAAAACGGACATAACCTCAATATTCAAGGTCCTAGATCTCCAGGTCATAGATAAAACATAACCTTAAATAATTTAAGGGCATATGGTTCCAAAATTCAAGTTCAGAGATCAAACATAACCTCAAAATTCTAAGGCATAGGTTTCCAGCATTCAAGGCCTTAGTTCAAACATAACCTCAAAATTCAAGGACATAGGTCAAGAGACCGAGCGCTATGTCCGAGAAACATAACTTCAAACTCCCCTATAATCAAGAAACGAACATAACCTCGAAATTTAGATAAAATTTTTATAATTTTAATATTTGCAAGATTTTAAAAAGTTAATCATTAAAGTGGGAAATAATGGGAGTTGGCGCGAATGTCGTTCCATTTTTTTTTCTTTATAAAAATCTCGAATTCTATACAAGCTATAAGGATAAATTTTTTTTTATTGCAGGTCAATTCTATGATTAAATGAAGATATATAAATCAAAATTAAAAAAAAAAAATTCATGCGTTTTGAGGAAACCTCAGAAATATGGTTTACCATACATGTAAATACGAAGAAACGAAGAGAAAGAAGAGATTAATTTTCATAAAGTAGAAGTAATTATACGTGAGCGGTTGACGAGATGTGAAAAATTAATTCGCGTCATTACACAGTTGGAACACATCTTCTTTCTTTCGTTGACCAGCAGTTGCCTGGGAAGCCTTTGACAAAAAAAAAAAAGATTTTTTTTTAATTAATAGAGCGTACTGCAGCAAGGCAGAGATGATATATATATATATATATATATATATACTAAGCGGAGGGTTCGGTTGAAGGAAGAGTCGAGGAAGAGCGCACAGGCAGGAAGAGGGTGGCGGCAGGCTGTAGGTTGGAGGGTTTTAATGAGGATGAGCGAGATAAAATCCCTCCTTCCACCCTTGTACTCCTCCTTCTCGCATCCACCTCTCTCAAACCATCTTTTGCACTCCGTTTCGCTTCAGCATCCCCAGCATCCAGCCGAGGCTCGCGCGCGATATACCGAAATACAAAAGAGAAAGTAATTTCTTTTCCCAGCAATTTTTCCTCTCTTACCGGTAATGCCGGTTGCCGCGCGCGCGGCTCACAAGGGTCGCTTTATTTTCCTCTCGGATAAAAAATGAAGCCCGAGAGCCCACAGACCTGTCGACTAACTGAATTTATCAGCAAAACTCACCCTACCTCTCATTCCACACCTCGAATCAGGTATTTTTCTACATTTTCTTTTTTTCTTTTTGCCCCCTCATATTTATATATTTAATTGACGTTCTGACATTAATATATTGTATCTTTATTATTATATGATAAACATTTTTAAATTAGATCATTTTTGGAGACTTCTTTTTTTATTAATATAAATTTTATTTTCTTTTGAGAAGTCAAAAAAAAAAAAAAATGTTTTTAAATTATAAAAGCGGACTGATAATAACCCTACCGGAAATTGACAACTGGTATGGAATTATTGACCTGAATCTTTAAACATTTATAATACTACGAAATCCAAAAACTGATTTTTTAAAGAAAATTTACTTTGTTTTTTTTTTTTTATGAAAAAACAGAATATATTATATTCTAATTGTATAGGGTAAGTCCGGGGGAGTTGGCCATGGTTTTTTTTAAAGGTCTATAAAAATAAAAAGAAAGTGAATTATGTATTAACATTTATTGCTAATTAAACATTGAACATTTAATTTACAAAAAATAATAAAAATGAGAAATTTTTTAAATGCAAACAATCTTAAAATTAACATTTTTTAAAAAACGCGTTTGGCCATCTCTCCCGGAATGTACGGGGGAGATATAGCCATAGGCGTACGGGAGAGATGGCCAATACTTTAAAATCAATTTTTAGCTTTTCGCTTTATCAAAATTTTTAATTTAAAGGGATTAAAGTATTTTTTTCTTGTTCTGACTACATTTCGAACATTTATGATTAAATTCAGTGCAATTTTCATAAGCGCTGTCTGTTTGTCTGTCTCACCAACACAACAAGGAAACAAGGAATTTTTTTGAGATATCAGAGTGGTTTCCAATTTATTTTTGTGTCCTGAACATGAATCCGGGTTCCAAAATTACGTATCACGTCTGGATTTTGAGTAAACTGGGGATAAAGTCTCCAAAAACCGTGTTTTTGAGTGTTTTCAGTATTTTTTTTCTTTAACCTGACGTGATAGAGACTTTCATATAGGCTTAAATTAAAGCTCATATCTTACACTTTAAGACACATACGTATGCACAAGATAAAAAAAAATTGAAATTTTGAAAAAAATTAGGTTCAAGTCACTAAACAGATTTTTGGGGTCATTACCCCCATTTTATCAAAATTTCAAAAAATTTTTTATTATACGCATATGGGTCTTAAAATGTACGTTTTAAACTTCAATTTAAGCCTAGATAGAAGTCTCTAGCACGTCAGTTTAAAGAGAAAAAAATACTGAAAACACTCAGAAACACGGTTTTTGAAAAATTTACCCCCACTTTATTCAAAATCCTGGCTTCATACGCCATTTTAGAACCCGGGATCGTGTTCAGCACACAAAAATACATTGAAAACCACTCTGATATGTATATAAAAAAGTCTTATTTTGTAGACCTGTGTTATGATTGTTTATAAACGTTTTTAAGATTTAATTACACAATAGTGAGTTTTTTTTTTATTTGATCATATTTAAATTTGAAAATCTTTGTTGGAGTGTATTGTTGTAATATATGTCATTTGCCACAGAATTAATGTTTTTTTTAGCGAACATACGAATCTCAAGGGTGCCAATAACTTAAACAGTATGGCCATCTCACCTCGAAAAAACATGGCCATCTCTCCTAATGTCAGGAGACAAATTGACACAACTAAAATTTAAATAAATAAATAAAATTTTTGAATAAATATAAATTTATGACAAAGCTTGGGTCATGTACTTTACAGAAAAAAATAAAATTCAAAATTATTCTATAAAATAAAATAACACCAGTGAGAAACGTAAACTCATCACTTTTTTTCCGAACTAGTCAAAATAACAAATCAGTTTTTTACTTACTTCTTCAATATTTTTCGTGAAGTTTTTTCTTTTAATTGTGTTTTGCCACAAAATAAAGCGAACTAATCTTTAATGAGCGATACCTAGCAGCAAATTCTATAAAATATTTGAATTGGCCAACTCCCCCGGACTTACCCTATATAATAGCAGAGATAGAATTGATTTGATAGTTTCAGTGATGGGTTTTAATTTTTTTCTCCCCGTCTCCCAGGTCTTGTGAGGGAATAAAGACATGATTGTCTGTCCGATAACTGCTTTTTCCTCTGATTTCACTACGATCTGTAGAAATTGCTTCCACTAGCGTATCATCCAATTCTAAATCACTATTATTTATTAAACAAAAAAAACGATAGAATTTAAAATGAAGGTACATTTATTGAAATCCGAAAAATGATTAAAAAAATCAAATTTAATAGAAAAGTTAAATCAAAATTTATCTTCCAAATAGAAAAACTATAAAAAATTGTAACTAGGTAGAAATAGTAAATTCTTTCATGACATTTTAAAGAGTTAAGTTATAAATTGAAAAAATCAATACTTTTAAGATTTTATTTTATAACAATACATTTTTTCCTATCAAAAGTTGACTAGTGGCGTGATACTGGTACCAGTACCGCACCAGCAGTGAACTCTGTCAATTTTTGGGTAGGGTTATAATTAATCGATATAAGTTTAGCAACTTGCAACTTGTTAGAGAATGATGATACAGTAATATGGAGGAAATGTTACTGGTGAGCAGTTCTCTAACACGATTCTGGACGTTTAGCATAATTAACGATAGATAATTAACACGCTCATATCATCACTATTCCGTCTATTCCTATAATTACTCAATCACTAATATATATTATACTTAATACTATTATTTCTATCACTATACCATAACGAACAAACTATAAAAATTAGAAAATTTGTTCGCAGAATCACATAAAAAATAAAGATCAAAAGTAGTATAGCGTGACTATAATTTTTTTCAGTAATAAAATTGTATTTTAAAGAATATTTAAAATCTAATAATTTTGCGATTTGCAAATTATTATAATAATCTCTATTTTTGTTTGAAAAATTAAAATTTCTACTATTATAAAATAGCGTAAATTTGAAAATATAACCTACTACTGCGACTGCAGTAAAATTAATTCAAATATTTATGTTTTTAACTAAATTTATTTATTTGAATATATAGTCAGAAAATTTTTAATTCTCACAATGAATAAATTTAAAACAAAAATACTTTTTTTTATAAATAACCAATTTTTTCATGAACTATATATATATTATATGCTGCGTAAAATGAAAAAAAAAATTAATCGTAAACGTGAATTTACAGGAAATTTTGTATTTAGCCTCAACTTGAATAGAAATAAATACATGAAAACAGATAAACAGAATTTAAATTGAAAGAAAGGGAAAAATAAAGCGCTCCAATAATTCCGGTACTTCGAATTAAAACGTCATTTCCCGTCATGGACATGCGGTGTGTTTTCCCTCTTTTTTGTAGCAAAGTTAATCAGCACAGCCATCGTCTGTGTATGTCACAAAAATGACTTTCAAACGTGCATACTACATTCATTTAGCTCATATTTTAATTGATCGTTCTGTATTCGTTCATTTCGAGCGATTTCGAGTACGTTAGATATTCAATGTGTGCTGTAATAATGACAAATGCACACGACATATATAATATAGATAACAAAAAAAAAAATAATTTATAATCATAAATGATATAATAGTAATAAAACAATAATAACAAAACTAAATAATAATACTGATGGTAATAATAAATAAAAAAATAATAATGTTACGAATATTGAAAAAAAGAAAAAAAAACAAATGTTACAACAGAAATACCTTGGCCGTCAATCAGTACCAGCGAGCCAAATTACTGTCAAATGCAATTAAGTACGACGAGGGTAAATCAAAGCGCGTGGCAACCTCGATAACGATTTCAATCCCAAAGCTATATATATCTATATCCTGGCTCTCGGTTTTCTCATCGCTAATTAATACACCTCGCTTGCCATTAGCCAGCCTCAGGCATCAAATTCAAATATGTTTGTATATATTCATAATATGCTTTACTAGTCCAATTTCCAACCGAAAAATAAATTAATAGCTTTATTTTTAATTTCAATCTTTTATAGTAAAAAAAAGTTACATATATATTGTATTGTAATTTCAAGTGCTGAGAATTATCTTGAAGTACTTTAAATTATCTGAAGATAATTCAGATAATTTCAAACAGGATACTTGAGTATCCAAAATTATTATTTAAAGTAACGTGAAATATCCTAAAATACCTACCATGAAGTACACTGCAAAAAGAAGTGTCTTAATATAAGATGTTTTGGTAGTCACTTTTAAGACGTTTTGGTAGTAACTTTTTAGTTATTTAAAGTGTCTTATTTTAAGATGTTATAATAGGAATAAAGCATCTAAATATTAAAATTAACATCTTATTCTAAGATGGAAGCGAATGGAAGTTACCATTTCCGTCTTAACATCTTGTTTTAAGATACCAAGAAGATACCAACTTTTTGCAGTGTATTTTAATTATTATTGGAAGTATTTAAAATTATCTAAAGTATCAGTAAATATTGAAATATTTTGATATAACCTGTATTATCTTAAAGTATTAGAATTATTTGATGTAACGTGAAGTATCGTGAAGTAGCCAAAAATAACTTGAAATACTATATGAATTATTTTAAAATATTCTGAATTATCTAAAGTACTGTGAAATATACTGCAGTACTTTGAAGTAATGTGAATTATCTTAAAATAATTTGAAGTATCCAGAATTATCTAAATTATCATGTCCCAGATAACACATAAGCTTGCTGCGCAATATTGCCAACCTTGCACGGCAAAATTTCCGCAAGCTTACTGCAAGCTTCAAATGTCCTGACTACCTGACCCAAGCTTACATGGTAAGCTTACCGAAAGATTGCAGTGCAAGATCGCACAATAAGATTATCGCAACATTGCTCAGTAAGCTTGCACGGTAACTTTGTAGCAAAGTTGGTGCAAGGTTGCTAAATGACCTTGCTTTGAACCTAAAATTTTTTTTAAAAAGTTTCGTCTAATTTATATAATTTTATTATATAAATTTTATTATATAAATTAGACGAAATATTGAAAAAAATTTAGGTTCAAAGCAAGGTTATTTGGCAACCTTGCACCAACCTTGCAACAAAGTTTCCGTGCAAGTTTACTGAGCAATCTTGCGATAATCTTATTGTCCAATCTTGCAGTAACCTTACACTGCAATCTTTCAGTAAGCTTACCATGCAAGTTTGGGTCAGGTGGGACATTTGAAGCTTGCCGCAAGATTGCTGCAATTACTTTCTTAGTTAGTTTAACAATGTTTGTGTAGTTAATTTCATTATTTCTTAAGAAGTTAAAAATTAGTAGTACAATTAACTTAAAAATGTAGTTAGAATTTAAAACTAACTATAAAATCTTATTATATCAACTACATTCTTAGTTATTTTAAATACTTTTTAGTAGTTAATACAACTTTTAAAATTGAGTTGAGGACCTATTGTACTATACAGGGTAATTAAAAAGTAGTCAAATCTACTACTTATTTTTTTGAGTGTAGGTGTATAAACAAAATTTTTGTTTCTTTACTCCTAAGTTTTAAATTAAATACATAATCACTTGTAAGTTAAAATCAAAATATATTATTATTTTTTAATTTAACAATATAGTTAAAAAAAATCAAGCTTATAAATTGAATTAAACTCAATAATAGAATAATTTACAGTTAAATCGAAATTAAGAATAAATATTTCTTAGTAAAAGCTAAATAAAGTGCCACATTGTGGATACACATATATACATATACAGGGAATTGTTTGAATGGACAGTCGAAATTTTTTTGTTTTTATCTTCCATAGAGAAAAATGTACCTATAGTGAATGGAATACAAGAGGGAATTTTTTGGCAATAAACAATCGACTAACTGGCGAGAGTACAGAATCAGGAACAGTTAGCAAGAGCATTAGGGTGAATTATTTTAGCCGCCCCATGTAAAAAGTGCGTCATAAATCACCGAAAATCGCGACCTCTATAATACCCGAGATCCTGTTTTACGACACTTATACTTCACCTTACAATCTATTAGATTTTTATTTATTTGTTTTTTTTATCTCTTTCTTGGAATTTAATATTCTTTACAAAAACAATAATTTTTTTTAGTTTAAGTAGTAATAATCAGTTTTGATCAGACAGAACAGTAGTAAAAACAAACAAGTTTATTTCATGTAATTTTAGTATCAATAGTAAAACGTAAATTTCAGTCAGACTTTCATTTTTGTAAGTTTTATATCAGTAGTAAAAGACAATTTAAGTAAGACTCGATATTTTTTTTCTAATTTTGGTATTAATAGCTGAAAATAGTTTTAATCGTCACGACGTTTTGATTTGTCATTTATATTTCAGTAGTAAAAGTCAATATCAGTCAGACAAAACGGTTCATTTTCATGCCTATAGTAATTTTAGCAGGTATCAGTAGTAAAAATAATTTTTAGTCAATATTACTAAATATTTGTAATTTTAGATAACAATGGCACAAAACATTAAAAATTAAAGGAACAATACTTTATTGGATACAGCGAAAAGTTTCACTAGAATAGTGAAAGATTTAACTGAAACAATTAAAACTTTTGCTATTTTAGTAAAACCTTTCGCTGTTTCAAGTTTTATTTTGTCCTTGAACCTACAAAGAAATTAATATTTAATAATAATTTACAGACAAAAAAAACTTTATGAAGAAATGAAATAATAATACAAAAAAAGTGATATTTTAATTTGAAAAACAAAATTCCTACTCAATCATTGATTGTTTATTTTTTTCGTTCCTATAGATATATAAGAAGAAAAAAATAATAATCTCTGCAGAATAATTGGCCTAGAAAGCATTCTCGTTATATAGTCTCGAGTGATCGGGAAGATCAAAGAAAAATAACATAGCTCAATGGAAATTTCCTTTTTATCATGATGAGACTTTAGTATAGCGGATGGAATCGAAGTCGATGATTAATTTTCAATTGCGACTTAATTATGTGGCGGCTAAGCCGTTCTTGGAAGTCCGATTGAAGAATGGGGGTTGTGCCACCCCTAATACATTCTCTATCTTTCTCTCTCTCTCTCAGTGGGGACAAAAATAGAGGATGTCACTGTGAGTCCCCAACGGCCATCGACGAATAAAGAATAAAAGACTTTGGCCGGGGGTTGGCGGATTGTGTCCGCTCTCAGGGGGTGCAGGACATGATTGCCAAGAACGCGTGATTAGATGGTCCTACCGTCCATCGACCGTCGAGATTGAACCGCGCGGATATGGAGACGTAAAAAATGCAATCGGCTCTTAGAGTAATGAAAATCCCAGCGTTATCCCCGGTAATTCAACCGAATGCTACTACTGCTATGCTCTGCTGTAGAAAACGAGTCCTGCCAGCCGGTCCAACCACTCCATTGCAACCAGACTTTCGAGGGTCGACGAACTGAAACCAACATCTGTCTCGTTCTCTTTAGAAAAAAGGATTTTTTAATTTTCATGTCCTTCACATTCTATAAATATTTTCATTTATTTGAGTAATATAAATGCGTTGCAACAAAAATTATTCTATATACGAAAACGAGATTTCAGGATTCTGAAAATTTTCCATAAAACAATGTAAAAAGAACGAAAATGTGAATTAGAAAAAATAATTGTAAACTATACATACATCGAAAATTGATATACTAGAATCTAAAATATTTTTGAGAAACAAAATATTTTAAATATTCGACTGTATATTAAAAAATTTCCCAGACACAAATAGAAAGCAAAAATATGTGCACGATGAAAAACGGAAAACAAAAATAAAGTAACTTTTATTATTTTTTAAAATAAATCCTAAACTGTCGGGAATTTCTGACAATTTTTACTACGGAAATAAATAGTAAAAAATACTATTTCCGAAGTAAATTTTACATTTTCAGAAGTAATTTTTTCTATTTTCAAAGCCAAAGTTAACAGAGATGCACAAAAACTCCAGATAGTTTTGGTTTTATTTTGTAAGTAGTAAAAGTTACCTTATATTTTTTTCTGTGTACATATATTTAAAAATATAAAGTTGTAAAGAAAATGGAACAAATTTTCTATTAATGAGATTAAAATATATGTAAAATTTTAATATAAATATTGATTAATAAAAAAAAATTAATTTAAAATAAAATAAACTTAATAATTTTCCAAAAATGCTTTATTCCTAAAAAGAAAATATTGGCAAATATCAGGACAACTTATCTAATTTAAAAAAAAATTGTCTTGCAAAAAGACATCTAAAATATTTAATAAAAACTGATTTCAGTGAACACCTGATTTATAGAAAAAAAAAATATATAAGGTAATATATAATTTTTTTTTGTCCAAAATTAAGATCAATTTGCAAAAGAGAAAGCTTCCAGGAAATTAAAAATTTCTTTTCTTCCTATCCCCCATTTCAAGGGAGTTGTTTCAGGACAATTATGGGATGACCTACTACTTCTTTGATGCCGTCGAAACGAGTGTCGAGGGGTTTGCCTTCTACACAACAAGGATTCCTACTCCCCAGTTACACGTGTCACAGCTTATCACATTCATTACATTACTTGTCCACCATTCCCACAAGTGCGTTGCTTATCGTCACTTTTACATTCACTACAAAGATACTAATAAAGTGTCAAAACATTTCATTTCATATATTATATTAAATATATACATTCCTCAATATATTCATTCAATTAAATGTTTTTTATTCCTTGAATTTATTTTTTTAACATTTATTCATCTAGTATACAATTTTAATCAACGCTGCAATAATTTATTTTTATTATTTAAATAATAAATATAGGTAATCAAAAAATATATATTCCGTAACTTTTTTACTTTCCACTTCCCATTTTTTCATTTTTCAATCAATATATTTACTTCTTCACCGAAAAAAAATCCTCTTGTTTCAAGAGGATTCCTCTTATTTCAATGCATATTTTCCTCTAGTATATGCTGCAAAAGGATGTCCTCTAGGTTTAAGAGGATTGTCCTCCATGTAAAATTATTCCTCTTAATTTAAGAGGATACTCTTATTTTAAGAGGAAAATAACATCTTAAAAAGAACTCTGAAATAATAAAAATGTAATCATCTAGTTTGTATGTCATAGATATAATCTATAAAATTAAAAGGAATAAAATTTGTTATTCCATGATTTACATCTATTTAAGTATAAATAAATTGAAATTGATTTTATTTTTTTGAATAAATCAACTAAATCTATTTTTAATAATATTTTTATGCGCAAAACATATAATTCATTAAATTTGAAAATTTATTTTAAATAAATTTTAAATAAAATTAAAATAAATAAAGATCGTAATTAAATAAAATTTTAAATAGCATAACCTCAAATTTATTTAAATTTTCTTAAAAATTATTTTTAAAAATTTCTTTTACCTTTAAAAATGGGCACGTATCGTGTAAGTTGCAACTGAATCAAGATATTTAAAAGACTATTATCCATTTTGGTTTATTCACCTTTTTTCACACAGAAACTAAAACTTTTTCACATATATGATATGCGATTTATGACGCGACGTAAATGATATGACGCAATCATCTTTGCGCATGAGCGACTTTCTATGAGAAATCCTCTTAGAATTTAGAGGAATATATTCTTAAACATAGAAGATTATTCTAAATTCTAAGAGTATTATTTTTATTCTAAAAAGATTTGTTTCGATCCTCTTGAAATTAGAGGAAAATATTCTCATTTAAAGAGTAATACTCTTCTTTTAAGAATAAAATTCAACAGAATTCTGTAAGAGGAATTTTCCTCTGAATACAAGAATATTTTTTTTTCGGTGTTGTTAAAACAATTTTTTGATACTTTCCTTTAAGGAAAAGATATATACGGTCATTTGATTTTATTGATTGGAAAATGAAGTGGGAAGTAGGGAAAAGAAATAATAATTAAAAGTAAAAAAGAATATACTCATTATATAATTCCTTCTTTTTTTGCAATTTTAATGATTTTTAATTTTCTTTTTAATTGAGATTTTTATTATAACGACGATATTGCTCTTGGCAAATAAAATATTTCCTTGGAATGATCGTGGGACACACACACACACACACAGCGCCATGTATAAGTAAGCGAGAGTAAAAAAAATGCGAATAAAGATCATTGAGGATTTCTTTTCAGTCTTATATTCTCCTGAGAGAAACCGATTTGGTTTGGAACTCAGACATCGCGAGCCGATCCTCTTCTTCGTTTCGCTGTGCCCTCGCGAAATCCCGATAATCCGCGATGAGACACAGATTGAGTTCCATCCCGGGAGTGCTGCATGAGAGGGAAGCGACGAAAGGAGAAAAAGAAAATTGGAATCCTTCCGGAAGGCGCGACAGGAGATGATGAAATTGCGGATGAGCGGGTGGACTGTAGGTGTTAGCGTAAGCCGGATAAAGAGTCCAAGGCTGGACAATTTCGAATTCCATGAAAATCTTCCTCCTGTTCCATCTACCAATCTCTCTCACTCTCTCTCTCTCTCTCTCTCTCTCTTATTCTCTTTCTCAATCTCTTGTCTTGCACTTTTTACGATTATACTTCTTCCATTTTCCCGAAATTAAAGTTTTTAGGGATTATTTGCTTGAATCTGTGATAAAAATCCTTTACAAAAAATTTTCTTTTTCTTCTTTTTTAAATTAAGTTTTCAATTAGGGCATTTCCACGTGTGACGCACGGACGTTTGTATGACAAATTTTATTGTTTTAGCCTTTCTAGTAATTTCAAATGAATTGATAATACAAAAAGTCAATTAAAATTGAAAATCTAATGAGCAAATCTTTCTAAAACCTATGTTAAAAAATCTTTTTCTCCTTCTTTACACCTTTTTTTGGTTAAATTATGAAACGTGACGCACGGACGTTTTCTGGACACACCTTTCGACAGCTCGGTGTAATTTATAAATTTTCTGCGAATTGTAATATTTTAAAAATATTTAATATATACCAATATAATAAGTAATCCATGTAGAAGCAGTTTGAAAAAAATTAAAAAATTTTTAATAAATTTTGGGGAATCCACACGCATTTTATCATCGTGACGCACGGACTTGACTATTGTGACGCACGGACATTATTCGATTTTTTTATAGGAGTTTGTATTCAGATGTTACAAAATGTATAAAAGGATATGTTATAAATTAATATTTGAACAAATATTTACATGCTTTTATAAAAAAATAATTAATAATTATATCGATTAAATATATTGTATATAAATAATAATTTTTAATACCACAAATAGAACGAAATTATATTTATTTAAAGTTGTTGCTAGGTTTTACAGTATGTAGTTATAAATTATATTTATTGTTGAAGTTTGAAATGAGATACTTTTCATATAACATGACAAATAAGATTGTAAATTTATTAAAATAAATTAAAATAGAGCTACTTCTTGCTCTGTGGAAGAACGTGCGTGTTCTTTAACTCCCAAAACAGATCCATTTACAACACGGATAAAATGTTTTTTGCGTTTTCTTTCAGCATCTTTTAACCTAAAATTCTTGCAAGCTGTTGTATCTTTTTTCAAATTCATACGTTTCAATCTCATTCGATCTCTTTGTTTTACTTTATCTTCTTCACCTAAACCATTTTCTTTTCTGCGTTGCCTATATGCAGCTGCCCTTTGGGCCGCGGAAAGAGGTGAAGATTTTTTTGGTGTCATTTTGTTGTACACATTTCTCAAGTTTGTTATTGAAAATTTTTCCATTTATTAACCTCACTTCAAAAAAAAACAATTGAAATTTGTAACCTACAGATGGGTAACCTAACAATTTACACTTTTTTTGTCCGTGCATCACGGTAATATCAGACATAATTTGTGTTAAGTCACAAAAATTTCTATGGGAAAATATTCAGGATAAAAAATTAGCTTTGTATCCGAGATTTCAAGTTATAAAGTGCAGTAGTAATTGCTGTAAATAAAAAAATGCATTTTTTTCGTGACGCACGGACATTGTTTTTTGAAATTTTAAAATACTTTTAAATATTAGAAATAATATAGAAAGAATAATTAAAAAACATTTTTTTGAGTTGTTTAGGAGTTGCACTACACGATACAAGTGAAAAATTATTTGTATAATGACCGTAAGTCTCTGAAATATAGTTTCGAAATATGCCTCTCAGTGGATTTATTTAACACGTACAACTAAATTTAAAATTCCAACTCTATGTCCGTGTTTTCATGGAAATGCCCATTATTGATAAAATGTTCCAATATTGCAAATCTTATATCAAATATTATATTAAACTCGATAAGAAGTCATAAATCATGAAAATTCATTGGAATGTCCAAATTTTCAAAATATCTTAATACAGTTTAACTCAATCATGTACAGTACTAATATTATTTTATTTCAATAGTTTTGGTGATTAACGCCAAAAAATTTGATGCTAACTTCATGCAGCACCACACGGAGAAAAAAATCAGGGCTTTTGTAGCACGGAAGTAGATCGTGAATTTTTCGCCCGGCGCTTTTCTTCCCCGTAAAGTTTATTTATTAGAAACAATTTTGAAGTTATATGCATTAAATGGCTTTAAATTGAATTTTTAATCCTTTGCGGCACACATTTTTCATTCCATTCAAAAATACACATGATCACACCTATAAGGGTTTTTGGGGTCGCTGATTACAAATCTAAAGTCAGTTTTTAAAAATTCAAAATGGCGGATCCAATATGGCGGACAACTTTTTGAAAACTTAATGCAATTCGCTTGAAACTAGTTACTTGGGGATTTTTGGGGTCGCTGATTACGAATCTGAAGTCAGTTTTCAAAAATTAAAAATGTTGGATCCAATATGGCGTACGATTTTTGAAATCTAATGCAATTCGCTTGAAACTTGTTACTCGGGGTTTTTCGAAATGATTTGGTAGCCTTGAAAAAGGCTGATTGTTATAGTTGCTGATTACAAATATCACGTTTTTTTTTAAAAATTGGAAATGGCGGATCGTAAGTAAAATTGCATTTTTAGTTGTGATAAGGAGAGAAACAATTTCTTACTGGCAATAGGCAGAGTGGAACATTGCAAGTTTTACAAATCCAGGACGTTCGCTTTTGTACTACAATGAGCACATATTGGATCCACATTTTGAATTTTGAAAAACTAACATTGGATTCGTAATCAGCGACCCGAAAACCCCCGAGTAACAAGTTTTAAGCAAATTTCGTGGATTTTTAAAATTTTCGGTCGCCATATTGGATTCGCCATTTTGAATTTTTTAAAACTGTCTTCAGAATCGTAATTAGCGACACCAAAAACCCCCGATTAACGAGTTTCAAGCGAATTCAAGCAAGTTTTAAAAAATTGTCCGCCATATTGGATCCGCCATTTTGAAATTTTTAAAAACAGACTTCAGATTCGTAATCAGCGATCCCAAAAACCTCCAAGTACAAAATATCGGTTCCCTTTTTACCTAAATTTTCGATAATGAATTTGTTGACAATTATTTATTTATAATTGTTTTTAATTTTGCGTAAATATTGTTACTTTTATTTTCATTTCATTCAATAATATGTTCTCATTCACTTTAAAAAAAATTAATGAATATTGCTTAAAAAACTTAAAGTACAGTAAGAAAAGTTGTAAAAAAATAGGTGGTAATCTGGGTTACCACTGTGCCGCAAAGGGTTAAAATACGTTTTCTCAAACATTTGCAAGAAGCTCTTCTTACCGAAATATGTCGGAACTCGTGGAAAAGAAGCAAGCACCTTGATAGTGCTTGCGTTCTCCGCGTGGCGTCGTTACGAATGCAGCACGATTTCTTGCTACCAAAGCACATCTGACTTGGACTTGTAATACAGACATTCGTCGCGCAGAAAGCGTATGAATTCATATTCCGTGCTACAAAGCTCTGATTTTTTTCCCCGTGGCACACGGAGAGAAGAGTTACCGTTGTAACTTGTTTAGTAGCCTAACAAATTGTAAACAATTAAAAATTGAAACATTTAAAAATTTTCAATTGGCATACGGTAAGCAAAGTATATTCAAAATACACATAATTTTGGTCACCGTAATTGACGCACAGAAACTGATTCTAACACGCCGTAACTGTCACATTTACCCTATATATATATATATGTAATTGAATACCCGGATCAAATATGTCGACTGACGCTCGGACGCACGCTCTAATGGTAGTCGGGTAGCAGTGAGCCGCCCACAGGCTGTCACTGCTACTTGACTGGTAATAGAGCGTTCGTCCGAGCGTCGGTCGACATATTTGATCCGGGTATTCAATTATATATATTTCAGTCTATCAGTGAACAAAAACCAAAGGACAAATTAAAAAGGAAGATATCTTTTTCTTCTCATTGAGAGGATAAGCGCGAATTCTCGTTTTCTTCAGTGTTCACGATAAGAGTTGACTCAATATTAATTTAAAATGCGAGTACTCGTGGTCCCGGTGCCGCTAACGGGCCGCGATTATTTTAATCCAGCTGCGAAAGCGGAGAAAGGGGCTATAGGACTGCGAAGAAGAACTGCAGGAGGGACACGAGATAGAACTCGTAATTTGTTTCGAGATCGTATCTTCAAAGTGGCTCTTCGTCCTCGTTGAGGGGGACATTCGCCTGTGTGTCGTACAGAATGAGATACATATATATATACAAATAAAGAACAAAGTTATGACTAAAATGGAATTGAAAATGAAAATATATATTTTTGAGCAGTATGAACAAAAATGAACTCTACACAAGAAAATACTGCGCCAGTAGTAAATTTTTGGTTGGGATAATTTATTTCTAAAACTAAATAAAAATAATCATTTATCTACTATACAGTAGAATTTAATAATTTGTTTTATTATTATTTTTTTGAAGAAGAAGAAGAAGAAGAAATTCAGATTAGGAGAATTTAACCCTTTCAGGGGCACATTATTCTAAGCATACAAATTTTTGTTTCATTACGTATTTATACTTTTTTTGGGTCGCTGAATACAAATCCGAGGTCAGATTTTGCAAATTTTAAAAATTCAAAATGGCGAATCCAATATGGCGGACATTTTTTTTTTAAATTCAATATATTCGCCATATTGGATCCGCCATTTTGAATTTTAAAAAACTGACATCTGATTCGTAATCAGCAACCCCGAAAACCCCCGAGTAACGAGTTTCATACAAATTGCATTATATTTTTAAAAAGTCGTCCGCCATATTGGATCCGCCATTTTGAATTTTGAAAAACTGACCTCAGATTCGTAATCAGGGACCCCAAAAACCCCCGAGTAAAGATTTTCAAAGTCGTAGCACTTCGCGTTTACAAATAGCTGAATTAATTATTAAAAAAATGCATATTTTTCAGATTGATGGAATAATATTAAGTTAACAATAATAAATTATTCATAAACAATATTATAGATTCGTTATATTATATCCTTAGAATCTAAAAATAAGAAATATATGATTATTATTAGATAAATATGCCGGAAATACCAAAAATACAACAACAAAAAAGGTGGGACGTATACGTCCCACTGCCCCTGAAAGGGTTAATGTTCTTAAAGAAATATTTATTACTGATGGAGGTTTTACTATGTATAATGTATTCAACGTACTATATACATCGTTCATTTTGTATAATAAAAGATCAACTTCAGATTGTCCACTTGCTAAGCTCCTTTAGCAACTTTGCTCCCTGTAATCACTACCATATAAAAGACAAATCTACAAAATTGATCCTCACCAGACTCGCGTTCAGTTAGCTTTTCTCGATTGGAATTAATTTGCTCTGCGATCAAAGCTTGATTAAGTATCGTATTGCGTGATAACGAATCGTTTTCTACCCTTCTCACGTCTATATAATTTTTCATCCCTTCACTGCAAATATACAATTACAGGCAATATAATTTAAAAATAATTATATTTACAATACCTTTAATTAATTATACCAATATTTTTAAAACAATTTTTATAAAATATATTAAAATTTTTTTTTAACTTTCTGGCTCTTTCTCCATATACAGTGAAAACAAAAAAATTGTGTCTATCAATTAATTTTAACCTAATTTTTTTCATCATTATTATTATTATTATAATTTAGTAAAAACTAGAAAATTAGATACTGTAATATTTTTATATATTATATTGTTTTATATATTAGGTATTTGAATTTAATTAGAAATCTTCCGTGTAATTTTATCAGATCGATATAATTTTAATACAAATTTTAATTTGTGGTTATCGGAAAGAATGTACATTCTTGTTTTTATTGAAAATTTATATGATTGTAAACGATTAGAATACATAAATCCAGCTTTGAACATCTTGTGCGGATAAGCATTCGCGCCATTTCTTGATGTTAACGTAGGCTGAAACCAGTATCAATAAATATCGGTTTTAGACCGATTTCTTTGATATATATATAAGACGCGCATTTATTAGGCGGTGAATTTTCTTTTTTTTTATTAATAAAATTGACGGTAAATCGATACACTCTAGAACTTATTGATATTTTTTCAACATTAATAAAATTCCAATGCATACCCCTCTCTCTTTCTCTCTTTAAACTAAAATGATTGTGTCACATATACTTTATACTACTTTATTCTGAAAGTGCTGGAACCGTAAATTTGTTGAAATATCCATAATTAAAAAATACATAATTACCGTAAATTAAATAAATTATAAACAAATAAGTTATTATTAGATAATATAACAAATAATGATAGTAGTTTAGGTTTTTATGATTAATATTAAAATATCTCATATTAAATTAAATATAAAAAAAATTAAAACTTACATACAAAAGGTGGGTGATCCAGAATAATTTTCAAAGTTGACCTAAAACAAAAATTATTAATCTGTAAATCTAACCGATTTTTGAAGACACTGATTACGGATCAAATGTCAGAATACAAAAATTCAAAATGATTGATTCAATATGGCTGCCAAATTATTAAAACTCAAAGAAGTCGAATCTTAAATATATACAGAAAAAAGTTTTGTTTGAACCAAATAATATAGAATTATTTTTGCATAACACAATCTGTTATGCTGTTATGCAACGTAGCTGTGTGGACAGAGTATTTAGCTCGCGTTCCAAAGGTCCTGAGTTCAATCCCCCATGCGTAAAAAATTTTTTTAAAATTAGTCTTGTATTTTATTTATTGTACAAGTAATAATCTTAAATACACTGAGAAAAATGTTTAGTATCATCTACCAAAGTTTGGTTCTCTCTACCAAATTTTTTATTTGATATATGTGCAACTAATCCGTTTGGTTCGGGCTACTAAATTTTTTCGTTGAATCATTTTGTTCGGTCTACCAAATTTTTTGTTTTGCACAACTAACTTATTTTTTTTAAGCAAACAAAAAATTTAGTTAAATGAAAATTTTTTTTTTGTTTTCTCAACCAACTTATTTTTTTGTTTCACCCTTTTCTCTTTATATAACCTACCTATGCCTACTTAAATTAATTTCTATCGCGGAAAAAACCTAACACTGCTGGCGCTCGAACCCTCAGACTACGCAACTCTAGTCGAGAACGCTGACCACTACTCTACGAATCCTACTAACAATTTGAGATTAAATCATTTTCACAATGTATAAAAGCTGGAAAAAAACTTTCGTTCTTGTAACAAGTTTTATTTATTTATTTTCACTACACAAACTTTTTTTTTAAAAAAATGTCTGAAAAACATAAAAACTTCAACACTGAAACTTCACGACGCGAACGACATATGGTTAATCTTGACATCCCGTGAATGGGAAGCGACGCCATATTTACGAGAAGAGCGCGTGCGCAATACAGCATGTCAGCTATTTAGTACTGGGAACCAAACTATTTAGTTCGTAAACATGAAAGCTTCAAATATATTTTTTGGTAGAGCCAACTAAACTTCCCGATTTATTGACACTTTCTATTCTGTTGTGACAACCATATTTTAGTAACGCCAACTAAAAAAGCTCAACTAAATTATTTTCTTATTATTACGAAATTATTTTTCTCAGTGTAGAATATAAGTTAGAAATAAAAAATTGTAAAAACTGTCATTAATTTAAAATAAAATCTTACAAAATAGGGTAATAGTTATAATTTAATACAGATTAGAGGAGAATTGAGAGGTCCCTGATAATTATTTTTTTTCCTAAGAAAATAGTAACAGCCATGCTACATTGTTAGAAATTGGACTCTAATTTTACACTAAAAAGATTGCAATTATATGTAGTTTCAATCCCGAAAAGTGTGAATGGATGGACAAAAAAAAATTAAGCCAATGAAATGAAAACTTAGAGTTCGATTTCCAATAGTGTAGGGCACTAGTCAGTTGCTCTGAGAAGGGTCAAATCAGAGATAGGGAAATCTGGCTAGTATCCTATCAGACCCACATTTCAATTTCTGCACGGGGGTATAGCTTAAGTCATCTTGTTTACACGCATATCTTCATAAATTAAATATGACACTTTATAAACTGCTCAATTCCTGGACATATATATATATATAGTCGAGTAATCGAGTATCTTGTCTGGATGGCGGATAAGAATATTTATGATCAGAGCTTAGGATCGCGAGTCGACAAATTCTCGCGAGGAGGCATGGCCTACTGCAATCAGTCGCACAGTGTCAGGAAGATGCAAAACTATATATATACGCACACTATTCTCGCACCAACCTGTGCCTGGGTCCAGGTTTGTTCCTGTATCGTATATCGCGCATATATCGCATATCGCATCGGATGATCGGGGTAAGTCGGTAGCCTGTTCCCTCGAGTCCCCTGACAGGCAGCAGTATGTGTATGAGTGTGAGGTTGAAGGGAGAGAGAAAAGGAAGGGAGTTGAGTTGGAAGCAACAACCAGCAGCAGCAACACACTCGATGCGCACAATTAATATCGAGTCGTATCTGCGATCTCTCATTATTACCTGGGTTCTTTGGTTTATGTGTGTGGGTGCTGGAACGTTGTGTATACCAATATGCGCAAGATATGCATGTTTTGGTGGTAGTGCGGCTACCGTACACCCCAGGACATCGCGGTCGGCCATGCATCACTCTAACGAGCCAAGCATCGCGTGCCGATCTGTATTAAGGATTTATAATCCTTCGGATGGAGAAGAACGCCTAATGTACCGGCTTGACCACAGGATATTCGTCTACTGCCACTAGGACCATATTTTCCTGCACTAATTTTATGTCTGTGTGTGTGTTGGAAGATTAGATTTGTCGAATCTGATTTTTTATTTTACATTAACCATTAGTTTTATAATTTTTATAGGGTAATCGGTACAATGATTGGCCCCCCTAAGAAAATTTTTATGTTTGACTTACTGTCGAATTCACACCATATGTCAAAAAAATATTTGAGAAACACTAATCGCCCATAAATTTATTCTATTTTAAATATTAGTAATTAGAAAAAAATAGGAAAATTTTAAATAACAGATATGTTAAGAAAATAATGCAAATGTCAGAAAATACATTTATTGGCCTTAAAAACATAGTGATTGGCAGTTGCCAATAATTGTATCATTGGCCTCTGTAAGTTTTTAAATACAATGATTGGCCACCTTTCCTATTAACATGAAGTTATTAGAATTATAGGTATAACCTGTACTTTTTTGAAAGCAACAGAGGCGACACTGGTGGCAAAATAAAATGTTGAATTTTCAGTTATTGGCCCCTATCGTTGTACAATGATTGGCCGTGGCCAAAAATTGTAATTTAAGGTTATTTAACATTTTTACATAAACAGACTTATTAAAAACAAATATTTAAGTGTTGTAAAAAATGTTTGATAATATTTTACAATATTTTTGAAAACTACAGTCATTGGCCTCTTTAGCCACCATGGCCAATCATTGTATTTTCGTACAATTCAAAGAGGGTATTATTGGCCTCCCAATAAATTAAAAAAACATTATATTTTTAAATAAAAAACTATTTTATCGTGTATTTGTAACCACTGCAAGTTTATATAAGAACAAATTTTCTTAAAAACATATTTTTACACTAAAAAATTTCTAATCTTTTATTAGGGTACACTACTGATCACCATAGTATTCTTTGCTG
The DNA here is from genome assembly GCF_019393585.1 of Leptopilina boulardi. Lineage (NCBI taxonomy): Eukaryota > Metazoa > Arthropoda > Insecta > Hymenoptera > Figitidae > Leptopilina > Leptopilina boulardi. The sequence goes on along the minus strand of NW_026137923.1, from coordinate 1,241,509 downwards.
TCAAACTTTGTTTTCAGAACACGTAAATAAATAATTAAATTTAAATTAATAATGAAGGACCAGATAATCCCGACTGAAATGATCGCAGCGTAATTGTGTGAAGTTTATTAAGCATAAATTGAAAAATGATTTGATGTTAGTTCTTTCTTATTATATTTATATTTCATCAAGACGGCCAACCATTGTAGGGTGGCCAATCATTGTACCGATTACCCTATGTTAATATTAACGAGGTTATATTGTTCTACTCATTGCAGCGTTAAGCAACACTCCAAATTACGTTGTCATCAACTATCATTTTCAATTCAACGTCAAAACTTTGACGTGACGTATCCCGTGTAGAAATTTTGTCATGGTCCCGATCAGGGCCTGTTAGGGATTAGTCAGGGCCTGATGTGGAAACATTGATCAAGACCAGATCAGGATGAAACACACCACCTGATCAGATCCACATATGGAAGTCCCTAAATATGGGCCTGATAGGGCACTGATGTGGCCCGGAAGATAATTTTTTCTTTAAAATTAAATCAAAGGATTCCGAACATAATATAGAAAATTGTAGTTTTCTTTACATTTTTGATATTTATTTATCAAGTCAGAATTTCATAATGGTAAAAGTATTATTATAAAAAAAATGTAATACTGCTTGTCAAAACAAACAAGAGTCATATGTAAAATACTGTACAAAAAATGTGAGGTTATTTTTTAAACTTGTTAACGTAACGCTTTTTTTGATCTTTCAAATTTAATGTTTTTTTCATTATTAAAAAGCTTCGTAAAATCGACAAATCAATAAAATTGTACCACATCTACTAGTTAACATAACCTCTTTTTGAAGTATAATACAATTGCAAATATTTATACATATTGAATTTTAATGAGCCGAAAGTTTTGAACGTTTATATCAACGAAATATTTTTTTCAATCTATAAATTATTAAAAATTATGATGACCATGTAAAATAAAACAGTAAATTAAACAATTATTAAATTAATAACATCTTTTTAGATATTTTAAACAATATTTTGTAATAAAATTCGTACTTAAAGAAGTTGCAAAAAAAATTTTGTTCATATGATCGTTCAAAACTTTTTTGTTCGGAATTCGTTACTCAGGGTCTTGCGGGATTGCTGATTACGAATATAATGTCAAATTTCTGAAATTGAAAATGTCGGATACAATATGACTGACTTTTTAAAAAGTTTGTCAGATTTGGTTAAAACTCGTTATTTACGGGTTTTCGTGGTCGCTTGTTATGAATTTGGTATTAGATTTTCAAAATTCAAAATGGTTGATCCAATATGGCGGATATTTTTTTTTAAAATGATTAGATTGATACTGATGGGGAGTTTACGCTGCTATTCGTAAGGAATTTAATACCAGATTAGTAATTAGCAACTCCGAAAACCCCTAAGTAATGAGTTTTAAGGAAATTCTATCAATTACTCAAAATTCTTCAGCAATATTGTATTCTTATTACTATTTTTATAAATATAAAACTGTCGTTGCAAAAATAAATTTTTCAGTGCCTATTAGAGGTATATTCGAAATTATTTATATATATATATGTATATATATATTTGATTATCGTTTGCGTTGGGGCGAAGTATTATATCGATTATGCGATAATATAGTTATAAATATGTAAACTTAAATATACATAAATTTCTAGGAGATATACCTACCGATGTGAGAATGAAACCAACTCATCTGGTCAGAAGGAATTCATTACTGCACTTTCCGGTATATGGCTTATCACAACAACTTGATCTCTTCTTAGTCAGGATATCTTTATTCATTCTTTATTTTTTTAAATCAAGATCACTTTATTCTTCTGCTCAAAAATATTTTCATCTAAATTATAATTTTTCAAACGATTTTTTTTATTTAATGTTAACAAAATTCATAAAATATATGAGGCAAAATTTCTGAAGTAATCCAACTTTAAAATTGAAAGTTATCGGATCAGGCTGCAATTATTGAGGAAACAAGATGGAAGGCCAGAAACTACTGGAAGAACCTACTCTCTAAATTTGAATCAGCGGAATCTCGCTGATTCTCAGCTATAAGTATACCACTGATTCCAATTAGCTTATATGCACTGATGAATTAGTGTAATTTCACTGATTTTTCAGCGTATATCCGCTGATTGGTACCAGTGGTATACTTATCGCTGATTCAAATTTAGAGAGTAGTTGGTACAGACCAATTTGATTTCTAGATGTCTACCCGAGGCGAAATTTAAGCCCTAATTTACAAGGAGTAAAGTAGAGTTAAACAGACCCTCTTTAGCTTCCTCAACTAGTCGCAAATTTCGCTTTCTTCCACGTTTGGATTTAAAGTAGGGTCTAAAAATTGATTAAAATATTGAAAATTTTGAAATTGCTCTAATTCTATTAATTTTTTTAAAACGCTTCAAAATATGTTAATTCCAGTTTTTAAAGGGTAATTAAAGAAATATTGTGTGAAGAAAAAATTCATTTTGCTTTAATCAAAATAATTAAAAGAGTTTTTTTTTGCATTTTTTTGTACTTTTTTAATCGAACTAGACCCTCTTTAGCTTCCTCAACCAGTCGCAAATTTACCTTTCTTCCACGTTTGGATTCAAAGGAGGGCCTACGGGAGTCTACAAGATCGTAAAGAGGGCCTATTTAGGTTCTAAGGGAAGCTAAAGAGGATTCAAATTTCGCCTCGGGCACTTTCCGTATACTGATTTGGGATCTAGAATACGGATTGTGGAATCCAGAAAGTGAGGTTTGTAATGTAGGGCTTCGAATTTAGGGTTTGGAATGTTGAACTTAAAATGTGAGGGGTTTTGGAATGTTGAACTTGAAATGTGGGGTTTCAACTGAGGGGCTTGAAATACTGATTGTTGAATCCTGAAATGTGAAATCTGGAATAAGAAATGTGGAATCCAGAAAGTGGGGTTTGGAATGATGATCTAGGAATGTGGGGATTTTTGGATTGTTGAGCTCGGAATAGGGGGGTTGGAATGTTGGGCTTGGAGTGGGGAGTTTTGGAATGCTAACCTTGGCATGGTGGTTCCCGAATCTTGGACTGGGGGGATTTCCCAATGTTGAACTTGGACCTGAGGGATTTCCCAATGTTGAGCTTAGGTGGGAAATTTACCCTTTTTGAGGTGGGGAAGGGGGGAATTTTCTTTTTTAAGATGGGGGAAGTGGGTAATTTCCCCTTATTGCTCGTGCGTCAAACTCACACGTGTCTCGATTGCCCTACTTTTGCGCCCTTGCCACATAATTAACTATTAAAGGCTTAAATATATAAGAAAACATCCACAAAATCTCGCATCAATTTATTTGGGGTGGGGTTGTTGGCTCGCTTATATGTGTGTCATTCCACCCTAAACACCTATATTAATTAGCCGTCAGCGGACAGGAAGACATAACTCCTTGACTTGCGAGTTATAGGCTATTATATGCAATTCTAGCTTCAAGTCAACGTTGTCTCTCGTGGAGTTTCCAAGTGTCGTGTTACTGCAAGGTCCCCCCCCCCCTCTTTTATACCACTGTGCTTCGAGACCCGGGGGCAGATTCTCCCCCCTGTGGGGGCCCAAAGGACCCGCGGGTGGCCCCGAACGGATGATAGTTCGTTCTCTCTCTCTCTCCCTACGTGGGCACATAACCGAAGAAACCGAGTACGAAGCTCTTGCCGCATTAATAACACTGGTAGCCGCTCATATGTTAAACGTCCACCCAGTTACTTTCCACTTGGTGGTTTTAGCTGTGCGGACTCGCACCTACCTACAGCGATGCTTCTCGCGCCGCGCTTTGCATCCATATATATGTATATATATACCGTACAACAACGATTCACGTGTTTGTGTGTGTTATTCTTTTCGATTATCACGGCAACAAATGCCGTTTTAACCCCTTTGTCATCCACACCAGATAACTATCGACACTTTTCTCAACGAGACTTGGGCCTTGTTCCATCATTAGTCTTGTTTGGAGAGAATGAGACAATCTTGAAAATGAAGAATAAACTTGAGAATTATGAAAAAGATTTTTGTTTTTGTTGTTCTAGGTCAGATATGTACTCGGTAAAGAGATTTTGTTTTATTATTACACTGAAAAAAAAATTTATTTGATTCAAATACCGGTGTATTTGGTTATTATCAAATAAATATTTACTTGAATCAAATATTTCATATTTGAATCAAATAAATGGTATTTGCTTCAAATACTGAAATATTTGATTCAAGTAAATATTTATTTGATAATAACCAAATACACTAGTATTTGAATCAAATAAATTTTTTTTTCAGTGTATCTAAATTATCTAAAGTGTTTTTTTTATTACACTCATAAATAAGAGCCCGAACGCATAAATAAACTCTAAAACAAATTTTTTTTTTTTTTTAATTATGACTTGATAGAATCTTATTCTGTAGAATATTACTTTTACAGAATATTACATTTTTAAAATATTAATTTTTAGAATTTTCATTAAATCGATTATTATCAATGTTGAAGAAATTTTATTTATAGAGAAAAATTATTCTGCAAAAATTAATATTTTATCAATTTAATATTCTACAGACTAAGATTCTATCAAATCATAATCTGAAGTCAAATGTTCAAAATTTAAAATGATATGGATCCAATATGTCAAATATACAAGATATTTTTAATATTTGCAGTAACCTTAAATGATCATCGACTGTAGACTTATTTTTATCCAAATTAAAAAAATAAATGCGATTTTTAATAAATAATAAAAAAAAGTAATGAAGAAATAATATAAAAATAAGTAATAAAAAGCAATATCTTTAGAAACAGTAATAAAATTTTTGTTCCATTTTTATGTTTCAGGTACCAACATCCAGAAAGTGTCTACAGATTCAATCCTCGATCTTACCCCTATCCAAATGAAAATGAAGACTCAATCACGGAGTAAAATCTGTTAACAATCATGAATCCCCCTCCCAAAAACAAACCAATAAATTGTTAATTCGTCAATAATTGTTAATTATTTTTAAGTAATTGATTAATTTTTTTTATTATTTACTATAATAATTAGCCGATAATTATTTATTTCTATATATACATATCGCAAGAATTACTAAAAATAAAAGTGGACAAATATTGTAAATACTACGCTATAAATTAAGGTAAAATTAAATAATCCTTTAGAAGATATGTGTAAAATAAACAAAAAATCAGAAAATTATAAATTATCTAGGACTCAATTTTCTGTTTTTATTATTCATTTATTATATAGAAAAAAAGCGTTAATTTCTATTTTAATTAGTAAAAATAATATTATTTTCGAAAAAAATAGGAGATAAATTAGTCATATTAATCAGTAATTTGTAAATGATTAGTTTAGTATGAAATTTTGAAAATTCCTTGTATAGCGATACATTTTGATACGTAATTACGTATAAATACGTATGTATATATGTTTAAAAGCAATACAATAAGTATGATGAGAAAAGAATAAGTGAATGGTCCCAAAGGCCGAGACGGTCAATTTGATAACGTTACTCTGTAAATCAGCGAAACTTACTGCGTTACACGTTATAGCGAAAGATGCTTGGTTGTATACTTTACTTTATAAACATAAACAGGTTTTATCTTAAACGAATGATAAATCAAATACGGACTTTGTATGTAATATTTCAAAAGTGCAGTTTCTATATTTGCAGGCAGCGACAAACAAATATATATATATATACCTACTTATGAATTATAGCCATTTGCCTTGTACATGTGAATATTTATAATTTTCATCTTTTTTAGTAGGTTTCATTCCAATTTACTTTAGTTGACCGTCAATTTTACAATTTTATTTTCATACACGTCCGCTTGTGACACGTGGCATTCGATAATACATAAAACATCTGCAAATGGTGACACTAAAAATTGTTGCATTGTATGCGAGGTGCAGAGATCATTTTTCTTCTTTAAATAAATATTGTCACATATACAAAAATAAACTTTGTTTTTATAAAAAAAAAAATTTTTTGTTGTATTTCTTTTCATCGATTATAAATATTTGTAATTTATTTGAATGAATAATATAAGGAAGTAATAAATAAATATAAAATTATATAAAAAAAGATTTTTAAACTATGGAATGAAGAAAAAATTCCATCAAAACCTTTTAAATCATGAATTTTTTCAAATATTTCAATATATTTTTTGTTTATTATTATTATTATTATAATTTTTGCATCAATAAAAAAAAATGAAACTATATTGTTTTTAAAAATTTTTTTTCAGTTCTGATAATTGAATTGAAGTATATCTTATATCAGAAATTTCCTATCTAAATATGTATAAAAACTGGACACATTTAAAATGCATGAACACACCCTAAAGCAACGTGAAAGTCATTTATAAACACCTACGCTTCTTCCACTGAAGATCAAACCTCAAGTTTCAGTTAAAGAGTAAATAAAGAATACATGTATATATATATATATATATATATATATATATATATATATATATATATATATATATATATATACACATTTCGAAAATTAAATAGAATCTATTTCCTGTTTATTTTACAGAAAAAGAAATAAAGAATTTTCACGAAATCTGTAAGAAAACAAAAACACTACTACTACTTAATAAAGAAACAAAAGCTCAAAAATTGATCATAATTGGATAAAAAAAATTATAATTTTTAATAATATATGTTAGATCAATTATGAAGAATTATACAAAGGTTTATTGTAAAATTTAGTATATTTAGAAATGTTTACTTGTTTCACCTAAAGTATAAAAAAAAAATTCTAATTTTAAAATATGCCTAATAAATAATTTGACATTTTAAAAAATAAAATAAAAATATGCTATACATTTATAAATATTTGATTTAAAATTATATTAATAATGTGACGTTGCAAAAAATGTTGCAAGTTACACAAATTTTTCAAGAATAAGTAATTTGTTTTGTTATATTTCTTATAATTAATTATTTGTAAAATTTAATTCATTTCCTGAAATCCTGCAGCAACTTCGAAATTATTTGGAACATTTCTACTATCTGAACTCTGAAGAGCCTCAATTCTGTTTGAAATTCCTGCCAGCCTGATATGTCCTTCTGGTCAAACCTCAGAATTTAGTGAAGGAATTCTATCAACTTGAGAATTTTTACTATTTCCCCTGTCTTTAATTTGAATTAAATGGTGAATTGAAAATAATTTAAGAATTATTCATTGTTTTGAGAAGGTTTATTGTCAGTGATTATATAGGCCAAAAAGTTCAATCCAAAATATCAAGAACGAAATATCGAAGAAAAAAAGTCCAAAGTACAAAAAATTCAAAATGAAAATATTCAAAGTAAAGAAAGTCCAAAAAATAAATAATAAAACATGTATATATTATGTTTCCTTGACAAATTTACAAAAAATAAATCAAGTGTATTTACACTGAAAAAAAATTTATTTGATTCAAATAATCGGTTATAATTTTTTCATTATTTTTCGACAGAATAAAAATAAAAGAATAAATAAATAAAGAGCGAAACATTTTATGAGAAGGAATTATATACATTTATGCAAATAGGATAAAATATAAGCGTGTATTGAATCGGTATCGCCGTAAACCGGACTGCTTTTGAAATAGAATTCGAATACTGATTAGAGGCAGCAGATGGTGTCTCATAAAAAAATGGATGATACGCGGAGCGAAATCAGAAGCAAAGATTTGAAAAAAGGGGGGTTCGAAAATATCATGCCCACGCGAAAGAGGCGCGCGTGTAAATAAAAGCATATTATTCTCCCGTGTCTTGAGATTCAAGAAGGAGACCATGGTTAGCGTCCGTTTGGTAGCACGCTGAAGCTTAGGCGAGAACGCCTCATAAATAACTAATTGTTGCAGGCGAATTGCGTTCGTAAAGCGAGGGACGCAGTGGGACCCCCCGAGCTCCACAAGCCAATGGTATAAATTACGAAAACGGGACCCACGCCAGAGAACCATAAGGCCCATATATATAGTTGTATATATATATATATATATTATAAAAAAATTTCGCCGGTGTTTCCATGTGGGTCATTCCACGTCAAGAGTAACCAATCTAAATATTAGTATTTTAGTTCTGATTTTAACCTCAAACTCAGCGGCGAATTGACGTGGAATGACCCATATAACTATCTATATTAGTATTAAAATGAACATAATCTCAAAATTCAAGGTTCTACAAGGAAAAAAATATTTACCTGGAACAGCGATAAGTTTCACTGGAACACCGTTATTTTTTACTAAAACAGCAAAAGTTTTCACTATTCTAGAGAAATATATCGCTGTTCCAGATAAAGATTTTTTCCGTGTTTAACTTTTAAATATTAAATTTTGCAAAACTTAAACAAATTTTAAATCTTAAATTAATATAAAATAATTTTATAATTAATAAAAGGTAACGTCTGACTAGAGAGCTTTTACTACTTAAAAAGTAAAATCATTTTTCATTCTATCTCAATTGGATTTCTATCTCATTAGATTTTGTTATCTTCAACGTTCTTACCAGTAAAAGAAGAATTTTGTCTTTCTTAATTGTTGAATTATTATTTTATTTTTTGAAAAAAGACTACCAAAAAGACTAAATCAAAAATTTACTACTGGCGTAGTACTGGCGCAGTACTGACAAGTGTTGGCGCAGTACTGGCATCCAGTATTGGCGCCAGAGTTGGCGTAACTTTGAGATGATATCATTTTACCAGTATTGGCTACCAGAGTTGGCACTAGTACTGGTAACCACTACTGGTTCACTACTGACTGAGTACTGGCAGTTTTGTAATTTATTGTATACAAAAAGAAAGCTTTAACTGTAACAGAGATAAGTTTCACTGCCATAGTGAAATCTCTGCTCCAGGTAATACTTTTTTTTCGGAAAAAGTGTGTGAAATTTTTAGTAACCCAACACAATTAAAATATTAATTAAATTAGTCAACTAACTAATTGAGGGGCTAATAGTAAAAATGGTTTAAAATAACATTGGGAGCAAAAGTGGGATAAGTGACTTGGGAGCAAAAACGGGTTAAAATGATTCGTGTAATTTATTGATAAATTCATTATATTAACGATTAAAAAATATTAACAATAGGAAAAAATGCATATTTTATTATAATTAATATTTTTTAATCGATAATATAATGAATTTATCAATAAATTACACGAATCATTTTAACCCGTTTTTTCTCCCAAGTCGCTTATCCCACTTTTGCTCCCAATGTTATTTTAAATCATTTTTACTATCAGCCTCTCAATTAATATTTTATTATATAAAATCGAAAAAACCAAGAATTTTTATTCTTTATTATAATATATATGGCAAATTATTATTTTAAAAAATCAAAAAATAAATATAAAAATATGTTTATTATAAAACCAAAGTTCTGAGAAATAAAAGTATACGTAATTTTTTGTAGGTTTATAAATTTTTGGGCAAAAATTTTTTAAATTTAAGTTTTTTTCAAAAGTATAATATTTATTTTTAATCACATATATATTTGCATCAAAATGTATTTTTGAAAAACTTTTTTAAGAAAATAAAAGTTGTTTTTTGATTTATAACAAGTATTGTCAAGAAAATTTGTTTAAATTTTTATTTTAAAAAATATAAATTTTTTATAAACAAATTTATTTATTTTTAGTTTGATCGTTTAAAATTTTTTTTTGGTTTATTGCATATCTGAAATAATTTATAATTTTTTATAATTATTTATAATTTTTTTTATATAAAAGATAAATTTGATCTCAAACGTTAATTTTTTTCTATAAAATAATGACGCTTTTTCTTATTTTCAGAACAAAATAAAAAATAAAATTTTTTAATTTTTGAAAGACATTGTTGAAGATTGCACGCGCATGTTTTGCTAGTATAAATTATAAAACATATCATATCACTCTAAAGTGATAATTTTTTAGATATGTGTATATACAAAATATTGTCATGTCACGAAAAGATTTTTATTTTTTTTTTATGTCATTTTAATCGACTAATTATACATGTGAGGACAATCTTCATCGTATATGTGTGAGCACATTAAAGCTCTTTCATATTAAAGCAGTAGATTGTTCGCTAATTAGAGTTGAGGTAGAGATGATTATCAAATATATATTAGCACGACTATTCACTTGTCTCCATGTCGTCGCTTTTCACACTGCTTTTACTTACACTTCGTGTGTTTATATACATATATATATATATATATATCAGATCAAAAAACTCGATTTTACTTCTTATATTGTAAATCAGTTTCTTTGATACTTGATATAACTTATTCGCTTACTTTTTTCATATTTTATACTTTTTTTACATTTTGTTTCGCACTGCATTTCAAAGAATTATTCCATTTTTGTATTTATAATACAGTAGAATCTCGATTATCCGAGCTTCGATTGTCCGAGATTCCGTATTATCCGAGGCACCGAACACGAGGTGTATGCTCGGATAAAACGGATGGAACCGATATGCATTAAAAATAATTATACCCAAAAGTTACGTTCATTAGATTTCAACTTTTATATACATTTGTGATTAATTTTCTTATTAGCACATTAAATACATAAAAAAATGACTAAAGTTTTTTGAATTTTAGGTATTTATTCCGTGTTATCCGAGTTTTCGCTTATCCGAGGTGCCTCTTCCCCACATTACCTCGGATAATCGATATTCTACTGTACTTAAAAAAATTAAAACAATTTTTTAATTTTAAATCTGGTCAAACACTTATAATAAATAAATTAATAAAACACTGCATATAATAAACCTCTTTTTATTTATTAATAACTTTCTTTTACAAAAGGTAATGTTGAAAATGCTTAGTTTATTTATATTTTTTTTACACAGGGAAAACTGTCAAGACGCTGACCAAAGCCCTATTTTAAATCCCAGATAGCACGTAAGCTTGCAGCAAGCTTGGCACGCAATGTTGACAACGTGTCACGGTAAACCTTGCCGCAAGCTTACTGCAAGCTTCAAATGTCCCACCTGACCCAAGCTTGCATGGTAAGTTTACCGGAAGATTGCAGTGTAAGGTTACTGCAAGATTTCACAATTAGATTATCGCAAGATTGTTCAGTAATCCTATCAAATAATTGCAATGTAAACACGATAAGCTTGTAGTAAAGTTCGTGCAAGGTTGCCAAATAACCTTGCTTTGAACCTAAAATTTTTTTTAATGTTTCGTCTAATTTATATAACAAAATTTATATAATAAAATTTTATAAATTTGACGAAACATTAAAAAAAAATTTAGGTTCAAAGTAAGGATATTTCTCAAACTTGAACCAACCTTGCTACAAGCTTACCGTGCAAGCTTACTGAACAATCTTGCGATAATCTTATTGTGTATAATCTTGTAGTAACCTTACATTGCAAGCTTTCGGTCAGGTAGGACATTTGAATTTTCCAGTAAGCTTGCGTCAAGTTTTCGGTGCAAGGTTGGCAATATTGCGCGGCAAGCTTGTGGCAAGGTTGCTGCATTTGCTTACGTATTATCTGGGATATGGCAGTGTGGGGAAATTTCTCAACATTAACAGTCCAAAGTCCACAAAATTCTAAAAAGTTTTGGATTTAAAAAATAATTTAAATTTAAAGATTAGTTTTTATTTAAAACAAAAATTATTATATGTGATTAATGTAAAAGTTGGATTTTATGTAATAAGAAGGAAATTAAAAAGGTCCTTGGAAAGGACATGCAATGAAATAAATTATTATTATTATTATTATTATTATATATTATTATATGTATCCATTATACATATGTGTTTTTTGCGCAATTTTCATGATAGAGAGAATATTCTCGAAAATACCGATAATTGAGTGTTAAGAGATGAATTTCATGATGTTGAACATGAAGAAGATGAATTTAGCGAAGGAATCGAAATCCGATTTGAATGATCAAAGGCTGCCGACGATGTGTCTCGCGTTGGCATCGACTTGCGCGTGTAATAAAGCTATCTCGCATCTCTAATATCTGCAGAACCTCTCTCTCTCTCCCTCTCTTTCCTTTTCTCTCTTCATTCTCTCGCAGCATATCCAACACCTCGAGAGATCGTGCACTCTTTGCGCTCGAACTCCGACACCTTCACTCGACAACGAGGCCTTGTTCATAGAAAGAAAAGACACGTCAGCTTGCTATGCGGCACAAATACACTTCAACATTTATATCATAGGACCATCGATACTTCTCCTCAAGTGTATTACAATGTATATATATAAAATACAAGTTTAATGGTAATAAGCAACTTCTCGTACGTCATATATAGTTTCCTGGTTATCATTCTCAATCTACTCACACGCGTTTATCATCGATCTTGACCAATTAAGCAATTATCGCCTACTTTTGAATCCAATGGACCTTTTTTTATGAAGAGAAAGGTGGAATTTTTTCACTTTATACATGCGAGAAAAATCGTGAAAGTCAATATTTTAATTTTTAATATTCGATTTCGTTTTAATTTTAATTGGTCATTTCACACCTTCGATCATGAGATATATGCTAATGATGATATTCATATTTTTTCATCTCTAAACGGCATTTTCTCTGAATTTTAATTTTTCATATTTTAATATGGACTTCTTATTCTTTTTGGACGAATTTTTTTAAATATGTATATTTCTGAATTTTTAATTTGCTTTCCTTCTTTCTTTTTTTATTTTTTGACATTCTTCACGTTTTTTACATTCCTTCTTTATAGCCTTCTCAGCATACGGTGACGGTTACGATTGAAGGTAACGACGACAACTGGTGATGGTAACAATTGTTACAGTGTTAACAATTGGTATAGTAATAACATTCGTTTGTGGTAACAATTAAGAATAGTATAACAAAAAATGAAAGTAAATATTGCTACTAATATCAATTGACAGTAATAATATTAGTGTTTATTATACTGAGAGAAACGGTTATCTGAGAAAACTATTGAGTTAGTAAGAAGGTTTTTGATAATTTTTATTAGCTACTATTACCATTTAGTTAGTTACTTTAGTCATTTAGTGAGAAACAATATTCGGTGGTAGCAATTTGTTTTATTAAAAATGGGTAATGATAACAGTCGTTAGAAATAACAACTGGTAACTGGTAATAATATTTAATTCAATTCCAACAATTGTTATTAATAGCAATTGGTAGTTGTAAGAAATAAAGATAGTAATAATCTACAACGAAAATAATTCCTAATACCAAAAATTATTATTGGTAACAAGCAATAATAGTACAAAATTTTCATGATAGCAGTTGTCATGTCAGTAACAATTGGTGGTGGTACCAGTTATCGTTAGTAGCAATTATTGGTGGTACCAGTCACTGTTAGTAACAATTGGTGGTGGTACCAGTCATTGTTATAGTAACAATTGGTGGCGATAACAGTTATTATTACTAATAACAATTGATGGTGGTACTAATCATTGTTAGTAGCAATTGTTGGTAATACCAGTCACTGTTAGTAACAATTAGAGGTGGTACCAGTCATTGTTGGTACCAATTGGTACCATTGGTGCTACTAGTTATTGTCAATAACAATTGTTGGTAGTACCACTCATTGGTAATAACAATTGGTGTTAATAACAGTCGTCGGTAGCAACATGTATAAATAGCTGGCAGTAAGAATTACTACCTGTAACTGTCGAAATGCATTACTTTTTAAATGTGATACAAAAAAGTTGTTATTATTAATTATCACCATATTATAACGTTCAAGAACACACAAATCATTTCATTATTACCAGTTCGGATAATTATTTTTTACATGGAAGCTAGATGTAAACTAATTCTTTCAATGACCAGTCACTTTATAACGAATAATTTAATTTTACGTTACGAGATTTTATATATTTTTTTTTTCATATATCGATCTTATTTATAAAAAGTGAGAAATAGAATTAAAGATTCCAAGAAGACACACACAGAGTGGATGATAATTGTAATATGTAGTTGTGACCAGTTGGAGATGACCGGGACAAGATACCAGTGTCCCAGGTGTTGGTACTGATGTATATACGCGCGGTCTTATCCAATGAACCGTTTTTGATGTTCGAATTATTATTGTTGTTGGCCTCTTGGGCCTTATGTCGGGTCGCGAGCTGACAGGCCGCCCGTCATTACATGATGACTCGACAATTGCAAGAGTTTCAACTCAGTAAAAGTTATGTATGTGTACGTGAAATGTTCAGAGGAACTCGAGGAGCTTCTCCTCACAGCGATGATGAGAATTATCGAGAGGCGGGTCATCAATAAAAAATGATACGTGTCCCTTATTTCGAAACTTTTTTTTCTGGAACGACAACTTTAATTTTCAAAAATATATCTTCAGTTCATATTATATATATATATATATATAGGAGTTACGATGGTAAATAGGTTTTCCTATTAAGTATTTCATTAACCTAATCATATCTGATAAGGTAGAAATTTTATTGACTAACAGTCAAATTTGTATGTACGAAACTCGTACAAATATTTTCGTGCATGGTTTCTGAAAAAAATGGATCGCCTCTCGCTGCTGGGGTATGATCCCAGAACCTTCTTATTGCCGGTAAGATGCTCACGACTTTTCAACGTCAATATTAAGAACTTTAGAAAATATCTAGTGACGATGGTAATTTGTTTTTGAATTTTTAATATTGTAGTTACGATGGTAAATAGGTTTTCCTATTAAGTATTTCATTAACCTAATCATATCTGATAAGGTAGAAATTTTATTGACTAACAGTCAAATTTGTATGTACGAAACTCGTACAAATATTTTCGTGCATGGTTTCTGAAAAAAATGGATCGCCTCTCGCTGCTGGGGTATGATCCCAGAACCTTCTTATTGCCGGTAAGATGCTCTACCAATTGAGCTACAGAGAGACCCGATTCCACTTCATTAAGAAACCATGCACACGACTTTTCAACGTCAATATTAAGAACTTTAGAAAATATCTAGTGACGATGGTAATTTGTTTTTGAATTTTTAATATTGTAGTTACGATGGTAAATAGGTTTTCCTATTAAGTATTTCATTAACCTAATCATTCATCAACCTAACCCTATCATATCAATTTCTACCTTATCAGATATGATTAGGTTAATGAAATACTTAATAGGAAAACCTATTTACCATCGTAACTACAATATTAAAAATTCAAAAACAAATTACCATCGTCACTATATATATATATATTTCGATTTCGAAACATTCACTCTCTTGACAAGTGTGTCGTCCTCTTTTCACAATGATTATTACAATTATTTGTAATAACTGTATTTTTTCTTTTTTATTAATTAGACAAAATAAATATGGGAAAAAACAGTTAAAATTGGTCCAAGAAGAATTTTTTCGTTTAAGTTAATTTTTTTTTTATATTTTCTACCAATGCACTGAAAATAAATTTATTTGATTCAAATAATCGGATACTTGACAATTATCAAATAAATATCAATTGAGTACAAAATTTATACTCAATTTGATACGCATCAAAAATGAGATAGGCAGATGGCGCCACGTTCTATGTCATTTAACATGAACTCATTTTGAAATGCAACAAATATGAGTGCAACTTTTTTCTGTGTAACTATTTAGACGCTAATTAATTTTTTAATGTCACAAGTTGATAAAAGCATTGTATAATTAAAAAAAATTACCTTTGTTATGCATTAAACATATATATATATATATATATATATATATATATATATATATATATATATATATATATATATATATATATGTATATAAAATATAAATGGAAGAACGCCATTAATTTACAATTTAAAATATACTTTTAAAGGTCAATCAGTCAAGGACTGGTTAACATATTATTTTATCGTGCGATCGTATATATATAAGTTGCGAAGACTTATTGCAATTCCACGATGTCTTTTACTCTGTGGCTAAGAGAGACAAAGAAGCGTGAAATTTTCTACTATAAGATAAAATCAAAGAGGGGTACTCTACTCTATAATGGCCTGTTAAAGAATCAACAATTGTTAAATTAGAACCAGTCACGAAACACTAAATGCAGGAAAAAAAACAAAACCAATATTATTATTTTTTAAATAATTAATTTATAATAACATTTTGAATAATAATTATAATTTTAGATTTTTACTTTCTTCTCGATTGGCTTTTTAATTAAAAATCATATTGGATGGTATTCATATTGTAGGGAGTCTTATGGGGTGGGCAAAAAAAAAAAAAAAAAAAATTTGTTAAGAAGAGCGATAAGTTGAAAAGAAGCAGTTTTGGACGAATTATACATGTATAAAATATAGAAGAGGGGGTTTGGGAAAAGTGAAGGGAAAGGAACCTCGCTTTTGAAGGCGCTCACGCGCTCAAGTTCGTATTTTCCCCCGCTGGCTACTAATTAATTACTGTGATTAATCAGAAAAGTTCGTAATTAGAAAGTTTCTTGGTGAAATTAAAATGGCGGCGAGTGACGGAACAAGGTATATATAGCCAAACCCCTTATATAGCTTTGCTAAGACCAACATCGGCGCAGAGTTTCCGATAAATTCATTAATTAAGGTGAATCCACCTTGACTGCGCGCTCCTCAAAATGTGGTTTAAGTTATAAATGAATACACAAAGTTAAAATTCTTCTTAGAAATGAAATATTGTCAATTTCTTCACTTAAAGTTTAAAAAAAAATCATAAATATTCTACAAATTAAGTTAAAACAAAAATAACACAATTTTATAATAAATAATTTATAAAAAAAATTTATTTTTTATTACTTAAACTTTTTGTTTTATTTATTTTCGATTTTTTCATTTTTATACATGATTTTAACTATTTTAATCCGTGGGAAAAAATCCCATCATCATTCTGAGGGTATTATTGAATTTGAAATAATTAACAAGGGGTTTTTTTCTTTTTTGCAAAAACTGTATCAGATTTCAATCGGTGTGTTTCACCAAGTTGTATGTATGTGATGCCTGATCGAAAATTCAGTTATCCCAGTGATAGATGGACGTGGGATAGAGTCATGAGTTAAATAATGAAATCTCAGAGTCGATACGAGACCCTATATGACTCGAGAGGCTAAGAATTTCAATCTGTGGTCACAAGGGAGGATCTAGAAAAGGGGCTCGTTTAGAGATATCACCGCACCAACCCCCCGTTTAACCAGTCGCGCGGCGGTTTAGGGAGCGACGTGATTTTCACCCAACCCTAACTTTAACGATCCTTCTAAAAAAAAAAAAAAAATGATTCTCTGAAATATATGCGAAAGTGAAAATCCCTTAGATTAAAAACCAAATGAAAAAATGATCTTCACACTCAAAACAAGACGTTTACATTAACATACACACGTAAAGGAACTCCATTTTCATTTCTTATCAACGAGATAAAAGATAATTAAATGAAAACGTGAAAAATTGTTTTCGAATCTTTAAATCACTATGTAAAAAAAACTAAAAAACAATATTTATAAAAACAAATAAATTATTCAAAGTCAATTAAATAAGCTATATTAATTTTTACAATTCTGTTAACTAACTTTATTATCATTGTGTGAAATTTTTATAAGGAAAATATTTGAAATGAATCTTAAAGAGAATATAAACTGTTTTAAGTGCGTATGAGGGCACGTTTTTTGTATTGTAAAAAATAAGGTATTGCCATAAAAAACAGTTTCTGGAAATCGCTGAACAATCCACGACCGTTACGTGCTTCGATCGATTGGAGACATTTTACGTGTGTGATTACGTAAAACGTGGCAAGAGACGTGTATTTGAAACGTGACACTTTTGTTGTTCGCCTAGTCATGCGTTATTTTTTTTTTTTTTTTTTTTTCTTTCTTTCATTCGGATTCGCAATTATTTTTGAAGAAGAAAAAAATAAACGAAATGTCATTACAGTTATTTCCAAAAGGGTTTCATCTCTCTTCCATATATAATATATAATATATATATATATATTGCTTAATTTTTTTAACTGTTATTTTTTAATAATATTTTTATTATTTTACAAAAAATTTACATACATTTATAAGTTAATGAGATAAATTATTATTTGTTAACTTTTTTGCAAATGAAAAAACACTGACTGAGGTATAATATAATTGATTTATTTTTAACAATAAAAATAATAATATAAAAAAAGTAATACAAAAAAAAATTTCTAAAAAAAAACATTGAATAAATATGGAATTTCAGCAAAATTTTCAGTAAAGACATTTTTTATACGCGCAAGGATTATTAAGTACCGGCAATATTCCAAAATTAAAATCCGCTATTGTAACAAGTCATCCTGTGAACAAAAGTACAATGGAGAAGAACGCAGGAAGAACGAATACGAGTTTATCGTTAAGACCGTTATTACCTAATCTCATAAATAGTTTCCAATGGCTTGTCGTCATTCTTTTCTTATTTGTCTAGTCTGCCTCAATTTTCTCAATTTTCGCTTAAATTGCTATACTTTCAACAAGTTACACACTTTTATAAGTTTCATATTTTTTAGATGATACAGGTGTTTAAAAAATAAATTTATAACATCATTTTATTTCCAAAAAAATATATATATCGTAAAAATTATCTTGAAAAAGTGTAAAAGAAAATACTGATAGTTTTCAAAATTAATTATAATGTCAATACAATAGTAAACAATCACAGGTAAAAAAATTACGTTTGCTAATATATATGGACAGAGAAAAAATTTAATGTCGGGTTAAAAATGTTTGCTGTGAGTGTTAATTTTTAAAAATTTTAACTAGAATTATTTATTACAGTTAAACTTTTTCGTTGTCATAGAAAATAATTTGGCTGTGGTTACTAATTTTTAATAGATAAGACAGCAAACAATTAGCATCTGTAAGCAATTCTTTTTTTTCCGTGCGCTATAGTTTGTACTATACATATAAAAAGTCACAGGAATTTTGTTTTTAATTTAATAATTAATTATTTTTTAATTTTATTTTTTAAAGTAAGTCGAAAAAAGTAAAAAATTTTCTCAATCCTAGACAAGATGTATATCATTCGATATTCAAAATACTTATTTTTCTCTTGTGAATATTTCATCAAGCGAAATTAAAAAAAAAAAGACTGAATTTAATATAACCGAAAAAATAAACGTTCTCCGGGGGCTGTGATTTCTCATAACACTTGCTTTGCAGTGATTTGTGAGCGCAGCTGTATTTATTAAAATTTGAAACGCTAATTTTTGCGAAACGAAAGATACTTTCTTTTGAAAAAAAAAATATATGTAAATGGCGTGCAAGAAGAATTCTCATCCCCTTCCTCCTACCATCTTGAAAAAAAAAAAAAAATTAGAAATGAGACACCCTTTAAACGAGTGCATGATACTTTTGCGGACAAGTGTCGGACGATCACCACACGTGTTTAAAATACCCCGCCTATTTGAATTCTGCCACCAACGTTGTAATTTAGAAAGGCCGTTTATATATTATCTTCTAAAAGAGAAAAATGGATTTAGGCTTAAAATGAAACACGCAATATACTTATATACATATTTTTTTTTATGAATGAAAAGGGCGAGTGTGTTTGAAAGTCCTTAAAAGCCTAAGCGCGCTGATGTATTTCAATCGAGTGCACTTTGTGAAACAGCGACGAGAGGTGCCGATGAGTTTGAAATGCAAATGTGGTCTTCCCCAATAGTCATTGGCCCGCAGTTGGCCAATTCTGATAGCACATATCACGCAAACCAGTCGCGTGCTCGCTGCTATTGCTGCTGCAGCCTTCTTTCCTTTTTCGCCGCATCAACTCTTCTATATATCCATATATATATTCACCAATTTCAACAAAATTCTTTTATACTATTTTTTCTCTCTCGCTAGCTGCTTTTTCATCTGAATGTTGTTATACAGTCTATTGAGACTGCGTTGATTGGGAAATTACATTATATTTTATCTTTTCAAATATATTATATATATACCTATACGTTAGAAATTATTCACGCACTAAAAAATTTGCATAAGTCAAATTTCAGAGTGAAATAAAAGAAAAATGCTTGTTAAATGCTTGGGTCTTTGACTGATTTTCACTTTCATCTATTCAAATTTCATGCTTCAAAAAAAAAAAAAAAAAAAATGCATATTTTTTAAAAAGTATAGAAGATTTGTTTCTATATACCCTACGGCCATATTTACACTGAGGCGTTTTTCCATATTTCACTTATTAAAATAGGTTGGCAAAAAGTTTTAACTTTTTTTTGCAGAAAATAAATATATGGGGGATTTTATTTAAAATTAAAATTGAAATCTCAGATTTCTTTCTATTTTTTATTACAAATAGGAAATAGGGTACTAAATAAGTATGCTAAATTTTAATTATTTAGATAATCTTGAGAATATATGCAAAAGAAGTATTTTTTGAGAATCACTCTTATATTTATAATTTCAGTAGTATGAGTCAGTTTCAGTCAGACAAAAAAGATTCAATTTTGTTATTCATTATTATCAGTAATAAAAATCTTATTAAAACAGACAGAAAACTTTCTCCAATTTTTGTAAAGATGTAAATAATGAAAATTCACAAAATATATTCACTAAATTAAAAAATTCTTTTTATTCAACACATTTTACTAATAATAATTAATCATTATTTATAGGTATTACATTAAACTGGAATATTATTCGAATATAATTTGTGTTTGAGAGATTTCTATATAATGGCAATAACGATCGCTATTTAGAGGATTGTTTAAGCGCAGTTATTGGTCCATCTATGTATGCAGTGAGTAACATAGTAGCACTTCTGGTACACGATGAGGAGAGCCAGTGGGACCACGAATTCTCACCAGCTGGTTGGGAGCCAGGGGTAACATTGTAATTTCAGATAAGCGTCTCCCAGGAGATACGCATTGTGTCAAACCCTTACTGTGTGTGTATCTACATTACACGAATATGTCACAGGATGTTCACTCACACAACCATTCTCGGAAATCATCCTCACATCCACGTTCATTACGCGCGAATCGACAATATCTTGTAGTAATATCAGAAATAACAAAATTGTCCCAAAATTATTTTTTTTACATATATCATAAATTTTACAATATGTACTATAAAACCTCCCTCCCCAAAATTATTTTTCGCAAAATCAAAAATTTCAAATTGTTGGAACTACAACTATATTTGCGACATATTTATTTTCTATGTACAAATAGTGAAATTCAAGAAAAGTTGTAAGGGTCCGTTTATGACCTCCCCACTTCATGTACATCCCTATACTATTTTTTATGCCAAAAATCCTTGTGTACATTTTATTTCTCTATCCAGTCTTTGCGCGTATATTCTCTGTATTAAGTTAATATTTTAACAAAAATTATTTTTTTTTTTAATTTTTCAATCCAAATTGAAAAATAATCCTCAAGGCATTGTGTGGACCCAAAACCTTTTTAAAAAATGTTTTGATATTTTTGGTCCCATGACAAATAATTTTCGACGCTCAACAACGACGCCAACTTTATGGAGGTACTATAAAAATTTTCATACTATTTCATCAATCACTTACTTCAAATCTAATTTTTTTTTGATGTCACATTCATTTTTTCTGAACTGGACAATAAAATTTTCAGCTAAATTTCTGAATTACCGACCGGTGTTTCGAAAAAGTTGATGGCGCTGTAATACTTGTCACGATTTGACATTTGCTCATCGCATTACAGCAAAAATGATTTTTAAATTTAATAAAAAGCCCTGAATATATATTTAGGCCTTTTCATTAATTCACAAATTATAATTGACGATTAACAAAAAGCAAATAGCAAAAATAATGTTATTTTTATTACCACTGACCTATTTTATATCGTTTGTTCCAATGATAACACTCCTAGATAGCACGTAAGCTTGTAGCAACCCTGCGGCAAGCTTGACGCGCAATATTGCCAACCTTGCACGGCAAACTTGCTGCAAGCTTCAAATGCCCCACCTGACCGAAAGATTACAGTGTAATGTTACTGCAAGATTGCACAATAAGATTATCGCAAGATTGCTCAGTAAGCCTACACGGTAAGCTTATAGCAAGGTTGGCGCAAGGTTGCCAAATAACCTTGCTTTGAACCTAAAATTTTTTTTTAAATGTTTCGTCTAGTGCATATAATAAAATTATATAAATTAGACAAAAATTTAAAAAAAAAATTAAATAATTTTATTATATAAATTAGACGAAACATTAAAAAAAAATTTTAGGTTCAAAGCAAGGTTATTTGGCAACCTTGCACGAATTTTGCTACAAGCTTACCGTGCAAGCTTATTGAGCAATCTTGCTATAATCTTATTGTGCTATCTTGCAGTAACCTTACACTGCAATCTTTCGGTGAACTTATCATACAAGCTTTCGGTTAGGTGGGACATTTAAAGCTTCCGGCAAGTTTCCCGTTCACCGTTGTCAATATTGCGCGGCAAGCTTATCGCAAGGTTGCAGCAAGCTTTCGTTCTATCTGGGGTACCTTTTTTAAATTGAGTTTTAATATCAAATTTAAAACCAATATAACTTGAAAGAAACTTAATCGTATTTTAATCTGACTTTTATCTAATTAATTAAAAAAAAACGTATTATCAAGCTGAAAATTCTACGACCGTGTCATAGCACCTCCCCAACAATTATTATAATTTTAATTAAAACCACATAGTTAATGTTATGATTCGAATTTATTAAAAGGGAAATGATATAATATTATGATATTATTAAAAACGAAAAATGTTATTTTGGTTGAATGAATGAATATAATATAATATAAAAGTATTGTAATGGAAAGAGAAATATTGAAGAAGTCGAGATTTCATTTGAGGTTGACGTGAGATGTTTTAATTTGAGACCGAATTCCTCTTGAGGATGAAATGCGGGGAACCATGAGAGCGGTTGGATTGCTTGGAGGGTGGTGTATATGTATATATATAGCCGTCTGGTCGTTTGCTACCCCTAAATTCTAAAACACCCTTGTTTGCAGGCTTCTCCAGCGAGGCGCACAGTTTTGATCTGTCCCCCATGTACATATGTATTAACGTTTACGCTCGCTCATGCATTTATTGGTCTGAAATATATGGTCATATGCGCGCTCATATCCGCATGACGTCTTTCTTTTTAAGTGATTCAACCGGAATCTTATACTCGAAACCGCACGATTATTAAACCCTTCTTATTAAAATCATCATTTCACATTCTATTCTTCACAAATTTTATAAACCTGTCAAAAATTACCTTTTTTTCCAAATATCTGGCATTTGAAAATTTCATACATAAATGTTACTCCAGTATAATATATAAACGTCGTCTTCTTTACCGACTAAGGGGCTGTTTTCATCGCGAAAGGTAAAATAGGGAATGAATAAATTAAGCTGGATAAAGTATTGCGGAAGGTTAATTTCGCATAATACTCAAAAATGCGATTCATGATTGGATGATCTTGTTTTTCGTGTATTCTGCGCAGACAAATTTATCCATGCTTAATTTATTAAATTTTCTACTTTATTCACTGCGATGAAAACAGCCTCTAAAAAAATTAATTTTAACGAAAATAATTGCTTCTTTTAAATAAAGAAAATATTAATTTTTCATTAAAATAAATTTTTATCTTAATGACTTTAATTTGAAATTGGAATTTTTTTTTAAAATTAAGTGCGATGCTATCATGGACCCTTTGTATTTTGAAGTGACACGTGCGTGTCGTCCTTTCACTTTACCCCGCAAACTGCCTTACAATAGGATTTCTTTTATTAATCGTATCACTATTTCTATTAGGATTTACAGGATTTTAACACCTAAAACGCTCAACTACGTTTTTTCAAACCATTTTTTACGTCTGTTTCTGTTCCAGTTTACAATTTTCATTTCGAATTATATATTTTATTATATTATAATCGAATTTTTTGACTCTTCAATTTTTTATATCCCGTTTAATTTTTTTCTGTTCTTTTTAATTCCATTTTTACATTATCATTATAACGAGAAAGTTTTTTTTAAAGAAATAATTTTATATATTCTCTGTATTTTTTTTTATTATTTTCCATTTTATAGAAAGCCGTGGCATTGTTATCGTGGTGATACACATATAATCTTGAGTTTTATCCTCATATACAAAAAAAGAAAAGAAAAAATGAAAAATAAATATTTTCCTCTCGTAAATTTGCCTTAAGAGCTACTGGAAGAGACCTGGTTAAAAAACAGTTCTCTCCACACACATATAGGCTTATTCCGGGATATCAATTGACGAACCACTTAACACTGGAGTTAACACCAGTAACGCCAACGTTATGTTTGGCCTGGTGCATTTTGGTGGGCGTTATAAGTGGGCGAGTCTCACGAGATCCTTACTTATGCATTCTAGTTAGTATACTGAACCCACGTTCTGCATATATATATATATATATATTTATACATCAAATTTTCATCGAATATATATGTGTATCCTACATCTAAATCAAGGTCAATTCTCATCTCTTAACCCCCATACCAACGTTCCTTCAAAATATTTATTACACTAGAACGTCAATCGAGAACAGACGAATGTGCAGTGCTGTTCTCGATTGACGCGATTTTTATCGCTCGAAAATAAAAACACTGAGGGCCGTATGAAGGGCCTTACGCAACTATGTGAATTTTTATCTAGGGGATTTTCACTAGTGGGGCACTGAATCCACCTTAAATTTAAAAATCACAAGTACGACTTTGGCGTCAGTCATAACCTAAATTCTACCCGCTTCCCCACTTCCCTTCAAGTGTTCCCTTGCTCTGTTCTCGACTGACGTGTTCTCGATTGACGTTCTAGTGTATTTCATTCATGGACATTCAAAGAAATCATTGATAAATAAAAATAATAATAAAAATTGATTACATTGGCGCAACACGGAAAAAAATAATTACCTACAGTTGCTAACTGATGTTTGCTGTCGAATCTATCAAAAATAGTAACCAAAGACATATTATTTGCTATGACAACGAAAAAGTTTACTGTGATAAACAATATCATATAAAAATTTTAAAAAGGGGTCGTCCATAAATTACATAAGACTTTCTTCTGGTCATTTGAACCCCCCCACCCCCCCTATGTAAGATTTTTTACACGCATTAGCGCCATTTTTCCTATTGGTCATAAGAAATACTTGACCCCCCTCCCCCCTAAAAGTCTTACGTAATTTATGGACGGCCCCAAATTAACTCTCGCAGCAAACTTTTTTGATCATACAGCAAATTTTTTCGCTGTCCCTATACACGGAGAAAAAAGAATTGTTGTGGTTACTAAAATTTAAGTCCACACAACATTTCCGGTTTGTCAATATAGAATCAGCAGTTCTATTTGTTTTTGGGACAAAAAAAATTGTTAAAATGGGATTGTTCGGTAAACAAACAGAATTATTTGATGAACAAAGAAAATTGTTATGGAACAATTGAAATAACAAAACTAAATTGTTAAATCGGCAATACAATTTGTTGTATTAACAAAGCTTTGATCTGTCTAATACAATATTTGTTTAGTTTCTTCGCCTTCTAAAATAATCGATAGCAGATTTCCGTATGTCATATCACCAGTTTCATTTACATTAAAATCTGTGGAACATGCAGCTTCTGAATCAAATTCTTTGACCTGAAACCAAAAGATTATTTTGAGTTGAAATTTGTTGTTAAATAATATCTAATATGCATTTTGTATTTTTTAAGGTGAGGTTATGTTCAATAATAACCAAGCATAACTTACCGATAAACGATGAAATTGTCTCTTCATCCATTTACCACACTTGCAATAGATTTCTCATTTTAACCGGATTCATTACACAGCCACACAAAAAAAAAAAAGTTCTGATCTGGGGGTCTGACTATATATTTTCTATGTCTTTTGGGTCGCTGAATCCGAATCCGAGGCCCATTCAACCCCATCACATCAGGTTTTTGAAAAAACCTCAGAAAACCAAAATGGCGGACACTTTTTTGGAAAATTTATCGGATTCGCTTGAAACTCGCTACTCGGGGGTTTTTGGGGTCGCTGATTACGAATTTAAAGTCAGTTTTCAAAAATTCAAAATGGCGGATCCAATATGGCGGACATTTTTTTGAAAAATTTGCCGGATTTGCTTGAAACTCGCTACTCGGGGGTTTTTGGGGTCTCTGATTACGAATTTGAAGTCAGTTTTCAAAAATTCAAAATGGCGGATCCAATATGGCGGATATTTGTTTGAAAAATGCTGGATTTGCTTGAAACTTGCTACTCGGGGGTTTTTGGGGGCGCTGATTACGAATTTGAAGTCAGTTTAAATTTATCATATCAGGATTCGGACATAATCTAAAAAAACCTACAATTTGTGCTATTAAACGCGCGTAATATCTTTAGTTTCAATGTTTATGTTATCACGTCTATTTTACTATATAATGTACCGTCGGCATTTGCGTTACCCAATGTACACCACGTGGAGGTGCCCTGGACGCAGGCACACGCAAGATACAAAGTAAATACGGGTGAATTAAAACACTCAAGTTTTTGATTTCTCAAAAGAACATCTTTATTGGATTCGCCATTTTAAATTTTGTAAATTGGACTTCAAATTCGTAATCAGCGACTTCAAAAACCCTCATGTAACGAGTTTCAAGCGAATCTAATAAAGTTGACAAAAAATCCTGCCATAATGGATCCGCCATTTTGAATTTTTGAAAACTGACTTCAAATTCGTAATCAGAGACCCCAAAAACCCCCGAGTAGCGAGTTTCAAGCAAATCCGTCAAATTTTTCAAAAAAATGTCCGCCATATTGGATCCGCCATTTTGAATTTTTGAAAACTGACTTCAAATTCGTAATCAGCGACCCCAAAAACCCCCGAGTAGCGAGTTTCAAGCGAATCCGATAAATTTTCCAAAAAAGTGTCCGCCATTTTGGTTTTTTGAGGTTTTTTCAAAAACCTGATGTGATGGCGTTGAATGGGCCTCGGATTCGGATTCAGCGACCCAAAAGACATAGAAAATATATAGTCAGACCCCCAGATCAGAACTTTTTTTTTTTTTTGTGTGGCTGTGTTATTTAACAGCACTTTGTCATTTTAAAAAAAACTAATAATAAAAGCAAAAGCGGCACATGTGCCAGAAGCAAACGACGCGACGATCTGCCAGTTTGCGAGAATTCAAGACGACCACGTGACATGGAACAATAAACCTGTCAGCTGAACAAATCCGGATTGTTCCATCAGCAATCGACAGAGAGTTTGCTCCTGCAACTGCACGGTATTGCAAACTGAACAAAACTGACAACAAAAAATTCGTAATGTTGTTAAAACAACATACATTTGTACTGAAAACAATCCGAATTGTAATATTAACATTTCGAATTGTAATATCAACAAATATACTGACAACAATCCAAAAATTGTTTGCACAACAATCCCATTTTTCTCCATGTATATTAGCAAACGTAATTTAGTGTGACAGCAATAGTTCGCTGAATCAGCAAACTTCTTGTATGCGTGATAAAAAGTCCTTCCCCCAGAAAAGCTGTCCTTCAGAGATTTTTTGGGTTTTCTGTGTTAGAATTAGATTTTCAAATTTAAATCAAACATTTGGAACAATATGTTTTTTAAATTGTCATCATAAACAAAAGGTAATGGATTATTTAATTTAAGAATCTAATTCAATAAAATAATAAAAAAAATAAATAATAAAATACAAGATGAAATTAGTAAATATGTAATACAAGATAATCTTATAATAAACGACTTTACAATCCTTAGTGAACTCAATTGTTGATGAATGCAAGCCACACCTAAACGAATCAGATCCCATGGTCACACACATTTGTTTGTGAGTGAAAAGATATCTCTCGCGGGAGTCGCGGTTTGGAAAAATAGAGGTCCTTTTAATGAAAACTTGGTCGACGAAAAGGGTATATATATATATATAGGTAGCGAGGAATCCTCTTCTGGAAAAAAGGGTCGGGGGTTTTTTTTAAAAAGGAAAGCAAGACATCAGGAATGGATGATGAGCTGAAGAGAAAGAGGGAGAAAGGGAAGACTCTCGCGATTAATGAGCGGTGTTTGTTGTTAATTGCTACCGCCATTAGGTTGGCATCTCCTCGGGTCTTTTCGTACCTACCACCTTCCATCCCAAGTCCTCGAAAGCAGAGAGCGCATGTTAATGATCGCCTGCCACAGCCTTTATCTTTTCCACCTCATTTGCGCGCCATGAGTGGGCCTGAGGGTTGCAGCTCGATGCCACGGGGTTGGTTTGCGTGTGCGCAGCTTGCATTTTGTTATAGCTTTAGAGCAGAGTTCAGCTGTATGAATTCTTTCTTTTTCATTTTTTTTTCTTTTGCCCTCCTGCGTTTCGTTCTTTTTTTCATTTCTTTCTGGCCTCTTTCACTCTCCTTCTTTTTCGCAATAGGTATAAACCACTGCTGGAGTAATGTAGCCGAGAGAGAGAAAAAGAGAGCAAATATATACACTATACCCCTTACTTTACTTTCGCAGTTGTCTACTGTGTTTACTATATACATCGAAGAGCATAACTCAAGCGAGATTTTTTTAACCCGACATGTAACACACTTTTTTTAAACTTGTTTATCACCCAAAAAGAACTTAATCCTCGTATAATATACTTATTTTCAACTGTAGCAAATATATATGATATCTCATTGACTCTCATCAAATTTTGCGATGACAGAATAAGAGAACCAACTGTTAAAATTTGATATTGAACAATTTCAAAATTTTAACTCCAGGGACCAAAACCGGATACCAAATACCCGAAGTGAAATTTAAGGCCTACTTCTCAAGGGTCTGAAAGACCTAGAAAGGATCTGTTTAATCCAAACAGAACTTCTTTAGCTGCCTGGAATGTACGCAAATTTCCCTTTTTTCCACGTTTGGATTCAAAGTAGGGCTTAAAAATTGATTAAAATATTGAAAATTTTAAAATATGTTAATTCCAGTTTTTAAAGAGTAATTAAAGTCTAAAAGATCCAAAAGAGAGCTTATTAAGGTTCCAGGAGGAGATAAAAAGGAGTCAAATTTTGACTCGGGAATGTTATAAAAAAAAGAAATAAAAATTAATAAATTTCTTAATTGAATTATTTCACTTTGTAAATAAAATTAGTAACCTTTTTATCATAAATTATATCAATATATTATATTAATAAATAATACCAACATTTTTTTCTAATTTTCAAATGTAAAACATAATATTAAAAGAAATTTTATGTATATATAGAACATGATACCGTGTTCTTTTTTTTTTTTTTTTTTGATTTTACAAATCTATTGAAAAGAGAAATTCATCAAGATTTTGTGTCATACTCTCGTAAAATTTCTGCATCACTTCTCGAAGGTGTGAAAAGGAAGCACAAAAAGGGTAGCAAAGTGCGACTAGACATGCAAACTAACGTTGGAAATGAATCACGAGCACGCACACACTATTTTTCTCGCGTCTTTCTCTGTATTTTTTTTTTTTATTATTAATGTCTCGTGTCTATGTTTTTGCCATCATACAAATTTTACTTCTCTGATTTATATTCATTCAATTGAAAAAACTTACAAATTATTATAAAAAAATAAAATATCTTCTAAAAATTCTCAACCGCAAAATTTTATATAGACTTATACTTTTCAGAAATTTTCTAAATTTACATAACAACAATAAAGAGAATTTTCTTAATTTTATTTTGAGAATACTTTTTCAATGAAGAAATATAAGTATCTATTCGATGAAGAAATAATAGTATTCCCAGCACCGGTATTAATTAATTAATAATACATGTGTAGCCTATATATCCTGACATGAAACGCAATCTGATAAAAACATTAAAATTTCTAACTCTGGCGGGGATCGAACATCTTAACCGTATTTCGAGAGACATTACTGGACCAATTTTTAAACCGTAATCCTGGCACTTAACACTTGGGAAGTTTTAATTTGGAAACAATTCTTCAATGAACAAATATTTTTTTTACTAAATGGGTTAGTCCACTGACTTTCATCTAATAGTGGTTGCGACCAAATTTTAAAAAAATCTAGTTTTAATATACGTGAAACTCGATGATTCCCTGAGTTCATTAACCATAATATTATTGTAAAAATTTTATTCCCTTAAAAAATATTAAATATCAAAAGTAGGAGGTTCACAATATGATTTTGTAACCTTAAATTTTTTTAAACATAAATCACTTTATTCTGCACAGAGGAACGAAAGAATTATTGCAAAAATTTATTATTTTTGGATGATATACGATTTTAAAAAAATTTTATTTAAATATTCTCAAGATTTTTATTTACTCATAACTTTTTTGTCGGTGCTCCGAAAAAATTAAGGTTTTTCACAAAGATTTTTTATAATATTCTTTACCTTATATTAAAATCTTACGAAGGTGTTTTGCTTCGTTTTGGAGATATTGATTTTCAAAATTTTTTATTTAAAAAGGTTAATTAAAAGACTTGAAGTTAACTAATTAAATTCAAACTGCTCCTTTTTTATAAAAATATATTAAAATGTAGCGATTTGAAATTGGTCAGTTAACTTCAAGTCTTTTAATTAACCTTTTTAAAAAAAATTTTGAAAATTAATATCTCCAAAACGAAGCAAAACACCTTCGTAAGATTTTAACAGAAGGTAAAGAATATTATAAAAAAATTTTGTGCAAAACCTTAATTTTTTCGGAGCACCGACAAAAAAGTTATGAGTAAATAAAAATCTTGAGAATATTTAAATAAAATGTTGTTTAAAATCGTATATCATCCAAAAATAATAAATTTTTGCAATAATTCTTTCGTTCCTCTGTGCAGAATAAAGTGATTTATGTTTTTGGTGAGTTCCAACAACTAATTTTTAATAGTTTGTTAATAATAGCGTTTTTAAAAAAATTGAAAAATTTAAGGTTACAAAATCACATTGTGAACCTCCTACTTTTGATATTTAATATTTTTTAACCCCTTCGCAGTGTAGCAAAAATAAAGCTTCAGTGCCCCGTATGTGGGAAAAAAAATTTTTTTTTAAAAATTAATATTAAAAAAAACCCGAAAATCTAAGAATACCCATTCACAAGTTTATTGTATTGTTAAAATAATGAAGTAAACGATTATTAAAATAATGAAGTAAACTATCGATAATTTATTATATTTTGTGTCTACTTATTTTTTTTGAGATGCCTCTATAGCGGTCATGCACACTGGTGGCACGACATTTTTTTGCCTCTATAGAGGTCAATAACAGTGAAGGGGTTAAGGGAATAAAATTTTTACAATAATATTATATGGTTAATGAACTCAGGGAATCATCGAGTTTCACATATATTAAAACTAGATTATTTTAAAATTTGGTCGCAATCACTATTAGACGAAAGTCAGTGGACTAACCCTAAAGAAATAGATATCAGTAAAAAAATAAATTTTACTAAGTACTACATTTTCATTGAAGTAAAACAAACATTAGACGAAAGAAACATAAAAAATAAAACCAAAAAAATTGAAATAAATTAAAAGTGAAATTTCAATTTTATCAATATTAAATTATATAATAAAAAATTATATATACAATATATATATATAGAAGATAATATTTCCGCACTATTGTGATGGTTTACTTGGGTCTCTCATCGTCTCGGAGAGGCGGTTAAGGATGAAGTTTAAGGGCGTAAATTATGCGTATGGTCGACCCTCGACAAATTATTAAAAGTTAAACAGTATTTGATTTATATAAGAGGGCAGCACCAACCTGTACCATCCCGCAGGGGCTTATATAGTGGAAGCACAAGCCTGCGGAGATTAATTTTATTACTTCCGCTCGAGTAATTATTGCATTACTTCACGAGGAAGTTGCTCTGAGCCACCGCGCCGCACGGTTATATTGCTGCTGGCTGGCTTCTACTATGCTTTTAAGAGTTACACCGCTTCTTTACTTTTCTTCCCTTTTAATACCTTTCATACTTTCTCGCGATTGACTAAGAAATTAAGGTGCTCTGTGAATTTTCAACACGCTTTCACGCTTTCGAGTCAAATTAATCTTTAAATTTACAGACACGTCTAATGTAATTGCATCTCCACTTCTTTCAATAAACGCCATCCAATTAAATTTCATTTCTGACATTTTCAAATTTATTTTCATTACTTGTCGAAATTCGTTTATTTTTCAGTCAACATATACTATACATAAAAAGAAAATTAGATTAAAATTTTTTTCATTTTTTCAATTACCATATGAATTTGAGTGAAAAGGGTACAAAAATTAATGGCAAAAAAAATGCCAGAAACACAGGATAGATTATCTGGAGATATCCTGGCATCGTGTAAGTATCAGTAAATAATCGTTTCGGACGTTATACATTACTGCGTGGAATTTATGATTTGGCCGCGTTTAGTATAACGTTTGCCCGGAGGCTTATTCTTTGGACTACTCGAGTAAAAAAAAAATAAAACAAAAAAGGTTCTCTTAAAAAAACAAAGAAATGAGAGAAAAAACAATGAGCAAACAAAAAATTCATTGTATATATTACAAAATATAGAGTAAAGCCAAAAATTTTTTTTTTCTTAATAAAAATATGCATGTTTCCCTTCGAATGCGTATATATGTGTAATAACAGTAATAAAATCAATTTGCGCAAACATAAAATACAATTTACGAAAAAAATTAAATATCTTTATTATATTGAAGGTCACGGTTGGCAGGTATTGAAAAAAAAGAACCTCTACGCACACACGACAATTTCTTTTCAATTATATATGTAGAAATGAGAAAACATTTCAACAATATAAATTTAAAATACACAAGAAAAAAAGTTCCTCAAAAAGTTAAAACACTTAAAAATTTCTACCCCTTATACGCATTGAATTTATACTTAAGTAAACATAAAAATATTAGAATGTACTTATTATAATAATTATAAAATGAAAAATCTTACCTTGAAATAAATTCTTCTATTTTCAATCTCCGAAGCGATATTACAGCGTTTTGAAAAAAAAAATTGAAAAGCGATTGAAAAAAATCATTCACACGCGATTTTAAGAATTTCTAACACTCTTGAAAATACAATGGTAAAATTACATTAAATACAGATATATATGTTATCGAACGAACGCGGTTTTAAAACATTCGAGCACTCCCAAAACCACGAGGAAAAAAACATATAATGAATGAAATTTTAAAAATTAGAAAATATTTATTATTGAGACAATCGCGATTTAAGATAAATTCAAACACTCCCGATATAAAAATAATAATTATATTTGAAAAAAAAACTTCCGATACTATAAACATTTTCTTCCACGATATGAATTTATTTACGATGAGAATTTATTTATTGTTAATAGCACATTACGCAAATTTGAACTGAGTGTAATATTTATTTTCATATTATTTATTGTGATTTTTAATTCTTATCCGTTTATGACCTGCTATTTGAAGCGAGTTTAAAGCTCCCAACTACACAGCCTCAAAATGAAAATAGAGAGTCATTATTTTGTTGCATTTCCTGGAAAACCTACAGACCCAACTGATTAGTAAAAAAAAATTTCATTTTAATTTTATTATTAATTAAATTAAATTCTGTCGTCTTCTTCGAATTTACAATTTTAATTAAATTACAAAAAGAAGTATAATAAATTAATCGGAACAAATTGAAAATTAAATTAAAAAAAAAATATATATATATATATATATATATAAGAAATAGATAAATAAATATATGGGTAATTCTCCGCGTAGTGTACAATTTAGTTATTTCTATTAAATTTTTTTTTACAATTTAACAAAAATTAAATTATATAATCTTCAGGATAAGTGCTCAAGACTCGCAGTTTATAAAAAAGAGGTTCGATCCCAGGAGAAGATAAGATTTTCCAAAGTCCACAAATATTTCAATTAGATATAAATATAAATTAAACGTTAAATTGATAATAAATAAATAATAAAGATAAAATGAAAAGAAATAAGGTAGAATAAAATTTTTAATTATATAAAAAAAATCTGTTGGTTTGATCAACAAAAAATTTTTCTTGACCTAACAAAAAAATTTCCTTGTGGTAACCAAACATTTTTGTTATGCCAACAAAAAAATATTGAACCAAAGTTTTTGGTTGACTTAAACAAATAGTTTGGTTGATTAATAAATACCAACAAAATTTTTTTGTTGGCCTAACCAAATTTCATATCACCAGTTTCATTTGCATTAAAATCTGTGGAACATGCAGCTTCTGAATCAAATTCTTTGACCTGAAACCAAAAAATTATTTTGAGTTGAAATTTGTTGTTAAATAATATTTAATATACATTTTGTATTTTTTATGGTGAGGTTATATTCAATAGAAATCGAGTATAACTTACCGATAAACGATGAAATTGTCTCTTCATCCATTTACCACACTTGCAATAGATTTCTCATTTTAACCGGATTCATTATTTAACAGCACTTTGTCATTTTAAAAAAAACTAATAATAAAAGCAAAAGCGGCACATGTGCCAGAAGCAAACGACGCGACGATCTGCCAGTTTGCGAGAATTCAAGATGACCACGTGACATGGAACAATAAACTTGTCATCTGAACAAATCCGGATTGTTCCATCAGCAATCGACAGAGAGTTTGCTTCTGAAACTGTACGGAATTGCAAACTGATGAACAAAACTGACAACAAAAAATTCGTATTGTTGTTAAAACAACATACATTTGTACTGACAACAATCCGAATTGTAATATTAACATTTTGAATTGTAATATCAACAAATCTACTGACAACAATCCAAAAATTGTTTGCACAACGATCACATTTTTCTCCGTGTAACGAAATAAAAGACATAAACAAAAAACGCCATATAAACTAAAATTAATACTCAAAAAAAAACATAATTGTAAATAAGAAATAATAAAAAAATGAGTAACAACAGTCATATTTTACAACGTGCTATTTAATTTCAATTTTATGTTTAAAACATGACTGCGTTATAACAATATGTACCTGATTTAAGTACAATATTTTTCTAAGTTTCTTGTCAACGATTATAATTTAATACATTCACGACTCAAAAAAAGACGCGTAATAATTATTTAGTGGGAAAAATTTTTGTAGTCTCAAGAGAAGTTGTGAAGCACTATAAAAAGTGTCGATACTTGATCATCTTTAGAGAGGATATTATGTGCTAACAGTTACCGATATAATATTCATAGTGTATATATATATGTAATATAAATGCATAAATAAAACCATGTCCTTAAAACTATTGACGAGATGGAAGAGAGAGAGAAAGAGATATGTCCGGATTTCTTTGAGCCGGTGCCGAGGTTGGCCTAGCGTGGAGATTAATTTAATACCTGAGTAAAATCAATCAATGGGAATTGATGTTGCCTCTCGACGAGTGGGTGCTAT
This sequence comes from Leptopilina boulardi, assembly GCF_019393585.1. NCBI lineage: Eukaryota > Metazoa > Arthropoda > Insecta > Hymenoptera > Figitidae > Leptopilina > Leptopilina boulardi. Next base: position 1,206,263 of record NW_026137923.1, on the reverse strand, counting down.
ACGCTATATATATGTATATATATACGTGGTAAGTAAAGGGGGCCGTATTTGCTTTGCGACGTGGCGGGGCCCCGTAATCAGTGTAAATCAGGGGACGCGTAAATCACACCCGATGCGGTAACAGACGATATAACGGGTGGTACCACTACAATATATATATATATATTTTTTTCTTTTTTCCATTTTTAATAACCACCACATTATATACTGCATTCAACTTTCATTTATTAACTGGTCAAAATTGGAAATGCTGACATTTAAAAATTTAAATCACTTAAAATTTTATTGAATTATAGAATTATACTAAATTAAAATTTGGTAAAATTAGAATTCTTTTCAATAAAAAGATAAATTCTGTTAAATAATATAAATTTTGCCGAATAAAAATTTGGTATCTAAAACTTATGTTGAGTAAAAATTTATTTAAAAAGAAATTTTTTTTTGAAATTCTAGTTTGAAAAATAAAAATTTATCTGCAAAAATAATTATATCTAATAAAATTCTTTAAAATAAAAATTCTAATAAATAATTATTATGGGATAATAATTATTATCAATATTATTAAGGAAAAGAAAAATTTGAAAAAGAGAAATATATATATAAAATTTGTTATATAATTTACATTTAATTTGTCAGAACTGAATTAATTTGCCTTAATTCTGAATAATCAGGAGCTCTATTAACACACCCCAACGTCAAACATGGTTCCTATTAATTTTGGAACGGAATACCTCATAGGGAGAATATGTATACGTACCTTGGGACGTAATTCTTGTCGGCGCCCTGTGTGGTCGAAGGCAACGCCCTCATCCTACCAGAGAATCAAGTCTTCTGCTCACACCACCTGTTAATCATAAGTGATTAAATTATTAATGTTCCAATAATTACAACGTTCTGAAAAGTACAATTTTATGCCATTGACGAGCAAATAAGTTACATAATTATAGTTACTGATCGCGCGTAAGCATTATATATCTCCCTCCCCCCCTCTTTCTTTCCCTTTTATCCTAATTTATAATACTGATTTATTTCAAATTATTGTTTTTTTTTTATTCTCCACTTGTATTTATTTTCACGAGTAAAAAATAATTTTTAATTCAAGAAATAAAAAGTTTAAAAAAATTAATTTTCAATAATAAAAATATTTTTGTATCAAAAATAGCTTTCAACACAGAAAAAACCTGAATTCAAATTGAGTATATATTCTATACTCAATTTGATTCGCAACAAAAATGAAACTGGTTGTCTCATTTCGAGTTCTAAGGTAAAAGTATCAAAATGAAACAGGCAAGTTTCATTTTGAGAAAAAGAAAAATGGAAAAATATTGTGAAATAACGAATAATTTTGCACAAAAACATGAAATATAATAATTACAAAGAAGTAAATAACACGCTAGACTTAATATATTTGATTAAAAATTGCTTGTAATCGCGTAATAAAATAATAAAGGAAATATGTTTTTAGGTTAGAAAAATGAAAACATGTGTTTTGACAACAGGAACGGTACTGCCAACTTAAATAATAGCGGTAAATTTAAAAACTTATGAAATTAATTATTATCTACGTAAATAATAATAAATAATTTTTATTTAAAAACTTCTAAATATTCGTACTGGTCAAAATAATCTTTCTGGTGTTGTTGAAATATTAGAAACAATAATTGAAATACAAAATTACTCTGCTTATGATGCCAACTTAGAAATCTGAAATTCCAGCCAATATCATTTTGAATAACATGAAGTTTGTCCCATACTCATTTCGATACCCAAAAGAAAATGAGTTGCAACAAAAATGAGTCCAAGTTTTTTCTGTGAATATACAGTAATAATAAAATTTAATTTCAAAATTCAAGTCAAATAAATATTTAATTTAATTCGAAAACAGCTGCTTGTTATTTACTATAGGTACCTACACGTTAAAATAGCAGAATTTAAATTTAAATCACGTGCAGGATTACGTGAATGTTCTATATCTATTTAATAAATAAATTATTATTGTACTTCGCTCGGCAACTGACGGCGATTCTTCGAGGCAAAATAATTTAAAATTCTGTCAATTTTCTCTCTTTAAAAATAAAAAAAGAAATGAACAAAAACGGGAGTTGTTTCATATACTATATATATAAGCATAAAACGGAAATCGAGTGTAAATATGTCTAATTATATTTTACGACGGTAATTTTTCAACGAAAATATGAAACCACATTATTCTTTTGGAAGTAATGAAAAATGAGTCGTACGTCAAACTGATTTTCAAAATGTCATCTTTTTCGTAGTTCTTCTTATATAATTTTTTATTTTTTTATTTCTACACAATAATTTTTTGTATTTTTTAATTAAATAGAAAGACTCACTAATTAGTATTTTCAAAAAGCAAACTTCTGAAAAATTGTCAATTTTTTAAAAATCAAAAAATTTGAAAAAATTAAATAAATGAATAATTATATTCAATAATCATAATTATCCAATAAAGGAAGTTATTGTCTTCATATATAATCTAAATTTAATATAATTTCAAATAAATAATATTCAAAAATTGAGATTCGTGGAATTTGAGAAGAGAGAAAAAGAGAGAGAAAATGATGGCGTAAAATGAATAAATAATGGAAATATCAACCAGTTAGACTTCAGCCCCGTAAAATGACCCCTGACTTGTGGTTCCTAAACGTACAATGCTTCATTGTAATTACAATAAAGGTTATCTGAAAGGATTTTGAGAGTCGCTCATTCAGTCATTCTGGGTTATTGAGATGGTAAGTGAGACAGTACAGGTTATCCGGGTGTCTCCATAGTGACGTCGCCAGCACCACCAGGAATCGTATGGTTCATATATATATATATATATATATATATAATGAATCTTGATATTTCATATCTTGGAAACACATCTCATCTTAATGTACAATGTCAGATATGAAATTTCTCTTTCATTTTCCTATGAGAGAAAAATGATCTTTTGCATTCAATTATGATATATTCGCGATGTCAAAAAAATGAGGATAAAAATTTAATTTTTTTATGTGAATGAAATAGAAAATTTTAAAAAATTGAGAAAAGCACACTTCCAGATAAAGAAATGAATTATCAAACTATATAAATAAAATAGGATTTATAACTGAAGAAATATTTTTTTTCTGAAATGAATAAAAGAATTTGAATCGCAGAAACTGATGAGAACTGAAGAAATAAATTTAAACGGCAGAAACGAATTTGTACTGAAGACAAAAATTTGAACAAAAAAAACGGATTTAAACTATGAAGAATTGAATTTGTAAACAAGAAATAGATTTCAACTGAGGTAATGAAAATAAAGAAATATATAACTTCTAAATATTAAGTAATTTTCTTATATTATTCAAATATATAATTGAAAATAACACTGTCAGTGCAAAATAAACACATTGTCAACAGATAATATCCATAAAACATATAAATATATAATATTTCTATTTTTCATTTCGATGACAATGCAAACACAAAAGGTAAAGCAAATTCTCTTGTTCACATATAGAAAAGTTGGTGGTGTTCATCCGACAGGAATGGCGTGACAGTCAAAGAAGCCGCACGACTTGAAAAATTATTCAGAACAATCATCATTATATCTCAAAAGCAATCTTACCCTCAATATTGTCAGTTTCAAAGCTGATCTGCGAACGACACGATTTACATTTCGATTTGTCCATTTCAAAATTTGCACATTACAATTTATAGTCGATATTTCTGCTGCAGCGTTAAGAAGAAGAAACACGAAATGAACTTTAAAAAGACGTTTAAAAATTGGATATTATAATGAATGAAAATTGCAAGAAATTGTGTAAAATAGCAAAAATATATAGTGGCTCAGATTTTGCACGATATAATCGAGGAGTGGCTCCATTCGTATCGTATTTCATACTCAACCCATCTCACACTCTTCGAGAACCAAGCTTAAAGCTTTACAGTAGGCGACATGTTCATACCAGACATGAATTATTACCTACAAGCGCCACTGTAAATTTCAAACTGCTCCTCCACACCGTTATATGTATATATGTATATACCGTGGAAAATTTATGAATGACTTGCCAACCAATCTTTGATTGACTTTCGTTCCCTTTATTAATTTCAAGAGTTATATTTAAATTAATCCGACAATGAGGGGAATATCTCTTAAAATGTTTCAAATATAAAATAATTTAATATAATATACCTAAATACTCGAGAAATCTCAATAAATTACTGATTAAGAACACAGTTTATATATATATATATATATATATATATATATATATATATATATATACAATTAAATATCAATTCTCCAAATCTGTTTCTAATAAAGGAAATGGATTATAATTATAGAAATATTGATTCTAATAAAAGAAATAAATTATGCTTTGAAAAATTAAAAGGAATTAAAGAAGTGGATTATAATTAATCAAAGAGATCAACTATAAATAAAAAATAATTTTTTTTTTTGTAAAATTCGACTAAAGAAGTTCCATTCTATTTAAAAAAAATCGGACAAGTGCGAGTTACACTCGCATTAAAACCGAGGGTTCCGTACCCCAATTCCTAAAATTTGAGGGGTTTAAAGTGTGAAGACCGATGGAAAAATTCCAATTTTGCTTAATTTTTCCTGTAATGTGAGCATGGAAATACATATCATAAGTTTTTAAAAATTTTTTAATTTTTTTATCATTTAACATTTTCAATTTTATAATTTTTTTTAGATTTCACCAAATAATAAAAATATCAACAAATAAAAAATGTCAAAAGATAAAAAAAATAGCAAATGGTAAAAACAAGAAAATGACAAAAATGGCAAATTATAAAGAATGTCAAAACACTACAAAAATACGTAAAAGTGTATAAATTTGAAACTCTTTAGATAAAATATTCTTATCGTTTTTTGGGGAAAAATCATGATTTTTATCGAAAATTATCAGTTTTTCCTTGAAAACACTATCATAATTAACTCCAATTGTTCTCGATATATTTTTTTTGTAATCTACACGTAAAAATACGTAAAAATGTATAAATTTGAATCCCTTGAGATAAAATTTTCTTCTTTTTTTATTCGAAAAATCCATAATTTTTTCTAAAAATATGAGTTTTCCTTAAAAACGAACATCAACTCCAATTGTGCTCGCTATATTTTTCCTGTAATCTACACGCAAAAATACGTAAGTATACCAAATATGAACTGCCTTCGTCAAATATTGTGTGCGCTAGGAGGATTAATCGCTTTTTTTCAAAATTTTTGATTTTTCCTTGACAACCATATGTAAATTAATCCGAATCATGTTCGCTATATTTTTCCAGTAAGTTTCACGTAAAAATACATAAGTGTACCAAATTTGAGCTCTCTATGTAAAAAGATGTGGCAACCAGGGGGGGGGGGGGTACATAGTCATTTTTAGGGATTTTTCGTAAAAATTCATGGTTTTTCCTTGACAACGCTATGATAAATAATTCCTATGAGATTCGTTTAATATTTTTCCTGTAATCTACACGCCAAAATACATATTATGTATACCAAATTTCAGCCCTCTAGATAAATTCGTGTGGCCGCTAGGGGGGGGGGGGGGTACATGCCTTGCTTCACTAGTCTCATTAATAGGGTTCCCTATTCGGGTACGGAACCTTAAAAAGAAAATTTTTAATGAAGAATCCCCTCATTTATTATTTTTTCGCTTTAAAAAAAGGGCTTTTCAACTTTCTTATTTATTATTTCGTTCATTTTTAGGGTTCCGTACTCGGTTCGGAACCCTATTAATATCGGTTTTTTTTAAATCGTGTACCCCCCCCCCCCTAGCGGCCACACAAATTTATCTGGAGGGCTGAAAATTAGTACACATATGTATTTTCGCGTGTAGATTACAGGAAAAATATAGCGAATTTGATTGGAATTGATTAACATAGCGTTGTCAAGGAAAAACCATGAATTTTTACGAAAAATGCCTAAAAATGACTATGTACCCCCCCCCTAGCAGCCACATCTTTTGACATAAACAGCTCAAATTTGGTACACTTACGTATTTTTACGTGAAAATTACAGGAAAAATATAGCGAACTTGATTCCGATCAATTTACATAGCGTTGTCAAGGAAAAATCAAAAATTTCGAAAAAAATGATTTATTCTCCCTAGCGCACACAATATTCAACACAAATTGTACACATTTGCTGTAAAACTGTATTTTTGCGTGAAAAATACAGGGAAAAAATGTAAGCGCGATTGGAGTTGATGATCAATTTTTATCAAATTTTCGAAGAAAAATGATAAATTTAATAAAAAAATGTATTTTTCCGCAAAATTAGAAAAAAATCGGACAAGTGCGAGTTACACTCGCACTGAAATCGAGGATTCCGTACTCGAAGCGAACTTATTTGGTATAAAAACAAATGTTTAAAAAATATGTGTTGTGTATTAAATAATACATGTGATACAAAAATGAACAATTTAAAAAAAAAAATTTAAGAAAATTGTTCCTCCTTTGGTATAAAAACAAAAAAAAAATTTTAAATTTGTTTTGTATTTCAAATAATATAAGTGATACAAAAAGGAACAATTTTGTAAAATTTAAGAAAATTGTTCCTCTTCGTATCACTTGTATTATTTGAAATACAAAACAAATTTAAAATTTTTTTTTGTTTTTATACCAAAGGAGGAACAATTTTCTTAAATTTTTTTTTTTAAATTGTTCATTTTTGTATCACATGTATTATTTAATACACAACACATATTTTTTAAACATTTGTTTTTATACCAAATAAGTTCGCTTCGAGTACGGAACCCTCGATTTCAGTGCGAGTGTAACTCGCACTTGTCCGATTTTATTTATTTATTTATGTTTAACAAAATTATTGGCTCGTGCTCTGTCATAACAAATCTTGATCTCGATATTGGTTATTAGAGGAATGGAAAAATATTTTGCCCTTAGCCAAAAAAAAAAAGAACCTTTTGGAGTCAGAGAAATATTTCGCAGCTTCTGAGGAATTGTTTAAATTCCTTGGGCTGATTGGCTCTAATAGAGATTAGGATACATACAGACTGTATCTCTCTCTCTCTCTCTCTCTCTCTCTCCTTTATTTTTTTTCTCTACGAATCAAATTAGAGACAATTTTTACACATCGAATCTGTTTTATGAAAACAAGAAGGCAAAGACTATGCACGCAGTGCATCAAAATTTTTATAATTTAATGCAAAAACCACACCGGATGCATCCACGAACGCCTAGAGCTAACAGTTTTTAGCGAAAGTTTTTGGTGAAAATTACAGCTATCTAAATTTCCGGTGGCAAAACGAAAGCAATCGATGGTCCCACGTCTTCTTCCCTTTTTCCCTTACTTATTACTCTTATTTTCTTTATGGACGAAACCGGTAATCAAATATAATGAACGCGCTACATATTTATACCAAGAAAATAAAAAAATACTTCATTTGCAAAATAAATATTTATATTAATTACATTCCAATGTTCAATAATATTTAAAATATAATTAATTTATAATTAATTTATTTAATTAAATTAATTATAAAGAATTATTGTTTTTTAATTATTAAATTCTTTCTTATTGATTTTGTAATAAAAAATTTTTATTAAACACTAATATTATAATATTAATTTAAAATAATTTGAGAAAAATAAACCATACTTTTTTAAAAAAAAATTTTTTTGACGAATTCCGCGCAGTTAATTATATAACAGATATTTGTAACTAAAAATGTTGTGACAGGTGCAATTTTCCGATAACTTTCAATTTTCTAAATTTATATTCTTTTATATATATATATAATGATGATTATCCCGGAAGGATAAAAAAAAACTCCCAAACAATGTATTAACTGGTGATTTTCCATCATCTCCAACGATCCCAAACGATCCTAATTGAATTAGATCCTTTTTAAGGCGGTGCAAAAGACCCGTTTGATTTACCCTTTTGGGATCGTTAAAAAAAAATTTATCTATACTGAATTCTTTACAATCTCTATAGATTAATATAAACAAATAATAACAATAAATAACAAAAATAATTATTAATTTAATTAAAGGAATTTTTTATTATTAATGTTTGGATCAATCCATTTCATTTTTTTTATATCCATATAACTCATTTTTGACAAAACAAAAATTTGATATTTAAAAAAATTTTTCAGTTAAAATTCATATTTCAAATATTATTTTTAAAATCTAAATTTCCAAAATTCAAATATTTCTGAAACATAATATTTACGTGTGTTGAAGAAGTTACTCGAATAATTTGTGAAAAAAAAAATTGGTTTTCTATACTTAAAAAGTATCTTTCAAGGTCGACATCACACATGAGACCCCGAGGCGAAAATAAATTCGTGTAGGACAATTTCGAGGACTTGGAGAATAATTTTTTGGTGCGAAAATCATTCCAAACACTATACAGGTAAAAAGAAGGAAGAGAGAGGGAGAGTTTATTAACTAAAAGTTTGCGTGACGGAAGCTGTGATCTGTAGCTTCATAATATTATGCCCCGGACATGCATATGCATAAATATATATATGTGTATGTGTGTAAGTACTACCAAATATATATATATATGCATTTAATATTCATATATCGTATGTCGCTAAGCGAAAATGTGCATGGCGCCGGCAAATTTCGTGAATTGGGGTGGCATCAGCATCTCAGGATGTTGTAATTACCTCGACTCCCTGGGCTCCTTGCCACAGACGGATGAGCGGACGAACGGACGGGACCGACGGACGGACGGACGTACCACAGCCACGGAACGGATACGCCCCTTGCGTTACACATATGTTACAACCCCACACCCCAATTTTTTTATTGCACGGAAGACGATCTTGTGGGAACTCGACCAAGTGTCTTTGTCTCCACCGATTCTGGACTCTTATTTTTACGTCAAGTGCATGTGGTCTTGTGACCATCAATTCGTGGTTATTTTTATTTATTTTCTTTTCCTTTTTTTTTTATCTCATCATTTTGCGACGAGAATTATTATGCCGCGATTTTAAGAGGAATCATTGTAACCAATATTGCTTCACGGTTAATTTCTCATATTGTAATAAATAATTACAGTTCCTCTCAACTTGGGAGTAGAGCGGGTTGCCGCCTGCATGCATAAAGTCTAATTTACAGCCGATAAGGAGCCGTCCATAAACTACGTTACTACTTCTTCATTCTTTTTAGACCCCCTCCTCCCCCTCGTTACCATTGCCTTAAATGCATTTTTTTTAGATTTTTTGACCCCCTCCCTAAAATAGGTAACGTAGTTTATGGACGGCCCTAACATTATTTTTTCTACCCCGATATTTCACGAGACACGCTTTCTTTTTAAATTTAAAATTCATTTTGAACAAAATCATTCAAACAGATCACTATATTGCAATTAAGAATTATTTTTTCTATTCGTAAATGCTATTTATTTATAAATTTAACGCTCTCTAAAGAAAGGGACCTCAGAAGCAAACGAATTGTAGGTTATGTTTACCTAACTTTCTTTCTTCTTCTTCTTCTTCTTCATTTTCCAATTTAATTTATTTATTAATCTTTTCCATTGTTTTATATATATGTATATGAAGGGTAGAATGACAAAAGGGGTCAAGCGCCAATTCACTGTTTTTACAGGAAGTAAAAAAAACATTTTTAAAAATTTTGCAGGTCATTTAAAAAAAAACTGAGAAAACCGTTTCGATATATTAGTATGTTTTAATAAATAAACAACAATTTGTTGAAATAAACCTACATATTAACGATAAAATTAAAAAAAAACTGTGGTTCCTTGAGGTTATATCAACTGCGCACATTTTCTTTAAGCATGAATTATAAAAAAAATATACAGTTTAAAGAAAAACTGGAAAATTAGTTTCTTTCTATGGAATCGACGAAATGAATAGAAAAAAAAATTCCTTTAAAAAATTGTTTGTTTTCAAGAAAATTACGAATTAATTGCTTGCTTTGGAATTGAGCAATACTTTCATCTTTAAATTCAATTGTTCACTTAGTATAACCATAAAAATATTTAAAAATTAATAACAAAATGATTTTAAAATTGTTTAAAATTGAAAATACATTATTATTATTATTAATTTTATTAATTAAAATATTATTAAAATAAAATTAAAATAAAATATTAAAATAAAACCTAAAAAAATAATATTTTTTTTTTATTTTGATAATATTATTGACTCATCACTTTCTTTTGTTTTTCAATCAGGTTGCAATAAAGTAAATTTGAGGCTATTTTATTAATTTAATTTTTATTAAAAACTGATTTAAATACGCAATAAAAAAGGAAATCCTTCTACAGAAATGTGTAAATGAATTTTCTTGATTTTTTTATGCAAAAACCTCATTTTCGATAAATTGGCGCTTGACCCCTTTTGTCATTCTACCCTTCATATAATTAATGTTTTTTAATAGTTCCAAATATTTTACTTTTTTATTCTATTCAATGAAATAAAAAAAAATTTTTTTTATATAGGACATATAAGAGAGAGGAAATAAAACAAGAATCAATATTGGTGTTTGTGTGAATAAAAAAAATTGCGAATATATATATACGAATTACAAAAAATTGAAATGATAGAAGAGGCCTAGTTTCTGAAAACACAATTTTGATATAATAAAATTGCCATTTTAATGTATATGAGTGGCAATGTAGATATGAGTGAAGATACATACGAAGACATTGATTGGTGAGTAACGGTGGCCCTGAAGAAACTTCGCGACTTCGTGATCCTCTTTAACCATGAACCTCATTCGTCGACAATGCAAAAGTTCATGGTGATTCGCGATCGCCTTCTGTGTCCCGCACGCAATGACCCCAAGACTTCCTGCGGACAATTCATAAAGGAAATGCTCCTAACGGGAACATATAATCATTCACTATACTTTTATATACCTCAAATGTCTCATTTTACTTAGAAAAAACTTTCCTATACGCGCATTTTCACCTCAATTACCGCTCTAATTTTTCAGGAAACAAACATATATATATATATATATATATATGTATACTACTTTCCATATATCAAAATTATTCAAACTATTTTTTATTGGCTTTAAAAGAAGTAATATACAGGAAAATTAAGATGCTGAAGTATACACAACGTTTATGATCAACGATTAAAAAACAAATTAATTTTTAAGACGAAAAATTATAACATTTTTTTATAAAAAAATGTTTTTTATAATTTTTTGATCAATATAAATTTATTTGTATGAATTTTATTTATAAAAATACTTGTTTTTTAACCTTCAAATTCGTATTTTAAGGTGGATTTTTTAAAGTGAATAAAAATAAAAAGTAGCTCGTTCTCCATCACCAAATTTTGATAAGATGAATAAAGAAGATTTAACTTAAATTTTAAAACCAAAATGGGATTTTTTCATTAATCGCCTGCGAAGATATAAGTGTTCAAAATCAGATAAAATCCTGAAAAGTTCAATAACATTCAAGGTAAAATTTCTCATATTTCTATATTATAAAAATAAAAAGCCAACATATCATATGAAAGTACTTGGAAAGTACTTATTGTTAGGTAGTAATAAATTTTAAAAAATTTATAAACTTTCTTGGAAAATACAAATAAAATGTGACAAATTTTGACATTTTACAGGTAAGTTTGAATATTAATTTTCATGTAGTATTTTGGCTTTTTTTACACAATTATCAATTAATATTGGTAAATTAAACTATTTTAAACAAATATTAATGAAAAAAATTTACTAACTGAATTATTTCTGTTCTTTTTTATAAAATTTCCAAAGCTGTCAAACTAACCTATTTTCCGTTCAACTCAACTTAAAAATTAAATTTTAACGTAAATAAAAAAAATTTTCATAAAATAATTGTCAAAAATGAATTGTACGGATATTAAAAGTCATTAATACAAAATACCAAATTTTTCTAAAAATAGACCGCAACGACTATAGGTGAAATAAAATGGAATGACCCTAGAAAAAATATTTTTCTTTAAAAATCATTGACATGAATAATTGCCTAAAATTAATTATTTATTTAATATACAAATAAAAATTATTTGTTTCAAATAAATATTTATTTAAATAATAGTAATCGAGTATTTTGAATTAAATAAATCTTTTTTTTTCAATGTAGATGACAAATTCATGACTGAATCAGAATTTTAAAAAATCACGCAATTTTGCAGTCTCCCTGGAAGAGAAAATGAAGCAATGAATTCACAAGATATGTAACAAAACGATCGTGACAAACTGCTGTCAACTATCATATTCGAAATAATTACTTTTTTTGTATGTGATATATTTAACTGACGTGCGAGAGATCTTTCCAAAAAACTGCATAAAAATTTGAGAAGAGTCTCACTCCCCTCTCTCGCTCTCTGTTTCGAAAATAAGAAACGAGTTATGCTCGCGTGCATTCAAATGCAGCCGAATAATTACAGGACGAGCTAATCAAAATCAATCGTAGAACTATATGTGAGTCAAAAAGGCCTGGCGGCAAAATTAAAGGGCTTCCAAAAAATGCTATTGAAATATAATAGACACCGCGCATATATAAACCTAGAAAGCAACGACACGACCAAGTTACACTTAAAAAATTGAAAATATATATCTCGCGTGCGTGCTACTTAATGAGAAGTATTCTTACCACTCTCGCGAAATCGCTCACGGATTTTGACTCTCTCGAAAATAATCTTCAAACAATTTACAAATTTTCTTATTCTTATTTTATTTTTTTTTTCACTCTTTAATATTCCAACAGTCGTTTATCTCCGAAACCAACAACCTCAACGCAATTCTTCACGCCTCCGGTTATTAAATACCTTTGTAGAAAATCTCTCTCTCTCTCTCTCAAAAAAAAAAAAAAAAAAAAAAAAAAAGTAAAAATCAGAAGCATCACCCTTTTTTGCTCTATATATAATTTGACGAGAAACGAAAAAGTACACTTCAAAAATCAGTTTAGGTTATACATTGTATTCTGTCCAAAGGCATTTATTATAAGAATCTTTCTCGAAATCTGACATTTAATATATAATAAAAACACGTGTGTATTTTTTTATGTGCGGTGATATTTTACAATTGCTGAATTGTATCAGGTTTATTTTTTTTAATTAAATAACAACAGGTGCGAAAGAAGAAACTAAATATTGAAAATAAAAATGGAACAAGTAGATTATGTCGATTATGGTCAGACAACATCTATGAGAGTTATTTTCCCTTTCAGAAGAATAAGAATTATTATTTAACTTCGAGACATTTAATGGGTTTTAATTTTTTAAATTTAATTTAGAAAATTATTTCAAGTTTATATATTTATATTTATACAAATTTTTTAAATATAAACTTTTTTTTTAATTTATTGTTTGCATTATTTTTATTATTATTTATTTTAAATAAAACTATATAAACGTTGTTTGTTCAATTCAAAATTTATATGACTTTTAAAATTATTAATTTAAAATCTTTGAAGTTTATCTAATTTTATAACACGTCGAATTTTTATATAGCTGATTTATATATTTTTTAATTAATCAAATTTCCATAGAATTTTGATTTAGCTTCAAAATTAACTTTAATCGAATGTTATTCAATAGAATTTTTATTCAATCGAATTTTTATTTAACCAACTTTCTATATAGTATAGAATTTTCATCTAATTAAATTTTACTTTGATCGAATTTTTATTTATTTACATTTTCAATTAAATAAATTTTTGTTTAATCGAATTTTCATTTTACAAAAGTTTCATCTAAGAGAATTTATTTATGTTTTATAGTAAATTTTCGAAAAAAGTAATGGAGAATTTTTTTTTTTTTTTTTTTTGTCAATCAAAGCTCAGAATTTTATTGATTGATTTTTGTCGAGATGTTTTTTTTATAGCGGTAAGAGACGAATGTAAATGCATTTATATGTGTGTGTATAAGTCGTGATTCGTGAACAGTGCGGACAAAAAACATAGTCATTTCGTCGGCTTATTGTCGCTGTCATTGAAGCGGTCGGTAAACAAAAGAAAAGCACACGCATGCCTGAAATTATGACCCATCCAATTTTCCACCTTTTAATCTGCACACAAAATGTATTTCAGTGGTCAGTCGTCGACCTTTGCCCCCGAGCGGTAAGTTTTATTTTCTTCAGTAAAATAATACGCAAATTGTAGAGAAACTCCCTTAATCACTTACGTTTTCATTCGTGCATTGCCTTCTGGACATATTATATGTATAAGAGAATCATTCAGAATGACTGAACAAAATTAAATTAAATTTTCACTACATATTGTACTTTTAAGTCCTCTATTTGTATATATATAACTTCAAATATATTTTATCTGAATTTCAAAGCATATAAATGATTTGAAATAAAACTAATTGTTAAAGAATAAATGTAATTTAATTTTTTGATGAAAAAATATAACTTTAAACAATCGAAAAAGTTTCAAAGATTTTGAGTAATTGTAAAAAAAAGCATTTTTATGTTTAGAAAAACAATAATTTAAATATTACCTTATTTGTTGATAAATATTTTGAGGTTATGTTGTTCGATTGTGAATTTATAATGAGTCTGGCTTTTATCACTATTACTATATATTACTTGCTCGATTCACTTCGTTAATTCTGATGAATAATTTACAAAAGATATAGAAACTATAAATTTTAATTTAAAAAACGATATTAAAACAAAATGCAAGTGTTGCCGGAGAAAATCACATTTTTAGGATTATTCTCGTTGTGTGCACTTTTTACACTTTTACATTAAATCTACATTATATTGTTTGTCAAATCAGTAAATTTTTGTACACTTTCGCAATACGTGTTTTATGGATAGTGTAAAAGTATATACTTTCTAAAGCTTCTAAAGCAATGAAAACAAACTTTTTGTCAACTGTAAAGTAAAACATTTTTTATGATTGCGCTAGATGGAGCTATTTTAAAGTAGATGCGCATGTGCAGTAAGCAGAAGAATTATAAAGTACTTTTAGCGCTACTTTTAAAAACAAGATATGGCATATTTCTTATTATGTTAAAAAAAAATTTTAATCCAATTTTTTATAACAATTTTGTTGTTTAAAATCATGTTCTATAAAATAATTCTCATCAAAAATTGTATTTAAAAAATTAATTTTTTTTAAATCCTGCAACTTTCAATTTCTCTAAATTTCACTTTCATATGTAGTTTAAATAACAAGGGATAGAGTTCTTAACAAGGAATGATGGTTAATCTAGCATTTTGTGGTCTATTTTCGAAAATAGTAGGTTTAGATATAATTAAATCGAAATTAGATCTTTTAGAGTCTAGTTTTCGACTCTTTCATTCTCTAGTTTTCAAAACATGTCAAATTTGAGTCTGTCTTTTAGATAATTTTTTTTTCTTTTCTGTTTTATTTTTTTTTATGCTACTGTATTTTTTTTCCTTGAAGGGATGGGGCGTAGCAGTTGCCTCAAGGCATTTTGTCTTCTACCAGGCACCGCTATTGGCATATGTGCTCGCGTGCATCCCATGCAACCGATCTGCGTAACAGGTGCAGCTGCAGAGGAAACGGTCGTTAGCCCTGCAGCCCTTGTACATATACACATACATGCATATGTCTATTATGATTTTTCGTAATAGTTTCTTATGTTTCCAACATACCCATCAATTGTTTCGTCGCACGCTCTCAACAAGTAGACAAGAAAACATATGGTAATAATAATTTAATTAGTGACTCCGTTCCAAAAATTCCCAAGGAATAAGGAGAGAAAAACTTTTTTTTATAACTAAGCATCTGAACCTAAACACTTATTTTTATATTATTTTATTACTTTTTAAATTTCAATTTATTTTTTTTTTTTTTATTTTTATTTAGATATTCTTTAATTTTGATTTATTTTTTATGTTCAAAAAATAATATTATTATATGAATTTCGTGATTTTATGACCAAAACATCTAAGAGCTTTTTTGTTATAATCTACTCTTTTTTTTATCAATTTTTCTTTTTTTATGGAATTTTAATTTTTGTTGATTAGACTAATTATATAATTGGTCCATACGAAATTGTATTTTTTGAATAAACTTAAGGAAAAAAAAAACTCATCTTATTCATTATCTAAAATAATTGATTTGTTTAAGTTAAATAGAAATTTTACCAAGCATATTGATAATAGAAATTAGTTTTTATTAATTTAATTTAAAAATATTGAGAACAATTCTCTTGTCAATTGATAATAATTCTTTTAAATATTGTTAATTATTTTCTAATAAAATAAAATATAAAGAAACACTATAAATTCAGGTTGTAAGTATTAAAAATCATCTAGGTGAATAATATTGAATATTTTTATAAAGCAAAAAAAAAACAGCGACAATCAACAATGGATTAATAAAAAAAATGTCGCATATAAATCATACTATTGAACTACAATAATAAATTCTTCTCTTTCTCTCTCTTTCTCTCAGTGTGTCTTTCATACAATGAAATGTATATAAGATTACTTGTACTACTTCATAAAATGCAACATTATTTCCCTACCTTCGAATGTACAGTGTTTATCAATTATATTAATTATAACAATGACAAATGATGCGATTAAATTTTTACGCAATTGGAAAGAAATGTTCTCAGAACGCTGTGTGTGTGTTTTTTTTTCTCTTGTTTTTCTAATAAAAATTGTATCTGCGATTTAATTTTCATTTTTTTACTGAGGTAAGTTTAGAAGGACACCTTGACCGGGTGGTAAGTAAACAACTTGACGTGAACGTGCAAGTTGAAACGCAATATCTTCCGCAGCTTCAATCCTTCTAAGTTCAACAAGACCATCTCCAGCATCGCCAAGTGATTTAGCGAGTAAACTCGCAGCTTGCGCATCACCCTCAGCCGAAATAACGGCCGCTTTCTTTTGTTGCTCGGCTTTTTCTACCAAGAATCTTGCTTTTTCCGCTTCCTGTTGTGCCACTTGTTTCAATTCAACGGCTTGAGTGAATTCCTTGCCGAATGTCAAGTGAGTCTGCATAACAACAAACATTCAAAATTAATAAATAAAATGAAAATTTATCCAAGTCATTTTGAGGATCTTAAAATCTTAAAATCTTAAATTTAAAAGAAAATCACTTACGATGGAAATATCATCAAGAATTAAACCAAATTGAGTAGCTCTATCGGTAAGTTCTTCATTCACTTTTTGAGAGACAAGTTCTCGCTGTGTAATCAATTCGCCCGCGTCAAATTGTGCGACGACGGCTTTTAAAACTTCATTTGTAATTGAGGGTAAAACTCGCTCGTCATAATCAACGCCAAGTATGGTGTAAATTTTTGGTAATGAATCAGGAAGTGGTCTAAACAAAATACGAAGAGTGATATTAACATTTTGAAGATCTTTACTACCCGTTATTACAGGAATATTTCTTGGTCTCGAGCGTATGTCGAATACAATTGGCCTTTGCACCCATGGAATATAAAAATGTGTTCCTTCGCCAACAACTTGATTTTTGATACCCACAAATCTGTCAAAAATTACGGCTCTGTGGCCTCCGTCAACTGAAATTCATATAATCAACAATTAATTAAAAAAAAAAAAAATTACACAATTATAATAATCAAAAATTATTTAGAAATTTATAATTTTTTTCACTAAATTTAAATTAATTTATAAATTTACAATCACAATTTCTTTAAATGATAAATCTGTAAATTTAATAAGAAAAAAATAAAAACTAGTCAAATGAAAGGGAAATTTAATATAATAAATTAATTTGTCTGTTATCAAATTAAAAAGCCTAATAATTAAAAGTAACAATTGAAATCTAAAAAAAGAAATTAGAAGATATAAATTACCATTGTAAAGGGCAGAGTTCACAACTGCTGCAGCGCCAGCAACAGCCAAACCGAAGGTTCCTATCCTTCCAAAAGCTTGTGAAGCCATTTTAATTCTTTAATTCTCTGAAATAAACACAAAAATTTCATAAATAAACTGAAGTTTTTTGCATTCTCGTTATTTTATAATTAAAAGCAAAGTATTCAAGTTATGTAAAAAACAACCTAACCTATAAATACTAAAGATTAATTTTACAGAAATATATAAAGAAAATAAAATAGCTATTATAAAATTATTAAAAAATATATTAAAACTCAATATTAACACAAGTTGCATAAATATATTCACTAAATTTATATTTAATTTATATATATTATCTAAATAGACCGGGTTTAGGTTAGGTGTGAACATTGATCTCGTGTTATTCCTCAATTATTTTAGAGTGCAATTCTCACTTTCATGCTTTTAATGTAATTAAGCATTAATTGTTTATAACAAGCCACTAATTATTCTTACGTAGTACACTGTTTCCGTTGAATTTAACAGGTTTTTTAAGCTGCATGCGTTGATGTAAAATGAAATGAATTCCTTAATTTCCTTGGATGATGAAAGATTATGAAAGACGTGAAGTTGTAGGCGCATGTGACAGTTGGGACCATTGCTTCGCTTGGTCACGTGAATCAACATATTGATTAGCGCGCAATTTCGAAATATTTAAAACATAGAAACTGATTTTCTATACGTGTTTTTTGTAATTATGTATGTTTAACTTACATACACAAAATATTCTTAAAAAAGAGTTTAAAAAAGACATTAAAAATAATTAACAATACTTAAGTTAAATAATTATTAATAATTTTTAGATAGATATAAAACATATTCATAAGTGTTTAATTTATTTATTAAGGCACAAGTGTTGTGGATTTTTATTTTTTAAAAATATAAGATAATTTTCAATTATATTAAACTTATAAAATTATATGAAAATGTAAAAAAGCGCCCCCGGGTGGGCTCGAACCACCAACCTTTCGGTTAACAGCCGAACGCGCTAGCCGATTGCGCCACGGAGGCCAGTTGAAAATTGCTGAGAATTAGAAAAACCTAAAGTAATAAATTAAATATTCATTGTTTTTATATTATTTTCTCGAAAATTAATCACTAATACAAATAAATATCTATTATTTACGACTTACAATATTAGACACCTTTAATAAATGTCCGTTACAGCCATTAAATATTTAAATTCAGAAGGAATATATGTTTTTGAAATTGAAACATTGAAAATGGCGGTAAATTTAAATATACAGTTGTTTTGTTATACGGAAAAAATCGAATATAATAATTAAAATAAAATAATCAATATATTTTTATAGTAGAACTCAAAAATTGTAAATTACATACTTAATATTTTTTTAACGTCTTTATAAAAAAAATTAAATTTTTAGATATTATAATGTATTTTCTTTATTTTTTTTCCGTAGTTTACAAATAATTCAGACAATACTGTTCATTAACATCAAAAGAAAAATATAATACATTTTATATTATCTACAAACATATTAATAATACATTATTTCATAACTGTTTTACAATCTTCACATATTAAAATCAAATAATCATTTTATTATAAGTCGCTTAATAATTAATGTAAAATTACATATTTTTCTTTTTTCTTTTATAATTTCAAGTTTATTTTTTAACGTGGCACAATTTGAGAAAAGTTATATGTAAAAAATAAAAATAGTCAATTTATAAAAAATGTGTCATGTTTGTGAATTCTTTTTTTGTAAAAAATATCAACTTTTAAAACAGATAGTTACTTAAATAAAAAAAATAACATAAGTACACTCTTATAACATATTGATATTTAAGGAATGAATTTTTTAACGAAACATATATAAATATTAATCATAAATATTATTAAGATTCGTTATTTTGACTTGAAAAATAGACTTTCAATTGTTCGAGTGCCCTGTGTCGATGAGAAATTTGATTTTTAAGATCTTTAGGCATCTCAGCATAAGTTTGATTATAACCTTCAGGTTGGAAGCATGGATCCCAGCCAAAATCTCTTGGTCCTTTGGGATTCACAATTGTACCAAAAGTACGACCTTGAAAAAGGATAACTGGCTCATTGGGACCATCTGTATATGCAAATGTGCATACTGCCTGAGCTGTTTTATCCTCCCATCCATTTAACATTGTATATAAACCATCTGCTCCCAATTTGTCTAAAAACCATTTAATATAAGGTCCTGGTAGTCCATTCATAGCATTGAAACAAAGACATGTATCTTCAATGACAACAGGACCATTTACAATATTGGCAGCGGCTTTACATTTTTCCACTGAAATTTCATCAATCTCTCCTTGATATTCGGGAAGATCAACTTTTTTACTGATAATTTTTTTCGAACAATTTGATCCCATTATTGACAAAAATTCCTCCAATTTTTTCGCATTACCAGTCACAAAAACAACAGGTTTAGAAAGTCTAAAAAAAAAAATTGATAATAATTTGAATTAAAAGTACGAATTTCAATGATACTTTATTAATCACTAATTATTTATTTAATAATAAACGGGACAAGCCCGTTACATAATAATTAATTAAAATAGAATACGTATATGTGACAAAAACTGCTGACAATATGAAACTACTATGCAAAAAAAAAACAACAAAATGCTAAATTGTGAAATGTGTAAAACTAACTGAACGTCATGTTTTTTATTAGTATTGGATATAATAATATAATAACAATAATTAAGAAACACTTACTTCAACATTTTTAATTGTCCTTTAATTTATGAGGGAGCAGAAATTTTAACCGAACTTAATTCAATGTTAAACTATTATACACTATTTTGTGCTTCCGCATATGATAAATGATTCATTTACAATTTACCAAAAACACATGTAAAGGTGAACCAATGTTTTTTGAACGAACGTATTTTACAAAAATGCGCAGGTCTAAAAGAATGCTTTACTTCCGGTTTATTTAATATAAAATTGTTAAAAATATGTAAAACACATTCTTATTATTTGTTAATAAAAACAATTTTTTTCTAAAATAGAATTAAAATTATTATTCACTGATTATAATATTATTAATAATAATATTATATTTTTCATTTTGAACTACATAGTATTACCGATCGATAGATTTATCCTCTCTTTACCGACTGGAAATTTTCTTTTTCGTCTTTCGTCACTTCCAACACTTCCAAACTGATTTCATTATTTGCGTCACAACAATAACAAAAGTTGTGTTTACATACATTCCTTATGTCTTTCAGAATCAAAAGTTGAAAGACAGTACGACATTTGGTTTTGAGTTTATTATGTTTATTGGAAGTTAGTACAGCACAGAAACTTATTTAAAAAAATCATTTAAATAAGTAAAACAAGAATATTAAGGTATTTAATTCATTAATTTTGAAAGAAGCTTATATAAATGTTAACTTTTTAAAAACTTATGTTTTTTACGTAATATAAAAAGTAAAAATCAGTTTGGTGTATTGTATTATAATTATTATTTTGATAGCTACTTTATATTTAATAAATCAAATATTTAATATATATTGCATTTACTTTCGAGATATCCAAAATTCGCTTATATTTTTCTACGCAGTTTATTGTTGCTGTAGTAAAAACACTATTTCTCTTAAATTCTTTTTAATGAAATACCTATATTTATTTTAACAAATGGAATAATTTTTATATTTGGTGTTTATTGTTTTTTCAATATTTAAATTTTTGTTGCAAGCTGAATATTAAATAATAATATATAAATAATATCCTCATTAGTTATCGATATATTATATTTTATCAGTATATGTATAATAATATACTGTATATTATTATGATGTAATCCTAAAATTGTGACGCAATTAAATGCAATCTTGTTTAATAATAAATGAAACCCATGCTTTTTCTTATAATAATAGTTTTGCTATTTCAATTCTTTGAATCATTGTAAACTGAATATTTCATTTATAACTTTGGTTTATTTTAATGTTTGTTTATACACTTAATTTTTATACAGTAAAAAAAGCACAAGTGTAGTCTTACTCGCACTCGTGGGCTGTGACTACCATGGTACTTTTCTTACGGTATATATATATATTTAAATTTTATATTATATTTTTAGTATTTTATCAATTATTTAATTGAATAATTGAAGGTTTTTCTATGTAGGGTAATCGGTACAATGATTGGCCGTCTTGATGAAATATAAATATAATAAGAAAGAACTAACATCAAATCATTTTTCAATTTATGCTTAATAAACTTCACACAATTACGCTGCGATCATTTCAGTCGGGATTATCTGGTCCTTCATTATTAATTTAAATTTAATTATTTATTTACGTGTTCTGAAAACAAAGTTTGACAGCAAAGAATACTATGGTGATCAGTAGTGTACCCTAATAAAAGATTAGAAATTTTTTAGTGTAAAAATATGTTTTTAAGAAAATTTGTTCTTATATAAACTTGCAGTGGTTACAAATACACGATAAAATAGTTTTTTATTTAAAAATATAACGTTTTTTTAATTTATTGGGAGGCCAATAATACCCTCTTTGAATTGTACGAAAATACAATGATTGGCCATGGTGGCTAAAGAGGCCAATGACTGTAATTTTCAAAAATATTGTAAAATATTATCAAACATTTTTTACAACACTTAAATATTTGTTTTTAATAAGTCTGTTTATGTAAAAATATTAAATAACCTTAAATTACAATTTTTGGCCACGGCCAATCATTGTACAACGATAGGGGCCAATAACTGAAAATTCAACATTTTATTTTGCCACCAGTGTCGCCTCTGTTGCTTTCAAAAAAGTACAGGTTATACCTATAATTCTAATAACTTCATGTTAATAGGAA
Source organism: Leptopilina boulardi (assembly GCF_019393585.1). NCBI lineage: Eukaryota > Metazoa > Arthropoda > Insecta > Hymenoptera > Figitidae > Leptopilina > Leptopilina boulardi. The sequence continues at coordinate 1,183,621 of NW_026137923.1, read as the reverse complement.
AGGTGGCCAATCATTGTATTTAAAAACTTACAGAGGCCAATGATACAATTATTGGCAACTGCCAATCACTATGTTTTTAAGGCCAATAAATGTATTTTCTGACATTTGCATTATTTTCTTAACATATCTGCACGGAGAGAAATCTGCTGCGATTTGCGCATGAGCAAGTCCATAGGAATATAGCATGGACACTTCCAAGCAAAAACCATAAGATTCCATCTGAATATCAGGTGAGACTCATACAATAATACCTCGCTCACTTAGGATTTTTGCTTGAAAGCGTCTGTTACTATATTCCTAAGGACATGCTCATGCGTAAATCGCACCAGATTTCTCTCCGTGTGTTATTTAAAATTTTCCTATTTTTTTCTAATTACTAATATTTAAAATAGAATAAATTTATGGGCGATTAGTGTTTCTCAAATATTTTTTTGACATATGGTGTGAATTCGACAGTAAGTCAAACATAAAAATTTTCTTAGGGGGGCCAATCATTGTACCGATTACCCTATGTCTTAATAAAATAGAATTTATTAAAAATTGTTTCAGACATTAAACATTTTGATTATGTTCGATCAAACTGAAAGTACCGCTTTTGGTATGAAGATAAATTTTGGTATTTCTTCAGTACCATTAATTAGTAGGAATTCTTCACTTCCTATACAAAATTCTTCAGGTACCATTACAGGAAGTTTATTTAATAGATCTACTTCAAATTTTGGCCAAACTTCTTCAACACAAGCGCATTTTGGAGGTGAAAAAAATTATATTATCTCATTTGTTTTTTTATATTTCCTAATTAAATCTGACGCTCCACAGTGAAAAGGACTTTAGCTGTAAAAAGCTAATTTTACATGAAATACGTTTAAATAATCATTAATAACACAAAATCTATTGATTCATATAAAAAAAATAAAAAATCATATTTTTCCAGCTTATGTCCCTTTCACGGTGGAACATCATAAATAATAAAAAAAAATTCTTATTTATTTTTCAAAATAGGTTTTGGAAATACAAACACAATTCCATTTAGCAATCAACAATCTACAAATGCCATTGGAACCAATACATTTACACCATTGGCACTTAATCAAGCTAATAATCAAACTGGTTTTGGTTTTAATCCTTTTGTTCAACCTCAATCACAACAGACAAATAATCCTTTTGTAAGAACGTCTAATTTCTTTAATTCTTCATCTTCTTCTGGATTCAGAGATACAAGTGGAACAGTTGTGAAATTTAATCCTGTTGTGGGAAGTGATACAATACAAAATAGAGGATTAACTCAAACAATACACGTGCTTTATTGGTGCATTAATGTTATGAAAGAATATGAAGATAAATCTTTGGAAGAATTACGATTTGAAGATTATAAACAAGGTAGAAAAGGACTACAAACAGGATTTTCTAACTTATCAACGCCTGGAATTTCAACAACAAATCAATCAAGTACTGGTTTTTTTAATAAACCATTTATGTTTTCCACACCTTCCATTACTAACAATCAATTTCCAACAACTTCTCCATTTCCTTCAAATAATTCAACAAATTTTGTATTTAATAAACCACAGAATAGTGGATTTGTTTCAACTCAATCTAATCAGAATAATCAATCAAAACCACTTTCTTTATGGTCAACTTCATGCAATGGATTTAATCCATCAAATTCAAGCACAAATTTATTTATCTCAAAATCTTGTTTTCTTCCAGAGAATACAAAACAAAATTTTCTATTTAAACCTTCTGGTTTTTCTTTAACATCAAATGCAATGAATACTACTTTTAACAATAATAATCCTTTTTCTAATTTACAGAGAAATATAAATTTATTTACACCCAATTCCAATACATATAAAACACCTTTTTCAACCACTGGTTTTGCTCCATCTTACAATTATCGACCTTTTAATTTCCCCTCTTCAAATTCTTCAATAATTCCTTCGTCATTAATTGCGAATCAAACACAAAATACTGTTTCAAATCCAATACCTAATCAAATTTTGGGTTTAATTACAACGCCATTTGGTGATTCCTCATTATTAAGAAATCTTCAATCATCATCATCAAATAAAGCTGAACATATGGCAAAAACAAAATCAGCATTTATTGTAAATAAACCAATGAGTCGAACACAATATAAAATTTCGACAAATAATTCTTCATTGAAAATAAAACCGAAACTAATTAACGGTTCTGGATTACATCAGAAAACATTGTTTGATAGTCTTGAAAATGAAGATTCATATTTATTGGAAACATTTCAAGTTCGTCCTAGTGCAAAACGTTTAGTTTTGCGAGCAAAACGATCATCAAATAATTCCAAAACGGGGGAAAATTTTTTGGCAAAAAATTCTGAGACAAATATATCGACAATATCATTATGTGATGAGACAAGTGCCACTGATAAAGAGAATCAAGAAATTCAATCTTTTAACAGTGATACAACAAGTTCTACATCATGGCTCAAAGTTTCAGTGATAAATCAAAATAAATGTCATGGGAAAAATTTAAAACAACTTGAAATTACAGATATTGAGAATTTTGATGATTCTATCACAGAATTGAGACCAAGTCTAACGAGTCCTTCAAGTTCATTGTTGAATTCGAATATTTCTCCAATTCAATTGAACGATGAAGAAGATTCTCTAGATTCATCTGAACGAGTTTTAAATTCATCGAAAAAATCCCTGGAATCAATAAACATTGCACAAAAAGCTCAAGTGAAACTTGAAAGATGTGAATATTATACAATTCCTCCATTGGAAAAAATTGATGATTATGTTCATGAACAAACATGTATTGTTCCTAATTTCACTGTTGGTCGTAAAGGATATGGTAAAGTTTCTTTTTCAGAATGTGATATTTTTGGATTAAATTTAGATGAAATAGTTCATTTCAATCATAAGGAAGTGATTATTTATCCAGACGATAATAAAAAACCACCTATTGGTCAGGGATTAAATCGCTCAGCACAAGTTACATTAGAACGTGTTTGGCCTAATGATAAATATGATAATAAGCCAATTCGAGATGTTAAAATTATTGAGAAAATGAATTATGTGGAGAAATTGAAACGTGTTTCTGAGAAGCACAATACTTCTTTTTTGGAATATCAATCAAAAACTGGATCATGGATCTTTCAGGTAGAACATTTTTAATTGCAATGAAACAAAAAAATATATATATCAAGGTATTTTATAAATTGTAAACAATTGGTCCAATTAATTCCGATCGTTCTTCTGTGATAGATGCGCATTTGTGAAAAAAATTGTTGATGTGAATTTTTAAAATGTTAAAAAAGTTTAATTTACCTTAATTTTTTTTTACTATTTAGTTGTATATTTAATATTTTTTAAAAATCATTATTTATTTAACTCGTTTATTTAAAATTATTTTCTTTGAAAAATTTATACGATTATTATCTTTAATCAAATTTATTTATGAGGATAATTGTTTAAAAATTAGTAAAAACAATTGGTTCCAACTTCCAATGAAAGTTACGGTTATTATTATTTTTTGTTTTTCTTTAATCTTGGGTAAAAAATGTCTTAACTTTTAGTAGAGACTGTCATATAAATTCTATCTTAAAAAATGATGAAACATCGAAAGTTCCAATCTAAATATTATAAATTATAAAAAATGTTATTATAATTATATATTGTATTCAAAAATATTTAATGTATCGTTTAATAATTCGTTTGTAGTTTATTTTTAGCATATTTGCTAAATATTACGTTATAATTTTACATTATGTACGAATTTATGAAATTTTTTGTATTAATTTCTTTTTTTTATAAAAAATCTTAAATAGATTTTTTAAAAATATTTTAATACTACAAAAATGTTGTTTGCAAATATTTTATATTGTCTCTTCGTTATAAAATTTTTTTCTAATTGCTTTTATAGTGTTCCAAAAATTAGTTTTAAAACAAAACAAAAACTTAAAATTGTAATTTTGATACTAATAAAAATTGTATAGAGAACACTTTATAAATACATAATATGTATATAGATGATATTTTAATCACTCTAAAAAAAAATAAAACTTACTGTAACAATAAAAAAAAAATTATAAACAATAAATAAAATATATAATATTAAAAGTAAAATAAAAATGTATTATATTTACCCTGTGAATTTAAGTATATTACATTTTTTTCTATCAATAAAATTATGGCCAATTTAGATTAATCCCCGTAACATCCAATGCAATAATATCGACATCCGTTTGTAAAAGACTACACAAACTTGGAATTGTTCTACCAAAATCACTGTGTACAAATTCTTTCACATAAGTTCCAGCTTGTGTTTTAACGTCAATAACAAAAAGTTCATTTCCATCAAGATTTTTTATATCAATTGAAATTTTCGCCAATTCTTCGGTTTTTAAATGATATGCTCTTATTGAGTGTATTGTCCGTATTCGAGAAGCCAATGGACGTCGATGTAAAACTCTAATTGGTGTTTTTTGAATAATATCCAATTTTTTTAAATCATTTAATTTATCAATTAAATCCTTGGTATTTGATTTTGGCTTGTAAATGCAAAATGCTCGATAGTTTTTTGTTTTCTCGTTCTCGCCTTCTTTTAATTTTTTTAAATCTAATCTGTAAAAGAATTAAAAAAAAATGTATTATTAGTAATTAAAAGTAAAAAAAAAAAAGTGAGAATAATTTTCTTTACTTGGAAAGAAGCTTTAAATTGCTGGTAATTTTAACGATTTCCGAATTTTTATTGATATCAGAAACCAATTTTTCAAAACCTTCTGGAAATTTTGTAATTCTCGGATTAATTAATTCAACCGCAAAAGGCCTGCCATTATTTAACATTCGCACATCCACGTCTTCTCTTCCAGATGAAAGGAATTTCATCGCTGTTAAAAAGAAAACAAAAATATGTTCATTAATATAATATATTATTTAGGATTATTAATATATGAATTTTGTATTATAATTATTCATTATCTTTATATATTATTTTAAATAATCATATTACTCACAATCAGCTTGAACGTATTTGAGAATTGGATCACAAAGAAGTTCTTGAACAGATGTTTCCATTTTTCTCTCTCCATTAATAAACCAAGGAGTTTGGCATAAATTTCTTGAAAGTTTATTATAACGACCTAAATATAAAATATAAATTTACAATTTTTTATTTTATTGTATATAAAATACAAATTTAAAAAAAAAACAAAATCAATGTTTACCTCCTATGAAAAGACTACTATGAGCACAATTAACTTTATCAATTGTAGCAAAAGATTTAACAGATTTTGGCGGTATTGTACAATTATCTACAAATTCATCATCATTTAAAGTGTCTAATGTTGATTCAACATTTTTTCTACTATAACTATTTTCCTTATTTCTTTTTCTTGAATTATTTGACTTTTTTTCAACATTACATTTTTTTAATCTGCAAAATTGTCAATTTTAAATATAGTATAAACCTTAAAAATAAATATTTATACTTTGATAAATAAAAATAAACTTACAAGGCGACACATTCTTCTTCATCATGAGAATGTGAGAAAAATATATCAACAAGAAAATGAGAAGTAACTCTTTGTGGTTCGCCAATTTTATTCGTCAAATTCTCAATTTTTGGTACAGCCATTAATTTCCAAATTTCCTTAAGACTTTGCGTTTGTAATTTCAATTCATTAAGTGCATCTTCAGATAATTTTAAACACTGTGCTAAATAAATTTGTATAGAACGTTCTCTAAGTGCAATTAAAACTGGAATAGTCAATGCAATGGTAAATGTCTCGCAATCATAATTCCCTCGAATAATTTCGTCTGCTGTCTTAAAATCATTAAAAAAAAAGAAAATTATACAAAAAATAAATGTTAAAATATAATAATTAAAATACTTTATTAGACAATTTTAAAAATAAATATAAATTTATACCTTTTGAATTGTATTTTGAAACAATTCATCTTGTAAAATTCCTAAACATACTATGCAAGGAGTATTTACAATTTCAGATTTATCTAAATATTCCAACTGCGAAGAAATTTTTTTAATAAAAGAAAATTATAAAGAATAATTATATTTAATATTTATGTAATAATATAATTTAAAATATGAAACACGTTTTTACCTTTTCCAATGTCAATAAAGGATCTTCATAATAATTTGTATTTCTAGATCCTATAAAACGTAAACAACATCTGGGACAACAGCCTGATGCCCTTAAAAATCTAACAATTTCCCCCTCATTGCCGATTATTGTATTCATTTTATAAAATGTACAAAATTTAAATTAAAAAATTAGAAAATTACAGCAGATTATACAAATATAACCTCAAAAACCGAGATGATTAAGTTTTTTTTTTCGAATACGAAAAATGTGTGAAAAAACACTAAGTACGTGAAAAACGTATTAATAATATTGTTTTTAATACAACAAAAATTATTTCATTTTAACTTTATTTATTTATTTACTTTTATTTATTTATACATATTTTATTTACATTTATCATATTTATTTAATGAATCTTCTTCTTATTTGTCATAAACCAATGAAATCAAACTTGTCCATGTGCTCAATTTCTGAATGGCTAAAATGGACAAAATTGATTCTTATGCACGTTTCTCATTGGTTGATTTTATAATAAAGAGGTCCCCTTTCGGAAAAAAGTAAAGGATAGTTCGCAATGAACAACGTTGACGATCGTCCTGTGAAAATCAGGCAGTTTTTATTTTAGTAAGTACGCAATCAGCAAAGCAATTTTATAACGAAGAGAAAAATTCATAAATGGCGTTAAAAAACGTGATTGACCTTGTGAGGAACTAGAATCTTCGTGGAACGAGGAGAGAAGCATATTGAATTCTTTTCATTTTTCTCAATAAATCAACAATTACAAGACGGTTTCACATTCCCAACGCGAATTTCGCAAAGTCCGGATTGGCTGAGGTACTCGGGTTTTTAATACCTCCTGGGTGACGCCGGCCGCCCTTAATTTGGAGCCTTGAACCTACCATAAAATAAGGCCCTAAAATCCGACGAAGGTAAGGTCCCAAGCATAACCCTCAAATTAATATTTTTTTCGAACTAGAATAGTCGCGTTTATATATTTTTCTCAGAAAGTACAGTTAATTTTTTTTTACATTTATTTTGAACGATATAAGCTGCAGCAAGTTATGCTATATATTTATATGTGTGTATCATTTATATAGTTCATCAGCTGCACTTTTTTTTATTAAACATTAATTTGCATATTAAATATTCATAAAATAAACTGATCGATTGAGACTCAATTTCTTTGCAGAATATTTTTATTGTGTAACATATTTGAAAGATAATTGCTAATATATACTTCCACCGAATTATTTCAGAAAATTAAAATTGAGCTTATAAAAATATATTTAAAATCTTGTTCAGTTTAAAAAAAATGATTTTTAAAATATTTTTTTTTATGATGTGTGATATTTAAAAAAAAAAGAAAGTAAATTACATTGTTTGCTGCAACAAGTATTGTCAATGACATATACTAGTCTCTCTATCTCTCTTTTATAAGTTCTTGTTATCAAATATAGGAACTATAATTCCAATATCTATATTGTACACTCATATCCTTTTGTTTCCTTTATATGTATATATCAATTTTTCATCCTTTCTACTATCCAATTAACCTTTTTTTTTCTCCCAACACACTGCCAAATACCCATTTTTTCAGGTTGAAAAGTTCACTCGTTATAAGAGTTATACCTAGTGACGTACAAAAAAAAAAGTAAAAGTAAAAACAGTTCGCAGTTATAACAGTTTTTCTTAGTTTGTGTTGTGTTCAAGTTGAAAAAAAAGTAAACAGTTCGTGTTATAGTATACCTTTAAAAAAAAGTCTACATTTAATCTGTGAAAAAAAGTATAGTAAAAAGTATATAAAGTATCAAAAGAAAAAAAAGTCAATCAGTTTCCGACGTGCTATAAAAAAATGTCTCACACGACATGGATCGCGCGCGTTGCACCTTCAAGAGCGATTACCGCATGGGCTCTTTTCGATCCAGGTAAGCCCTGCGCGATGCTACTGTTGTAGCTTAAAGCGCTACACTGGTAGGTCTCCAGGTCTCACAGCATTTCCCTTTTTCCTATATTTATATATTAAAAAAAAATAATAGAATAATATTCCGAAATGCAGCAAAACTATGAATGTCTAGATAACTATAATAATATACAGAATATTTCCACGAATGATCCACTATTAAAAAATAAAACCTATCAATTATCTAGATATGTATTAAAATTTATTTAAAACATTATTCTTTTTTTTATGAATCATTTGTTTTACTTATTTAATTTAACTTTTTAATAGAAAATAGTTATTTTTCGTGGAAATATTTATAACAGAAACTAGATTATTCATATGCCAATGAAATTCACAACGTTTTCTCCTGTAAAATTTTGTCTCGTGGAACATTTATTAATAAATTATAAGATTTCAAATTCGGTATGAATAAATGTTTAAATTAGCTAATGAAATTTCTTTTTCTCTTTTTAATTTATCACAGGGCTCGGAGTGTACGATTTCAACGAGCAAATTCGACTTTTTTAAAAATATTTTCATTACTTAAAATTATAACTAATTATATAATTTAATATTTGAAAATAATTTATTTATTTTATAGATTATTTGGAGATAATGTCAATTATTAGAGAGAATAATTTAATATAATTTCAATTCTTTGGTTACAGATTTAAAATAGTTTCAATAATTTTATTAAACATTCAAAAAATTTTAATTATTCGATTCAATATAAGAAGGTAATTCCAATTATTTGATTGAATATTTTCAAAATTTTTGATATAATAATTAAGATTTTTAAAAATATATTTTTCAGTCAAACTTTTTAGATTGTTTTTGCGACTTAAAGTCGATCCGAGGCCTGTAAGTTATCAAAAAAAAAAAAAAAAAACGTTGCGGACTTTAATGTCATTTATTCATTCTATACATATATATTTTCTCTGATTTAATTTAATTTTTTTTAATTTAATTTATATTTGAAAAATATTTTATATTTATTTCATATTCAAATGTCATTTTTTAACAGTTTCAAACTTTTCATCTTTAGGAAAAATAATCATTATTTTAGCAAAATTTAATCCACAAAAAAGAGCTGTGAGCCATGAATCTAAAGTTATATAATGGAATTAAAAAAAAGAAAAAAAAAGAAAGTACTTGAAATATGTTTAGTAATATTGAATACGGTCCTTGAAGATATGGATATATTGTGTGTTAAAAACAATAAGAATTAATTGAAAATAAAAATATTCATCGTTGAGAAGAAATCATCATCTTATATTTGTATTATTTGTTTTTTTGTGATAAATTCTAATTTTTTAAATTGTTCACAGGCTAAACATGTCGGACTCCAGTTCTGACAATTCATCATCCGAGGACTATGAGGAAAGTCGTAGAAGTGTCTCACCGGATACAGTAGCTTCACAATCACCACGACGTTCAACTCATTCGGACCGAAAGACACCCTCAACTGAGGCATCTTACAATGCTCGCTCGTCTGCTTCTCCATTATCAAATCGTGGATCTAAATCGCCAAGAACTTCAAAAAAATCACACAATTATCATCGTTCCACGTCAAAATCCGCCCGATCAATGAGCAAATCACCAGCGTCAAGTGGAAGTTCACAAAAATCACGCTCGCCATCACCCACAAAATATAGTTACAAAGATGGTTCTGAATCACCACAATCAAATCGTAGTTCACGTTCAAGATCCAATAATCCAGATTCACCACCCTCACGATCAAATCCCTGCTCTCCCTCACGTTCAAATCAAGGCTCTCCATTGAGGTCAAATCAACGATCACCGTCAAGATCAAATCCAGGCTCACCTGAGACACGATCAAATCGAAGTTGTTCCCCTCAAATGCGTTCAAATCGAAGTTCATCACATCGATCAAATCCAAGTTCAAATTCGCGACCAGGTTCAAATCGCAGTTCTCCTCAACCGCAATCGCCCAATTCACCGAGACCCGATTCAAATCGTAGTTTTTCAAGACCTCGTTCTAATCATAGTTCACCACGTTCACCGAATAATTGTCGTTTCCAACGAACAGGACCAATGTCACCGAAATCTCCACGTATGACATCAAGTCCAGCATCACCAAATTCTCCTCAAAATGCTGATGACTATAATTCCCCACCAAATTCCCCAACGATGTACAGAGGTCATTCACCTAAATCGCCACTTGATCGTAACAGTGAATCAAGACCAAGTTCACCAAAATCTCCACGATCTCCCGCATCGCCAAGAACTCCCCTAACACCACAATCACCACGATCACCAAGATCTCCCGCATCCCCAAGATCACAGCGTAGCTCTGTAAAATCTCCCGACTCTGGACGAAATACTCCAAAGTCAATGAAATCATCGCCGAGTGTTGATCGCCATTTAAATAAACGTTCATCACCACATTCGCCGGAAGGTAAAAGCAGAAATTGTTATAATGAAATTGATGGTGAACAAATATCCGATGGTGATATGGACGATGTGTCACAATCAGCGCTTAAATCAAAGCCTACGCCAATTTCTCATGGCGAAGATTTATCCGATGTTTCAGATTTAGATAGTATGGACGATGATGGTGATCGTGAGCATGGACAAAAGAAAACTGAGGAAATTGTTGAACAGCCAATATCTATTGTGAATAATGAGAAAATTGAGAGGGAGGAGAAAATTGCACCCGAGAGTTTAGCTGAGGAAAATGAACAATTGGACTTTGAAGCTGATGGTCAATGGAAAGATGAACGTGAGGATGGTCAGTATAAATAGATAAACCGTTTTTTTATATAATAACTTTTATACAAAAAGAAAAATTTGAGAGCTTTCAAATTTTTTTGGAAGTGTCTTTAAAATTTAAGCTTTTGCATAAATCGATATAATTTTGCAAATTGAGACTAATTTTATGAATATGATTTTTTTTTAGGAGAAACAGAGCCAGCACCAATAAAAGAAACCAAGGAAATCAATGACAAAGAGCCAAAAGATAAAGATAAAGACAAAGTGAAAGCAAAAGAGGTGGACGAGGAAAACGATAAAGAGGATGGCGAAGAAGAAGATGATGATGATGATGAAAAAGGTAATTCCGAGTTGGAAGAAGGTGAGCTCAGCGATGGTGATGATGCTCGTCCTGAAGAAACGGAACCACGACCTGTGTGTAGATTTTATAATCGTGGTCAATGCACTTGGGGTGTTAGCTGTAGATTTTTACATCCCGGTGTTACCGACAAGGGTAATTACACTATGTTTGATATGGTGAGACCAATGGCATATCCTCCACATGCTGGTGGTCCACATGAATTTCGGCCTCACATTGAAAGACCAAGTTTAATGAGACCACTTCCTGGTTTCTCTGCTGCACCTCCTCATGTTCCAAAAACCGATGAACTCGTCTCTGAATCTCCTTGGGAACGTGGATTACGTCAAGCTAAAGAAGTGAGTGTGTTGCTTTTTTTTTATTTTCTCAACAAACATTGAAATTTCCATTTTAATTCGAATAAATAAAATGATATTTCTTTTTACAATTTTACAGTCACTTTTTTTAAATTTAATTTTTTTCAAATTGATAGGTTTTTAAATATTTTTTAATTCTATGAATGCAGATGATGAGAAAAGCAAACAAACGTAAAGAATCTGATATGGATTTCGAGGAGAAGAAAATGAATTTGAGTTTAGGCCAAGAGGAACTCGATAGAGAAGCCGGATATTATGTGAGACCAGCGAGTCCTGAACCACCAATAGAACGATGGCCACCACGAGAACCTCCACAAAGAGTTTCTCGAGCACCTGCACCGAGAATAACGCCAGATCATTATGCAGATGAACCCGAAGGATATTATCCTCCAACTCCTCATGAATATTACAGGTTATTATTTTTCTATCAATTAAAAATTTTTTTTTATGTTTTTAAACTTTAATTTTCAAAACTGTTTAAAAATTAAAAAAAAATAGAAACCATTATATAAATTAATTTTTAGACGAGTTCAATATAAATCGGAAGGCAGAAGTGGAATGGAAAATTATAGAGAACGTTATGATTATCATTCGGTTCAACCACGTAATGCTCCACATTCAAATTCACCACCGCCACATCCACGCGAGCGTGAACGTGATAGGGAACGTGAACGCGAAAGAGAACGTGAATATTATGAAAAATATGAAAAGAAACATAAACGACCCTCGAGGGAAGTGATTGTTGAACGTATACCATCGTCTAAAACATGGCGAGAGGAAGAACCACAACCAACAGAAAGAACTCGTGGCGATGAATGGGCTGATCCTTGGATGCGTCGAAAATCCCCTGGTTCTGTTCGTAGAAATCGAACCTCATCGAAAAGATCTCGACGACAATCTTATTCATCAGGTTCATCTTACTCATCGAGCAGGCAAGTTTTTTACAAAATAAAACTACAATTTTTTTTTTTACTTTCCACTAAGAAAATTAACTTTTAGTTAATACATAATGTTAATTTTCACATTACAAAAAATTATTTAAGAACACTTGTAAAATATTTAAATTAACAATTAACACTTATTTTTAATAACAAATTTTTTGTACTTTTCTTTTTTAAATATTCTTTAAAAGTTGAAGTTTTCAAGTTAGATATTGTTTTTCTGTATTTTGTGTATTTTTTTTTAATCTTATTTTGTGCTTTCTATATTGAATGTGAATGATTGAAATTGTAAACTTTTAGCTCTAGCCGTAGTACGAGCCATTCTAGCTACACTTCTTATGACTCCCAATCCAGGTCCAGATCACCGTCCCCTCCTTCTAGGTCCCGTGTTAATGCAAAAACAAAAACCTTAACTGCTGCACCTCCTCCTGCTGTTGTTGCACCACCAGTACGTGGTGCAATGTTAATGAATCCACCTGCTCCTTCTCCTCGCGGTAGCAAAGGCTCAACTTCACCTACTGGAACTCTACATCGAAGAGCTGGACTCAATCCACCAGCGCCGAGTCCATTGACAACACATCCTCGACAAAATGACAAAACCAGAGACAAAGCAGCTCTTGCCGCTGCTGCTGTTGCTAAAGTTATTAAGGGCCATTCTCGATCCAGGTAAGAAATATTTATTTTTCTTTAATATTGGAAGAACTGGAGTTAAATAAACAAACAGTCGAAAGTAAAAAAAGTCAATAATTCAAAATATTGACAATAATTTTATTATTTACTAGCAAAATTAAACGCGCGCAAGCGCGCCAAATTGAGTATTTAATTGTTTGTTATAAAGAAATTAAAGATTAATATTATCAATAATAATTTAATTTATTAGAATATTATTACATATTAAATGATAATAAGGAAAATTATATGTTTAAATTATGATTATATGACTTTTTTCAAAAATACGACTTTTATCGACTTATTTTAATAAAATGCGACATTTTTTTTTACATTTGAAAAAAAATTGTAAATAAAATACATTTTTTAGTATAAAATGTAGATCTTCTTCAGATCTTCTTCAATTCAATTATTTAACAAATTTTGAACTAAAATGATTCTTCACTAAATTAATTATTTTTAATAATTTTAATGAAATACATCACAAATTCAATTATATCAAAATTATTTTTTCAATTAAAACTTTTATGAAATTTAACAATTGTTTATAATTTAAAAAAAATATCACAATAAAATTGAATTATTTTTTAAAAATTTCAATTCAAAATAAACTAAAATTCAATTATTACCCGAAATTTTAATTCAAAATCAATTATCCAAATTTTCAATCAAAAATGAACTTAAATTAAATTAATATCCAAAATTTCAATTAAAATTCAATTACTTCCCAAAATTTTCAATTCAAAATGAACTGAAATTCAATTATTTTCCAAATGTAAAATCAAATAAAAATTCATTATTCTCAAAAATTTGAATTCAAAATTAATTGAATTTTCAATAATTTGAATTTAAAAGCATCTTAAAATATAATTATTTCTAAAATTTTCCATCGAAAATTTTTTTTTTGAAATTTAATAATTTCAATTATAACTCTAAGGAAATTCAATTATTTTTAACTATTTTAATAATATTCTTTGAAATTTCAACTATCAAAAATCTCAATTTTAAATCTTTGAAAATTCAATTAAATTTAAAAAAATGTTTTCCAAAAATTGTTTGATAAATTATTTTTAGTTCTATAAAATTTAATAATTGTTTGAAAATTAACAATATCTTTTGAAATTTAATTATTTCTAAAAATTTCAACTTTAACCCTTCGAAAAGGATTATTATTAAAAAAAAAATTTTTTTTATTTAAAAATCTGTAAAATATTTTTGTTAAAATAAAAAAACAAATCCACTTTTCTTTGGAATATAAATCGACTAAAACGACTTTTTGTGTCTTTAAGTTGATTCGAGGCCTGTGTTTTTATAATTAATATTTAATAGGTATTCGTTGGCCCCTGGTACCTTAAAAATTAATTTTTTCAAATTACTATCTTGTACGAAATTTCCTGGCGCATCTTTTTTCTCATCATAAATTTTTTGTATTTGTATACAATTTTTGAATCTCAATATACAACTTAAAAAAAATTTCGTTGGTAAACGTTATGTACTTGAGCTTCGTGAATTGAATTTTCGAATTTGGAATTTTAAAGAAACTTATTCCGAAATTTGGAAACACAATTATACAACTTTGGCAAAAATGAGAAAAAGAATTGTCAATATTTGACACGTCATAAGATTACTATTCAAAAAAACACGTGAAATCAGAAAAGACCAACTTCAAGTTAGGGTAGAAGGACAGACCAAGCATTTTATTATTATATAATGTTATTTTCAATAGTTAACACCGCTTTTTCAATGTAACTTTTATGTTTATGTAATAAATTAATAATTTTATATTTTTTTAGATCATCTCACAGTAGTTCAGGATCGGATAGCAGTGGCAGTAGCAGTGATTCAAGTGAATCAAGCTATTCATCTTCATCGAGTGAATCGCGACGAAAAAAAGGATCAACACCACCAATTCGAAAAGATACAAAAGCTCTCGATGCCCTTAAGGTGAGCGGCAATAAGCAACAAATAAAGTTGACATTGAAACCATCACAGAGTGCAACAGCAGTTAAGAAAGTTGATCGTAGTGCGTCAATTGCTGGTAAAAAGAGACCGGCCGAAACATCGCCGACGGTTGACAGTAAAGCAAGTGTTGCCGCTGCCGCTGCAAAAGCAGCCAAAAAAGCAAGTTCACGACGTGAGGAACTATTGAAGCAACTCAAAGCTGTTGAAGATGCGATTGCACGAAAAAGATCAAAAGTTTAAATTCAAATAACTTGGAGGAAAAAAGTTACTTTACTATATACATGTTTCTTTGCCTTTAAATATAGATAACACTTTAATCATACAGTAAATTTTTCTCAATTTACAGGAATATGTTAAAAGATGGTCATCTTTTTTTTTTTTTTTTTTTGTTTTTTATAAACAAACTTTTATACGCCTGTGTAATTTGATAATTGTGCTCTATTTTTTTAAAAAGAAAAGTGCGTATAAATAAAATGTCCGTTACATCTCTCTCTTTTTTGTGTTAATTTCCACATTTAGAAATTTGCGAAATAAAGTAAAGTTGAAAATGAGAAAAAACCAAATTTTGTTATAATAATTTATCCTTAATTTTAATTTAACACTTCTTTCTATATACGTATTTATAAATACTGACTTTTATTTTTTAATAGAATAACAATACCTTTCAGGTACATCGCACAACCCAATTAAATATTTTTAAAATAACTTTGCAGCAATTGTGAATAAATTAGTTTTTCGTGTTAATGCTATCGCTTAAAAGCAATTAAAATAGTTATTTGTAATTGCAGAATTTCAGTCATTTTTATATATATATATATAAAAGTACAAAAAAAATTTGTCGACATTGACATTTGATCGAAAGTTTCTATTTTAATTAACGAAGAATGATAATTTACAATAATTTTTTACATTGCTTAATTATTGTAAATTATTTACAATTTCAATTCTAAAATAGCTTTTTCGTAATATTAAAATTCAAACGTATGTTATTTATAGGCATTCGATTTTTTAAACAATATTGATTTAAAAAAAAATTATTTTTAGAGTATTGTGTGAGTATTGAATTCTCGAAATTTAAAGTCGACATTTTTGTTATTAGGGTTCTGAATAATTTTTTTCAATTTTTTTTTTTGTTTAGTAAATTGTTAGAAATATTAATCAGCACAGCTAAAATGTAAAATTCTTAATGATAAAAACAATAAAATTTTTGTGTTTTTATATCACGTATGTAACGTCTAAAATTTAACATTTCAGATCCCTAAAATTTTTCCACAACTTTCCATTAAATAAATATTACGTAGCTTAAATCAATTTCACCAAGGTTTAACTAATATACTTATATAAATTAAATTGAAATTGCCGTCGCTCTAACGGCAGCACTTAAAAGTGGATTTGGATCGGGTTCTTCCGTTAGAATGCAAACTTTAGTCCACTCTCGTCGTTTATTACTTTGTCGTAATGCATCGATAACGGCTTGAACATAAAGACCATCCTCAAATGTTGCAGCTGAAGAAACAGGTTCTTTAATCCATCCACGTTTATCTTCGACAGGCAAAAAGGCCTCTCTCAATGCACCAATCATTTTTCTCAAACCCTTAATATAGGGACGAGGAATGAAATCCGCTACAGAAGAACATGAATCCTGAAGATTTTCCACATCTAAATATAAAACATCCTCCTGATCATCTCTACATCCATGTAAATCGCCTCCACGTACAACAAGATGACCACCAGGTCCACAAACTAATATCTCCTGTGACAATTGACCCTGAAGATGATTACTGAGAGTTGCCGTTACAAGTGTTCCACCATTTAATTCCATTTGAAAGGTACAAAAATCCGGTGCAGTCACGTGACGTATTCCTGATATAGATTTTGTCGTTTGGGTGAATGTGCGAATTACTGCGTGTACTCGAACAGCACGTTGACCAATTAAATGATGCACCAAATCTATCACGTGACTTCCAACAAGAGCCAAAATTCCACCTCCCATTGTATCATCGCACAACCAATCATAGCCTGAAATTATTTTTAAATAGTTGATAAATTTTTTATTTATTTAATAAATCATTCCTGCAAAGTATTTATTTTTTTAAAATTAGGCGGCAACGACTTAAGTGGAAATATAATGGATTGACCCATAAATAAAGTTAAAGTAGACAATAATTTGAGTTTGAATGTAAAGGATCCTTTGATTTAAATAATTATTAGTTCTGAATTAAAATATATTTAATATTTGAAAGTAATATTTACCGTCATGCAATAAACTGCCCATTTGAACTCTGATATCAATTACAGTTGCTAAACCTCCAAGAAATCCATCCTCTAAAGCTTTCTTCATTTGTATGAATGCAGGAAGAAATCTTAAACTATGATTTATAATACTTATTAATGATGGATAATATTGTGCAGCTCGTACCATTTTCAATGCTTCACTTTGACTCAATCCACCTGGTTTATCACAAACTACATGTTTACCAATCCCCAATGCTTTAACTGCAATTTGTGCATGTAAACTAGGCGAGCACATTATGAAAATTAAATCAACATCCCTTCTCAACAGTACATCATCAATTCGACTTGTGTGAAATGGAATTTCTAAATCTGTCGCCAATTCTGATGCTTCTGCAATTGTTCTACCCCATATTGCTTCAATTTTAAATCCTTTTTCACGAAGAAATGGTATTATAATTTTAACAATATTCCCCGTACCAAATACTCCAATTCCTGGCAACATTGTGTTTGTAAAATTTTCCTCAGAATTAATAAATTCTCAAGATAAATTAAGCGATATTATCCTCTATTTTTTGAAGATTATATACATATTACATATGTAAAATTAAATTTTTTTATATAAACCGCACTAACAGATCTTTCTTTCCATTTTGTTCAAATTTGATCACTTAAAACACTTAAAGTTAATACGTATTTTAAATTAAAGCATGTTCATTCTATATTTACATAAATATAAATATTTCACATTCTAAAATATCCTATATTAGTCATTATTACTTTTTGTTCACATAGGCATTATTATTATTTTAACAAGTTTCTATAAATTGAATTGTTTCACAAAAGCAAAGACAATTTTTAGAAAAAATACTATTTAATTGATATATATTTTAAGAATAAAAGAAAAGTACAAAACATTTTTAATTATACAAGGAGGTTAAGTTTTGTTGACATTTCCAATATTTTGACAGCTTCGTTTGGAGTGCCTCTATAGGTGAAATCTCAAACTGTTGTTTCAAATAGAAATCAATTGATAAAACAAGATTTAAGTTTAAATTATTTAAAAATAAATAAATGTAATTAATATTAAAATAAGTGAAATAAACCGGAATTTTTAATCAGAGTTTTTAATGTTATTATAATAAATAGTTGATTTTTATGCATTTATACCAAAAGCAACAAAGTTTAAAAAGTAGTCTGTATAGGCGCAACTTAAAACAATAATTATATAATAGATTAATAAAATTTTAACCGTGCTTCAAAAAGATTTAGTAAAATCGAAAAAATACCAGAAAAAAATTTAGGATAAATGATAATTTTCAAAAAAAATTTAAATTAGAATAAATATTAATTTAGAGTGAATTGATGCATTTAAAAATAAATTGAAAAATATGAGAATAGTAAAATTATATATATAATAATAATAATTATTATTATTATTAATATTATTATTATCTTAGTTTGAGTATAAATTTAATTTTGAAATTGATCAAACAATTCCTTGACGACTAACAGCAAGTTCACATTTATTTAACTATCTATATATTTTTAGATCTTCTGAGTTTCTATCAGTTGCGTTTATTTCCATTGATTTTGTAACACATTTAAATAGTTTATCCTTCTATTTTGTTGAATAATTTTTTCCCCCAATTTTACTTTCTATTGATAAGACTCTTACTATTTCTTTAATTTAATGTATTTTAATAATTAATATATAAAATTATTTTAAATACACATATGAAGCTGTTAAACTTCTTACTTCGTTATTTCCCACCAGGTATGATAAAGTATTATATTGCTCAATTTTTAATGATTTTTATAATTAATAAAAAAAATTATTTATTATAATAATTAGAGAAATGATTACTTTTTTTTGGTTATTGCAGGCATTGCATTGGAATATGTGCAGGGAGGACAAATTAAAACGAAAATGATAGACCTTTTGGATTTATCTGCACAGTAAAATTTTTCATTTCATTTATTATATAAATCTGATTAATTTGATGAAAATAATGATAAATAGTTTTCATTACACTAGATTTGGATTTTAAAATAAAATTATAATTAAAAAATTTAATACTTTTTCAAAATATTTAATTACTATTTTTCTAACTTACAATAAAAAAATTTTTTCTTCTACATAAATCAAATTTACTATAATTAATTTTATTGTAAATGTATTTTTAACAACTAAAAATACATTTGCAATAGAAAAAAGTCGTCATGAAAAAATACTTATGTAGTTTTTCGAATAATACCGATTTAACTGATTATTTGGTATATAATTGTATTTAAGTAAATTAATTATAGAATACTATAGCATTAATTTGATATCATTTGAATATAGAACAGACATAAGACAATTAGCAGAAAGTATTAGAGAATCAGAACCAGTGATAACGGAACGAGTTATGGACCAATTGATTGAATCTTTGCAAAAATTACAGAAAAAAGTCAGTGACACTGGAGTGAAGCGTTATTATAAATATAAAACACTTAAAACCCACCTTTGTCCCTTGACTAATGTGGCATTCGATAAATTAGGTAAAAGGTACTCTCAATCAGTTTCAATAATTATATATGGTATTTTAATGATCATCCCATATAATTCATCAGATTCATGGTGAGGTAGAACCAGTTAGTATTAAAAAAAAGTATATAAAAAAAATGACGACAAAAATTAAAAATATTTAATTTATATTGAAAATTATCTGTTTACATTTTTTCTATGGGAAATATGTAAGTAAATAATGAATAATAAATATAAAAATATGTACACAGAAAAAAGATTTTAGTTAATTTAAAGAAATTATTTTCATTGAATTGTTTCGTCAATTTAAAGTCAATTTTTTTTTATTAAAAAAAAAAAAAAATTATTTTGTTTCAAAGAAATTTTTATTTTTAAATTAAAGAAATATTCTTTTGACCCTATGTATTAATATTAGAATTTTTTTGGTTTATAGAATAAATTTCTTTTATTACGAAGAAAAATTTATTTTGTATGAAGCAAAACAAATTAAAGAAACTGATTTCTTTAAATTAACAAAAACTTTTTCTGAATATGTAAATTTTTATTTATTTATTAATTTCTAACAAAAATATGTTATTTTTTCCTCAAAATTCATATTATTTTCATCTTGAAAGATTAATTGTAATATCGTGATATTATATATATATATATATATATATATATATATATATATATATATATATAGAAATAAAATGAAAGTTAATGCAATTTATAAATAAAACAAAATTTTGACAGATGCCTGACGGGTAGCTATGACCGAACTTGTAAAGTTTGGGACATTGACAGTGGAAAGGAGCTTCTTAATCTCGAAGGCCACAAAAGTGTAGTCTATGCAGTGACTTTCAATAATCCAGCATCGTAAGTGTATTTGTTAATTTATGTATATTTGTCATTTTATATTTTTTTAGTTTATTACATATCAAAAAACAGTTTTTCTAATGAAAGAACTTGAAACTTTATTTAAGTTTACAACTAGTACAGTAATATATATGTATATTTACTTATAATATATATATGTATCTATCTGTAATGTAAAATAAACCCAATAATTTTTAATGAATATTTTATAGAAAGCACAATACTTAATGTGTAAAAACATGTACACTTCCACTTAAAATATTTAACATATTATACAGTAGTAAAAGATATCAAATAGTTTCATATTTTAGTTTCTAGTAAAGAGACACAAGTTAAAAAATGTTTATTTTAAAACTTATATGTTGAGCTTTGAATACTATCTTAAAAATTACAAACAAATTGTTTTTATTGCTTATTACATTAAATATAATTTCTATTTATTTTTTGTCAATTTCAAAGTGATCACTATTGGAAATTCTTTTAACAAGTATCATAATTATGTAGGATCCTACATAGAATCCTATAAAAACCTTATATAGCTGCCTCCTATGATTAAATAAGGTAATTTCAAAAATATTTTTCAAAAATATAGTGTATCAGTTTAAAACTTAAAAAAAAGAAGAAAATTTTTCTTTTTTTCTTATTGAATTGTGCAATCGTTATTTTCAACTTTCTGTTTTGACTTTTCTCGACTACGAGAATTTGATTGATTAGTATTTGCAGTTGTTTGTCCGTAATTTTGTTTATATTGATGTGGAGCTGATGCATGTGTTTGGGGTGGTAAATTGGGGTATAATAAATTGTACGGTGGTGGAATTATATTATTCTCCAATGGTGCAGAATATTCTATTGGAGCAGAAGGTTGTGCTGGTGGAATTTTTATTGGTGTCTGAGTTCTAAAATTATTTTGAGGTCGATTTAATGATGTTGATGTTTCAATATTAGTAGAAGATGAAAATTTATTCTCATTTTTCGGTGGGCTTCTTGTTTCAATGCGATTTTTCTCAATTACAGGTGTCACAAGTTCTGTTTTCTGTAAAAAAAAGACGCATATTTTACATATATATATATTTATAATTAAGACTATTCACTTTATTGTTTAAATAAGTTTTTTACCTTTATATTAGATTTTCTTTCAAAATCCTTTGTTTTTGTCTGAATTTTATTTTCCACATTTTGCTGAATTTTTGATTCAAAAAATATGTTCTGTAATATAAAAAAAAAGATGAATCAATAAAGAAAAATCATATAACAAATTATAATCAAAATGAATAAATGGATGAAATTTTTGGAAAAATAACGTGATTTTTGCATCACGAATATATATATAAAAGATTATTTTGAAAATAACTTACCGCTGAATTGGATTCACTGTTATTTCGAGTTCTATCTAATTTTGCAACAGGGCAAAATTGAGCAAAATGATTTAAATGTTTGCAATAGTGACAGAATTTTCCAAAAGCAGGACAATTTTTAAAAGCATGACGTAGTCCACATTTTCTACAGGGTTTATTAAAACATTCTGCTTGTTTAAATGTTGAAGGTTCAGTTTTGATTTCTGTTTGTAATTTTTTTCTTTCATTCTCAATTTCAAAATTTTTGTAAATATTTTTTATTTTATTTAACGTCAAATCGGATTCATTGAAAAAAAGATTTCTAAGTTTTTCATCCTTTGTGTTCAAGATAATAGCATCTAGAATAAGACTTCTTGCTTGATCTCCAAAATTACAAGATTTTGAGATTTCCTAAATAGAATTGAAATTGATAATTTTCAAAATTAAGATTACATGGCAACTTATACCAAAAATATGTAATTTATTTAATTTGACGACCAAAAAGAACAACAAACTTACCTGTAAATCTTTAACAAATAAATCAATAGATTCGTTATCCTGTTTTGATTTAGAAAAAAATTTATACCGTTGTACTTTCACATTTCTTGTAATATTAAAATATTGACTTAATTTTTCTAAAACAATAGTCATATTTTCCTCGTCTTTTGAATTATCAAAAGAAATTTTTTCAAATGCCTGTAATCCAACTGGTCCAATAAAATTTTTTAACCAAGCTACCTGTTCATCTTCGGATTTATTGTCACCTTTAGTTATTTTCATGTAAGTTTGAAATTCTTTTTTCCAAAGATTCCAATTTGCATTCAAGTTTCCTGAATTGGATAATTCTTTAGGTGGTTTTGCGTCTCCTTCCATTTTTATTTAATAGAGTTCAATCTCTAAAAAAAAACGAGAAATTGAAAAATTATCTTTATCCAGTGTTTCATTATTTTTTTAAATTTATTATTCAAAAGCCGTTTTACTAATGACTATACTAGAATTAATATTAATTAGTTTAATTTTTTAAATCAACTTTTATAAAAATAATATCTTGAATTATTATTCTTATATGATAAATAACTTTCAATTTCTTGAAATATGATCATCTTTTGTAATAAAATATTATTTTATTACGTCACTGATTATTATTTTGTTTCTTTTGTTTTGCGAGTGAAGTAGAGAATACGGTGATTCCCAACGTATACACTTGCATTCATTGATTACTTTCAAATATATCTAAAATATTACTTTTTTCTTTTATAGAAATAATAAACTAATATTAATTAAAATATTCTTTAAATACACTTACTTTATAATTTTTTACGATGAATTTTGTCAAGTCTGGTACATTAAAATGTATGTGTATAGGTATTATATATACGAAGCTAAAACAAAGGAAACTGAGATGTGTTTACTCTTATCGCATACGCACTCACATATATATACGACTATGTATGGGAAAAGAGTTTTACGACCAAAAAATCGATTTTTACTTTGTTTGAAAATTCTATAATTGAAAAAATTAGGCTGATTGTTTTAAATGTGTTTTACTTGAAAAGTTGATTTTGGTCGTAAGCACATTACCGTTTTCTCAGACGCGTCACATATGTTTTTAAGAAAATTGTAGAAAGACAATTTTCTTCACTTTTAAAGAACACGTATATCTATATTTTACACACAAAAAAATATATATATAAGAACAATTGTATGTATAAAAGAAATTAGAAAAAAAAATTCTGCTCTTAAATATCGAATCTTTGTCAAACTGTCGCGATAAAATGTATATAGGTATACATAAAACATTTGCCAATTGATATCGCAATATATGTATTTGTGACACACATTGTGTATATATATATATATGTATGTAATTAGTAGAGATTGAAAAAATGAACACTTTGTAGATATTAACGTGACATCAGATATCAGAATAGTAAAAATTTTGTTTTATTAAGATAAACCATAATAATAATGTAGCATTTTTAAAATTTTTTATTTCCTTTGTTCATGTTAATCAAATTATATCAACATTTAAAAATTGCGCGCGCGCCAATTTCGTTTTTAAGTGGGATTATTAAAAAAAAAAGTTGTTCAATATAATAATTGTTACGAAAAAGTTTATGTCAAAATAATACTTATCTGCATTAAGGGGTTAAACCACTCTAGAGCGTCAAAAAAAGGCCTAACTTTAGAAATTTTTTTCAAGAAAAGTTTAAATGTACTGAAAAATATGTTTACATATCTTTATTAGGTACACTTTAAAGAGAAAAAAAATATACTTCATTCATTATTTTTTTTTAAAATATCAAATTTACAGGTACGTAATAGGAACCCTTTCTGAGAGGAATCACGTCGCGGCCGGAAAGGTTTTAGCTCCAATTTTCATCCTAGAACAAAAAACAAATTTCTTTCTATTGTTACATCTTAAAAGCTAGAGAAAGACGTAGGGGATTTTTTTCAATTGATTTTTGCAAAAATGGCGAACATTTTAAGGAGAAACCGAGTTTTTTACTTAAAAAATTGACACTAAATTGTTTATAACAAAAAAAATATGCAACATAAAAAAAAATCCGTACGTCTTTCTCTAGATAATGTTATTGAGAAGCTACAGTTTAATTTTTAAGTAAATCGGTTGAGATTTGTAAAAGTCATGTTTCCGGCCAGCACAAAAAATGTAGTTTTGAGAAAAACGAGTTTAAAGTTTTACTTACGACTTTTTGGATATACCTTCAATCTGCAATGCCTGCGCCGTATAATTGACCTTCCAAATTAAAAAGTGTTTCGACTTATAATTGATATTGTTTCTTATTCTATACACCCTTAGGCACCTTTTAAAGCAAAAAAAATTTTTTTGATTTTTTGAAAATTCTAGAGTGGTTTAACCCCTTAAAAAAAATTTTTTTTTTTTTTATCAGAGACAAGATATTGACTGGTTCATTTGATAAAACAGCAAGTTTATGGTGTTCACAAACAGGCCAATGTTTAATTACTTTTCAAGGACATAATGCTGAGGTTGTTGTTGCAAAATTTTCACCTACTCAAAATAAAATTGCAACAGGCTCAATAGATTGTACAGCAAAAATTTTTCACATGATTTCTGGTAAAAATTTCTATATATAGAGAGGCAATAAAATATATTAACTTCAAAAAATAGTATACTTTTTATTATATTTCCAAACGTAAGGTTTAAAGAATTTTTACACATTTTTATAATTTACAGGTGACGAAGTGGGAACTTTATCAGGGCACACGGGAGAAATAATTTCTTTACATTATAATGATGACGGGAATTTAATTATCACTGGTTCATTAGATGGTACCATAAGTGCTTGGGATACACGAACACTCGAGTAAAATTATTATATATTTAAAAAAAAATTGGATTACAAATTTTTATGAAATAAAATAAATAAAAATTAATAAAATTAAAATAATAATATTATTTAATTAAATTATTATAGAAGATCCAGTGTTCTAATTGGTCATCAAGAGGGAATATCAAATTGTTCTTTTAATTTTGACTGCAAATTAATTGGTTCCTCTTCTTTGGATAAAACTGCCAAAATATGGGATTGTCGAATGAATTCTTGTCTAAAAACATTTTTGGGTCATGACGATGAAGTTCTCGATTTAGCGTTTGATAATAAAGGACAAAAATTAGCAACAGCCAGTAGTGACACGACAGCTCGAATTTGGGATGTTAGTAGTGATTTTCAACAATTAAATCTTCTCGAGGGACACAAAGAGGAAATTTCCAAAGGTATTTTGCGAAATATTTTTTAAAAATAATTTAAAATTATAAACTTATACCATGTTTATTTCTAGTTTGTTTCAGTCCAAGTGGTCATCAAGTATTGACATCATCTTTGGACAAGAGCGCACGTCTTTGGTCACTGGAATCTGGTAAATGTATTCAGTCACTTGATGAACATTCTGATGATGTATTTAGTTCAGCTTTTTCTTATTCTGGTGATACTATTGTCACTGCCAGTAAAGATAGTACTTGTGTTATTTGGAGGTGACTTGATTGGTTTCAAGTATGTTCCTAGCTTTTAATTCTTGCCCTTTTCTTTGTTTATATTTTTTATTTCTATATTTTATAAATTCATTTCATGTTATTTTTATTTGTTATAATTATCTGTATTTTTATATATATAAATAATAATCTAGTGTCTGTTAATATATATAATTTATTATATAAAAATTTGTTAAATTTTATGAATAATTTCTTGAAATAGTAAATTATTTAAAGAAAATAGTTAAATTTAAATATATATATATACAAAATGATTATCTTAAAAGATTTCTGAAAAATTGAATCTTTTTTAAAATAAGAAACTATCCAAATAATACACATATTATAGAATACATTAAGTTCGGTGATAATTAAATGCGATAAATAAAATCTCTTTAAATTTTATAAATAAATATAAATAAAATTGTATAGAAATATATAATTCCATATATAATATACCTATTGATATTGAATCTATTGAATTCTGTATAAAAAATTGAATTCAAAAGTTCAGTAAAAGTGATAAAAATTGTTAAGTAGAAAAATTTATATCTATATAGTATAAAAATACAGTGCCATGTGATAGATTCAATTATTAGTAGCGCAAATATAAAGTTTTAAAATATAAAAAAATGCACCTGAATCTCAGATTTTTAAAAGTTATTTAAGAAATCGTGTCAAAAATAAAAGTGAGAAAAATTAAAAAAATATTTCGTAAACTTGTTAATTCATTTCTTCAAAGTGACATTTCCTTATACAGTTTATGATTGGGCTGAACATCTTAATTTTCCTATTATTATTTTTTTTTTCGTCAGTTGAATCTCTTGAAATCCAAATCTAAAACAAATAAATTATTAATTAATATAGGTGATATTAATAATTATGAACAATAATTAAAGTTGATAGAATTAATTTTCATTATTTAAATACTTTCAAAAAAGAGGGTGATAATAAATCATCCTTTAATTGGCGAATTCGTCAGTATTCCAGAAAATTGTCATGAAATTTTGAAAAGAAAAAGGCAGAAAACGTACATGAGTAAGAGAGACAGAAAATTCAAATTTAAATCTTCTGACTCTCTGATTGGCTCTTACTGGCTGCCTGCGCAGGCAGCCAAAGGTATGAAGGCGCCTTAAAAAGATATTTTTCATTAAAATGTTAATACTAATATGATAAGGTTAAATGAAAATAGAAAGAAATAAGAATATAAAATAATAATAAGAAAGTTAAATAATTTGACTGATAGTCAAAACAAACACGAAAAATTACATGCAACAAAAACAAAACAAATAATAATACCAAAATAAAAGCACAATAATCCTAAGC
The DNA here is from genome assembly GCF_019393585.1 of Leptopilina boulardi. NCBI lineage: Eukaryota > Metazoa > Arthropoda > Insecta > Hymenoptera > Figitidae > Leptopilina > Leptopilina boulardi. Next base: position 1,156,280 of record NW_026137923.1, on the reverse strand, counting down.
AATAATAACTAAACACCAATTTTAAGTTACTTCACTGAAAAAACAATACAATGTAGTTATTTATTTAGAAATTTTGATCATTATGATCGAATTTTTATATAAGGGGAGAAGTGTAACAGTGACACGCCACTGTTGCTCAGGACCGAAATACTCTATTCAGTCGCCCTGGTAGAGTAATGTTAATACTGGGTGTTTATGAACAAATTATAGTTCAATGATCTCAATGTGATCCCGAAGTTCTTTGTCAGCATAAGTAGTGGAACATTCCATCGAATGATCGTATATTACATCATATAATTATCAAGAGCAAAAAGTGGTTAAAATCTTTCAAAAGCATGTTATAATCTAACAATTAATAACACAACTGCAGTACATACTTTAAGGTCACCTTGTGGAACTGGTGGACGTGACTTCTTCAGTCACAATAATGGCAGGTAAGTGTTATACACGGCTTTTGTTTACTCTTGCTTTAATATGTCTTAATTGCTGAATGAACACTTTGTTAATTTTCTCTTTTGACAATAATTGAATTAAAATGCAATATTTTAAAGGACTGCATATCTTACAATTTTTATCACTTGCTTTTTAAAAAAAATCCCGAGAAAGTGTAACATACTTTCCATTTACCGCACAGTCATTCTTATAAGTTTTTCTTTTTAATTAAAAAACAATTTTTAATGTGTCACAAAACATTTACATTTGACTTAAATTATTAATAATCTATTCTATATTTAACATTATATTAAAAATTGTTTTTATATTTATTAAAATCAAAATTAATTTATTTCTTCATTCAAAACATAAATTAACCGTATGTTAATAACTCAAAAAAAAGAGAAATTAAAAATTGTTTAGTTCTTATTATAAGTTTTAATTTAAAAAATAATAAATTAATGAATACGTTAAATTTTTTATATTATTTTCCACATTTGACCTTCAAGTCTCGATTAAAAGGAAATATTTTTATTATTACGTTTACAGTTATTTATAAAAACAAAATAACTGAATAAATTTATTATATTTGCATATTGAATGGAAAATTAATTAAAAAGATTGTTATATGTTTATTCATATGTATTTGTTTTTATTTACAGTTAATATTTAGTTTAATAAATAGTTTTCTGTGTTTTTTTTTTTTTTTGAAATTTTCAAATAAAATTAACAATTAAAATTTCATTTTATAAACTATTATTTTATATTAACATCAGGTATTTTATATATATTTTTTATTTTTAGAACCAAGCCTTTATAAGGAGTTTTTGAAGAGTGTTAATTTTGGAAAAGAATCACGTCAGTTCTATGACTTAACACGTTTTGGAGAAAAATATGGTAAATTGGCCTTATTTTTGAATTCTTTTTATTTAAAATTCAAATCACATTGACCGTTGACTTTCACAAAAAGAGCCTAATTATAAATACTTATTACAGAACGTCTGCCGTTTTCTATTAGAGTACTCTTGGAGAGTGCAGTTCGAAATTGCGATGATTTTCAGGTGAAAAAACAGGATGTAGAGAAAATTTTAAATTGGGAGGAGAATCAAGCCCTTGAAGAAGGCGTTGAAGTTGCTTTTAAACCATCTAGAGTCATTCTTCAAGTAATATATTTTATAAACAATTTCATTTTTTTTCAATTATTGTTTAATTTAGTCTATATGAAAACTATGAATATCTTAATCAATTTTTTTTTAAATCAGGACTTAACGGGAGTTCCAGCAGTTGTTGATTTTGCTGCTATGAGAGATGCTGTAAAAAATTTAGGAGGTGATCCAGATAAAATTAATCCCATTTGCCCCTCGGATTTGGTTATTGATCATTCAGTACAAGTTGACTTTAGCAGAAGGTATTTCAATTATTTAAAAAATATATACATTTGGGAGACAGTAAAATTTTTTAATTTTTCAAAGAAAACTTAAATTAAAATGAAATTATGTAAATAATATAAAATTTAAATGAATTTTTATATAAAAGTTAAGTTTTTAGTTTTCTTATTAAATAGAAATTAAGAATGATTAATTATGACGCTAAAAGATATTTTTTTGTTTACAGTGGAGATGCGTTGAAGAAAAATGAAGAATTAGAATTCAATAGAAATAGCGAGAGATTTATATTTTTGAAATGGGGTGCAAGAGCTCTTCACAATATGTTAATTGTCCCACCAGGAAGTGGAATCGTACATCAAGTGAATTTGGAATATTTGGCTCGAGTTGTTTTCGACAAAGATGGTTTACTCTATCCTGACAGTGTTGTTGGCACGGATTCTCACACAACAATGATTAATGGACTTGGAGTTTTGGGTTGGGGTGTTGGTGGAATTGAAGCTGAAGCTGTCATGCTTGGTCAAGCAACATCTATGTTACTACCAAAAGTTGTTGGATATAAATTAATAGGATATCTAAATCCCTATGTTACATCGACTGATCTTGTTCTTACTATAACAAAGGTAATTCACACAGAATTTAATAATAATAATAAAATTAAATAATTATTTTGTTAATAATTAAATTAATAATTTTTTCATTAAATTAACAAAAATTTTAACTATTAAAGTAGTTTTGTTATTTTTAGAAATAGTATTTTGAATAGTGTAATTGACTTACTGACAAATCTGAAAATTTCCAAAATTTAAACATTAGAATAACGAAATAAATTTAAAATAATTTAATATTAGAATATAATGTAAAAAATTAATATCAGAATAATTTAATCAATTTAGCTAATTTTTAAGGTTTCTTTACTAAAGGGAAATAATAATTTTGCAGAATTTACGTCAATTGGGAGTTGTTGGAAAGTTTGTCGAGTTCTTTGGCCCTGGCGTCGCGCAATTAAGCATCGCTGATAGAGCAACGATTTCCAATATGTGTCCCGAATACGGAGCAACAGTTGGTTTCTTCCCTGTTGATAAACAAACTTTAGACTACCTAGAACAAACTGGTAAGAAAAATATTTCGTACAAAAAAAAGACAAGAAAAAATAATTTTATTTTAATTTTCAATTTATTTATTAAATATTTTTTTTTCTCTTTAATTTCTATTTTTTAATTTTACGTTTCAATTCCTGTGGATATAAAATAATGTGTTACTTTTGCAGGTCGTTCTGATGAACATATAGAAAGAATTACAAAATATTTGGAATCGGTATATATGCTTAGAAATTATGACAATTCAACTCAAGATCCTGTTTTTTCGGAAATTGTGACTCTGGATCTTGGAACTGTTGTCTCCAGTGTCAGTGGTCCCAAAAGACCTCACGATCGTGTCTCGGTTACAAACATGAAAAATGATTTTAACACTTGTCTTACGAGCAAGGTGAGTCACGTTAAATTTTTAACAAATTTAAAAAAAATACATATTTTTGAACTGAAAAAAAGTAAAAATTAGTAAAATAGATTAATATTAAAAAATGTAGTTTGAAGTATTTTCAGTACACATATGGGACGAACAATACCCAGTGACGAAAAAAAAATAATAACGTCAGCAAGGTATCGTTCATCGCATTTTGCACTTTTTTTGCTTCACATTAGAAATCGACGATAAAAGTGAGAAATTTCGATGATTATGGATAACAGGATTATTGGTAACTACTGCTGTGATATGAAAATAATAAAACACATCACTGCAATAGTTCCTTTTAACCCCGAAACCATTTTTGTAGAAATATTCTCAAGTCTTGTGGAGATGAAAATTTTCTGATGATTAGTCCAAATTCATTCTACTTTGTTAACCTAGCTTTATGGCCTGATTTCTCCATACAGTTAGATCACCAAAGAACAATAAATAGGACAAAATTATTAATTTTTTTGATTGAAGAATCGTCACTCTGCATCTGGTGGCAAGCTGGTTTTTCTTTCAAGTCAGGGACGAGTATTTCGATCTAGTCACAATTTAAATAGCATCGTGCCACTAGATCGATACTACGCCTATGACTGCAAGAATTGTCGATGTCGTTGTTACACTTTGATGATTCTTGATTATTTTGTTGAAAAGGAGTGGATGTTTGGATGAATCCTACCCGGTGAGAACTTTTGATTAATCGCACCGGACGAGATTACATCCGACATTAACCCCTCCTTTGATGAAGAAAAACCTTAAAATTAAATTATTTTTTTTTACAAATGAATATATAAAAATATACAAATCACAAAATTCAGAAGAAATAAATTTTACTTTTTCCTCAATTTTAAAAGAAAAACACGAAAAACTAAAGTATCACTTTTTAAAAACAAATAAATCTGAAAATTTTTAATTTATTTTTAAATCACGAAAACTAAAACACTGTTATGAAAATTTTTCAAAACTTTATTGAATTCACGAAAAAATTGAAAATCAGCAAAACTTTTAGAGACGTAGACAAGACTTGAAGTTTACAGGTAACTCGGAAGTAAAGTAATGGCAATTGGGACCATGGGAGGGCCCTTTTATAGTTGAGGGCCATGTTTCCCCTTCCCAACTTCTAGGAATTCACCCTCGAATGTTCATTCACTCATTGATTGGCTAAGAAAATCAAAGCCCTGCCTCTAAATTTTCGCAAATTTACGAATTTTTGAGAAAAAAAAGAAAGTTAATAATTTTTAATATTTAAAAATTGAAAATGAAGAAAGTATTAATTTTATAATTTAAGATTTTCTTCATGTATTAATTATAATTGTTTTGAATATAATAAATTTTCAACGATGACATAATTATGACTTAAAATAAACGTTATAAACTTGAGATTTTTGAATATAATTTTTATATATTTGGAATAATCATGAAATTGCAAAAATATATTGCACAATAGGAAACAATTCACGTTTATAATTTCACCAAGTTATGCATTTCAATCGATTTTTAATTCCGAGTCAACGTGAAATACTTGGAAGAATCTTATTACTTGAATACTATTTAAGTTACATTTGCTTGAAAAAAGAAAAATTGTAATTCACTGAGTAGACTATTTTTGTGAAATTCAATTCCTTCACGTTTTATGCTAGCAAATTTTTTTTTCAATTTCATAAGACATTAGAAAAAAATGAATTATATAAGAATATACATTATATTTTTTTCGAAAAATCTTTTAAATTTGAGAAAATTAGGAAATAAAATATGACAATTAAAATCTACTTAAGCAGACAGGGATTGTAATATTCTTTAATCTTTTTTTCTTTTCTTCGTAATCTTTTCTTTTTGAAGTCTAAAATCTTTGCTCATTAAATGATCATTTAAAGTAAATTAAAATTATTTTGTGTGAATTCCAAGAAGGCTAAAAACTGCCAAAAATGACATTATCCTAATGAGATATAATTTCTCTTTCTCAAAATCAATTTGAAAATTTCTTACAAAATTTTTCTAACTAAATTTTAAAACCATTACTTATAGCAGTTTCTTTGAAATGAAACTTTTTCAATATAAATTTACGTTAAAAATTGCCATTATTGTTAAAAGTTATTGACTGTAAGGTCAAAATGTCTAAAGTGTTTTTCTAATTTCTTTGTATATAAACACACTTTCTACAATTGCTATAAGAACCGTCGTGAATTTTAAATAAAGTTAATTCAATTATATCAAGTTGAATTAATTTTTGCAACTATTTTTTCTAATCTAGAAAAAAAATAAAATGGAAATTCGTATAGAACAAATAATCACATTAATATGTATTCTTGTTTAAAATTTGACTAATTTGTATTAATTATTCTACAGTTAATAATTAAATTTAAAGCATTAATTAATTTATTTATTTATTCATTAATAATGTAATTAAGTTGGTTTGAAAAATTATAAATTTTTAATAATTTATACCAGTTGATAAAATAATTAAATTGAATTCGAATATAAAATTTGAATTATTTATGTTGAACGAATTAAGAAAATTGTAATTCATACCAAGTTAATAATATATATTAATAACTCTTTGCACTAAAAAGATGAACCTTTCTCAAAGAACTACACACGAGAACTGTCTTAGCATTTGAAAAGTGGTGGAGGTGTGCTTAACAAAAATTGCTGATGTTGCATTATTTTTATTTTGCACATCTTACACATTATACATATTTCGTTGTTACTGACTTGCACTCAATTTTCGTATAAAATTTCGTTTAATTATTTCGTAATAAAATTTCTCAGTTTTGCACTGTCTTTTTAAATTATTGTAAACGTTTAAATTGTTTTTTAATTTTTTATTGTTACCATTTTCAAAAAATGAATAATAATTTTTTACTTTTTAAAATTAACTTTATTTAAAATTTAATTAATATTGAAAATATTTTTCAATTATATAAAAGTAATTTACAAATGGTTTTTATATAATATTAAATTTAAATTGGATTAAAATTAAAAATATAAAGGGAGATTTTAAATTATTCTTAACTTGAATTATGAAAATGTCCCTGAGACTTTGGAAATTATTTTGGGGCGAATGGAATTTAAGAAATGAAAGTTGGACACAATTTTAGTGTTAGGCAAATTGATATTTATAGAGAAATTAGTAGCTATATATAACTGCAATAAGATTTTACAGTAGTTTAAGGCATTAGTCAGGTAAAATTTGTTAAAATCTTGATTTTGACCTTGCTTATTTCTTAAGCAACGTTTTATGAGTCACCTTTTTGGCGAATTATCTTTAAGATTCTAAAGTAGTTGAACAAACTCCCTTTACAATTTTCAGCTTAGAATTTACTGTCTAATTTCAATTTTCTGTACCGCAATATAACTCAACTTTTCGTATAACAACACAATTTCCTCTATAACAGTATTGTAAACAAATTTTTAAATTACCTTTAGCATTTACGCAAAATTTTTGATTATACAAATTTAGATTTAAATTTTAGTTTCAAATTATAAATATAGTTCTAATTTTAATATATTTTAACTTATATTTTAATTAATATATTTTTAGTAAATTTTATATATCAAAATTTCGTAATTTGACATTTAAACGTGTTTTAATTATTCGATAATTTTTATTTAGTTAGTTATTTGATTTATGGAGTAAGAAAGAAGTATTATATTAATTATTGAGAAAAAGATTTTAAATATTACCTATATATATTTCAATCAAAATCAGTTGAGCAATAAAAATTGGAATAACATTTGCAATTAATTGTTTTTTTCTTGTCCAGAGTTTAATAAACTTGAATGGTTATAATATGCTTCTTCGGCAAAAATTTTGCGATTGCCATATAGGATTTGCAAAAGTTGATGTTGCAATAAATTTTTTGTATTTCAAATTCTTAACGATTTCTCAATAAGCATCAATATGTATACACCTAGCTATCGAAATTCATAAGCAAAGGAACTGATTAATCATCCTCAATTTTACATACTTCATCATATTTCTGTTATACGAAATGCACCTGCAGTAATATTATTAAACATTCCTTTTTGTTTAAAAATAATTTCACATTAGCTAATGATCAAATTCATAAAATAAAGTGATACCAAAGATTGTTAAGATTACAAAAAAAAAAATGTCTTTACTTTAAAAATTCTTTCGATTTTTATATCATATTAGAAATTTTTTAAATATAGTTTTGATATTTCATCATTTTAAAAAAACGTACATTTGCAATTATTTTTTAAGAAATGGATAGAATATTATTATTATTATTTACTAAATCTACAATTATTATTATTATTTTTTTTTGTAAAATTCTAGTAGTATTGAAGAACGTTAATTATTTTTTGTATTTATTTTCAGGTAGGATTTAAGGGTTTTGGTATACCTCGAGAGAAAATGCAAGCCGAAGGGACTTTTGAATTTGAGGGCAAAGAATACAAATTGAAACATGGGTCTGTGGTCATTGCAGCTATTACTAGCTGTACAAACACAAGTAACCCGAGCGTTATGCTTGGTGCAGGTAATTCTAAGTCCTAACACCGCCTATCTAATGTGTCATCTTTTCGCATTTCTATTCTCTTCTATAGGATTTATTACCTGGCTAAACACATTTCAGTATAACTCACATATAATCCTTATATAAATTGTCATTTTAAAGATTTCTTAAAAATAACCAATGTCCATTTTTTTCAAAAATATTTCACGTTTATTAAAATAACAAATAAAAATAATAGCTATTAAAAAAAAGGTTCATAAAAAATTAATTAAACATTTTTTTTCATTATAAAATCATATAATTCTGATTAATTAAATTTTATTAAATTAAATTGTTATTTTTTGGAAATAATTTTTAATTATGATTTTTATTGCAAAATTTTGAAATAAAATAAAAAGCATGTTTTATATCGTTAAACTTGCTTTATTTGTTATTTGTTAATATTGTAGGTTTATTAATTTCATTAAAATTTATTTTAGGACTCCTTGCAAAGAAGGCAGTCGAGGCAGGACTCAGCGTTGCTCCTTATATTAAAACTTCTCTCTCACCTGGATCTGGAGTAGTTACTTATTATTTGAAAGAGAGTGGAGTATGTCCTGCCCTTACAAAATTAGGTTTTGAAATTGTTGGATATGGATGTATGACATGTATTGGAAATAGTGGACCTCTCATTGATCCAATAGTTGAAGCAATAGAAAAGGTATTTTTTATTTTTACACCTTTTGTTAATTTTAATTTTACAAGTTTATTGAAAATTGTTTTCAAACTTGAAAAATTAAATATTTCTATTTCCGAGTGTACACACACACAAACACAAGAACAAATATTGTAAAGTATTTTTGAGAGATTTGTGACTTTCTTGCTGGGGGTCTTGGTATAATCCTGTGTCATTTATGCTTTAACAATGTTCATTGTATAGAATGAACTCGTTTGTTGTGGAGTCCTTTCTGGCAATCGTAACTTTGAGGGAAGAATTCATCCTAATACAAGGGCGAACTACCTGGCATCTCCTTTACTAGTAATTGCTTATGCCATCGCTGGAACTGTTGATATTGACTTTGAAAAAGATCCCTTGGGTAAGGAACAACTTTCCCTTCTGCGTGTGCAAACTTGTTTCTTTCAATTGGCAAATTTGCAGAGAGAAATTGTAAAAATACGAATTTCTTTTTCTTTTTTTATTTGAATTAAATTCATTATTTTTTGTATAATATTTTAGTTTCAATTTTGTAAAAATAAAATTAAAAAGGAATTTACATAATATTTTATTTTTTCTTTATAATACAGGTCGTAGATCCGATGGAACTAATATATATTTACGAGATATTTGGCCAACAAGAGCAGAGATTCATGCTGTTGAACAGAGATATGTTATTCCTGCAATGTTTAAGGAAGTTTATAGTCGACTCGAGAAAGGTAGCAACACCTGGCGAAGCTTGAAAGCACCTGAAAGCCAACTCTATCCATGGGATTCAAATTCTACTTACATTAAAAATCCGCCTTACTTTGAGAATCTTACCAAGGTAATATACATGATTAAAGTAACACAAAAATTTACCGAAAGTTTTTGAGCAAAAAATTTTATGCAAATATTTTATTTTGTCAACATTTTCAGGAACTTCCAAAACATAAACCCTTGACAAAAGCTAGAGTTTTATTGAATTTCGGAGATTCGGTAACCACTGATCATATCAGTCCAGCTGGAAGTATAGCTCGCAATTCTCCAGCTGCGAGATATTTATTGAGTCGTGGGTTAGTATTAATTTAGTTTATTCATAATTTTAATTTATTTTAGACATTCAATTTTCATTACTTTCTTTTTAAATAGATTAACTCCAAGAGATTTTAATTCTTATGGAGCTCGCAGAGGGAACGATGCAGTTATGGCAAGAGGAACATTTGCAAATATTCGACTTGTAAATAAATTTATTGGAAAACCTGGACCAAGAACTATTTACATTCCAAATAATGAGGAGGTAAATCAAGATTAGATTTTTAAAAATCCCAGGAAATTATATGGAAAAATATAATTTACGCATAAATTAAATATTTTTTATTTTTATTTAAAAAATAATTTTTAAGTAACGTAATAAATAGTGAGAAACAAGAGAAACAATTATTAAATAAATTAAAATTGAAAAACAAATAATAATGGTTTTCAGATGGACATCTTTGACGCAGCAGAGAAATATATTAAAGATGATATTCCCCTTATGATACTGGCTGGAAAGGAATATGGATCAGGTTCATCTCGAGATTGGGCTGCCAAAGGACCATTCCTCCTTGGAATCCGAGCAGTAATCGCCGAATCGTATGAAAGAATTCATAGGTAAAAAGAAAGAGAATTTTTATTAATTTGAAAATTTTAAACTCAAAATTTTTATCCTTTTGCATTAATATTATTTTACACTGAATAATTTTTTTATACACAGATCTAATCTTGTTGGTATGGGTGTTATTCCACTGCTATATATGCCTGGCGATACGGCCGAAACCTTAGGTTTGACAGGATTTGAACAATTTGACATTAACATTCCAGACAATATTCAACCAGGACAAAATATCACTGTCAAAACTGATAGTGGCAAAGAATTTAAAGTAATTGTACGATTCGACACTGAAGTTGATCTTACTTATTACAAACACGGAGGAATTCTTAATTATATGATTAGAAAAATGCTCTGATAATAATGTGACGGATATTTAAATTGATTTTCTATAACAAGATTATTTCAATTACTTTTGTTATTAATGTGGTTAATGAATATTTTAAATATGCAATTAATGTAAGAAATTTTTATGAATGTAGAACAAATTTTATGTTAGTTTAATTTCCATTAGGATATGTCAAAGATTTTATTTCATTTTTTATACCTTATTCGGATTGAATTTTTATTTTATTGACTATTTTTATATATAAATTATGTATGTGAATATTTTTAATAGTGTATACGAAATTATATAAAGGTAAATTATGTATATTAAATAATTGGAAATATTTTTCTTTCCTTGTCAGTAATATTTCTTTAAATTATTAACAATAATTTAAAAATAAAATAACGTAAAATCGAATTTAAAAGACAAATTTTCAAAACGTTTTAAACATTTATTTTTGATTGCATTATTTTATTTACAAAGTATTTTGGATTGATTATTTTCTCATTTTCAAATATTTTACTTCTTCTTGTTACCAGTTTTTTAAAACAAAAAACAAATAAGCGACTGGCAATATTATTTGATATATCTTTGCAAAAATTAAATTTTGTACATTTACACAATTTGTGGGTATTTTGCTAAAATTATTTCATAAATATATATTTAAATTTAAATTATATATGCATTAATCTATATTGTTGTACTTTCATCTTCGTATAATTTCACTGGTATTCCATTTGTATTTAAGAATTTCACGATAGTTTTTCTCTTTATTGCAACGACCAGAGAAATCCATTTCAACTAAATGTTGATCAGTAGCTCCATAAAGATGAGTACTGTCAAAACATAAACTGTACAGTGGACTTGAAATGCGACGGAGATTCATAAAGTACAACTGTAAAAAAATGAAAGAAAAATTAAATATTTTAGAATATGAAAAAATATTTATTCACTTATAAAACTTTTATTTAATGATTCAAGAGAGATATCATTACCTGTACATAATTAATTTGTCGCTGATCCCATAAAACTGCTTTGCAATTAAACTGTGCTCCAGTAACCACCGAGTACTGATAATCTGAAGACATACAGTACATTGTTGCATCAGTTGGATCAGGCCAATAACTGACACATTTTCCACTTCTATTAAAAAAACAAAAAAATTTCTTTATTATTTTGAATTCTTAAATTTATTTAATAAACACATTTTTTGTTTTACACTTACCTTAAATCCCATTTTCTTAAGTATGTATCATATCCACAGGTTAGAAGAGTTTGTGGATTATCCCAAACCATATCCAATATTCCAGCACCTCTTCTCCAAACATGCATCATAACATTTGATTCCTTGCAGCTGAAATACAAATACAACAAAAAACAGGAAAAAAAAATTAAATTTCTAAAGGTAAATTTCAATAAAAATAAATCCAATCAAAGACATCGAAAGAAAATTAAAAATTAAATATGTACATTTAAAGGTGAAACAATGAACAAGAATTGAAGTTTGATAATTAGATGCTTAAAAATGAAATCAAATGAAAATGAATTTTAAAATAATTTAAAGTGCAGAAACATGAAATCTATGATTTGGATATTTGAACCGACAGATCGTAAAAGAGCATACGTGTAATGTATTTTAAATGGCGCGTATGCCCTTCTGCAATCCATCGGTTTATTTGTAAAGACAAACTCCACTTGAGTGTTCATTGACGGACCTTTCGATGTCGAAAATATGTAGTGGTGCACCTTCTCCAATTCCAGATGATCCTACAGCAAATTTTTGTCCCGTTGGATCTGCCGACAGTGACCAAATTCGATCATGAACATTTAAACATTTCAAAGGCACATTTGTCATTGTTTCTCCTGGTCTCATCCATATTTTAATCACGCCATCACCAGAACCGGAAATAACAACTTGAGGTGTTTCTTCCACAGCATTCACATCAGTAGAATGTGCTTCTTCAATATTATAGCATAAATGGTTCACAATATAATTTGTTCCATCATAATGAAGTGGTCCAGAATTGGTGAGTGACCAGAATTTTAAACTGCCATCCCTGAAATAAAATTATTTATCTATCATTCTTTAAAATCTTCCAATTCATCGAAATTATTATTAATATATACTAAACCTGTGACCACTGATGATATAATCATCACGAACAACAAATTTGCAAATATCACTTCTTCTATTTAGCTGAGCAAATTTAATATCATTGTGACTAAATGGTTGTTTACGTGCAAAACCAAAAAGTTGATGCCCTCCACTCCACCATAAAGTATCTTCAGATAATTGAATCCATGGCATTAATTTTTTGCCTTGTGAGAAAATAAGATTTGTATTGTATTTTCCATATTGCCAATTATGAGAAATTTGCCACTTTGTCCTCAAACAGAGTACAGGATTACATCTGTAAATAAATAAAATTAACAATCGCACTATATAATCAAAATTAATTATTATTTTCACATTATTTATATATTTGTGTTTAAATATCTTTTAAATTTGACAGCTGTTTGTTGACAGATGTGTTTAAGGAAAAGGTAAACAATCAGTTTAAATTTCAAAACAAAATAGAATTGTTTACTGAGATTAATGAAAATATTTAATTAAATTAAAACTAATTACTAAAAGAAAAATGGAAATTTTCATCATCATATAAATTGATATCTTTTTGCTGCGTAGGTACATAGAAAGTATAATAATATATATGAAATATATGTAAAAAAAACCTAACCTTGCACGAAATCTTTTGGACGTTTGATTTGTGGCAAGAGTCAGCTTACTTTTCTTGACCCATAATATTTTATCCCGAATAATTTCATGAAACCGGGAACACACTTCACTGAGTCTAACCAAATCGAATGCATGACAATAATCAAAAATTAAAATAAGAGCGTCGGACGGCAATGTATCCAAACGCAAATCATCTGTCATGTTTCTTCACTGACAATTTAGAATATATATACAGATATACATACAGCAGTATTGGACATTTCCTCGACGAACTTATCCGACTTTTCTCGAACTTCCCTTTAATTTTATATTTAAATTACGTGTATGTTTACAAACGCACAGGCGCACATATATATATACGACACTTGCTTTAATATGTAACAATGACGTAATGTAGTGTTCTTTCCCCCTCTCCATTCATATTTTATAAATATTTTCTTTTTAAAAAAACTAATTTCATATAGATAAAAAAAACGAAATTTTTAAAAACTTTTTAAACAACATATTTTATTGTTAATTATTGTAATTAAAAATAAATTACAGGTTTATATTTACAAATATAAGTATAAAGAAATAAAATTTATATAACATGTAAATTTAATAAAAATAAAATATTATTTTAAAAGTAAAATTTTTTTTGTTTCGTAATTTCTATACGTTTTGATTGAAGATAAAATTATCCAATTTTTAAATATATTTTGTTTGTACTCTCTCTTGTATTAAGTTATCACTAGGAGTCACATCTTCTGGAGTTTGTAGAGTAATTTTCTTCTTTGTATCTAAAAAAATGTCGTAAAATTTTATTAAATATAAAAATCTTCAATATAATTTAATAATAATAATAATAATACAATACCCTAAAATGAGGTAAAGTCGGTCATTTATTAATTTACATTAATTCTAACTACATTTTTAATAAAACTCGGATTTCTTCTGGAAAAAAGTAATAGTTAAACTTTAAAATGATTTAAAGCGCCGGCCGACTTTACCCTCAAACGCCGACTTTACCTCATTTTACGGTATATGATTAAATAAAATAAATGTATTAAATAAATGTAATTTACCTGTCTCTGGTATTGAATGTTTTAAGTATGTAATGTAGAGAATAAAATACAAAACAGATGTGCAAGCAGCTAATAAAGTAAAAATCCACAAGGTAATTACACCTCCAAAATTTTTGTATAATATTCCACTTATCAAACTGCCAATTGCAAAACCTGGAATCAAGAAAATTTTAATTAATATACAATTTAACAAGTTTAGCATGCAAATAATTATATTTCATCAATATAATCAAATCTGAATATAATATACTTATTTTATATGAAAAGTATTAATACACTTTAATTTATATTTTAAATCAAAAAATAATTTTGAAATAAAGAAATGAATTTTTCTAAAGTAACTTTACAAATTACCTATGTAGAATTAATAGCTTTTTCAAATTAATTAAAAAATTTTACTTTTTAAATTTTCAATTTTTGCAGCGAAAAAAAAAAGAAAATAAATTTAATTACCAAAACCATCATCCATTCCAGCTACAATTCCCTGAACAGTTGCTGAAGTGCCAGGAGGTGCGATTGCACTTGCATAAGCTACAATGGATGTATAACACAATGCATAAGTTGGTCCTTGCATGAAAAATTCCACTAAAATGGCCCACCATGGATTTGGAATTAGGGAAATTAATCCAAGTCTTAAAGCATAACAGGCAAAGCAAAAAGTAAAAATGTATCCATATCCAATTTTTTTTAGGATTTTACCTGAAATTTAAAACCCTGATAATATTAATAATAATAAAAATATTTTAAACAATTAATTTTGTTTTTTTTTTTTTAATTGAAAATCCATTTAATTTACCAGATAAAGTGAAAAATATAACTTCAGCTCCTAATGTTTCTGCTGCCACTATTAGACCTTCTATCAATTTAATGTGCTGTATTTGATTAGAAGCAGCAGCCAAATCTTCTAGGTACCTGAATAAGAAATTGCTTTTAAAAAAAACAAAACTTCTAAAAATATAGAATTCTTAATAATTAAATTAATTTTTAAAATAAATTATATTTTTTTAATTTCTGTCGTTTTTGCTGTTAATGTGTGTTAATAATTATTTTTATAACTAAATTATAAAAATTACATTTTTATTTTTTCCAATTAATTATATATTAATTAATTCAGACTATTTTTTAATACGATTTACTAACCAGAATAAAAAGTAAATAAGAAAACTATCAAGAATCCCAGCTATTGTTGCAAAACAAAGAAAAATAGCAATTGGTTTCATTTTTATTAATTGAAATACATCCCTCACAATGCTTCCTGTTCCTGATATTATTGGTAACTAAAAAATATATTAATAATAATACGTTCTAAATATTTTAATAAGATAATTTTTTGTAATTTTTCGCGAATATTAAAAAATAAATAAAACAATATTTTTTTTATCAATTATAAATAATTTTCCACTATTTGAGGAAAAATTACACAAATTTTCTTTACCTCTAATTTAACGCAGCATAATAAGTCAGCAATGCAAAATATAAACATGAGAACGAACGCTGGAGCGTATGATTTTAAATCATTGTCGATTGACCACATATCAATGAGATATCCAGCCAAAAATGCTGTTATTCCAAAACCAAATGTTCCCCAAACACGTTGTCGTCCATATCCCATTTCTCCTCCATTTCCTGAAAAAAAATTCATATTATATTTTTTATTTAAATTATATTAATTTTTTTAAACTTTTGACTACAAACAATTTTTATTAGAGAATCAAATTTCCTGTACCCAAAATATCGAAACAAATTGAATCGCTTATTGAATTTGCCACATTAAATCCAATATTTCCAATGGACAATAAAAGAACAAATCCCCAAAATGTTGATGAAGTATAGAGATAATCCGATGAGAAATTTTCGCAATCAATATTACACAACATATCTGAATTTTTAGATAAATTATAAACTGATGAAACAAAACACGATGAATTTCTTGAAAAATTAACTGTATTTGAAGAATGAAAAAATATTCTAGATGTGAAATTCAATTCTTCTTCGCAAGACCAATTGCAATTCGTTTCTTTTCCATCATTACAATTTTGTGTGGGATATATTTTCTGAAATAATTATTATATTTTGATTAATTATTTGCACACACGAAAAGTCTCTAAAAAAAACTGTAAATACGAAAATGTATGCGTTAGAAAAAAATGAATAGATATTTTTTTAAAGTCGATTTTTTGGATTATAAAAAATACAAATAAAATGATCTCACCATCGAATCACAGAAATCAATCTGTGCAAAGGAAATGTTTTCAAATTGAGTTTTTAAAAAATGTGGTCCAGATAAAGGAGGAAGTACGTACAGCAATATAAATGAAGCACTCGTTATTGCCAGTAAAATTATAAATATCGATTTCCGCCATTCTTGAAAATAATCAACAATAAATCCAAAAATTGGTTTTGCCAATAAAAATAAAATTGGCAGCACAGAGGTAATACTGCCCATAACGACAGGAGAAACACCGAGTTGCTTTCCATAAACACTCATATATGGAAGAATTGGACCTAAAGCTTAAAAATTATAAATATAAAATCATTAAAAATTTATCAATAATTATTATTAATAAATAAAAAATTAATTATTAGTAATTTATCAATAATTAATAGTTGGCACAATATAAAAATAAATAAATAATAATAAAATATAATATTTAATATACCTGCCATGAAACAAAAATAATGTGCCTTAATTGGCAGCTGCTTATAATTAATTTTCATTTTTTCTGAAATATTCTCTCGTCACAGCAGCACTAAAATTTCGTTACTATAAAATTATAAAAAAATTGTCTTCGATGTCTGGTACTGGATATCATCTTTTATCAATGTCAATAAGTCTAAAACAGAATTATGCGACATAAAATTATGATTGTGTATATACTTTTTAGTAATAAATGTGTATTACTTGTAAGATAACGAATTTAATATCCCAGGATGATAACGTGCTAAACTTTGAGTTAAGATAAATTAAACAATATCAAATTTGCTTAATTAAATAATAAATTTTTTAATTATTCGTTAAAGAAAAAAAAATAAATTTTTTAAAAACCAGATAAGATTTTTTATTTTTTTTATATATTTTAATAAATTAATAAAATTGACTTTATATTAACTATTAATATAAAATTTTACATAAGTTTACAAGTTATTAAAATTTTTATTTATAATATCTAAATTCATTTTTTAATCGTTTTTATTGTTTATTTGTCAATTACTTAGTGATTTTGAAATATTGTACCTACTTATCAATTTTCTTAAGTGTTTTGCACCATAACACTATATTAAATTTATTTTCACTGTCTTTTTATTAGTTTTTTAGAGAAAATAAATTTCAATAATCATCAAAAATATTATTTTTTAATATGGAAAATGAAAATATTCATCTTTTCACTACCAGAATTTTTACTGGTAAAAATCTATCTTTATTTTCAGATTTCATATTTGACCCTCTGTAATAAAGAAAAGTGGAGAAGCGACTGATTAATCAACTGTCGTTTTTTTAGAAAGTGATGCTCACAAATTCGTTCTTCACAGATATAGTTGTTCAGGGCCGTGACTAAAGAAATTTTATATATCACAAAAAAAGAAATATTAAAACTATTTTAAAAAATTATTTTAAAAATTATTTAATAAAAGAAATAATAAATATATTACATTTATTTAATTTATTTAATTTATCTATCTTTATAAAAGATTAATTGATATTTTTAAAAAATTATAACCAACTATTAATTGCTTAAATATTCAAAATATTGATAGTTATATATTATAAAATTAATATTTTATTTTATAATAAAATTGAGTGAAAATTTTCTTCATTATAGATAATTGACAATTATATGTGCATAAAATTCTTACTTTCATTGTTGACAATCTACTGACGAAACTTTCAATTAATATTCATTGTTCTGTTTACTCTAAATTTGTTTCAATTTTTTTTCTTTCACTGTATCCCATGTTTAATTAAAAAATCAACTTGGCAAATTTTTGACGAGCCTGAAAAAAACGAAAAATTAAAATTTACTTATCTACATAAAAAATATAATCTTAAAAAGTAATTAAAAAATTTCTATAAAAAAATATTACTCCTTAACATTGAAATTTTTAATTGACGGTTGATACGCAAATTATTCGCTCCCACTCGTAAATAAGTGTCTTTGTGTCTAATCATCTCATTTCCTATCAGTTAATTACAAACACTGTTTCATGGTCCAGAATTTTTATTCAAATCTAAAATAATATAATATAAATTTATTTAAATCATAGTTTTTATTTAAGAAACGAGCAAAAAAATGAATTTATCATTTGCAAAATTAAAATTTAGAGTTTCTATATTTTCAATTATGGGAATAATATTATTTTCGTGTTTGCAAGCACAAATTTCTGCTGATGAGAAGCGCAAATGTAAGTTTTTTAAAAATAAAGAATACATAAAATTACAATTAACAGAAATGTATTTTTCTCTTGTTTAGTGAAATTTTGTTTAGTGCATGAGGAAAGTAGTAAAAAGCTTATTTCCTTTACGTGTCCAAATCTAGTCAAATCTAAAAGCAATGTGGAATGTGTAATTTTGACTGATAAGTAAGTATTTAATAATCTATTTTAGTTAAGTTCAATTTAATTGATTCACGATTTCAAACTCCAATTTAGAACCAAAAAATATTTATTAATTTTGAAGAGAAAAAAAAAATTGAAAGTAAAAAATGGACAAATATTGTTTCAAAGGTTTAAATAAAATTTTAAATACAATTAATTTTAATTAGCAAAATTGGAAATAATTAAAATGGATATTTTTAAAACGAATGTTTAAATTTTATCTAATTTTTGTTTTTTATCAAAAGAATATCATGTCTGAAGCTTCTAATAAATAATCAAGCAGATTTCATGACTGCAGAACCGGAAGATCTCAGAATTATTGGAATGACCGATGATTATAATGACAAAATTTTTGTAACACACGAATTACGAATATGGGAAAATGGTAAAAAAATATATCATTTTTCTTGCGATACGCTTAAATTTAATTATTAAATTCAAGTAAATAAAATTTAAAAATTTTCTTAATTCAATTTTTTGTTTAATCAGAACGTTCTAGTTATCAAATGGTTACTGTAATTCGTGAATCTGTACATGATGTATGGCACATTGCAAAAAGACGTTTTTGTGCTTCTGGATTGGAATCAAATTTTTTTGCTCTTGATTATCTAAAAGTAAACCCATAAAAATATATAATAAAAAATAAAAATATTAATCTAAATAATAATTATGTATATATATATTTTTTTAACAGTATTTTGAATATCAACTTGTCATTCCACGTTGTAATTCGTCGAAAAGTTTATTAGAAAACAGATTGACAGCTCTATCTCAATTTTTCGAGTCAGTCTGCATCAGTGGTCAATGGACAGTTGATCAAGAATATGACAGTCAATTAAGTAAATTCTTATATGTTTTTTTCTTAAATTTATAATAAAAAATGTTATTTAAAAAATTTTACAAAACAAAATTTAATTTAATTAATTTATTCTTTTCTTACAGAGAGAAAATATCCTAATCTATACTCTCAATGTGGAAATTATTTAGGATACTTTGGAAAAGAAGGTGTTTTAATGTGTTTAACAGATGGAGGGGGAGAAATTGCCTGGTCCAGATTAGATTATGTTCATCGACACTTTAATGTATGTAATATGATAATTAAATAATTTCAAAATTGAATTACTTACATTTTTTGTTGAGAAGTTTTACAATTTTTTTTTCAGGAATTGTCTGATAATGCGAACAAATATTATTTTCTCTGCCTAGACGGTTCGTTGAAAAATTTAACAGATTCTCGTCCTTGCGTATGGTTCGAAGTACCTTGGAGAACTTTAATCGCTAGGAAGTAAATAAATCCTTTGATAAAAAATTTACTGACTTTCTCAACCTGCAAAATAGATTAAAATACTTATTATTGCAAAATTGATAAAATTTATTGATCTATATTTTTAATTAATTGAAAAATAATTTGTAAACATTGTTTTCTCAATTTTTAGTTAATTATTAAAATTATATATTAACAAAAGACATGAAAAATTTATTTCCAGGGATATTGCTGAAGAAGTAAAAAAATTTATCAATCGTCAGACAAACGGAGTAGATGATTCATTGTCCCTTCTTCAAGAAGATATTCGAAGAGAGCCGGTGGTCGTCGAGTCTTTTAAAACACCAAAAGATTATTTGAAGAAATTATGTAAGAAAATCATTAATATTTTTATTATTTCTAATTTTAATTTAGAGTATATTCGATATTATTGAGCCAAATATTTTGTTGGCGTATAATAATATTAATATTATATTATTTATGATAATATTGTTTATTTAAATATGATTTTTAGTTCCTGATTTTTATGCCATTAAAGATAACGTACAATGTAAAAACAACAAAATTTTAAAATGGTGTGTGATTACCAATTTGGAGGTGGAAAAATGTGAATGGATTTCGAAAATTGCTAACAATTATGGAATTGAACCTATGATTAAATGCGTTCAAAATATTAATCAAGAAAATTGTATAAAGTCAGTTATTAATAAAAAAGCTGACATTTTTTCTGTAAAACCACACGATGAACTAGAAGCTAGAGAGTATGTGTGAAAATTATAAACATAATTAAAGATTTACTATAAATTACTATATAAATGTTAAAAAGCAAAATCTGGAAAATATTAATTACAATATTATTTTACAGAAAGGGTCTAAAACAGATCGTTCATATGATTTCCAATGAAAACATTCATGAAAATAAAATTGTCTCACTAGTTAAGAAATTCTCAAATTTTTCTTCTTTGCATGATTTGAAAAATCATAAAGCTTGTTTTACAAATTTCAGAGATATTGGTGAGAGAATTTCGATTTTAATAATTTTGAATATAATTTCTAAATAAATAAAAAATATGTAAATATATTTTTGATTTACAGGATGGAATACTTTTATTTTCATGATGAAAAATTTGACTGGCGACAATAATTGGTATTGTAAAGACAAGGAAATGGTTTCAGAATTTTTTCGTGAAATCAGCATTTCTGATTTAAATGGAAATAATAATAATAGTTTTCCAAAAAATTTCGTTTCTTATATTTCATGTAATAACAAAAGTTTTTCGATTATTTAAAAAAAAAAATCGAGTTTCTAAAAAAAGGAAACAAACAAAGATAATATTTGAAAATAATTTCAGACAAAAATACAGACAAAGCAGCGTTAAATTGTTTAAATTTTGAGAATGGCGATGTGGCTTTTGTTAATTTAAGTTCAGTTCTGTATTATTTTCCAGGTAATTAAAAATTATAATATTAAAATTATTAATTAATTTAAGAAATATGAATTTATTTATTAATTGATTTCCTTTCGTTTTAGGTTCTCTAGAAAATATTTACAGACCACTTTGCGATAATAAGACTAAATCTGACTCTGAAAAAGTAGAAAAATGCTACTTGAGTTGGACATCTGAGGGATCAGTAAGTTATACTTTTCACTTGAAATTTAAAAATAATTAAATATAATTAATATTTGATTTTGCTTCCTCGTGGAGGAAGCTTTGTAGTCCTTTCATTTATAAAACTTTTCAAAGTGGCGGAAACAAATTTTTTTCTTTATAGAAACATGTTATATGAGATCCTGATCAATTGTCCGGATGTATGTATGTGTGTGTGTGTGTGTGTGGATCCCTTTTTTGTTTAGAAGATAACTTTAACAGGTTTTAATGGATTTAGATAAAATTTGGTAGGCTCATTTATCATATTAATATCTCAAATCTGACCAAAGGATTTTGAAAAATATCCCAAAAAAAAAATTTTATCGTCTTTTTTCCAAAAATTTTTTTTTAATCGAAAAAATTTTTAAATAGAAAAATTTAAGGTTATATATAATAAAATCGCTTTCCTTACGTCAAGACGAATCGATCGATATATATAAAGTATACATTTAAGGTAAATTTAAAGAATTAATGAAAGTAAAAAAATCAAAATTTCACATTTAGGCTATAAAATTTTGTGATTTTTTAAATTGAAGTTTATATATGAAATAATTGTATTCCTTACGTCAAGACAAATCGATCAATATATATAAAGTATACATTTGAAGTAAATTTAAAGAATTAATGAAAGTTAAAAACTCAAAAATTGACATTTTGGCAATAAAATTTTGCTTTCTCCACGAGGAAGCAAATTTTTTTGCTGATCGTAAAGAGGAAGCAAAATGTTCATGTAATGAACATCTGAATTTACAACTTGTTTAACTTAATATTTACCAATAAATAGATTTAAATAGGTATTTATAATGTTTAACATAAAAAATTAGATTAATTTACAATTTAGATGATGGTCCATGGGAAAATTTCTAAAAAGAAGGAAAATGTAATTTATCGAATGCTTATTGATCTTGATAGATTATTAAAAGGAAATTTGGCAAATTTATCTCCTCTATTGTCTTTATATGGTCCATTTGATCAACAGAAGAATGTAATTTTCCCTGTAAGTAATTTATTTATATTGATTTTAATTTTTTTTAAATTTTTGTCAAATCAACTTTTACACCTACATTTTACTTTTCACACACACAACCAAAAGATTTTTCCAAGTTTGAAATTCTTTCTGAAAATTTTTCACCCTTTACACATCCATAATAAATTTGATTTTTCTGACAAATTGCCCAGGGAAAATGCATTGATTTGAAAAATACTGCAGGTTCACCTGCGGCATTCAGAGCAATTGCTCCTATATTTGATTCATTCGTTTCCATTTCAAAACTGTCGAGTTGTTCCATTAAACTCGATTCGGTGTTTGCGTTCTGATATTTATCATTACAGGGTAAAAAATAAAGATCAATAAATAAAAAATTTGATTAAAGTATAAATAAAAATTAATTATATTATTAGAATTACCATTTTGAGTTTTTCGACTATTTTTCGAGCAGGTGCGTAAGCGTAAATTGATTTATCTTCACCAGAAAAAGAAGCACAACCAAATTGATCAGCAAAAATTCCACAACCAATAACTGTTCCAATTGAACTTATGGAACCAACTATTTTTCCCCGCTTGCCAGCTGTGGAAGTTCCACAAACAAAATTTCTTTCCCTATCATAGGCAATAGCTCCAACTGCGTTCACCTGAAAAAAAAAATCTTTCTTTATTTTCATTTTAATAACTAATTTTCCATTTTACAATATATTTACATTAAGATTCATTGGTTCTTCTTCTTCTTCTTCTAATTTTTTTTCTTCCTTTTCCGTATTTGTCAATCTTCTAGCAACGCATTCAGCTAATTTTTCTTGAGAAATTTCCAAAGACAAAGTTTTTTCAACTAAATGTTTAACAATTTTGCGAATGTAAATATCAAATTCTTCATATTCATCTTCAATTTCAAAATTTACAAAATCATGGGAGTTGATGGATTGAGGTGGAGCTTCACAAAAAAGAAGCGAACCTGTAAATTTAATAAATAAATATATTTTACATTACTAAAATTGAATTTTCCTTTTGTTCATCAATAATTAAATACCTGGAGATAACAAGGGAATTCCCATAGAAGAAGCAAATCTCTGAGCTCCATTTTCTACTAGTAAAATGTGATCTGTTTTTTGTAAAACTGCTTTTGCCAAATTAATTGGATGTTCAATATTTCTTACAGCTCCAACACACCCAGCTTCAAAATTGCTATTCATAATAGCAGCATCCATGACAACCTCTCCATTGATATCAAGTGAACCACCTTTTGCGCAATTAAAATATTTTTTACCCTCCATATGACTTATTGACAGAACAACAGCATCAATTGCATTCGTGCCTTTGATTAATTTCTCATATGCATCCCTCGCTGCATTTTTCACTTCCTGTAACATGAATTCTCTCTCAAATTTCGAAATTCTTCCCGCTCCACCGTGAACAATAATCACAGGTTCTACAGTTTCGCAATTTGTCTCTTCGACATTATTTTTTTTTATTTTCGCTTTTTCAAGGGCCGTTTTAATCCATGAACAATAATCGCACATTTTGCATTACAATAATTTGTAACCAAAAAAATTTTCACATTTTGACAGTGACAACCATAAAAAAAAGATGAATGACAATATAAGCATTTGTGAATTTAAAATACTTTTTTTTTTTATTTAATTTTAGGGACGTACGCAGTTCATAGAAAAAGAAATTGGAAGACTTCAAAGAAGTTTGAGTTATCACGAAATATTGGAGGATTTAGTAGCACAGAAGCAAAAATGCAACAGTGCAAATTCGATGAAACAAAAAATTTATTTAATCAGTTTTGCACTTTTTATTTATTATAAGTTGACTTTAATATGAAAATAAATATTTTTTTATTAAAGAAGAAAATATAATATAATTTACAGTCATGCATTTATTTTAATTAACATTTGCAGAGGTTAAAATTATATAAATTAAAAAAACTTTTTTTTTAATTCCTATAATTTTTTAAATATTTTCAATTGCATTTAAAAAGTATTTATTTTCCATAATTAAAAAAAGACCGCGAATTTATTTAGATTCTTAAAGAGAATGAAATAACCAGTTCCCATGCGGTTGGGAACCCGAATTCACTAATACAGGTGAAATTCCCTTCCCCCTTGGAACGGTTGCCTTTCAACTTTCAGTATAATCCTTGCATGCATTTGATACGTTTCTCGCGGTTTGTTATATTCAGGATAAGATATTACAAAATTTATGGGAAACTATATTTTGGTTACATGTGAGAAAATTTATGTTAAAATTTAACTAGAAATTATGATTTTTAAATTTTCATTATTTTTAACATTACAATTAATATTCTTTGTTAATTTTTATACACCTGTTTTTACAAAGAAGCAAAATAAACGTAAGTTCTTATATATATATATATAGGTATCTATATAAGTATACACATTGTAGATTAATCATTCATAAGAAACACGTCCTTCACTTCTCATTTACTTCCTCTCGCGAATAAAGATCAAATTGTCAAGTAATAAGGAAAACTTGTTCATATACTTTTGTAGTGCGTAGTATTTGTGACTATTTTATTCATTTTATAATCGATATTAATGAAATATTTTTATAATTTAATATTTATTTAAAAAAAAAAAATGAAATAAATCGTCAATGTTTTGAACAATTAATTTTTAACTTTTCAAGATCAGTTTTTGTTACATTTTTTATACTTTCTTCTGGAATAATAATTTACATTAATAAAAATTATAGATAAATTAAAATTATTAATAATTCAAATATTAGTATATATTCAAACTTAATTTTGAATAATGTTAATTGAAAAATTTGTTAAAAAAATATCAGAATGGTAATAACATTAATAGAGATAATTTCTCATTATTTTATTATACTAAGAGAACTAAAATTATTTTTAATATTTAAAGTTAAAAAATATACTAATATATATTTAATAAACAGAAATATTTCTTTTTGTGCAGTTAGGTTTTGCATTGTGAACAGTTTTCATACTCACAATACAATTGAAAATGTTTGTCAAAATCTAGTCCAATCAAAAAATAGCAAAGTAGAGTGTATTATTGAAACTGACAGGCAAGTATTTTTTTTATTTAGTTGTAAATTAAAATAATTATCATGTTCGTTAATTTATATACAGTTAATAGGGGGAAATAATTTACTAATAATGTTAACATTAATGTTTTAATGCAGTGTTAATTTCATATTGTTGAATAATTTGAAAAACAATTTTTTCTATTTTAAGAAAATATTGAAAATTAAATTTAAAAACAATTTAATTATTTAAGTGAATTATTGTTTTATTGTCATAGAATACAATGTCTAAGATTGTTAATAAACGATCAAGCAGATTTTATGTCAGCGGAACCTGAGGATTTAATAGTTCTTGCATTGAATAAAGAGAACAATAATAAAATTCTAGTCACACATGAATTGAGAGTATGGGAAAATGGTAAATTTGTCAATAAAATCATTATTATTAATACGGATTTTAATTAAAGAACAAAAATTTAATTTTCCTATTTTTAGAGTATTCTAGTTTTAAAACAGTCGTAGTGGTGCGAAAAGACATTGAAAATTTATGGCACACTGAGAATAGACATCTTTGTTTACCAGGCTTTGAAAAAAATTCCGTTCTTTTAGATTACATAAAAGTAAGTAAAATTATAATTTTTTCCTTTTTTACAAAGGTAGAGTAATTAAATTTTTTTTAAAAATTCGAATAAAGTTTCTTGAATTAAATTAAAGCTGTCCTACGTATAAATTATTAAGACAAATTCAAATTTTTAAAATTAAAATTATTAACTTGAAATTTCGTAATTAGTTTTTGGAGACAAAATTCGTTTCTTCTGACTGTAGTCTAGAGAAGAGTTTACTAGAAAATAAATTATCAGCTTTGTCACAATATTTTGAATCGGCTTGCATCAGTGGTCCATGGACAAATGATGAGCAAATCGACATGCAAATGAGTAAATATTCTTGTATTAAATCGTTCTAATTTTTTTTTTTTTTTTTTTTATGAAAAAAAGACAATTAAATAATCAGATCAAATTATTTGTTTATTTCACAAATTGAGTAATATTTTTTTGACTTTTTTTTTAGAAAAAAAATATGGAAATTTGTGTTCACGATGTAAAAATAGTCTAAAATGTTCGAAGGATGATAAATTTTATGGAAAAGAAGGAGTTTTACTATGCTTAACTGAAGGTGGGGGAGATATTGCATGGGCAAGATTAAATTTTGTTCGTTCTCACTTCAAGGTACTTACCTTTAATTCTATTATATGTGTAAGAGCCATTTTTGAAAAAACAATTTTTAATCATTCTCCTTCTCAGCGATTTGGAGGTGAAGAAGATTATAATTTTCTCTGTCCCGATGGTTCAACTAGAAAATTAACAGATGATCCTTGCATTTGGTTCGAAGAACCCTGGAGAACAACTATTGCCAGAAAGTAGATTGAATTTTTAATAATCAGCGTGTCTGAAATGGAACAAGTCTAATTAAATATTTTGTTAATTATTATAGAGTATTAGGTATTTTTTAAAATAATTAAATATTAATTTTTAAATAATAACTGGCAGTGATGACATTTACTATTAAACGAAGTTAACAATTTCTTAAATTTCAAAAAAAAATTGGACAATTAAAAAATATTTTTTTGACACGTAAAAAGAAATTTTTAATAATTTAAAAATTTTAGTTTTTTATTTCTAAATGTATATTTTTGTCATTTTTTTTAGAATAATCGCTGAAAAAGTTTCGAAATTTATATCCGATCAAAATAATCAAGTTGGAGATTTTTTAACACTTTTGCAATATGATCTTCATAGAACACCAGTCAGTACTGAAACTCTAAAAACACCAGAGGATTATTTTAAATTATCATGTAAATTATAAGTTTTTTATATGTAATTCATTCAATTTTATTATTCTTTTTTTTGTGATTAACTTTCTTTTTTGTATTTTAACAGTTCCTGATTATTATTCTCTAAAGGATTATTTACAATGTAAACCAGATCGACGTATAAAATGGTGTGTAACTACAAATTTAGAAGTAGAAAAATGCAATTGGCTCTCATATGCTGCAAATAGTTATGGAATAGAACCATTAATTGAATGTGTACAAGAATTAAATAAAAAAAATTGTCTAGAATCGGTGAAAAATAAAAGGAGCGATATTTTTGTCGTAAATTCATCAAAAGAATTTGAAGCTAAAATGTAAGTGATAACAAGAAAATAATTTTTTAAAAAATAATTATTGTATAATTAATTAATGATATAATAATCGTTATTGATAAATAATTTTGAAAAAAACATTGTAACTTCACAGGAAGGGTTTAAAGCCAATTATTCACATGGTAACAAAAAAGAAAAATCAAACAGTAGCACTGGTAAAAAAATTTTCGAATATAAAATCGTTTAAAGATCTAAAAAATCAAAAAGCTTGTTTCTCGGGTTACAGAGATATTGGTAAGAAGAATAAAATATATAGGGAATTCAAATTTAGGCGGGAATTCAAACTGAATATAAAATTTTGTGTATTACAGGATGGAATACATTTATTTATTTAATGAAAAATTTAACTGGAGATAATAATTGGTACTGTAAAGACAAGGAAATGGTTTCTCAATTTTTTAAGGAAAGTTGCGTGTTTCATTTAAACAAACAAGATTTTTCCACTTTTCCAAAAAATCTCTATTCACTCTGCTCGCATCGTAAGAAAATGATTTCAATAAAAAAATTTTTATGCATTAAAAAATTATAATTTATTTTTTATTATTTACATTAAAATATTATTAGTATCCATAATTGAGAACAATATTTTATACTAAAAATAAAATTTTTATTTTATGTCTAGTAAATTTTAGCAATACAAACAATACAGTATTAAATTGTTTGGATTCTGACATTGCCAACGTGTCTTTTTTAAATTTTAACTCAGTAAATCCATTTTCATCAAGTAAGTGTTAAGTTAATGATTTTTAAAATAAAAATTTGAGAATTATATAAAAATTATCGAGTTACTAAAAAATTATTGAATTTCTAGAATATTCAGAGGTGTATTATAGAACTCTTTGTAGAAATGAATTTATGGATAACTCTAATATGGAACATGAATGCCTTTTATCACAGTCAACACTCGGATCGGTAAAATTGTGAAAATATACTATGTTTACTTTATGAAATTTTAAATGTTGGAAATGAATCGAAAATTTTAATAATTCTTCTTAGATAATGGTAAATCAAAATGTAACATCATCAAGGGAAGAAGATATCTCTCTGTTATTTATGAATATTAATGGATTATTTGGGGAAACTTATCAGGGAACGACTCCTTTAATGAATCTTCATGGTCCCTTTGAAGGACAGATGAATATTATTTTTTCAGTAAGATAAATCAATTTTTATTGACAATTTTGTTTGTGAATTAATCCCAAAAAGAATTTTATTCATTTATTAATGAATTTAATTAAATTTGTCTAATTATACAATATATTTTTTTTCAAGGAATTCACTGAATTTATACGAGATGCTAATAAAAATTATCGCACATTGAATTATAATGAAATTATGGAAAATTGGGGAAAAGAACAATTATGCAATAAAGCTGATTTTTTACGAAATTTCATTTACATTTCAATTCTTCTACCGATTATTATTTGTTTATTAAGCTAAAATCAACGAAATTTTGTATGTAAACAAGTAAATTGAATAAAATATTGTTTTCAAAATTAGGTAGTTATGAATCTTATTTATATACCAAGAATTGATGTAGTAATTAATTGTTTAGTTTTGAAGTTTTCTGATTCGTAACTAGACAATTTTGTCTAAATACGATTATCAATGACCTCTGAAAATTTATCGACAGTTTATTAATTACATTGCTGGACAGAGCACCTTTTAGACCGTTTTCTAATTGAAATATCTCAAAACAAAAGATTGCAAAAAAAAAACGCGATTTATGAACAAGTTTTTAAATTTAAATTAATAAATATGTTTTTTAAAGAGTGGATCATTCTAATAACAAGTTATGTTTTTATCATTAATTTTCAATCAACCGTTTTAGCTGAAAAGCACAAACGTAAGTTTTTATTTTATACAAATTAATTGAAACATTATTTTCTTTAATACCATATTATTAATTTCAATAATTTGAAAAAAAATAAATTTTTTTAAATTTATGTAAAATTGAAAAAAAATATTTTTTAATAATTTTTAATATTTTGTGAAAGTTAAATAAATTTTTTCAGTTCGATATTGTATGGTGGACGATACCATATCCCATGAAATGAAAAATTCGGAAACATGTCCCATTTTAGTAGATTCAGCTAATCCTCAAGTCACATGTATCGTTGCTATTGATAGGTATGAGTTTTTAAAGATGAAAAATATATTTAAATTTTAGATCTTTAATTCCTTTGTTAATGCTAAATCAGAAATTTTTTAAATTCAAATTCATAATGATTTGCAAATTATAATATTTGTTAATTTAAATTTTTTTTTGTATTTTAATTATTATATTTTCTATTACTTAAGAGTGACTTGCTTACGACATTTACTTGCCGATGAAGTAGACTTTATTGTTGCGGAACCGGAGGATCTTATGATTTTTGGATTTTCTCAAGAGTACAATAATAAAATTCTAGTAACACACATTTTACCATCAATGCCAACAGGTAAAAGCTCATTGAGTACTGCATAGTTCGAAATGAAAAAATCTATTAAAACCCTATATTGTATTTGAAAAACTTTTGAAATCAAATATTTTGAAATAATTTACAGATTCAGAAAATTCCCAAATGGTCGTAATTGCTCGCAATAATATACAGGATATTTTACACACGGAGAAGAAACGTTTCTGTTCACCTGGATTTGAACCGGGTGTTTTAGTTCGAGATTACGTTAAAGTTAGTTTACTTAAAAAAAAGAATTAGTAAAATTTAACATCTTCAATATTTGAATGAAAAAAAATTCACAAATTTCTTTTCTTTACATTTTTGTATCATCTTTACAAAAATTATAGTCGGAAAATTTTACTAATTCGAACATTGGTTTTAAAAAAAGCAAAACTTTATTTATATTTCTCAAATTTTCCGTTTTTGTTCTCTAAAAGTTCAATTATATAATTTTATTTTAATTCTTTCTAGTACTTTGAAAGCATAATAACTCCACGAAAATGTGATCCAGATAAATCTCTATTAGAAAATAGAATGTCTACTTTATCGGAATATTTTTCATCTGCATGCATCAGTGGTCCATGGACGGTTGATTATCAACGCGATCAAAAATTAAGTAAGATTTTTATTTCAAAGGAAAATTTTATTTCGTATATATATATTATTTGATTATATTATATTTTTTTCATAGAAAAAACATATTCAAATCTTTGCGCTGAATGTGGTGATTCAACAACATGTTCACATGAAGATTCATTCTTTGGAAAATGGGGAGCTTTAAAATGTCTATTGTCAATGAAAGGCGATGTTACTTGGGCTACTCTTCACGCTGTTAAACAACATGATTTAAAAGTACTTTTTTATAGTTAATAATTAATTAATTAATCTCTAATTATAACTAAAAAAATCCTAATAAATAAAGTTTTGAAAAATTTGTTTAACATTATTTTTATGAATAATATTTTTCATTATGCATAGAAATCATGTTTTTGGAATTAACAAATTTAAAAAATGGATTTATCAGGTTTTATTACTTTTGGTTATTACATCAAGAGTCAGTAAAGATGATGCGTATGTGTGTGTGTGTGAATTAATTAATTTTCTTCTTGATTAATGAAACAGGAATACAAGGATGAATATTCTTTCCTCTGTCGCAATGGAAAGACAAAAAAATTGACAGATAAACCTTGTGTTTGGCTTAAAGAACCACATCGAATGATTGCAGTCACGATGTAAGTAAAAATTTCCTTTTTGAAACAATTTACAAAATGTAATCCTAGAAAAAATAAATATCTTTCAGGAAATTCCAAAATGAATTCTTCACGAATAAAACTAAGTTCGAAATTATTCGTATTATTAAAAATCGATATGTTTTCATTTGCAGGAATTCTGCTGAAAGAGTTGGAAGATTCATGAAAAATCCAGCAAATATGAATGATTTATGGAGACTTTTTGTAGGATTGCCAAAAGCTATCGAGTTGCCAGCAACACCTCTCGATTACTTACAGAGATCATGTAAATAAAGTATAAATTTTTTAAATTTAATTCTGAAACAAATTTTTTAAATTAATATTCTCTTTACAGTTCCGGAATATTATTCATTAAAGGATTACGCAAAATGTACTCCCGATAGGACAATCAAATGGTGTGTAACAACATCTTTAGAAGCTGAGAAATGTAAATGGCTCTCGTTTGCTGCTCAAAGTCATGGATTGGAGCCTTTGATCAAATGTGTACAAGAAACGAGTCGCGAGAATTGCATGGAATCAGTGAAAAATGGAACGAGTGATATTTTTGCAGTTGAATCTCGCGAGGAAGATGAAGCAAAAAAGTATGAAATAGATATATTATTAAATAAAATAAAATATTAAAAAGAAAGTAAATGTTAAGAAAATTATGTTTTTCAGACGAGGACTTAAGGCAATTGCATATATGATGATGAACAACGAACACGAAGATATAACAGTCGCTTTAGTACGAAAGTTCTCAAATTTTACTTCTCTTCTCGATCTACAAAATCACAAAGCCTGTTTCCCAGGTTACAGAGAATTTGGTAAGAGTATGAAATTTTATTTTTGAAAAATTTTTTTCTATATGATTAAAAAAAATTATTTTCAAAATCCTTTGGACACTAATTATTGATGATTGAAATTATTATTTATAGAATGGAATGCTTTTCTTTACACAATGAAAAAATTAACCGGCAACCCTGAATGGTATACTAAAGACAAGGAGATGGTTTCCAAATATTTCAATGAAAGTTGTGTAGCTAATTTGCATAATGGAAATGAATCGGAAAAAAATTTTCCAAATAATTTATATTCATTATGTTCAATAAGTACACAAAGTAAGTTTGAATTAAGTACATTCTTTTTTCTATAACTTTTGAAAAATGTAATTTCAAAATTAAATATTGTTCATTATTTCAGCAAAAGTTCCCAAAGTACAACATATTTCAAGACAAACGCGTAATCCATCTATGATTGTGGAAAAATTTGAAATGCCCAAGAAGGAAGGTAATAATTTGTCAAAATAAATAAATATATTATGAATAAATCAATCTAAATTATTGCGAAGGTTACTAAATAAATAATTATTAATTATAGTATCTTTTGAACTAAATAAAATTTCTTTTACAGAAATTCGAAATTCAGATCATGCAATGTTTAACTGTTTGACGCACAATAATGCCGATGTAGCTTTTGTTAATTTGAGTTCACTTATGCATATGTACCCAGGTATATTGAAAAGATTTTAATTTATTGTTCTTAATTTTACTTTTTATAATTTTTCATATATTTAAAAATATTGCTTTTTGGAAATTATAATTCACAGATCTAATTGGAACTACTTTTCGTGTGATTTGTCTGAATGAATCGAAAACAGTGGATCAGTGTTATTCAGCTAAAAAATCTCTAGGATCGGTAAGTCTCAAATTTTGAAAAAAAATTTAACCTATATTTGAGACAATTTTTTTTTCAACAGTTAGTTATACATAAAAACGTTACAAAAGCGAGAAAAGATGACATTTACTATATGCTATTGGATATTGATCGAATATTTGGTATCACTTACCAAATTATCAGCAAATTAATTACTCTATATGGTCCTATCAACGGTACGAATGGCGTCATTTTCCCTGTAAGTAATAATACAAACTATCAATAACTAGTATAAAATTTAAATCCAACTATAGATATTAATCTGTGAGATGAAATTGATTTTTCTTTTAATCTTACCAATTATTTATGAAAGAATTAATTCCACACATTAATTATAAAATTGAATTTGTCTCTAAATTTCAGGAAGGTACTCAATTTTTAGATCCCATAGCCTGTCATTCACCATGCAAATTGAACTATAATGAAATTTCAAATGATATTTCAACCTATTTTCATAAAACAGATGCTTCTTCAAAATCCCCTGTCACAGCGATTTTAGTATTCTTTTGTGTTTTATGTTTTATTTTATTTCTTTTATTTTTAAGAAAATTTAAAAATTATTAATTTCGTTTAAAATTTTTATAAATTTAATTCTGTGACGCCAAATAATTGAATTTTTTAACAAAGAATATTGTATATATAACAAAAATATTATTTAAATAATTAATGAAATAACTTTTCAATGTATAGATAACGAAATAATTTTATTATTAACAATGAATGTATTTTTTTATTGATAAAAACATAATTTATTGTGTGTGAGTGACTTAGATGAATAAATTAATTGCAAGTGCTCTCTCAATATAGTAAATATTATTTTGACTAGAAATCAATGAAAATTGCAACAGTGATTAAAAAAACTACTATAGAATAATATTAACAATATAACAGTCTTTGGAAAACTTAGCGTTTTACGACTTAAATATTTGTAATTTTTTTTACTGATATTATTGTTAGTTTGGAACACGTGAATCATTAGAAAATTCGTTTTTATAAAATTGTGACGTATCGTAAAAATGTATTCATTTCCTCGTAAAATTCTTCTTTACGTGAATAGTAGAATTCTTTGTTTAACTTGTGAACTTCAACATTTCCCGTTTCAGTTCCAATTGCCTGTAATTAATATTTTTTAAATTCTTATCAACTTTTCTCATTTTTTTATAATTATTTTTTAGTAAATTACAATTAAAAATTTCTAAGAAACTCAAAATAAAAGCATTCAGTAAATCAGAATAAAATTTAAAAATGAATTTAAATAAAATTTTCTTGTTAGTAAATTAAAATAACAAATAGTAAATAAAAAAATATTAAATTTTGTTACCAAATACTGATTAGCCAAATCGTGGATAGAATTGCAGGGAGACAATT
This sequence comes from Leptopilina boulardi, assembly GCF_019393585.1. Taxonomy (NCBI): domain Eukaryota; kingdom Metazoa; phylum Arthropoda; class Insecta; order Hymenoptera; family Figitidae; genus Leptopilina; species Leptopilina boulardi. Next base: position 1,121,552 of record NW_026137923.1, on the reverse strand, counting down.
GAATGCATTTCACATGACCCCAACTTTTAGTCGATATAGAATGAGCAGGAAAAATATCACTGTTGTTTAAATCCCAAACATATAATCTAATGAAGAGTAAGTAAGAAGGATTTTAAGAAGACCAGTAATAATATTTACAAATAAGTACTGATAATTTACATACTTTGAATTAACGTCAAGAACAAACAACGTAAATGGCTTTGATTTCGACCATTGTATTGCTTTAACGGCCGAGGTATAGTTTTCATTTTTCAATTGTAAAAGAGATTTTTCCACATTCAATGAATGAAGGCGTACTGCACCATTATCACAACCTACCTATAAAATTAATTTTCATTTTTAAAAAATGTAATTATTAATTTTTAACTTTCTTCTTTTAATAATTATTTTCATATTATTCTTTTCAATAAATTAAAAAATTTAGATTTAATGTATGCTGTCAAATTGATTTATTAAAGACAGTAATGTATTTAATTGAATGTAAAAATTGACTCACCAAGAAAAAGGATTGCTTGAAAGGACATCTCTCTATACAAGTTGTATTACCAGACCAATCTACAGTTAAAATTAAAATTTAATATTTATTTCTCTTTTTTTGTTATTTCACTGAATGAACTTACCCATTTCGTCTTCTTTGTAACCAAATGGATTGGTTTTACCTCCCGCGCTATTCGCATGGAAAATAGTATTTGAATTCGTAGAAATATAAAGATCGTTATTATTAATACTATCTACAGTTAAGTCGAAAAATCTTCTTAAGTGATTCTCCCTGAAAGAGAAATTTACGAAGTTAAAAAAAAATGATGCTTTTTTATTATTAATCATAATATAAAAATAGATAAATCAATTTAAACGCACATCTCACTTTTCTTAAAAGATAAAGGCACTTCTTGGCTTTTTGTGAGTTTGATATCGCCCCAGTGCGATACTCCAAAATCTCCAGTATTTTTTGTCATCACATGTAAAACGCTCCATATTATTAAACTACCATTTTCGTCTAAACTACAAATCTGTAATAAAATTATTTTTAATTTTGGTAGTAATTATTTATTTACGCTTTATGTTTATTCACTTAATTGGATCGAGGATATAAATGTTACTTACTTGAATTGGTAAAAACTTATTATTAACAACTTCTTTTTCTACTTTTGATAAAATACGTAAGGCCACGACTTCAGACTTATGTCCGTCAATTTCATAATTTCCTGTTGATGTGTAAGTTGGTGATCGTATTACCCAATCCATTTCATTATCCTTGTCCGTCACTTTTTGATGCCACATTTCATCTTCTTTCAAATCCCAAATGTTAATCGAACTGGAAGAATCATATTTTATTTTTTTTATTTAAATTTTGTTTCAAGATAAATTAAATAACATTTTTCTCACCCATCTTGCAAGCCTGCAAAAACGATATTATAACTAGTTGGATGAAAACAACATGTAGTTATTGGACTTTGTGAATAAATTATTTTCGTAGGCCTTGACGGCTCGGAAATATTCCAAACGCATCCAATACAACAATCGGTTATGTAATCTTGCTTGTTTGATGTTTCAATATTCTAAAATAAAACAAATATATAAAAGAGAAAGTTGACAAAAATTATAATCCAATAAGCTTTGAAATTATTTCTTTTATACCTCGTCTCCTGGAGCGTGAATCGTGAGAAGAAGTTTATTTAATACTTCTGAATAAATAATGGAAGTCACAGGTCTGCCTGACAAAAAAGTCAGAGAATTTACCGAAAGTTTTATGCAACCGTCACTAAAAGGCATATCATGATTGTCTTTTTGAAGAATGTTGCCACCAAATCGTCTTTCTTCTAATAGACAAAGCATAACTTTTCCGGCTCTTTCTAAAAATTCATTTAACTGCAAAATATCGTATGATGGAACAACAGTTAAATCCGGATCGTCCTCATCGCTTCCAACGCCAATTTGTTCCTGAAAATATAAAAAAAGAACGGTGTCTTAAATTTTCAAATAAAAGATGAATTTTTGCGCCAAACTATTAATTCAGAAAATAAAATATGAAGAAAAAAATTTAATATTTTATATTTGTATACGTTTTTCTATAAAAAAATTTAATTTTTTTTCATTATTTATAAAAAAGCAAAAACCTTTCTAAACAATTTTATATCTTCACTGGTAGTTAAATTTTGTCTACACGTTATTGGAAATTGAGTCCATTTGTTACAAGATTCTATAAATTCCGTTTGTGTTTCTTCTTCTGGATTATCGTCATTAGTTTGAGTCCACATCTAGAATTAATTTATAATTTAATGTATAAAATTTAACATTAAATAAAAATTTTTTATACCTGTTGTGTATTTAATTTTCCATAATTTCTAATGAATTCGTCATAAGCAATTGGCGCACTTTCATATAAGGTCCATTCCACAATATCCAATTTTATCATAGTCATTAATTCCTCTCCTCTGCTTAAGACTTTCTTTGTTTTCTTAAAAAAAAAAGTTAAAACTATTGATCATCTGACAAAATTATATAAGTAAAAGAAATAGATTTTACTCTAAAAATTTACTTTTTTCTCCTTGTACGGTTTAGTTATTTTGGAAGATTCAGAGATTTGAAAAATAGGAGGTGATTTTGCAAAATCTCCAGACCGAGCGTCTTCAAATCCTTCATCCATCGACAGAGGTAAAGATTTGTTTTCCGAATGCTTTTCCTCTCTATGCCAATAATATTCAATTATTTATTATTCGGAAAAAAAATTATTTTAAAACTTCACTTTACTTATTAATTACTAATAATAATTTTCTTTTGCAAACCTGAGTGCCTGATTGACAGGCTGAATTTCTTCAGATAAAGGAGTTTTTGGTCGACTGATTGACGTTGAATCAATTGCCATTGATTCAATTCTCGCTGCTCTCTTTCTAGCTTCAGCTAGTTCATAATGACCCGAGTCTAACATCCGCTCTTCTTCAGTTTTGCGAACTTCATAACTGCTCACAACTCTTTTCTATTAAAATTTTATTTACAATCATTCAAAAATTGTCATGAAAAAAAATAATTAAACGAAGAAAAGAAATAAAGAATAAAAAAGAACAAGAAATTAATTACCCTCTCTAGTGTTTTCATTTCAATTGGTTCTAAAAGAGGACTGTCTCTAGATTCGTCAGCCTCTTCGCTAATTAAAGAATTATTACTATCTGTGCATTCCTCAAAATCTGATTCATAGCTCTGCAAAAAAAAATTTCAATTAAAATAAATAAGTGAAAATAAATTTTTAATACCTACTTCAAAATCATCTTCATAGTCAAAATCTTCATCTGAATTCAATTTTGTTGCACCATCGATGTTTTGATTTTGAATTGCAATTGTTGAATGCAAAACTTTCACTTCACTTGGACTTAAAGTTCTCGATTTTCTTCGTTCTCGAGAAGATGTTCTCTTACTTTTACTTTCCTTGAGAATATCTTTTTTATCATGAGATTTTCTGGATGGTAAAACTTTTGAATCTGACGATTGTTTCGCTGTTAAAGATTTAAGTTTACTGGTATTACTTTCTGGCACGTAAAGTGTGCTTGTACCTCGTTTTTCCGAGATAATGGATTTTATTTTTTCCTTAGATCTACTACTTTCTGTTTGTCTTGCATGTTTCGATATTTGTGTCTCAATTTGAGGTTTTACTTTAGTTGTTCTACTACTATTTACAGATTTTCGAGACGATGTTGAATTAGATTTTGTCGTCTCATTTTTAACAATTGATTTTGATTGAGAAATTGTGTTATTATTCCTAAATGAAGTCTTTTTCATTGATGAATTGGTAATCACATTGCGATCTGTTATTGATTTTGAATCTTCACTTGCATTTTGAGTAATTCGATGAATTTCTTTTTCTTTGTCGGATTTTGAAGTTTGATCGGAAGTTTCTCTAGATTTGAGAGTTTTTGATTTTTTTTGTAAATTATGTGTGGACGCATTTTTTGAATCGTAAGTCTTTTTTATCGCTCCCTGTAACAAAATTATTTAAATAAAATTATAAAAATTGCAAAATATTATAAAATGTAAAACACACATGAACATTGTTATAGCTACTAAATTATAATTTTTCAATTGAACAATTAATTTTTATGTTGTGAACTATAGTTAAAAAGTGAAATTGATTTTAAAAACAAACAATGAAAACAAAAACAATTTTAATTTTTGTTAAACGAAAGAAGAAAACAAATGCGCGTTATTTATAAAAATGAAATGCAGCAAAAATAACCTTTTCTTGTATAAAAATAGAAATTCTCGGAAATATAGTTTTATAATATTAACCTTGCAGTAAATTCTTTTTAAGATTATGGACTATTTAATAATTCATAAGGAAACGTCGATAAATTGTGTCAAACTTAAAGTGAATTTCTCAAAACTGCATACAAGTATTTTTAAGTGTAATCAAAAATAACCCCGCAAAAGAGTGTCATGCAAATAACCAATTACTAAAGTATTTTTGATTAATGAAAGATATTTTCTGTACTTCATATACCTATTAAAATTAAGAAATGAACTTACTTTATTAGACATTATGTAGCTAATTGATTTGTTTTGACATTTCCATTCGTAGTGAGGTAGCCATGACACAACTGTTACTGTAGCGATTCAAGCGCCATTCTCGGAATGCGCACTAACTAAAATCGATCACGTGATTTTCATTCAAATCAAATATTACATTATGCGCGGGACTATTTTCTTTATCGAATCTCAAAGAAAATTCGAATAAAATGCAAAAAAACAACATTATGTGTGAAAAAAATGTGTTTAAAATTATTTATTTACAATAAATAAATTGTAATTTCATGACAATTTGTTTTCAATAGTAAAAAAAAAAACAAGTGACAAAAGTGTAAAATAAATAATAACTATTTTCAAGTAATAAAATTATTTTTAGTGTCAAAATTATTATGTTGAAATTCTATTTTAAAACTAATTCATAGCAATGTAAAAATAAAAGAAAACAAAAATAAAGTGAAATAAAATGTAAATAAAAATAAAAAAAAATTTATTGATATGGATTTGAGAGGACACAAGAAAAATAGTGAATATAAAAAAAGGAAAAATTGTTTAACAGAAGCGAGACATTGTGAAACGAAAAAATTCCCACAAAAAATAGAAGATCAAAAGCAAAAAGTTTCTGATTTAGTTTATCAATATTTGTCACAAGTTTCTAATGTTCATAATAGAAGAAAACATCGAAAAAATGCTAGAAATAATTTTCATCGTGCTCATTTAAGAAGACAGCCTGGAAATATTTATCCCAAACGTCCGAAAAAAAAGTATTCGAGACCAAAATCAATTTTAGATTACAATTTAACAAATAATACTCTTTCGTATTTGCCTTTCAATTATTATAATCAACAGGAAATATTAAATTCTCAATTTTACAGACCGACAATTTTAAAAAATATCGTTCAAGATTATGCAAAAGCCGTTAGTGAAGGTATAAATATTTTAAACTTCTCATTAGGTAATTAATTAGTAATTTTCAATGCCTATTATTGTTATTATCATTATTATTATTTTAATGATTATTATACTTGTAAATATTATTTTTTTCTAATTCGGCATTATTATAGATTTTAAATAAAATTTTAGTAAAATGAACAAATAAGATTATTTTTATTCACGTTTTGTGAAAATAAAAATAAAACGAATTGACATTCTTGCAAATTTTGCCAGGGCGAAATATATCAAGAAAATATGTATGCAAAGCACTATCTTTTGGAGTGAATTCGGGATTTTTGGTACCAACTGATGACAAAGGACAAATGCTTCGTGTCTCTTCAAATCTCTGTCTCTTTCCAGGCGGTGGAAATATAGAAAAAACTAAAACTGAAAAAAATATCAAATCTAAATCTACTAATAATATGAAAAAAATTAAAACAAAACGACTGTTAAAATCGAAAAATGGAAAAAGTTTATCAAAATACGTTAAAGGCAAAAGTTTACAAAAAACAAATAAAAAGAAAAGAAAAGCAAGAAATTTTTAATAATATGTACTAAGAACAATTTTCAATTTTTTAATTTGTTTTAATTTGTTTAAAATTCGAGTTAATTGTATTACTTTTTATTTTACAAAATTTATTTGTTATCCAAATTATAATATTCTAGAAAGAAATAAAATTGTCCGTTTTTTTTAACTTATTGAGAGTATATTTTTAGGCAATTAATTTTTATTTTTACGTTTGTATAATTTCTTTTTAATTTCTATATTCGTTTTTCTTTTTATATTTTCCTTTGGGTATAATTTTACGATTTTGTTCTTTTTTTGCATTTTTTGTATAATGTTTTATATATTTCTCTATGTTTGATGAATTTTTTATTTCTTCCTTTTTTTTGTCTTGTAATTTTAATGAATATTTTGTAGATTATTGAAATTTTATTATATTTTTCAATTACGAGGACATTTCTGTCGACAATGTTTGATCCATTTTTTCAAATCTTTATTATTGGAACTATGATGTTTAATTTTTTTCGATTTCAATTCTTGATAAACACTGTCACTGGAATTTTCTTCTTCAGAATTTGTTGAATTTTCATCCATTTCTGGGGAGGAATTATAAAATTTGTTGTTTAGATTAGAAACGCTGTTTAAAATTTTATTTTGAGCTATCAAACGTCCTGTATTTAATTCTTGGCATGTTACAAAAGTGTTAGGCGAATTTGCTGATTGAAAATCTTCGTCAATCTTTTAATAATTATAATATTTATGTAATTAAATTTTTTTTTAAATTTAAATTTTAATATAAATAATAAAATATGATTATAAGTGAAAAAGAAAAAAATACAACACCTCATTGTTGTTATGAGTACGTCCACATCCACATTCTGATTTTTCTGCTGAACGATTCCTTTTTTGTGAACTTTTCAATTTTTTAAGTCGATGTTTACTTTGATTTTTTGAGGATGCTTGAGCCTCTTTTCTTAAGGAAGATCTACTTCTATCTATAGAAAAATGTTTTTTTTGACTTTTTGATGATATATTATTTTCTGTCAAATTTTCTTCTTTTGGTTCAGAATGATCTGAAATTATTTTTATACATTCTTTATTTTTTCGTTTTTTCTTAGATTTTTTTTCCTTTTTTCGCTTTTTCGAACATCTTGATTCAGATCTTGATTTATATTTTCTCTTGCACGATGATTGAGAAGTTAAAAAATTATGAACCCTATTTAGACATGTAGCAAATGGACCCATCAGAATGTAATCGTTCTTGTTGATTTTCATTGTAAATCTACGCTTTAATTATTATTGATTATAATTTTTAATAATTATTATTTTTAAGACAAATTCTTTTTATATTTTTTTTTATTAAAAAAAAAATAAATTAGTAACTATTATTTTTGTTCATAAAGAATTAAATATCAAGTGTTGTTCAACATTCTTGACTAACCCTTGACGCCAAATTCGTGACAAGACCGTTTGCACCTGAGCGTCAAGGTCTCCATCAAAATTATAATTTGCTTTTATATATTCCGCTATATCCTTGATATTTGATGAGGGCAAGGATTTATCGTTATTATTTCGTTGAAGAGAACGCATTGCTTCCATTACTCTAATTGAAAATCGTGTCGAATTTTCAATTCCATTATTATTTAGTTCCTATATAAATAATAATTAATTATTTTGAAATAATACAAATAAAATTATAAATAAATAAACTAGGTTTTAAAAAAAAATTATTATATAACTATGAGAAAGAAAATACCTGTTTTCCTAGATTTTGACATTTTGCATCATAATAATTAGGGTTATTTTGTACATTTTTTTCCATATTTTTTTCATTTTGATCGTCATAACTGTGTTTTTCAAGATTTTTGTCATTACTGTTCCTTCGACAACAAGACATATTATAAATATTTAATAAACGAAAGGGGGAAAAAATAATTATAAAAAAAGCGATCGTTTTAATCAACTTGAAGTCAGAAACCAACTCATCGAGTTTCTCGAGACATATATATATTTAAAAAATGAAAAAGGATTTTTTAAATTATTTGTCAAAAAATAAAATATTATATATAATAATAAAATGCTTGGTCTGTCCAACAGTCCTAACTTGAAGTTGGTGTTTACTGATTTCACGCGTATTTTTTGAATTGTAATGTTATGACGTGTCAAATTTGTGTCACATTTTAAAAATTCTTTTTCTCATTTTTGCCAAAGTTGTATAAGTGTATTACCAAATTTCGGAATTGGTATCTTTAAAAAAAAAAATTTTCTTTAAAAAAAAAATTACATACCAAACTTCGCGCGCTGGCGCAGGTTACTTTTGATAGCAGTAGAATAAAATTGGATATTTATTTTAAATTTATAAAGGATTTTTTCATTTTCCAGGAGAACATTCTTTCTGAAATAATAGAATAAAAATGATTATTCTAAGTCGACTGCAATTAAGGTTCAATTGGTAGGTTTTTTTGAATTAATTACGTGTTGTTTGAAGGTAAAAAACTAATAGAGACATGCTGATTAATTTTATTTGAAATTGTAAGGAATTTTTTCATTTTCCAGGAAAACAATCTATTCAAAAAAACGGAATAAAATTGATTATTCTTAGTCTACTGCAATTTAGGTTCAATTGATAGGTTTTTTTGAAGGTAATATGTGTTGTTTGAAGGTAAAAAAATAATAGTGATATGCTGATTAATTTTATTTGAATGTGTAAGGAATTTTTTCATTTTCCAGGAAAACATTCTATTCAAAAAAACGGAATAAAATTGATTGTTCTTATTCTCTTGGAATTAAGGTTCAATTGGTAGGTTTTTTTGAAGGAATTACGTGTTGTTTGAAGGTAAAACAATAATAGAGACATGCTAATTAATTTTATTTGAAATTGTAAGGAATTTTTTCATTTTCCAGGAAAACATTCTATTCAAAAAAAAGGAATAAAATTGATTATTCTTAGTCTACTGCATTTTAGGTTCAATTGGTAGGTTTTTTTGAAGGTATTACGTGTTGTTTTAAGGTAAAAAAATAATAGAGACATGCTGATTAATTTTATTTGAATTTGTAAAGAATTTTTTCATTTTCCAGGAAAACATTCTATTCAAAAAAATGGAATAAAATTGATTGTTCTTAGTCTACTGCAATTTAGGTTGAATTAGTAGTTTTTTTTGTAGGTAATATGTGTTGTTTGAAGGTAAAAAAATAATAGTGATATGCTGATTAATTTTATTTGAATGTGTAAGGAATTTTTTCATTTTCCAGGAAAACATTCTATTCAAAAAAACGGAATAAAATTGATTGTTCTTATTCTCTTGGAATTAAGGTTCAATTGGTAGGTTTTTTTGAAGGAATTACGTGTTGTTTGAAGGTAAAACAATAATAGAGACATGCTGATTAATTTTATTTGAATTTGTTAGGAATTTTTTCATTTCCCAGGAAAACATTCTATTCAAAAAAACGAAATAAAATTGATTATTCTTCGTCTACTGCAATTTAGGTTCAATTAGTAGATTTTTGTGAAGGTATTACGTGTTGTTTTAAGGTAAAAAAATAATAGAGACATACTGATTAATTTTATTTGAAATTGTAAGGAATTTTTTCATTTTCCAGGAAAACATTCTATTCAAAAAAACGGAATAAAATTGATTATTCTTAGTCTACTGCATTTTAGGTTCAATTGGTAGGTTTTTTTGAAGGTATTACGTGTTGTTTTAAGGTAAAAAAATAATAGAGACATGCTGATTAATTTTATTTGAATTTGTAAAGAATTTTTTCATTTTCCAGGAAAACATTCTATTCAAAAAAATGGAATAAAATTGATTGTTCTTAGTCTACTGCAATTTAGGTTGAATTAGTAGTTTTTTTTGTAGGTAATATGTGTTGTTTAAATTTAAATAAATAGTAGATTTAAGTCTGTCCTTCTGTCCTAACTTGAAGTTGGTCTATACTGATTTTACGTGTTTTTTGAATTGTAATGTTATGACGTGTCAAATTTTGTAAATTACTTTTCTCATTTTTGACAAAGTAATATTTATTTTCTATAGTTTTAATAAAAAATGAATAATATTTAAAAAAAAGGAAGAACATTTTATCATTAATTTTTTAAATCTAAAGAAAATATTTCTCAAATGCAATACGTATCGTATTATATATTATGTATATATAATTCGCAAGATGTGTTAAACAACTTTGAACGGAGAATACAGTATTGATTTGTAATTTAAATAACACTAGGAGTAAACTATGGTCAAGAGGTCGGGGTGCATGGAATGGAGAAATAGACACATGGGGAATATGGAAAATAAAGGGAAGCTACCATGTTAAATATTAATGTAGAATGTACTATTGACCACTGCCCATTTACAAGAGATCACAATTGGCAGTTTTCATAATGTTTTAAAAATATTATAGAACATTTTATTGTACTCATTTTCGTAACAGAAAATTTATATTATACTTATTTTTATTTTATGTATAACATTGTTCGACAAAATTAAAATTTTTTTGCACACAAGAAAAAATCAAGCATTTTCGGAATGTAGGGCCAAAAAAATACCTGTATTTGTCTGTTTTTCTAGATCAAGTCATTTACGGTTTTTAGGGGTAAAAACAACCCTTAAATGGAAAATGATGAAACTTGTTTTAAAATTTTTTACTTTTTTATAACACTTGATATCTAGGTGTTTTCGGGGTCGATAATTACGAATTTGATGCCACATTTTCAAATGTCGAAATAGCGAATCCAATATAGATACCAAGTGTCTTATATTAAATTTAAATAAGATAAATTTTCAATTGAAACTACAAGTATAGATAGTATAGATAAAGTTGTTTTAATTAAATTTTTAGTAGATAAAATTATTTTATCAAAATTATTTTAAATAAATAAATTTATTTGAATTAAATATAAAAAATCACTATTAAGAATATTTTGCAAGGAAAGTATACACAGAAAATTGTAAGGTATTAAAATAAGTTGCAACGCTTATTATTTTAATCCAATTTTTCTTATTTTATTACCAAAATGGATTAAAATAAGCAAAATTAGATTAAAATAATAAGCGTTGCAGCTTATTTTAATGCCTTTTAATTTTCTGTGTATATACACGGAGAAAAAGAAAAAGTAATTTTTACTACTTTCAGAGTAAAACTGGACCAACTCGAAGTTTCTGCGCATCTCTGGCAATTTTTACTCCAAAAATAGTAAAATTTATTATTTCTGTAGTAAATTTTACTGTTTCCGTAGTAAGTTTTACTATTTCTAGAGTAAATTTTACTATTTTTGGAGTAAAAATTGCCAGAGATGCGCAGAAACTTCGAGTTGGTCCAGTTTTACTCTGAAAGTAGTAAAAGTTACTTTATAAAAGAAATCTTTTTTCTCCGTGTATGTAAGGGATTTGTTTATAATCTAATTAGAAATAAAACATGAATCTCTGTGCAACATTTACCTACTTTTTTTTTTGGTTCTTATTAAAGTTTTGAATGCAGTTTCTTGCGAAAAGGTGAAAAAAGTCTACATATGGCGATTATTGAGTGGGATGTATTATGGGGTGGAGATGTATATATATATATATATATATATATATATATATATATATATAGCGTCCTCGTGACGACTTGATGAGATAACTTTACCTATAAGTTGTCAAACAGAAGGCGTCACGAAATCGTGACTACGCGTACTATTTATAAGGGTGGAACAGATTCACATGAATCCTAAATGTAGGCACGCGACCTGCACACTTCGATGTCATTTTCCCAAGGTGTATATGAACAAACTTTTGTCCTGTAATGTATATATTATTGCGTTTAAATAGCAACAAAAGTCACTAACTTTACCACGCACTTGCAATTATACATGTTTGCTTTAATAAACACCACACACTTTATAAATTTATTTTCTTTTTCATTTCAAACCAAAATATATGGGTCAGAATTTCTCAAAAGGATCAACTAAAATTTTCAAAAAGTAATTGTTAAATCGTTTTTCTTTACTACTACTGTAATCAAAATAAATTTCTAAAAATATTAGACCAAAAAAAAAAAATTATTAAAGTTATATAAACAATTGAAATTTATAAGCTGTCTTAAATTAAAAAAAAAAAAATTATCTCCAAATCCAATTGACAAATTTAAAAAGAAGAAGGTTTTTCTCGTCTTGGAATGAAAGTATGAAAAATAATTTTTGATTTCACAAAATTGTTATTTTTAAAATAGATAAGAAAATCCTATTTTTTGTTCTAAAATTTGTCCACTGGATATACAGAAATTTTTTTTGCTAAAAATTTCATTTGTTTGTAATATTAACGAATAATCTTTTTTTTTTTTGTTCTATAATGTTTACGAAAACTTATTTTGGTCACAGTAGAATTCAAAAAAATTATTTAACATGGAAAATTATATTTGTTAATTTTACGTAATCCTTTTTAGAAATTTTGATCTAATGTATATATTTTTTTTGCCTCTTTTTATTTGCATTTCAAATAAAATATAAAACATATCCTATCTATATTTGAATCATGTAAAAATATTTTTAATTTAAAAATATTTTATTAATTATGCATCATCACTAAATTTATTTTGATTTAATTTAAGACATTTTTTGTAATTAAAAAAATCATTTTTCTATATTTATAGAGGCTAAGATTTTTTAGTCGCTTTCATAATTTTTTTTTGAAATACTTAAACACATAATATAATAAAATGTAGTTTATTGAAATAATTTGGAAACAATTTACAGTGTGTGTGTGTGTGTGTGTGTGTTGTATTTGAAAATGATGAATTTCAATATAATATATGACTACAGCTAATGATTATAGGTCGCAGAAAATTCAAGAATGGTATGAGGTCGAGGGGCATTTATAGGGTTCATGAGTTCACGTGACGTGATGTCACGTTACCTTACTGCGACAGGTGTTGGTTCACATAAATGTAAATGTGTATGTTCGAACCCTTGATCCTACAACTTACAATTGTCAGTTAATCAGTCGCATTATTTCAAATACCTTTTGATATGCTGAAGATAAAAAAGCAGATCACTGTATAAATATGAATGTTCATATATGGAGGGTGACATAAAATTTTATATTCTTCCCCTAACGAGATCGCATATATTTCTTTAATGAATTTCAAATTTATCATCTATAGCTTTATAAGAATATTTTTAATAATTAATAGCATAATTATTAATGTGCATGACTTAAAAATTGTTTTTAGTGTTTCGTCTAATTTATATAATAAAATAATATAAATTAGACGAAACATTAAAAAAAAATTCTCCGGTTCAAAGCAAGGTTATTTGGCAACCTTGCACCAACCTTGCTACAATATTACCGTGTAATCTTACTAAGCAATCTTGCGATAATCTTATTGTGCAAGCTTTGCAGTAACTTTACATTGCAATCTTTTGGTTACCGTGCAAGCTCTCGGTCAGGTTGGACATTTGAAGCTTACGTGATATATCTGGATTGTTATTCTCTAGTGGAAAAAGCAGAACAATTTTTCCAAAAAAATCTTTATATTTTATTCGAAAAGTTGAAACAAAATGATAAGAGAATTTTATGAAAAAATTAATAACAAATGTAATATCGATTCAAAATAATTTTGTTTAATTTAAAAACGATGAATTAAAAAGTAACTAAACTTTTCTTCCTTTATATTGTAAGTTACTACATTTTTATGAAAAAAAGCTGCGACCACAAAATATTTTCCATGTTAACCAAATTATAAAGGTAATAAAAAGAGCTTGGAGAGTTCGATGTATCGCCATTAATCTGTAATCGACAATTTATGATAAAATGAAAATCGCTAAAAATAACATTTAATTGTATAAAAGTTGTCTCACTTGTAATATCGAATAAGATTTTTTCTTTTCCTTTCAGGACTAATATCATCTTTAATTATATATTTTAAAACACCATTCCACACTTCTACAAGTACGTCCGACCAATTTAAATTTTTCATGTCAAATGGAAATAATATTTTATCATCTTGTGAAAGTTTTTCCCATAATTCTTCAATGTTTCTATTCTCAAATAACCATTTTGTTTCCATAAAAAATTCCAAGCTTTTAGAAAGTTTAATTCCTTTTTTGTAAATTTCATGGAGCCTAATAAATAAAAATCAATTAAACAACTTGTTGTTATTTATTCATTTAGAAACAATTTTTCATAATGTGAATTTTTTTATTAAAAAAAAAAAAAAATCTATAATATATTTTGGATTTTAACAATAAAATATTTCAAGAGTTCAGAAAATAACGTTTTTTTAAAAAATCTTGTCATTCACGTCAAGTTTGCGTTAAAATTTATGAATAGTATTTAAATATACTTACATAGGTTTTTTTCCTAAAATCTTTAAAATAATATCACCAATTAAAGCTGGCAATAAGTGAACAAAGAAATTTAAAATATTAAATGTTCTTCTTGATTTGACTTTAGTTGCATCAGGAAAATAAACGGCTGTGCTTGGAAGATGTTTAGGACCACGAGTGCGAGCAATTATTTCACATGTTTCTTTAGTAAGGGGATTTTCTTCTCCATTTACATAATTATACACTGATAGTGTAGTAGTAGTATTTCTTTAAAAAATTCTTTAAAATTAAATTTTCAGTTTTTACTTAAAATAGGTACTCAAGTAAATACATAATAAATGAAAATAATTAACCTGTTTCTTTTATTGGCAGCATCCCAAGTAGAAGCTATAAGGGCATTGCCGACAAAATCTGCTGGTACAAAGTAAACATGATCTTTTAAATCAGGAACCAATATGACGCGAACAATTCCCATTGCTAACCACATAAGACCTTTATTAAGTCCTTGAGCAACATCAACCCAGCCTGGGAATGGTTCTTTATAAGTTGCCAATGCTATAAAAAAAAATTGAAAAATTTCTTTTATAAACAATACCCAAGAAGCACGAAATAATATCTCAATATTGAGGTATTAAAAAAACCCATATGAAATTCCCAGAATTAATAAAATTACTTAATATAAAATATATTATAGAAGTTATATTTTACTATATAAATTACCTATTGGAAATCTATAGATACAAAACGGAAGGTCATTTGCTGTTTCATTTATTATTCCTTCAGCCATTGATTTTGTGAAAACGTAAGTGTTTGGATAGTCTCCTAATAATCTGAAATGAATTCCAATTACATTTGAAACACATTTTATAAATACTTATAGTAATTCCAAATATTGTACATATATATGTATAATATTAATATTATCAACCTTAAATATTCTTGTTATTTATCAAGTTCTCGAAAATATCAAATTCTTGAGTGAATTTGAGTATTTGGAAGTTATTAAGAATTTGTAACTTTGTTCTTAAAGCTTTATGTTTCGTTTCTTCAATCAATTCAAAAAACAGAAACAATTATATAACAATTGAGCCACCGCGTACAATAACCGCAGATGCGCTCGGGCAGTCTGGCCCAGCCGCAATATCTACTACGAATTGAGTGGTGGGAACGAGATTTGGCCAATAAGAACACTAGAATTGGCCTACACCGCGCAACTCGAAGTAGATATTGCGCTTGGGCCAGACAGCCCGAGCGCATTTGCGGTTACTGTACGCGGTGGCTCAATTATATAACAATTAAGTTAATAAAAGACTAGATTAAAGTTAGTTTACATTTTAGTAAATTCTTCTTCATCATTTTTAGACAAATTTCGTCGCTTTATTATTTCAATTGCATTCTTAACTTCCTGATAGGTCATAGGCATTGGATATACTTTCTCTTCTATTCGTTCAAGAGTACTTTGAATAAATGCTGTAGATATATGTACAGCTACCTACAAAAAAAATTTTATTTAAAATTTTAATAATTTATAATAGGGGCCGTTCATAAATTACGTCATACTATTTTTGACTATTTTAGACCCCCCCCTCCCCTATGTCACACTTTTTGCATACATTAGCGCCATTTTTTCTCACAGAAAAATAAAAGGTATTAAAATAAGCTGCAACGCTTATTATTTTAATCCATTTTGATTTTATAAATATTACACTTATGAATTATATTTATTTAATATGGTTTTTATTGACACATTTGCTGAATTTTATTTGATATTTTTAGAAATATATTTAATGAAGAATGACAAAAAAATTAATAAATAAAATAATACTATAACAATAATAATAATAATAAAAATAATAGGTATAATAAAATTAAACTTACTGTTAAATTTTTTAATTCTCGGCAAAGTTTGATTATTTCTATAACACTGTTAACATTAATAGACACAGCCACATTGAGAGGTTCATCAAATTTTGTAGTAGCAGCTGAGTGAATTACAATCGATACCTTCCAAATCACATAAAAATATATTTAAAATTATTTAAATTAAAAATATTTTAAAATACAGTATAATAAATTAGAATTTTTCGTATAAAAGTGCCTTTACTCTACCTCATTTATGAGCTTCTTACGATCTGCATTTGATAAACCTAAATCAGGTTTTGTCACATCTCCACTTAAAGGAATCACTTTTTTTATTGCATTAGGATCCTTTTCTTTCAAAACGTCAAACAACTGTTTAAAAATAAAAAATAATTTTTTTTCTAAAAGATACATCTTCCGCACAAACAAAAAAACAATAAAAAGAATAAAAGTTTGGAGTTGCTACCTTTGGCCTCACAGTTTTCCTAAAAGTATCAAATTGAGACCAAAAATTGCATCAAATCTTTGCAACGTTTTGATCCACATAAGTTATATCAAAAAGAGATCATTTTTAGAAATGATACACGAAACGGTCTCATTTTTTGATGCAAAAAATTTAATCAATTTATATCAATCATGGCCGAATTGAATCGACTCAAAATTAAACGAATTTTTTCAGATATTTTGGTAATAGTACAATTGCGGAGACCATTTCACTATTTAATTTGAAAATGAAAATAACAGAAAATCAAAGACAATGTGCAATTCGATAATTAAAAAGTGACAGCTTATAAAAAAAGCATTACCTAAAATGCATGAGAAAAAATTTGTCGATAAAATCAATATAGCCTAGCTTTTTAGAAGGTAGATGGCAGTTTTGCTTTTTATAAAAACGATTCAGAAAAAATTTAAAGAAAGAAAATAGATGAGTGCTGCCATCTACCTTCTAAAAAGCTCGGCTATATTGTATCATTTCTAAAAATGATACACAAAACGATCTCTTTTTGATATAACTTATGTGCATAAAAACGTTGCAATAGAAAAAGATACAACCAAGTTTACTGTGAGCTTAAAATTGAGTAATTTAAAATTTATAAAATTACTCAATATCAAGACCAAAAGCCCTAACATCAAAGTTTAATTAAAAAAGTTCTACATAAAATTAAATTAAATAAAAAGAATATTTATTGTGGCTGCAGATATGTTATAAATTTTTAATTTATTAATTAACAACATAATACTTACTTCTGCTTTAAAATATTCGTCAAACCTTTCATGAATATCTTTTCCTTTTCTCGGTCTCATCAGGAGATATATTTTTCCAATTTTTGGTAAAGATCGTAAAAGCTTTTCCAACAAAATTTTACCAATGAATCCTGTTCCTCCTATGTAGTTAATTTTGAAAATTTGTTATTATACTTATAAAAATCATTTTTCTTTTGTTTTAAAAAAAAAATTCAATCAAAGAATAAATAATTGTAATATTGTTATAGAAAACATTTTTTTTTTAATCTCGATAATGAAATAACAATAATACCTGTGATAAATAAATTGTGTCCATCAAAAAATTTTTGAATTTCCGTCATTTTTGTAAAATTTGTTTCTAGGCAAAAAATTTAAGTATGTGATCTACTTGCGAAAGAATCAAAGTTCGACTGATCGACGATGATGATTTGTTAAATTCTAACAAAAATCATTGTTATTGAATGGGCGTGTGAATTTTTCATTTAAAATGATTCATATTCAAAAGTTTTATAAATAAATTTTCAATAATTTATGAGCTTAGTATAATTAATTTCGAAGCTTTAATTAAATTACAGTTTCCTCAATAATATTTATTAGTTTTAATTTGAATATGTACATTCGTTTAAATATATTCATTACTAATTATTAATTTCTATTTAGTGTACTTTAAAAATGTAATTTTGATTCAGTTTCAAAAAAAGATTGAATAACTGTATAGTGATGTATGACAATTTGTTATGGTAATTTTTTTCATCGATGAATCGGCAAAAAATATACTTTTTTTTTTATGAAAAAAAAAAATATGAGAAAACATAGCTATCAAAAAAGGGACATAAGCCAAAAAAAATTGTTTAGTTTTGTTTACACTTTGTTTAAACAATTAATTAATTATTAATTAATAATTAATTCTATATTATGTAAAAAAGTTGCAACCACAAAATATTTTCCATATAAGCCAAATTATGAAAGTAACAAAAAGAGCTTGAAGAGTTCGATGTATCGCCATTAATCTGAAATAGAAAATTTATTACAACAATGAAATTTGTTATAGGAATATATTATTTAAAAATTGTCTCACGTATAATATCGACGAAGACTTCTCTTCTCAGTTTCTGGAGTAATATTCTCTTTAAGTATATATTTCAAAACACCCTTCCACATTTCAATGAGTACTTCTGACCAATCTAAATTCGTCATGTCAAATTGAAATAAAGTTTTATCAACTTCTGACAGTTTTTCCCATAATTCTTCAATATTTTTATTATCAAACGACCATTTTGTTTCCAAAAAAAATTCTCCATTTTTTAAGAGTTTCATTCCTTTTTTGTAAAATTTGTGAAATCTATACATATTGTAAGAATCATAAATTGTATAATGTTATTTATACCTATATGTGGATACACAATGCTTTGAAAAGTTCAGAGAACAATTTTGCGTAAATTATTTTTTTTGTCAAATTTAAAGTTTATGAAAATGTTGTATTGTATTTTAAATTATAATATACTATTTGTTATACGAACTCGTTATATTTATTATGTAGGTAAAATATATAGTTAACAGCGAATAGTACTCTCTAAATTTGAATCAATGGAATTTCACTGGTAAACCACCCAAGTAGAAATATCCGTAGCTCGCCGTAATTAAACACCGGCATGGTACTGATCCAATACTGGCTGTCGGTATTGACTTTCAGTACTGGCAGTGTACTGACTAATACACCGAATCAGTACTATGTCGGAGGTAAAAAAATATTAAAACCAGTACTGGCAGTACACTGTCATTCACACCGAATCAGTACTATGTCGGTGATAAAAAACATTAAATGAAAAAGTCTTTAAATTATTCCAATAGGTAGAAAACGATGATTTTTTATTTAAAAAAATGTATATTAATTTCTTTCGAATACTTTCCCTCAAAATTTTGGATGTAATTGTAATGTATTATTATATACCTATATAAAATATATTTATGTTTTTTTAGTTATTTTAGTACTCATTGAAATATGTGCATTAAGTTATTTATCATGCATACAATAACAATAAGTTGAGAATTTTTTTCTAATAGTTTTAAAAATAAAGCAAATGTAATTTTTTCACTGTAATTTTTAAATATTATTAATAATTAAATATTAAATTTAAAAAATTTTTCACCATTCATATTTTACAGTCGTCTTTTATTAACTTATTTTTAATTATGTAATTCATCAATCATTTTTGTCTGTTTTAATATTATTTACGGTAAAAATAATTTATTAAAAATATTTAACTGAAATTGATATCCAGTTTTATTTCATTAAATCTTTGTAAAAATTGAAAAAATTTTGTGAGTTTAAAAAATTTAAGAATAAATTCATTTTATTTTCGTGATCAATAGATAATACAAACTTTGAAATCAAAACTTTTGTATTAGGTGAACTACTTCAAGTCAGCACTTCAAGCCAGCGCGGCTGTGCGGTATGCGTATCTGACTTGCGTTCTAAGGGTTTAGGGTTCGATCCCCCATGCGTGCGAGATTTTTCGTTCTTAGTTTTAAGTGTTATAAGTACAATATTTGTTCATGTGTAATATCAATTATTAAATAATTATTAAATTAAGTATAAGTGCAAAGTAAAAAAAAATTAAATATTATGAATTTAAAAAAATAAAAAAATTTACAACACAAATTATTTTTTGTAAAATAATTTAATTAATATAAATGATAATTATTATTTTAATTATTTATTGTCAATAATATTTTATATATTCTAAATAACATTAACTATTATTGGCTTCACATTACCTGTTCGTGGTAAAAATGGGAGTAATAAGCTAATAAGGATGAAATTTGCATTGGAAAGCGTGTTTTAGCATTTTGTAAAAAAGTGAGATTTTAAGTCCGGATGAGTACTTTGCCAGTATTATGCCAGTATTATTCTAGTACTACGTTAGTACTGGTGAGCGGGACAAAATCAGTACTGGACAGCGTTACCAGCCAGGGTTGGTCCACTACTGGCCCAGTACGGCAGTCAGTACCGTTATACTGACTGGCAGTGTTGGGTCAGTACTATGCCAGTGGCACATTTCTACTTGGGCAGTTATAAGTATACCAGTGGTTTCATTCAGTGAAAATAACTGATTTTCAGTGAAATTTTCACTGAATAAAACCAGTGGTATACTTATAACTGGTTCACCAGTGAAATTCCACTGATTCAAATTTAGAGAGTATATTTAGATATACTTACATAGGCTTTTTTCCTAATATCTTTAAAATAATATCACCAATTAAAGCTGGTAATAAGTGAACGAAGAAATTTAAAATATTAAATGTTCTTTTTGACTTAACTTTAATTGCATCAGGAAAATAAACGGTCTTACTTGGAAGATATTGAATACCATAAGAACGAACAAGTTTTTCAAATATTTCTTTAGTCAGGGGATTTTTATTTCCATTTACATAATTATATACAGGTAAAGTGATATCCGATCTTCTGTAAAAAAAAGCATTAACATTACTTTAAATAATTCGGGCGTTATTAAGATCTTAATTTATTTTCTCCCTATCCTCTCTCTTAATTTGAATCAGTGAAATTTCACTGGTGAAATAGCTAGAAGTCGGTTACTGAATCATTTTGTGAAATTTTCACTGAAAATCAGTCATATATCACTGATTTACAGTGAAAATTTCACTAAATGAATCAGTCAATCTGTATTATCGGTAATGGGTAAAACAGATTGACTGATTCATTTAGTAAAATTTTCACTGGCAATCAGTGATATATGACTGATTTTCAGTGAAAATTTCACTAAATGATTCAGTAACCGACTTCTAGCTATTTCACCAGTGAAATTTCACTGATTCAAATTAAGAGAGCTCACATACACGGATTTGTCAATTTCGAGCTAGTTTCATTTATTAATTGTCAGCTGTTTTACTACTCTGAATTTAAGATTATTGATATAAGTAACAAAGTAAATTACTTATTTGTTTTGTTACCAGCGTCCCAAGCGGAGGCAATAAGAGCATTGCATACAAAATCAGCTGGTACAAAGTAAAGATGATCTTTTAAATCAGGAACCAATATGACGCGTATGAGACCCATTGCTGTCCAAATTAGGCCTTGATTGATTCCTTGAGCAACATCAACCCAACTTGCGAATGGTTCTTTATAGGTCGCCAATGCTATTACACATTAATAAAATATATTATATTTCTATAAAAAAAAAAGTTGGAAAATCTTTCTTATATTGATTAAAGTATAGATTGTAAAATAAAAAATATATTATAAAATTAAATTTTTTGATTTCAATCTTTCATCACATTTTTAATCATATACATTGAAAAAACAGTAATTGATGTTACTAGATGCATCTGGTTAAAAAATTTCTAGTCATATAAAATATAATTAATAAAATTAAAGAATTCCAGTTATAAATAATTTTGGTTTATTTCTAGTAAGATCTTATAATATGTAACAAAACAATTTTTTACTAGAAAAATTTTTTTGTTAAATTAACCGAAGAAATATGACCAGAATTTTTTAACCAGAAACAGAATTCTAGTATTCCCAATCAAAAATTTACTACTGGCGCAGTACTAACTAATTAATATTTTATTATATAAAATGGAAAACGCCAAGAATTTTTATTTTTTATTATAATATATATTGCAAATTATTATTTTAAAAAATCAAAAAATAAATATAAAAATATGTTTATTATAAAACCAAAGTTTTGAGAAAAAAAAGTATACGTAATTTTTTTTGTACTGCGCCATTAGTCAACTCTGGTATAATACTGAAATTTTTGGTTGGTTTGTAAAATCAGTCAGAAATTATATGATATATTACATAAATTACCTATAGGAAATCTGTAAATACAAAATGGAAGGTCAGTTGCTTTATCTTTTATTATTCCTTCAGCGATTGCTTTTGTAAAAAGATAAGTATTTGAAAATTCTCCTAATAATCTGTAATATGAGAATTTTAATTATATTATGTTTAAATTTTTAATTTAACGTATTTTATTAATAGATATAAGTAAAATCGTTGCAAAAATTTAATAATTCAATTTTTTTACAAAATAAATTTATTTATCTGAAATAAATTCTTAAATGACAAAAATATATTTTTTTTTTGTTAAAAAAAAAGATTTAACAATTTCTGCAATTACTTAAATATAATATTTATATATAATATAGGCAGTGGAACCTCGATACCCAACCAAAAATTTCAGTATTATACCTTGATTTTATTTTTCAACATTAAAATGTATTTTATTTTGCTTTTCTGTGGGTAAAATTATTTAAACGAAAAGTTTCCTGAAACCAAACCTTAAACATTTTGCAAGATTTTCTTATTGTTTTCAGATATGCAGTAAACCAAAAAAAAAAAATTTTAAACGATCATACTAAAAATATATAAATTTGTTTATAAAAAATTTATATCTTTTTAAATAAAAATTTAAAAAAATTTTCTTGACAACACTTGTTAAAAATCAAAAAACAACTTTTACTTTCTTAAAAAAGTTTTTCAAAAATTCATTTTGATGCAAATATTATATATAAAAATAAATATTATACTTTTAAAAAAAAAATTTTAATTTAAAAATTTTTACCGGAAAATATATAAACCTACCAAAAAAATTACGTATACTTTTTTTTCTCAAAACTTTGGTTTTATAATAAACATATTTTTATATTTATTTTTGGATTTTTTGAAATAATAATTTGCAATATATATTATAATAAAGAATAAAAATTCTTGGCGTTTTCAATTTTATATAATAGAATATTAATTAGTTAGTTGACTAATTTAATTAATATTTAATTTGTGTTGGGTTACTAAAAGTTTCATACACTTTTTCCTAAGTATACCTGGAGTGAAACTTATTTCTGTTACAGTTAAAGCTTTTTTTTCGTATACAATAAATTACGAAACTGCCAGTACTCGGCCAGTACTGAACCAGCAGTGGTTACCAGTACTGGTGCCAACTCTGGTAGCGAATACTGGTAAAATGTTATCATCCTAAAGTTACGCCAACTCTGGCGCCAATACTGGGTGCCAGTACTGCCCCATTACTTGTCAGTACTGCCCCAGTACTGACCAGGAGTAAATTTTTGATTGGGTATATATGACGAATTTCTTTAACATTCTAATTACCAGAGTTCTTCAACTTACTGCAAAGTTTACTTAAAGGGGATATTTCTATATATAACGGTTTTAAAAATTTGGTATTTTTTTAAAAAGATATTTTAGAAGTAAAAATATATATTAACGTGATGTTTGTAATAGAGATATTTTAATAGGATTAACTCTTATTCAAAAATTGTTTAACTAAAAAAAACTCCCTTAACGAGGTTCCAACGCATTGTTTTGAATTAGTATATACATTTTAGTAAATTGTTTCTCATCTTTTTTGGACAAATTTAGTCTCTTTATTATTTCAATTGCATTCTTAACTTCCTCATAAGTCATAGGCATTGGATATATTTTCTCTTCTATTCGTTCAATATTACTGTACATAAACGCCGTAGATACGTGTACAGCAACCTATAAAATAATCCATTTTTCTATTTTAGCAAAATATTGTTTTTCGTATCGTTTTTTTTTTTTGTTTTTATAAAAATTCACATACTTTCAATTTCTTTAATTCTCGACAAAGTTTGATTATTTCCAGAACACTGTAAATATTATTAGACACTGCTATATTGAGTGGTTCATTCATTCTTGTAGTGGCAGCTGAGTGAATTACAATCGACACCTTCAAATTACAAAAGAATTTTTTTTTTTAAATTATTAAATATTATAAAAAATGGAAATATTCAACTAATTAAAATTACACACAAAATTAAAAGGCATTAAAATAAGAAGCGTTGCAGCTTATTTTAAGGCCTTTTAATTTTCTGTGTACTCTTTAAAGTCATTGTAGTCAAATCAGTCAATAAACAGCTATATATTTGAAATCAGTGAAATTAGTTATTTAATTATTTTAATTAATTAAGGAAAAATAACTAATTCAAATAGCTAAAATTTAACAATTAATTTCACATCGGTGAACTTTTTTACTGATTCAAATTTAGAGAGTAAAAAATGAATGAACCAATATACCTCATTTATCAGCTTTTTTCGATCAGCATCTGATAAACCTAGACAAGATTGTGTCACATCTCCACTTAAAGGAATTACTTTTTCTATTACAGAAGGATCCTTTTCCCTCAATGGATCAAACAACTGACAAAAAATAAAAAGTATACATCTTATTTTTTAAGTTTTTGCTAAAAAAATTCTTTTTGCGCTATCATCAGAAAACAATGAGAAAAATTCATTATAAGACACAACCCAGATATTACGTAAGTTTGAGACATGATTTTGCAATATTGCAGTGCAAGCTTGTCACAAGCTTCAAATGTGAATAATTCTGTTTACAATATTTATTTATAATATGTACACTTACTTCAGCTTTAAAATATTCGTGAAATCTCTCTTGAATATCTTTTCCTTTTTTTGGTCTCATCAACAGATATATTTTTCCAATTTTCGGTAAACTTCGTAAAAGTTTTTCCACCAAAATTTTGCCTATAAATCCTGTTCCCCCTGACGAGTAAAATTAAAAAATTTTTATCACTTCTAAAAATCACTTTTTTTTAATATATTTTCGAATATTTTTTTTGTCAAAAATAAAATTGTACCAAAGAATAAATAATTTTAATATTGTTATAGAGAAATTTTTTGTTTTTTTTAATAATGAAATAATACCAGTGATAAAAAAATTGTGTCCTTCAAAAAAATTTTGAATTTCCGACATGTTGATGAAACTTGTTAGTAGACAAAAAAATGTAATTGTGTGTCCTTCTTACAAAGTATCAAATTTCACTGATCGACAATGATTGTATAATGAATTTAAATACAAAGCAATGTTACTTATTTGACTTGTGAATTTATCTTTTAAAATACATTATATTAAAAAGTGTTTATAAATAAATTCTCAACTTTGGTTGACATTGGTTTTTAACCTTCAATTAAAATACAATTTAAGCAATAAATTATTATTAATTTTTTATTTAAATTCGCACATAAATATTTTGTTTTTATAGACAAATATTTTTTAATAACAATTAATATATATATATACCTGTTATAAATAAATTTATCAAAGAATTTTTGAATTTCTAACATTGTTGTAAAACTTGGTTTTTAAAAATAATTTTAGCGTGTGATCTCTTTACAATGTATCAAATTTCACTGATCGACAATGATTGTTCAATTCTAACGCATTGTTATAAATTAATGTGTGAATTTTTAAACGAAAATGTTTCATATTCAAAAGTATTATATAAACGAATTCATACTATAATTTTATATAAATTGTCTATCATTAATTTCAAACCTAAAATTAAATTAGATTTTTCAATAGTTTTTGAGTTTTCTTTTAATTTCTTATATACTTCAATATCTTTATTTACAATTATTAATTTTTATTTTATCTATACTTAAAGTTTTTATAAAAAAAATTATTAATTTATAACAAATTCAATTTTAATAGATAATTTTGAATCGAAGTCTTAAGTTGAACTTTGGTTCCATAGATTGTATATAATTTAAAGTTTTCATTTGTTGTCTGTACAGAAAAGTCAGTTTCTACTTACGGAAGGTAGCTGTATAAATATTGTCACCGTGTCCTCATTAAATGCTTTTGTTAATTTTATGAATAACATTTATTTTACATAAGTAGGTGAACGCAGTCTAATGTCTGAATTTAAATTAATAAAAATTTTAACAAATTTTAATTAGTGACTGGGACTTTTTGCTAACATTAAAATTTTTTTGGTTAAAAAAATTTTAATTACGAATTCATTGTTAAAATAAATTATCCAATATTATCCAAAATTACATAATAATATATAGGCAGTCACTAATTCAAAATAGTTAAAAATTTGTGCTAATTTAAATTTAGAGGTATATTTTTTAAAAAAATTCCATACTTTATTATTTACTAATATAAAACTAAATATTAAGTTATAATTAGTATGAGAGAATCAAAATTTGTATAAAATTTATTTATAAACAATAATTAAATTTTTTATTTTAAGATAATAAACTTCGATCACAAAATATTTTCCATAATAGCCAAATTATAAATGTGGCCAAAACAGCTTGTAGTGTTCGGTGTATCACTAGTAAGCTGTAAAAAAAAGTAATTCTAATAATGACAAATATTATATAATATATATGAAAAAAAATAAAATTAATAAATGATCTTACATATAATATCGACGAACCGCTTTTCGTCGATTTTCAGGACTTAAATCATCTTTTAATATGTATTTTAAGACTCCTTTCCAATATGCCAGGACAACATCGCTCCAATCAATTTTCTTCATATCAAATGGAAATAATTCTTTATCATCATTTGAAAGTTTCTCCCATAATGATTCAATTCTATTATTGTCAAATGTCCAAATTGTCATTGAGAAAAATTCTGTCGTTTTGAAAAATTTCACTCCTTTTTGATAGATTTTATAAAATCTATAATATAAAAAATATAAAATTTGTCCAAATAAATGATTTTATTTTTATTATTATTATTATTATTATAAATGGCATTTTTTATTTTGTAACTTACATCGGTTTTTTGCCCATTATTCTATAAACTATATCACCAGCTAAAGCAGGTAATAGATGAAGAAAAAAATTAAGAATAGCGAATACTTTTGGTGATTGAGCTATAAATATTTCAGGATAATAAAGCATCTTTGTTGGAAGTAAATGAGGATGTGTGGTGTAAGCAATTCTTTCAAATTCCAATTTAGTAAGCGGATTTTCATTTCCATTTACATAATTATAAACGGGCACTTCAGTTTTTGAAGTTCTGTAAAAAAAAAAAAAAAAATTATGCCTATATATTTTATAGAAAAAGTAAAAATATATTGGATTAAAAAAAAAAAAATTTCTACTTATGTTTCTTTTACTATTGTAATCGTTCTTGTTTGATTAAATATATTTTATTCAAAAAAATATTTTAAAAAAGTTCTTCAACTTCTAATAATTGCCCAGGTAGAAAAATTAACATTACTAACGTTACTAATGTTACTAACGTTAGTACATATAAAAAAATTAAGAAAATGTTTCTAAATTGTATTTTTGCAGAATCTTGTCGAAAATCGTCCACCAGGAAGTATTTAATGTTCTTACCAGCCCTTTTTATAATTTTCATTTCTATTATCACTTCCACTTTTTTATTTTCATTACCGTTTCCACTTTCACTTTTTCAAATTCTCATTCGCACTTCCATTCCTACTTCCACTCTTTCTAATTTTCATTTCCACTTTCACTTCCACTTTCACTTTTTTATTTTCATTACCACTTTCACTTTTTCTAATTTTTGTTCCCACTTCCCTTTTTCTAATTTTCATTCCCACTTCTACTCCCATTTTTTCCACTTCTAATTTTTATTAGCTGTTACCATTTCGACTAAAACTCTTTCTAATTTCCATTTACACAACCATTTCCACTTTTTTTAATTACCATGGATGGAAATTAGAAAAAGTGAAAGTGATAATGAAAATTTAAAAAATTAGGAATGGAAGTGGGAGTGAAAATATAAAAAAGTTGTAATGAAAATAAAAAAGTAAAAGATGAAATGGGAATGAAAATTGGAACAAGTGGAAGTGAAAGTGTGAATGAGAATTAGAAAAAGTGGAAGTGGCAATGAATATAAAAAAGTGGAAGTGGAAATAGGAATGAAAATTAGAAAAAGTGGAAGTGAAGTGGGAATGAGAATTAGAAAGAGTAGAAGTGAGAATGGAAGTACGAATGAGAATTAGAAAAAGAATAAGTGGAAATGGGAATGAAAATTATAAAAAGTTTAAGTGGAAGTGAAAGTGGTAATGGGAAAGTAGTGGCAAAGTTTCTGTGAAAATGTATTTTAGAAACTTTTAATGTTTTTATAGGTACTAACGTTAGTAACATTAGTAATGTCAGTAACATTAGTAACGTTAGTAACGTTAATTTTTTCACCTGGGTGAGTTTGTTTAAGGAGGCTGAATTACCTTTTCATTTCTTTTTCAGTATCCCAAATTGAAGCAATTAAAGCATTACACACAAAATCTGCTGGCACCATGTAAACAACTTCATTTTTATCTGGACAAAGTAATGTATGTATAACACCTAGTCCTAATCCCATCATGAGTTGATTAAATCCTTGAATAGTATCAACCCATCCAGTAACGGGTTCCTTATAAGTTGCTGATGCTGAAATTAAATTCAAAATCGCGGTAACTCCGAAAATTAAAGATAATATAATGAGTTTAAAGCCAATACTGTCGAATTTTTAAAAAACTTCTGTCATTTTGATTTTTAAAAATCGAATGCCGGATTCGTAATATCAGCAATTTCTGCAATTAATTATATTATTTTCGATATTTCGAAAAATTAAACATTTTTCCTCCTCACCAATTGGAAATCTGAAGACACAAAATGGAAGGTCTCTTGCTTCTTCATTTAAAATTCCTTCTGCAATTGATTTTGTAAAAATATACGTATTGGGAAAATTTCCCAATATTCTGTAAAAGTAAATTTTAGAAAATGTAAATTAATTTTTTTTGTTTTTTTAAAGTCAATCAAAAAATTTTAAATATTATAAAATTGTAAATAATAAAATTACAATTTAGTAAATTGTTCCTCATCTTCTCTTGATAAATTTCGTCGATTTATTATATCGACTGTATTGTGAACCTCCTCATAAGTCATAGGCAATGGATATATTTTTTCTTCAATTGTACAAGAATTATTGCGAATAAATGCTGTCGATACGTAAACAGCCATCTTTACAAAAATATTTTTAAAAATTTAAGAAACAAGTTTTATTTCATTTTTTATTGAATAAAACAGAATTAAACTCACTTTTAGTTTTTTTAATTCTCGACAAAGTTTAATTATTTCTACAACACTGTTAACATTAATATCCACTGCTACTTTCAATGGTTCATCAAATTTTGTTGTTGCAGCCGCGTGAATAACAATAGATACCTTAAAATTTAAAAAAAAAATTTAAATTCAATATTAGAATGTAAAAAATTTAAATATTGCAAAGTGTAAATAAAAATTTCCTGCTAAAAAAGCAATAAAATATTATTAAATAAATCTTACCTCATTTATAAGCATTTTACGATCTTCTTGTGATAATCCTAAATTCGATTTTCTAACGTCACCATTTAGTGGTATAATTTTTTTCACAAAAAATGGATCTTTTTCTCGCAAAGGATTAAATATCTGTTATAAATAATATAGGTTGAATATTTTATTTAATCATCTAATTAAATGTTTAATGTGTTTTTAATTTTTTTTTTTCATTATTTTTTCTATTATATATATATAAAGGAAAATATTATTATCAAATATTTGACAAAATTACTTCTAATTTGAAAAATTCATCCAATCGTTGTTGTATTTCTTTTCCCTTTTTTGGTCTTATTAGAAGATAAATATTTTTTAATTTCGGTAAGCCGCGTAGAAGTTTCTCCAATAAAATTTTTCCCATAAAACCAGTTCCTCCTGTAATTTAACAAATAATAACAAAATTTAGAAATTTAAGAAAATAAAATAAATTCTTTTAAAATAAACATTAAAATAAAATATTGTTACCTGTAATAAATATACTTTGATCATTATAAAATTGTTGAATTTGAGACATGATTAAAAAAGTTTAATTATTAACAAAGGTATGCAATCACTGCGTGATATTTGAAAAGTAACTGAAATATTCAAAGTTTTCGGCTTACAAATAAGGAAATTAGTATTGAATTTTTCATTTTTTATTGTTACATATTCAAATATATGACGTGTAAATCCATAATCGCATTTATCTAATTTGAATTGTTCTTCATTTCAACTATATAGTATATTAGACAAAAACGAATTTGTACTAATGAAATTTTATTTGGAATAAAAAATCAACGAAAGTTGTATACAATTTTTTTTAAATTTCTATAAATATTTCTATAAATAAATAATATGTATAATAGGTAAAAATGTGTATTTGCAAAATCAGTAAGAAATATTAGAACGAAATCGATTTATGAAAAAAATTATATTTTGTTTATTCTCTTATTAGAATAAAGGGAAGAAGACATGAAAGGGTGGAATCCCTTTTTTTTTGCAGTGTAACCGTGAGATTTCGACCATATGACACAACAGTCGGTCATAGACCCTATTTAGCGCAGGTGGATATTACTAAATAGGGTTATTTAATCATCATTCAACCTTATATTGATGCTAATCTTTTATCGATACTCAAACATATTAATTTACTTTTTTATTTACAATTATTAAATGTTTAAATGGAGGAAAAAAAAATAAACAATTACCGCGGAACTGACAATATTTATTTATCAATAATATAATCATTTATCATTTTGATATATATTATATATATATATGGAAGTAATCGAAGAAAAATGTTTGTCAAATAAAATAATGAGACGCAAGTTTGATTGCATATATAGAAAATATTTTATATTAAATATAATTTTTATTATTATTACTATTTATAAGGAATATAAAAAATTATAATCTTCCAGCAACTTTATGATAATTATAGTATGTATGATGAGTCATTACAGAATGAAAATAGTTGCAGCATTTATGTGACCAAGTTCAGTATAATAATAACACGCGATCAACTATAACTTCCTTCATAATAATTATGATCGCATTAAACATTCGTAGGTCACATCAAAGTGTCGAGCGTGTTTGTTGCTAATATTCTGGGTTAATCGTATAATCGTGACCATCAAAATACGCACAGGAAAAATAAGTGGATAAATTATTATTTATGATGAGACTATATATATATATACAAAACACAGTGTATATAATGAAGAATCATTTCAATTAACTTGTGTAAATTTCTGTACATTATATCAAAAGAAATATAATATAAGAAATTTGAGAAAATTATTATAAATATGAGTGAAAAATTAATACTTACTTTTCATTTCTTCTTCTTACTGTCTCTTTTTATTACATTATAGATATATATATATATTTTGTGTTTTTCATTTTTTGAAAAAACTTTTTTTACCACCCGTGCAGAAATTGAGACTTTTCATCCCGATTACCGACCTGGCCCCGATCCTATTTCCTGTTCTGGCTCCGGGTTAGTAAATTTCTATGGGCCCGACCTGGGCCGGGCCTGGTTCCCATATTTAAAATTTAAAAAAAAATAGTAAAAATACACTTATAGCATTTTATGATATTTTTTACTCTTTAAATCTAAATTAGTAAAAATGTTTACTAATTTGAATTAGTAACTCACTTTTTGCTTATGAATTAGTAAAATTTTACTAATTATTAGTAACTTTTACTAACAATTAGTAAAATTTAACTAATTCTAAAGCAAAAAGTAAGCCTCTCTTGAATTTTACTAATTGTCAGTAAAAGTTACTAATAATTAGTAAAATTTTACTAATAATTAGTAACTTTTACTAATTCATAAGCAAAAAGTGAGTTACTAATTTACATTAGTAAACATTTTTACTAATTCAGATTTAAAGAGTAAACGAAACAATTATTCAAATAATTTTTTTCAACCTTTTATTTCATTTTCATTTTATAAGATGTTTTTTTAAATGCAGATTCATAAAATAATATTGATTAATTTTATTGTTTTATTTATCAATTAGAGATAAATAATTATAATTTATTGAAAATTACAATTACTATAAAATCGGGCAAATAACCACCCACACAGCACAGTATATTGCTGTAAGCTTACCTCAAGCTTACATGTAATTTTTGTAAGCTAACCCTGTAAGCTTCAGGTAAGGTCGAGGTAATATAAAAATGTCCGCCATACAGTAAGCTTACACAGTAAGGCCATAGTAAACTTACATGGCAAAGTCACTGTAAGGTTACAGTAAGCTTACACGGCAAGTTTTCAAAGGTATCAATAAATAATTTTTTTAAAATATTTATGCGCAGTAGCTTTCTATGGCACTTACGAATGCGCAGTAAATTTTTTTAAGCAAACCCTACCGGGTTTTTTTTATATAAATGACAAAATAAATATAATTGTGCAAAACAATTTATTGTTTACTGTAAGTTGATAAATTAATACTTTGTTATATGTTACACGGAGAGAAATAGATGGTACGGGGTACTATCTAGATAGTACCAGGTACCATATTTGATCTTACATATACGGACAGCAATCTAGATTCTATCAGTAACAATCCAGATTGTACGGAGTAACGTCTTGATTGTAGTGGGTAACATAACCATACTTTTTGTAACATCTTTGATAGTACCGAGTAGCATAATGATAGTACCGGATAACATCTACTTTTTACCATCTTAAGATCATAAATTCTTACCATCTATTTCTCTCCGTGTAGCAATTAATATAAGCTTACCGTGTAAGCTTACTGTAACCTTACAGTGATCTTACCGTGTAAGCTTACAGTGCCCCTACCATGTAAGCTTACCATGGCATTACTGTGTAAGCTTACTGTATGGCGGACATTTTTATATTACCTCGACCTTACCTAAAGCTTACAGGGTTAGCTTACAAAAATTACATGTAAGCTTGAGGTAACACCCAAAAAAAAGTAATCTTATACTTAGAGGAAAATTCCTCTTCTAATATCCTCTAAATATTTCCTCTTAAAACAAGATTATTCAATTGAAATGTAGAATATTTTTATTCTTCATTTTAATGGAAGAATGACAAAAGGATTCCTTTTGTATTTTCCTCTTTAATTAAGATTTTCCGTTTTAAATTTAGAAGATTTAAAAAAAGGAAACGGAAAAAAATAATGTAATCGTTTGATCCCTTTCCCTGGGTATGATAGTTGTGAAGTTGTTTTTTAACCTTTCAGTTTTAATATTTCTGGTAAAATGTCAACAAAAAGGACAAAAAAATGGATTTGCTTTATTAAAAATACAGAAAATATAGTTAAATTCAAATTAAATGAATATTTTTAACGCTATTTTTAGATTTAAAAAAATTTGGATATTTCTTGTGAAATTTTACTACTCAGGTAAATAGAAATACTATAACCCCATTTTTGAATCTTTCGAATTTTTTAAATCTTTTTATTTACTTTTTTAAAAAAGTTTTAAAACGTTAAATAATTTCATATATGAAATTTTTTTCTGTCCTATAAAAAATGTTAACTTTTAAACATATCATGTTTTAAAATTATTTATGCGCTGAAAATCTCGTTGATCATTACAACTGATTAATGAAAACTTATTTTTTGTATTTTAATTATCAATATAAAATGTTGATAATTAACCAAAAACATGACATTGTTAATGTTATATTAAAAAACAATTTTTATTATTGTATTGAAATGAACTATTATAATTTTACTTAATTTTAATTTAAAAATGTATTTTCTGGAAAGATTTTATTATTTGATTGAAATTATAAATATTTTATTGATGGCTTTGACATTAAAAACAATTTTACGAGGTTTAGATGTCGACATTTAATTTAAGAGGAAAATCCTCTTAAATGAAGAATAATAATTTTGATACCAAAATTAAGAGGAAAATATGCATTTATTTTAGAGGAATCCTCTAGATTGAAAATTACTTTTTTTAGGGTGAAGCTTACAGCAATATATTGTGCTGTGTGGGCATGGCCCTGGTCGGGTCCCGACCAGAATTCCAGATCGGGCAAATTGGCATGGCCCCGGTCGGGTCCCGACCAGGATTCTAGATCGGGAAAATTTGCCTTGCCCGGTCGGGTTCCCTGTTTCATTTTGATCGGGCCCAGATTAGGTTGCCAGATCTGGCCCCTGTCGTACCTGATCTGGACCCGACCAGGGCTCGGTCAAATTTTCTGCACGGGCATCTTATGAAAAATTTTTATACAATGAAAAGAATGTCCTATTTTAAGACAGAAAGAAAGTCTTATTGTTTTGTGATGCAACATTTTTATTTAAGGTAGAGTCTTTAATAAATTTACTCTCTAAATTTGAATTAATAAAATTTTTTACTAATTTTTAGCCATTTTTCACTAAAACTTTAGTAAAACAAAAATATTACTAAATCAAACTATAATATTTTACTTAAAATTAATTTTACTAAAAATTTCTACTAATTTCAATTAGTGAACAAATTCTAACTATGTAATTAAAATTTAGAGAGTGCGCAATGGATTTTTGTCATATTCTATTAAAACGAAGTGTAAAAGGAAATGTGTTTTTGTAGAGAAATATATTCTAATTTTGAGAGAATAAACAGGAATTTATTTTGTGTGAACTTATTTGATTTTTTTAAATAAATAAAATAAATACATTTTAAAAATATTTAAACAAATGTAATATTGTAGTTTATTTCTATTTGATAAAAAAGTTAATTCTTCTAAATTTCCTCTTCTTTTTGATTTTATTGTTTTCTAACTTGTTGCTCGGTATAATTAATTTAGAGTCAAATTAATTCTATCCCAGATAGCACAAAAGCTTGCTGCAATTTTACGGCAAGCTTGGCGCGCAATATTGCCAACCTGACCGACCCAAGCTTATTTGGTAAGCTTACCGAAAGATTATAGTGTAAGGTTGCACCAAGATTGCACTATAAGATTATATCAAAATTGCTCAGTAAGCTTGCAGTGAGTTTGGTGCAAAGTTGCCAAATAACCTTGCTTTAAACCTAAAAAAAATTTTTTTTAAATGTTTCGTCTATTTTACTTTCTAAATCTGAATTCGTAAAAATGTTTACTAATTTAAATTAGTGACTCACTTTTTGCTTTAGAATTAGTTAAATTTTACTAATTGTTAGTAAAAGTTACCAATACAGTGAAACCCACGTATATCTGATTTCAAGGGACCGGAAAAAAAATCCCATGTAAGCGGGGATCCGAATTATGCGGGTCCGATATACGTGGGTTTCACTGTAATTAGTAAAATTTAACTAATTCAGAAGCAAAAAGTGAGTCACTAATTCAAATTAGTAAACATTTCTACTAATTCAGATTTAGAGAGTATATATATAATAAAATTCTATAAATTAGACGAAACATTAAAAAAAATTTTTTAGGTTCAAAGTAAGGTTATTTGGCAACCTTGCACCAACCTTGCTACAAGCTTACCGTGCAAGCTTACTGAGCTAATCTTATTTTGCAATCTTGTACTAACCTTACGCTGCAATCTTTCGGTAAGCTTAGGTGGGACATTTGAAGCTTGCTGCAAGGTTGTTGCAAGTTTACGTGCTATCTGGGAACTCTATTATTTAAAATACTTTGCACTGTGGGCCACGAAGCATATGCAAAAGCGGCCAAAATTAGAAACTTCATTGGATTTAGTCGAAACTTGTTATCGAAATGTTTTTCGAGTCACTAATTATGAATTTGAGGTCAGATTTACAAAATTCAAAATGGCAGATTCAAAATGGCGATCCTCCTTGACTATTTTTTATCGGATTCGATTAAAACTTGATATTGAAATGTTTTTCGTGTCGCTTATTGCGAATTTAATGTCAGATTTAAAAAATTTAAAACAGCAGAACCAAGGAGGAGGCTCAATTTTTTAAAATGTACTTGGAAATACTACCCGAGTAGAAATCCCCAAGGTATGCCTAAAATGATAATTGGCCCTAAGCTGGTCCTGACTTGACAGAAAATGTTAATATTTCCTAACTTGGTCCTAACTTGGTCCTGCTTTTACAAGCCATTTTAGTAATATCGGAGTATTTTGGCATTATTAATTATAATTAATAATAATAAAATAATAATAAAATAATAAAAAAATATATAAATACAATAATAAAAATAATAAAAAAATAAAAATATACCATAGTTTTTTAAAAATTTTAATTAATTATTAATTAAATTTATATTAAACAAAATGAGAAGGGTTACATTTAATTTGAATTTTTTTACCCCTACTTGTTTAGTGATTTATTATTATTATTATTTATTATTATTGATTACATTTTTTTATTTTTATTATATACACCCAGAAAAAAGGGATTGTTTATTTGAAAAAGTCAGTTGCTTTGATTTGTTTTGTATCATTCGAAACAAATTTCCTTTTAAACAAAAAGTTTTTCTAAAATTTACATAAAGTTTCTTTGATTGAAATAAGTTGAAAAATTTAAAAGAATAAAAATTTCAATCAAAGAAGTTTCAATACTAATATAAAATCAAAAAAAATTTCTTTGATTAAAAAAATTAAAATTTTTCTGAAACAAAGATAATTTTTTTCAAAGAAACTTTCTATAATTAAAAAAAAAAGATTTTATATCGAAGAGAACTATAGTGGAAGAAACTGATTTATTTAAATCATAGGGTGCAAGCTATAAACCTTTGTAAAAGTCCAGTTATATTTAAATGTTTATTTTTTTAAAAAATCTACGAATATTTGATTGTTAATACATTATTTATGTA
Source organism: Leptopilina boulardi (assembly GCF_019393585.1). Lineage (NCBI taxonomy): Eukaryota > Metazoa > Arthropoda > Insecta > Hymenoptera > Figitidae > Leptopilina > Leptopilina boulardi. The sequence continues at coordinate 1,084,822 of NW_026137923.1, read as the reverse complement.
CATACATGGTAATATATATTATATATGCGTAAAGAAACAAAGATTTTATAAGTAAGTTTTTGTATATATGTATGTACTAAAAATAAAGCAAATATATGTATTAATTTCAATATAAAATACAAAATTATGTTATCAAAATTTATTAACAAATAATTAATCCTATTAAAATTATGTGAATTTTAAAAAAGCTGGTCCTATCTAGGACCTAAAAAGGACCCTTATATTGGTCCTAAATAGGCACCCAAATTAGGACCAGGCTAAAATCGCATCACCAACCATTTTAGGACCAAGTTAGACTGCCAAGATAGGACCTAGATAATAAAACGGCAAACTAGATAGGACTAAGTTAGGACCATTTTTCAATTTCCACACGGGTATGAAGATTTTGCAAAAATGTTTAAAGTGGACCTGATAAACCCATTTGTTTAAATAAAAGATTTTTTTTATTCCTCTGTTTTTCTAATTTTTCAAGTATACCTACAAATTTATTTCAGATTACTTTTCCAAACTAAATGATTCTGAAGAACAAAAAACTCTATGTTTTAAAAATTTAGCAAAATAGAGGGATAAAAAAAAGAATTTTATTTAAACAAATGGGTTTATCAGGCCCACTCTAAAAATTTTAATACAAAATCTTCAAAAAGTTTTAAAAAAATCATATCCAAATTAAAAAAAAATTAATTTCTTTATAAAAAATTGCTATTTGTTTTATTAAAAAATTGAAAAAAAAATCTTTTGTGAACATTTATATTCAAAAGTTGAAGAAAAACTGAAACTTTTCGTTTCTTGAGAAAAATTTGCTAAATTTAATACTTTCATTGCCATTGAAAAAAGGGGTACATTGAAAAAACCAAAAATTCATAATTCCAAAATTGTGGTACTTTTTTAAAAAAAAACTTTTTTTTCTAAAGAATAGAAAAAATATATTTTTAACCGAGAGATCGAGTTAAATTTCACGTGAAATCGCCCATATAAACTAAAAATAAAATATTTTAAACTCATCTATAAGTTTTTATATACTGCAATTCTAATAAAAAAAACAGCTTGTAATCGATTTTTCCAAGAATTTTTTGCGCTTCAAATATAATCTTGAAATACAATCATAGCAAGTGTTATACTTTTTGTTTTGCGGTGACAGGGACATAGACACAAGTTTGTATGCGGGGATGCGATGAAAGCTAAAAACTTTTTGAAGTCAATTATGTCGACGATTATGAATATATAGAGTGTGATACAAGTGTGTATACTATAAGCAATGAGTATATTATAAGAATAATTTTTTGATATATATATATATATATATATATATATATGTAAGGGTCGATGGCGACGATTGGTCAGTTTATATTCACTTTTCCCATTGACCATTTGAGTTTTAGGGTTGGTCGTCACTAACATTCCAGGGGCGGTTCATGAAGAATTGTTGAATTACGCGCATGTCTTTGAGGGCGGAGGAAACCACCTGCTCAACGAATAGAAAATCCACGATACTATGATAATATATATAATATTAACACACGTGATCTCACATCCGTTTCATCCTATGTCACTATTTATATTGGCCCCAGCGCATATTACGGGAAATGTGAGAAAACAATATTTTAAAAAAAATTTTTTTTAATAGAAAAATAGTTACCCCCGGGAAAAAGTTTCATATGTAATTTCGCAATGATTGTGTATACATCTTGAAAGAATAAACAAATATAAAGAAGAATATCGTGTGTGATATTGAAGGCAATAACTATTATGTGCTTTTAATTATTTTTTTTTAATTATCCTTTTTTTTACGGGAAAATAAAATTTTTGTTTTACATGAAAATAATTTTATCTGATAGTTATTGTTTTGTTAGTTTAAGAAGAAATTCAGAAGGGAACAAGTGCTGAAGAAAATGTGTGATTTTGAAAAAGAAGTGAATTCATTTTAAAATTGTCAGTGAAGATGTTGTTCATAAATAATTAATTTTAAACAATTATGTGTTGATTATTAAAAAGAAATTACGTGCGTGTTTAATAATTTCAAGTTGAAGGGGTATTTTTTTTATAAATAAGAGAAATGAGTTCACAACCTCATTCACGAAATTTCCGTTCGGAAGATGCAATTTCTGGAACATTTTCTGCATTGCATTTTCTTCGGAATTACAGTCTTCTTGCACCGCCTCCAGGTATAATTTTTTATATCCAAAAAATTTTTTTTTTTTATTACAAAAAAAGAAAGGAAAATAAATTCTTCTTTTCACTTATTATAATATTTCTGAAGATAAGTTTAAATGTTTCTTCAAATAATTTTGATAAAAAAAAACTTTTTTTCTGATCCAGAAAACAATGTTTTAGATCAGAGGTATTTTTAAATATATAAAAAAATTTTTTCTTTGGTTTTTTTGTTTGGTAATTTTTTATTATTATATTATTCTAATTTTGTTGATATTTATTATTTATATATTTATTTTATATGAATAAAAATTTTATTAAATATTTATTATTTTAATATACATGTTGAAATATGTTAAATAAAATAAAAAAGAAAATAATTGGTAAAAATCGTATTGAATTAAACAAACAAATGTTATTGGTCAGACACACAGAAAGACAGACCGTGAAAATTTATATATATTATTATTAATATTGACTTAATTTAAGAATGAAATAGTCATAAATACCTAGATATATTATTTTGTTTGTATTCAAAACCAATTAATTTTATCATTTAAAATTAATTGAAAATAATCATAAGACTGAAATTTTAAAGAAAGGTACATCGCGATTCAGTAGAACAAACTTTATAATGGTCAGACATGTAAAAAAGGCGACCGTAATCATTTTACTTATTTAGTAATATTAAGATTAATACTTAATAAATAACAAATTTAATAGAAAATTGATTTAATTTTTTTATTTATAATTTAGAAATTGTTCACAATTCCAATTGTTTATACGAATTTGTCATATTATAATGTAACAATAATTTTTAAGCATTTTTTTATATATACAAATAACAAACTTTTGTTTACATCATTTATTAATAAGAAAAAAGGTTTTGTTTCATTTTGATAAAAAGGAAAAAAAATTATTTATAAAGAAGAGAATAAAAGTATTTTAAATAAATAAATATGAAAATTTTCTACTTTATCGGTGTTACATATAATATTAGTGAGAGCTAAGACTTTGGACGGGATCTGGTATATACTTTCGAATATATAAGAATTTGTTAGATTGCGCTAGTTATCAAATTCTTTCACGGAGTAAGCATTTCATGCTTCGCGTGAGGCTAAACAAGTGGGTCGAGATTAACAATAATTTTTTGAAACAGAAAATTTACTTTCAATTCCTCCAATAGCCGTGATCGTCTAGTGGTTAGGACCCTACGTTGTGGCCGTAGTAACCCAGGTTCGAATCCTGGTCACGGCAATGTGCATTTGTCACATTGTCACGGTGGAGGTTTTTTTTTCTCAAATAATGTAAATTAAAATTTTTTTTTATCTCTCTCTATATTATTATTTTTTAATAAATTAACTATTATTTATTTTTAACAGAAGCTGTAGCTTTAGCACTGAAAAATAAAATAATAAAAATTATAATAAGTTTTTATAAACATTTAAACAGTCTTTAATTAAAAATTAATCTTAGAATTAAATATATAAATATGGCAACTATTTTTTTAAAACATGATTACAAATTATGCTGGAAAAAATATTCTAAAATTAAGAATAAATAGTTGACACCTCTATTGTAAAATATTTCAATGTAATTTCTACACTGAAAGAAACGATTAGTTGCGATTACCATTTCGTTAGTAAGAGTATTTTTGCTAATTTATATTAGTTACTATTACGATTTAGTTAGTCAGCTTAACTATTTAGTTAGTAAGGTGACTAATTAAATAGTTATTACAACAAACTAATTAGTTAAACCAACTTATAAAATAGTCATACCAACCAATAAAAATAGTAACCATTTATAACTAATAAATTAGCAATAGATGTGATCTAATGTTTGCTATCGGATCTATCAAAATTAGTAACCACAGCTAAATTTTTTTGCAACGACAACGAAAAAGTTTGATAAGATAAATAATATAAGTCATAATTTTTAAAAATTTACTGTCACAGAAAACTTTTTTGACCCAACAGCAAATTTGTTCGCTGTCTCTATATGTAATGCTCCGCGACAAAAGGTACCTATATTAAGCTATATATATATTAAATTTTTTGGTTATATTTAGTGATAGTTTTACCTCAATAAAAAGTTCTATTTTAATTAGACAAAATCAAAAATAGATTTAATTGAATGTTTTAGATGTAATAAAGACTTAAACATCAATAGTTTGTATAAAGTGTTGACCCTCTTTATGTATTTTTACTTCAAAAATCAAAAATATAACCTAAAAATTTTGGGAGTTTAGGTACCTTTTGTCGCTGAGCGTCACATATTAGCTAACGTAATTTGATGTAACAGCAAATAGTTCGCTGCCACAACAAACTTGTTCTATGCGCGTCTAATATAATAATAATAATTATTATTATTATAAAAATAATAATAAAATAATAAATTTATGACAAGAGAAAACAATAACTGATTTTTTTTAAATAAGAGAACTGTAAAAAAAACCTCCACCGTGACAATGTGATAAATGCACATTGCCGTGACCAGGATTCGAACCTGGGTTACTACGGCCACAACGTAGGGTCCTAACCACTAGACGATCACGGCTATTGGAGGAATTGAAAGTAAATTTTCGTTTCAGAAAGTTCGTGTTCAATCTCGACTTATTTACTTATGCGTAACGATAATATTATTTAGACTGGAGGCGTATTCTTTTGCGTTTCATTATAACTTTCTTCGACCGTCGCGTTGGAAAAATGTTGTTCAATTTAGAGCTTTGGTGTATACTTTTTATACAAGGAAAAAAAAAATTGCTTACAGACGTTAACTGATGTTTGCTATCGGATCTATCAAAATTAGTAAACACAGCTAAATTTTTTGCTATGACAAGAAAAAATTTTGCTGTGATAAACAATATCAATGTTAATTTTTAAAAATTTACTGTCACATCAAACTTTTTTCACCCTACAGCAAATTTGTTTGCTGTCCCTATTTTAACCAACATAATTTGTTGTGACAGCAAACTTTTTCTATGCGTGTATATATAAATACATATTGCTAAAATATACAAATTATTCAAGTAAATGATAAAAAATATTCACAAATCATAAAAAAAAATTACAAAAATAAAGTAACTTTTACTATACTTTGGTAGTAAATCCTATCTGCCCGGAATTTCTGCTCATTTCTGTCAACTTTTCTTTTGTAAATAGTAAAAACTACTATTTCCGGAGTAAACTTTACTATTATATTGTTAATTTTTTCTATTTCCGAAGCAAAAGTTGCCAGAAATGCGTAGAAGTTGCGGACAGTTTAAGTTTTTGTTCGTAAATAATAAAAATTACTTTATATTTTTTTCTGTGTTCCCGTGACTGTCAGCCGACAAACTTGTCACGATGACAAAGCCTGTTAATTCCGATAAGATGCAGAATTTTCAATTCAGAAATCCGAGGTGTAAAATCAACAAATCTAGTAATAACAATACCAAAATTGTCAGTATCATTATTTTTCTGTGTATATTGTTAATAAGAAAAATTTCAAAAAAATTTTAATAGAAAAATTGCATTTTTGGCCTGTATAATATATAGCGTACATGAGTTTTTAGTTAATTTCAGAGAATTTTGCTTTCACCACCAAGGGTGATGAATCGTAATAAAGAATGAAATTAGTGGTTAAAAGGGAAGTAAAGAAACGAGGACGTAATGATAATGGAGAAACTCGTGTATATTGTTCGTGTGTTGAGTAAACTGCAGTGCTTGCTGAAATTAGTATGATCGTTATCCCTATGCACAAATAAGCTATTTCTAGCGCAGTTATTTACACGGTACGGTGGCTTTTTGCTTCTTAAAATCATAACTGACATTCTAGTAAGTTAAAGTTTTTTTTTACGATGCAGCAACATTCTTTAGTCACTGCTGTCAAGTTCCCACGAACAATGGGCGGTACTTTCCTGGCACCCTTTGTAACAACTTGCTTGCTTATATGGCTTGCGATTTTTTTTTTTACTTCTTTTTTTCTTTTTTTTGCAAGCCGTTAAGCTGTACTATGGTGATAACGAGAGAATATGCACGATTCTAATTACAACGTCACTTGATAACATTCAAGATTTATTAGCCCAAAATATTTTTCTTCAAATGTTTATATATTTTGGTGATTTATATATGCTCCTGACTTTTTGACTCTTTATCAAATTTGTGATAATATAAATTAATGTCACAAATCGAACATGAGATTTATTTTTTTTTAAATAATTGTGTGACTATAAAAAAAAATTGAGTTTTATTTTTTAAATTAAAAAATTTATCTATTTATAGAATTTAACTTCAGGATTATTATGAATAATTAAGTTGTAAGTTTTCTGAAGTATGGAGTTTAAAACAATTTGTGTAAAGTTATTTAATGGAATAAATAACAAATTACAAAATAAAGTAAAAAAAAAGTTTAAAAAAGTCAAGGACGAAAATAAAAATATATATATATATATACGATGAAAATATCTAGTTCAGAATTTCTATATTTCCTATTGTTTATTCCTTACTGAGATAGTATATTATTATTATTTTTTTTATATAGATAACAATTTTTTTTTTATTTTCTCCTACAATATTTTGTTTGAAAATGAAAATATTGATTAACAGCGATAAAATTATTAAAGTAGTATTGTCTTATGAATATTTTACTTTTAAATTATTTTTTTTCAGAAAAAATGAAAACTTGTAAAAAATTGAAATTTTTTTTCATATTTTTTATTTTAAAATCAACATTTTTTAATAATTTAAAAATTTTAATTTTTTTAATTAAAATGTTTAGTTTCTCTACAACCTACACAAACTTTTTGTTTCATCTTGAAAGTTATTTCTAATGTTGATTTTATTGATTACAGAATTATGCAGATATGATCCGTATCATCCAATAGATTTTGGAGTAGATGCTGATGTTATACAAAGTAACATAAATAAAGAAGCACCTTCATCACCTTTAGTACCTTCATCAATGTCTACAACATTTTCGCTTCCAACTGGTCTTTTGCAACCTTCTCTTATTACAACAATACCACCTTTTATGCAATCAGTCAATATTCCACAACCATGTGTAAATTCTACGTCAGGTAAATTTTTAATTTAATTTTTTTTTATCTTTTAAATCCATTAAAATTGGGAATAAATTGTAAGAAACAATGGCCTACATCGACACGTTTGGATAAAACTTCGTTTATTCATTGACCCTAAAGCCACAAAAAAAAAATCCTTGTTTATTATATATAAAAATTATACTTGTTAAAATGTTTATATTAATTTTTATTAATTAAGTGTATTTTTTTTAATTGTTACATCAACATTATTTAATGAAAAAGTAAATAAAAATGCAAAAAAATTTGCGGTTTCATCCCCAATGAATGTATTATCAATAGCCTCGGTAGCGCAGTAGGCAGCGCGTAAGTCTCATAATCTTAAGGTCGTGAGTTCGATCCTCACCCGGGGCATTTTTTTGGACAAAATATTGTGAAAATTGTTCGATATTTAGAAAATTTTCAAAAAATTTTTTATTTTTCTTTTCTAGTTCAATTTTTTTTACTTTATATAGTACTAAAAAACATGTGAACAACTAAAACATTGATCAATATTAAATGACTATATTTCATTAAATATATTTTACTATATAATAAGAGAATTTTTTTGTGTAGTTTTAAAATATAATTGTATCATTTTTTTTATAGATGCATTGATGAATAGACATCTAATTAGTACGGGTGTAACAAGTTTTCAACAAAGGAAACCTCGAAGTGAGAAGAAAGCAATTCCAGATGAACAAAAGGATGACAAATATTTTGAGAGGAGAAAACGCAATAATCAGGCGGCAAAAAAATCTCGAGATGCACGTAAAATTCGAGAAGATCATGTATGATAATTAAATTCACAATAATAATAAATAATTTTTATTTTAAGCAAAAAAAAAAAAAATGATTTATTTACTTTGACAAAAAAAAATAAATATTGCTGTCAGCTCAATTTTTTTTTCTAAATTAAGGGGGGAACACCAGTTGTAACTCAAGAAATAATGCTTTTTACAAGAATATTTTCCAAAAGAACAATGAATCTTTTTAAAGAATATTATTTATTAGTTAAAAGTACATGTTAAAAGCTGTAATTTAAAAGAAAAAAAAAATTTTTTTAACAAAAACTTTTAGAGATATGAGCCATTGAAGTGGCGCCTTAAGAAAAAAGGCGAATTGCGGTGACCAGCATTCTGCAAGTATACTTCGTCTGAAATACAAAAATGAAATTGATTTACATTTATTATAAGATTATCTAGTTCGTGATCGAAGGATTTAAAAAAAAAAATTTGACAAAATGGCGACCTGTCAAAGTCGAAAGTATGATTTTCGTTAAAAAAATACGGTCGATTTTCAGCTATATAAAAAAAAGTTTTGCATAAAAAAAAATCCTTCGATCACGAACTAGACTTATATGTGTAAATGAAGCACACTAAATTTTAAATAAATCGGTTTAATGGTATTCGAGTAATCGTGGTCACCGACTTGGAAAATGTCATTTTGAGAAAAACGCATTCAAAGTTTCAACTTACTTTGTTTTGTTCAGAAGAAATTTTGTTTCCAATTTACAAAGAGTCATCGATTTCTGGACCATATAATAACTCTTCCGCAGTGGTTGCCGTTTCTAAATCATAGGAAAAGGCCATCTGTCGTTAGGGTCAGGTATGGCTGAAGCCACGGGACGCGCCGCTGCAGTGTTCTGTATATCTCATTTATTTTTCACCGGATCAAGTTTAAAATTTACAGACACATTTCTAAATATGTATACTTTAAGAAAATGCAAAAAAAAAATCGATTTTTCGAAAGTTACAACTGGTGTTCCCCCCTTAAGTGAAATTAAAAATATCGATAGAATTTCAGATTCAATATACGATTTTAATACTAAAAAAAATTTCTTAACATTTTGTAGATAGCATTGAGGGCAACAATGTTGGAGCATGAAAATGCAATTCTTCGAGCACAAATTGTTTCTTTACGTGAAGAAACTCAATCTCTTCGGCATATTTTAATGAAGCAACAGACTTCTAGTTTACAATCGATGGATCGTAGCAGATCAATTTCTGAAATAGGACCTATCTCTTTATCCAATGCTCGATCTGTAACTTCTTTAGTTGTCTAAATTAATTATGTATTTATAAAATTTTTATGTAAAAATTATAATCATAACGAATATATGTTATTAAAAACTCATATTATTGCTTTATATATAACAATAAGTTTTATTTAATCTATAGTTTATGAATATTAAATGTCAGGCGTATTATTATTGTTATTATTAATATGTACCATATTAATAGAATTTCGAAATATAGGAATTATTTCATAATATATATTATTTTAATGGAGTAATTCGAATGTAATTCGGCTATTGTGATATTTATACATAAATATAAATAATGTCTGTCTTACAATATCTTTGAGTGTAGATATAAATATTAAAGTTTAATTTGTATAAAAATACATCTAATTTTAAAAATAATAAGTATTGTGAAGTGCATAAATCAGTAAATCGTTTAAAATTATTTTGTTTAGATGTTAAATTTTCTTAAATGTATATATATATATATATATATATTCTATTACACATAGTGAGATATAAAATTGAAAAAGTGATATATAAATATACCCAAGTAGAAAACATATATGTATGTGTGAATTTATAATACATTGAGAAAATAATTTGGCACAATATGTTCAAATTGAATAATGAATAAAGATTCACATTTTTATTGCAAAAAAAATATATAATTTATTTCCTTTTTATAATTTTATTTAGTATATCATTAAATTGTGTATAATTATAATATTTTCAATATACAGTCGACTCTCGATAATTTGAATTTCAAGAGGCATCGAAAATAGTTCAAATTATGAAGAGGAAGTTTGAGAAAATTCAAATTAATAACAGTTTGGATTGCTTAAATGCACTTAAACGTGCTTCATCTAGAAAATTTTCTATTGACACTATAGGTCTGAAAAAACTATTAAATTATATTTTAAATAAATTCAAAATATCAAAAGTTTAAATTTACTAACTTCAATTTATAGAACGTCCTGAGCTGACAGAAATTCAAATTATCGAAAATTTGGTATTACTGACTTCAAATTATAGAGCTTCCAAGGACAAATTAGCTTAAAAACGACTTTTAATTATCAAGTGTAAACCATTGGTTTTTTTTTCAAATTATCGAGAGTTTTTCAAGGGACCAACATCCTAAAACATTTTTTATTTAAATAATTTTTATATAATATTTATGTTATAGTAATATAGTTTTTTAATATTATATATTGATATATATTATTATTATATATCAGTTTATAAATATATTTTTACATATTAAGATTAATTTCCTGTAGAAATTAGCAAGCATTAAGTTCGTGACAATTTTAGTGTCAACTAAAGACACATATTCACATGAAACAATATTACATTGACTATATACATGTAGAGTTAGTTTCAAGTTTAAATTTCATGCAATTATTCTGTCGACATGTAGATGATACGACGGATCTTGAAAATTCTCTTCGAAACACGCAATGAATGAGAAAGTTGAATATCTTCAGGAACTATATTTATACAGCTACATATACTATATATACATGTATATATATAGTTTTAAATGTCGTAAACGTTCACATCATACAATGAAACTTGCTCGCATGTATAATTAATAATAAATGAATAGCTATAGTTATTATTGATTTTCATAAACATATTATAAAAATTATTTCAATTTTAATGATATATTTTACAACGACAAATTATATGTTAATAAATATTAATGTAAGTTGTATATTTACAATTTTTTTTCAAATATAAAGAAATAATTATTAAATTATCCTCGAAATTAACGAATTGTCAATTAATAGTGCTATTAATTAATTATTAAAAACATTTTTTTAATTTGAACAAATAAAAAGACATGTAAATTTTCCTTCGTTGGATCATTTTTAATTAAAAAAAAATAGTATTCTTTATATCAAAACTTGTTCAAACCAACAAAATATGTTAATAATAAAAAAAATTGTAATTAACAATTTTATTCATCCATTTTTAAACTAAATGTCATTGATTTATTATAATATAATTAAATTACAAAAATTATATAAAGTGTTATATAAATTATATTTATAAAAATTATGTTAATAATATAAATTTAAATTTAATTTCAAAAAAACTCTAGTTTACAGAATATACATTTATTCAAAGACTATAATGTAGGGAATGTTACAAAATGGTAATGAAATTAAAAATTGTTAATAATTAATTCGGGATAAAAAAGAATGTTTGAAATTAAATGTTTTCAATTTCATTGTAATATTTCAATGTTTGAATATAGTTCGTCGGTTTAAATAAAGAGGGCCAGCAAGTCACCTGACTTGATAATATGAATTCATTGGATGTTACAATTTTCGCGCCAGTCTATTTAAAAATTTGAAAAAGATAAAATGAAAATTTTAATTAGTTTCTGTACTTTTATTTTATAACTATATAAATAGATGAAGTTATTATAAAGCATATTGTAATTTAGTTTAAAATTTTTCAATTCCAGTAAATCTATAACTATTAAATTTTTTTAACTTGTTTATTATATAGTTTACATAATTACGAAAAAGGAATAAAATAAATTTTGTTTCATCTACATTTTTTATAGTTACTTTCTTTTATTTTGCAATAGACACTTTCGAAATTTGCATAAGTAAGAAAATTTAACTAATTTGAAATAATAAAGAACTTTCTGCTATAAATTAGTTAAATTCAAAAGTGAAATTTTTTTCTAGAAAATTCAATGGTAAAATTTAATTAATTCATATATATAGAAATAAGTCAGTTCTTAATTAAAAATTGAAAATGATTGTGATATAAATAAAACAGATCAAGGAATATCTTAAAAATAAAATTTATTTTAATAAATCATAAAACTGTAATATTAAAATTTAAATAATAAAAATTTTTAGGTTTTTTTTAAATTATTTTTTTGTTAATTTTTTAAAATTAGTTCCTACTCATATTTGAAATCGCGCGGCTACGTTCTCCAACATTATTTGAGTTTAGAGAACTAAACTTGAAAGTACATAAAAGTAGCTATCAATGTTCAGATCACAGGCGTAAGAGGACTTTCATATTACTCTTCACTCATGGTCATAGACCATGAGTGTAAACACATTGTGGATATAAATATAAATAAAGTGATAACAAATATAATTTTTGACATATATTGTGATAGTAAATATTTAATTTATATTTACTTTTTTTTCAACGAAAATTATACATTCGAATATAAATTAAAGATTAGATTATTTTATATGCATATAAATTAGATTTTTTTGTGTTTGTGTGTATATGGAAAAATAAATACAAATGACTTTGATTTCCATTTGACTAAGAATTGTGACGTAGAAATATTTTTATTATACATTAAGGTATTGTTTATTATATATTAATTTCTCTATTATCTAATGGTAATTATACAAAATGAATTATTAATTACATGCGATAAAATTACAAATAAATTTCATAAAAATATTTAGTTTCAGCGACAATATATTATATAGGCATTGAAAATGGATATGTTAATGGTACCAATTTTGGCTCTCTCTGAAAATTCAAAAATATTAATTTCAACATTATTAAATCCTATAAAAGTACTGCCTACTAATAAAGGATTACCAAGGTAATATTAATTAAATTTTTAAATGTTTATGTCTTAAAATTATTTTTATTTTCTGTATTCATAAATAATTATAATTCATTTTTCTTTTATAAATTTTTCAAAAATTCATATAAAAATACTGATTAAGTATTTTATACTCATATAAGTAATTTAATATTTAGTTTTTATTTATAAATAATGTAATTATTAAATAATCCCTTGATAGTGTTTATTTATTTTTGAATTTAATACTGCAATTAAAACTGAAATATGTTTTCTTTAAAATTACCTTAATTTTAAGTTTATGTGTATATTCTTTTGGGTTTATGAGACAAAAACTTTTTTTTATTATTCTCTTAGAGATTGGAGAGGTTTGGTTCATGTATTTGAATTGCCCGGCGAGATAATACCTTTACTTTATAATCATAAAAATCCGTTCGAAGGTATTTTAGAGAAAATTGACAATAAAGCAACCTTAAAGGATCTCCAAAATGCCTTTAAAACAATCGAGAGATGGGACGTGTTCGATGACACAGAACCACTTATTGGTAAATTTTACTAAAAAAAAAGAAGGGAAAAAAATATAGATATTATTTTAATATTTCTTAAAATGAAATAAAAAAATTACTTCATAATTTTAGAAAAAGATGTCCAAGATTATGCTGAAAATCTTAAACGATCTCAAAAGACTGCCGAAGCTATTTGGGACAATAACGATTCAGAAATACTCACAATTGGTAAATTTTTTTTTTTATAAACTTGGTATAAAATTAAAAAAAAATTCTTTTCTTTTATATATTGACTTTTATTATAACTACATCTATTGTTATGTTTCTTATAAATTTCAGGAGATCAATATAGATCGAGGCAAGGTTTAGAGAAACAACATTACGATGCATTTATTTTATATGCAGATGAGGATTACGATTTTGCTTTGCGAACGATAGAAGAACTTGAAAAAGAAGATTTGAAGGTAATATTATATTATATAATTTCATAATTAATCACATAATGCAATGGATTATTTAAAAATCAAATTTTTTTCGCATTCAATTCAATTCATTTCAATTCATCTTTTTTATTTCATTTTCATTCAATTTAATGTTGATCTGTAATATTAATAAATGATTTTTGATTTAGGTTTGCACAAAAGATAGAGATCTTATTGCTGGAATATCAATTGAAAACGAAGTTATCATGACATTGATTTCAAAACGTTGCAATCGACTGATTGTGATAATATCTCCAAATTTTTTTAAGAGCCCAGCAAACACATTCTTCTTAGAATTTGCATATGCTGTGGGAATAAGTATGTAATATTTAAAAATTGTTAATATTTATTTATTATTTTTTAAACATTAATTGGAATTTAAATTTTAAATTGCAGAACAAAGGGTGAAAAAGCTTATAGCTTGTATCTACATTGATTGTGAACTTCCAGAGTCATTAAATTATATAACGAATTTGCGCTACAGTCGTAGAGAGTTAATCAACTATTGGGAAAAACTTTGTGATTCCGTAAGAAGTTCGCCACAAATAAAGGAAAGGTAATAATTAAGAGGTCTCTAATATACTAAAATGACAATTTATTAAATTTAGTCTTTAGTTTTGGTATATGGTTTGATAGGAAAATTACAAAAATTAAACAAAATTCTATGTTATATACAAAAATTGTCTATTTTATTATTAATGATTCCAAAATAACAAGAATTTAAAATATTTTGAATGAAATTTAATTTCAAATAACTACTTAAAAAAAAAGTTACAAAAATTTGATGAATGTCTGCCTATGAAAATTAACATTTTTTTTTAAAATACTTTTCAGTCAATCTACAAAAAAAGAAATCAAGAAGAAAAAAAATGAAAATTGTGTGGCTTTACATGACAATATTACTAAGGAAGAGGAGACAAAAATTCATTTGCCAAAGTCAAATTCATCAAAGTCTTTAAGTAAATATCTATTCGGAACAGGAAAAACAGATAAGAAAGCAAATAATCAAATAATATCAAAAAATATTAGTGATGAACAAAATAATGATTCTGGTCTTAGTTTACCTTCTGTCCCATCAGATTCTATAAGTCTTAGTTCAAATTCTTCAAATATACCCTTATCTCCAGATGCAAAAAAGCTTCTGCCAATAAAAAAAGATAAGAAAAAAAAAGATTCACCTCTAAAAGAATTTTTTAGAAGAAAAAAATAATTTGAATAAATAAATTAAAATTTTAACGTGCCTCAATGCAGAAATTTCTCTGCTCAATGTGTGATAATTTACCGACAGTAGTTAAAAAATAAATTTTATTGCTTGCCACTAGAACAAATCCCTATGTTATCGATTAATTTTGAAAAATAATTTTTCTTCAATTTTTTATCGATAAAAACAATTTTTTAAAATTATTATTAGACACAAGATCAATAGAAATAAAAATTATTATCATTTTTCAAAAAAATTTTAATGTTTTTTAAAAATTTTTTTTTACGAAAACTAATAAATGCTTCCTGATTGAAAATATATTAATGCCAAACATAAATTACAAATATTATATAATAATATCATAATTATGAATTAAGAATTACACAATTAAGTTAACAAAATAATGTACATAAAATGTGTAAATATTTTTAATGTAACATTTTCTTATATGAAAATAATAAATATTTTGCAATTTATTTTTTATAATTAAATACAATACACTTTATTTATTAGATTTATTATTATATTAAATTTTTAAGTTTTTTTTTGAGATTTTAATTTTTTAAAGTAGAACGCAGTTCATATTAAATTTATTTATAATGATTAAAATAAATTTTTTTTTTTATTTTGAAATTGTACACTTTAGTCTTATTAATGTAAGCTATAAAAGGATTGCGGAGGAATTATTATACGGATCTCTAGCAACATTTTACATTGCACAGTATTTTCCAAGAAAAATGGTGACATAATCCGTTTAGCGTAACATTACTTTGGATTATAATACAGTAAGTCATCATTTCAACTACGTTTGGAATTTTTGTTTTTTTGCCGTGAAAAAGATATTTTTATTTTAAAATTAAACAGTAAAATAAAACCTCATTAAAAATTTTCAACATTTTTTTCAACAATTTTTCATCATTATTTTGTTTTCTATTTTTGTCTATATTTATATGTATGTATAACTTATGGTTAAAAGTAATTTTTTTAAAAATTAATAATAATTTACAAATAAAAAAAAAATTCTTAATTATATTTATAATAAGTAAATATAGAAGTTTTTGAATATTTTTTTTATATTTAAATTACTGCAAAATAGATAATAATTAAATTAAATATTTATTATTTATAATAATTGTATTATTACTGTTTTAAATTGAATTATTGGTTAAACTGAAAAATAGTTTTCGCTGTAATTAATAATAATTTATTATTAATTTTATTCAAATTATTATCATTCTTTTTTTCATCACTTATTTTTACTATTTTTTAATTTATTACTATTATAAATAAAATATTTTTTTCATTACTCTATATTACAAAATAAATATTTTTCTTTATTGAAATAAATAAAAAATAAAAGATCAATAACTTATTGGACAATTAATTAAAAATATCTATGTAAAAAAATAATTTATTCATTTTTAGGTTATATTCAATTGACACAATTTTGGTTAATGATAAATTTATTATGCAATATGAATAATTATTTATTTTTTACTATAACATTAATATCTTTGATGAATAATTAGTAATTTTTCCCTGAATGCTATTCTTGAAGAAGTTAGTAAAGATGTATTACAAATTAAAATAATTTAAATAAATAAATCTTAATCGATTTTTTGATTAATAATTAAATTGAAATTTGAATTTCAAGTTAGCGCGGCGAAAATAGCCGAGCGAATACGAAGGCAACAGGCGGTCCGTTTCAAACGTGTTTCTCGGCGGGAACTCGACAGTAAGCATTCTGCGCTCGAAGTGTTCATGTCGTATGTTTAATATATAGGTGTGATATAACTACGACTATATCATAATCTATTATTTACAAATTAAAATCACATCTCTGACATCAAATAATGGCAAAGTTTTCTTCGTGTGTGTTGTGTATACGAGTGTCATTAAGTGAAAATAAGAAAATCACGTCAAAAGTGAAGTTAGGCGCTCACCACTTTCAATTTTGAGGTTATCTTTCAATAATATTGTTCGCGATCAAATTGTCAACTCAGTAGTTTTCAGTTGTCACGTGCATTTATATAAAATTAAACTGATTGTTCGTCAAATATTTTCAAGCATCAATTGAAAGTTTGCCTGTGTGTGTGTATATTTATATATGTCATATTTTTGCACAAAGCATTAAAGCGCGCGGGACTAAAGTAAAGTTTACTATCGTCGGAAGAAGCCGGGACGATGAATACTGTTTGAACTTTCGGAGCAAACACTTCTGTCACTAAAGAATTGTGTTTGATGACAAATATCAAACAGCAAAAAGAAACCGTCACGTAGAGATATCAGAGACCGGTTGTACCGCTTTGCTTTACGGGTCCATTCTTTGGTCGGTGAATCCGTATTCTCCGTGTTTCCTTTTAATAGTTCTTTGCTAGCGTGGGAAGGGCAGAGAGATTACAATCTCTTGTCGATCGGTTTCGACGATTAGTGGTTAGGAGTTTTGTACCTTTTAATTCAAGAAAATGTGAAAATTCACACATTGATTTATCTTGTTTTGTCTGTTATTTTTTTTCCCCTCACTCTTTTTTTGCTTTATTCAATCGCACTTTTTTTTTGTCCCACATTTTATTTTATATCATCATGAAAATTAATATTATTTCACTGGGAATAATGGCGAGATTATATTTAATTTGTGCAATTGTGCTTTTAACAATAATCAGTGAGAGTTTGTGCAATGATATTAAAGACTACTGTAATATGCATAGATTTGAAAATTTACCAGGAGGTCTCCGATTTACCAAGGAAGTTGTTACAACGGAGTATGCAACTGTAGGATCCTTCAAGGCCATTCACTGTTGTCTACGAGGTTACAGGAGTATAGAATGGTGAGTTTTTCTTTTATTTATTTTAAATTAGTGTAAAAAATTTTTTTTTATGTGTATAAATAATTATTATTATATTGACTGGTGTGACCCTTTAAATAAGGTACTCTTTTAATATTGTTACGGACTAAATTGAAGGTTAAAAAAAATTCTCTTTCAAATTTTATGATCTATATGCGAGTTAGGACAGGTTTAAGACAGGTTTAGAACTTGAAAAAAGGATCATTTTTCTCAAATCATAATAACAATAATATTCTTTTATTATATCATGTAAGTAATATTTCTTAATAAATTCTTATGCTCAAATTTTTTTTATTTCGTAATATTTAATTACAGGGAAGTTAATTGTTTATTTGTATATTGTTCGTTTTATTAATTGTTAAAATATCCTCGACGAAAGAAGACGAAAAATCAAAGTAATGTCGTAATATATATTAAGTTTGTTTATTTTCTTCCAGGAAGTTATGAAGTGAAATAATTTGTTAATAAAGCTGTTTATATGATACTTTTACGTGACTTGCATATATGGTAAAACATATAATAATATTCTCGTGAATATTCCGAATAATTTATCCGAAAAATAATTCATAGAGGAAAGACGTCTTGAACGAGAATTCTAACTCGACGTCGCGTCGGTGAAATTTACAACGTTTATATGATCCAACGATTAAAAGTAAAAAAATATTTTTCCACGAAAAATAATAAAAATTTTTATTTTGATTTATTGATCAAAAAACGTTGCAAATGTATTTAAAAATAAAATATAATAATTATAGAAAATAAAATTTTTGTTCTAAATCGTTGATCATATAAATGTGAACTGGATCGACCTCTAACTAGTAGGAATTTCCTAAAGTTTCTCATAATCTTCATTTTATACGAGGAATTAATTATAATCTATATACTTTGTTTATTATCCATCTGAAAATAAATTTGGATTTTTTTTTCATAAAAATCAAGTAATCGGTATTGAAATTCAAAAAAGAAATTGAATTTTTTTTTGTCTTTAGGGAAATTTTAATTTTCAAATGAGTAATTTTTCTGAGGATATTAATTTCGTTAATTGCTGTCGGTAAAATGATATTATTCCCAAGATGGTAAATAGGTATTTACTTGGTGATACGCATCATTTCGCACGTTGAGAGATGGGTTTGCATCATTTCCATTCAATTCTGTTGGTATAGTAAATATGTACAGTGTACTACAAGGTTTTTAGTGTTCAAATGGCACGAGCCACATGTCTACATAGACCATGCGTAATCCCCATGAGTTCTGATGCTTTAACTATATGGACCATACGGGATTCTCGCTCTCTATTATCTGATGAGTCATGACATTGTTGATTCGAATATATATACATATATACCAGGATTCTCGCCTGATGCAATAAAATGAGTTTTCTGCAATAAGACTTTTAAAGTCTAGGCAATAATTTTATATTCAGAAATTCAATTGCTTTCTTTTTTTATGATCTTCAAAGTACATTCTCTCAATATAGAATGAGAACCCGCCAGAAGTGCAAAATTAAAATTGATTATGAGATGTACATTCTGAGAACAATTTTTTTTTATCACGTATAATTTTATTTTGAAATTTTTTTCATTAAATATTTCATTATTTCTGTTCTTTGTATTTTTTTCACTAATATACATATTATTGTGAGCTTCTTTTTCTATACATGCATATATAAGAGTTTACTTCTTCAGAATCAGTGTGATTATTTTGTTGTTTTTTATATTATGAAAATTAACTGATTGGGCGTTGTCATTATCCTATGACCTTCGATACTTTGAGAAAAATCATATAATTTTCATTTTATTTATTCATTAGAACTGACTCATAGTTCGATAAATTAATATTATAATCTCGTGAAACGTAGTTTTCCAATAAGGAAAATCAGAAAGGAAAAAAAATGTAAATTGGTCCGTTCTGATATTTCAATTGCGCACAAAAAATTAAAATTTTTCCTAAGAAATTTCTGTTTCTTAAGTGTAATTCCCGATTCCAGGCACTATATTTAAAATAGTCTCAAGTAAATAACAATAAGTATGTATATATATATATATATAATGTCTCAACAGTTCCCGATTACCTGATAAGGTCGCGTTTTTTATTTGTTTATAAATAGTTCTCAGAAGTTACAATTATTATATAAAATACTTTATATAACTATTAGTATATACCAGATTTTATGAAAAATACGAAAAATTAATTTATTAAATGTTTTCTGAATTTTTAAAATATTTTACTTAAACATTAGAAGATATAATTACATACTTGAAGGTATTTAAGTGTATACATTATATGTGAATCATAAATAATGAACCCAGATTAATTTCCTCGAAATTGAAGTTAATATGAATTAATTCTTTTATCATGATGATTCTTGGTAATGTAAAAATTTGATAACAAATGAACAAAAAAATTACTAATTTTTTTTCGAATAAGAACAAAAGAAGATTAACAATTAAATTCATTATGCCCTGTTTTTTTTTACTTATAATATTTAATTTTTAAACAATGAACACATTAATGAAACAGAATATTTGCGTCATTTCGATATATTTTCATAATGTGTTGTATATATATATATATATATATATATGTTAAATGACACGTGACCAAAATTTTTTGTCAGTGACTCTCAAATATTGAAAAACGACAAATAAAAATAATTCAGCAATATACAATATAAATTAAGATAATTAAATAAAAATAGAAATTTAGTTATAAATATAAAAGAAGTGCAAAAAGTCCGTTTGCGATTATTGAAAATTTCAAATTATTCCTTTATTTTCATTTATTTGTGCAACGAATTTTTCTTTGCAATATGCAATATATTTTTTATGGGAACGTTAAGGCGTAGAAATTTTTGTTTCGAATTTGTTATAAATCAGTTCGATTCTCGCAAGATTCCAAGGGTGTTACTAAGAGGATTTTTTTGTCCCTTTTTTCGAATTTTGAGAATAGTCAAAAAGGTTTACAAAGCCAAATAGACTAAACTTTCGAGAAATTTAAAGGGACTCTTGGAATTATATTTTAGTTGATCCTCACTCTTACTTCAGGCAAGAAACTCTATTATCCTTCTAACAAGTGGAGTCTTACGAGTCTATTGTTCGAAGAGGTTTCCAGGTGTCAAACGGTATAAGTGGCATGCTACCCTCTATTTCTATTCACGCGCCAATTCGACAGCCCTCCAAAGTCCACAAGTTAGATAGTGTATATATGAATTTTAAATGTGTTTCGATTCACCTGTTACATTTTGCTTTTAAAAAAAATTCGTCGAAAAGAACATATCTATCTTTTTTAATGAAACGTTACATAAAAATTATTCATTGATTTAAAATCTGTTATGTAAAAATAAAAAACGTCTATAATCAACGATTAGGGAACAAATTATTTTTTAAGATAGAAAAAAATAAAATTTTTTATCATTGATACAAAAATTCATAGAATGTTTCCATGCCAAAAAAATATATTTCTTTAAAAATCGTTGATAAAATGATAAAATCATTACATACAAAAAGGAATTAAAATTATTTAATTACATTACAGCAATTTTTAATTAAAATGTTAGTCATATATTTGTGAAATTATTTTTTTTTTTGTCAATTTTATGGACATTTATAAAATGTACATATTTTCTTTTCACTTTGATGATTTTCTCTTCTTGCGGCCTTTTAAAATCCGCTGGAAATCTTTCAGAAACGAATCTTTAAGAGGGTCCTTGTACCAAAAAGCCGTGAAAAATTTTTCTTCTTAGAATTTTTTCATTCACTCTATACATATTTTCTCTAGTTAGTGAAAATACGAAATAGAATATCTAAAGTTAAAAAAAAAAATTACGATTTTTTAAAAAACAGGTTTTTTTTATAATTAAATAAGTTCTTAATGAATCTGTAATTAATGTATATGACGCAGAGTTTAATTAAAAAATATATCAAATGGGTATATTTTTAATCACTTCACGTCTCGATTATTATATTCATTAATTTAATTTTAATTATCCTTTTTATGATTTTTATTCTTTTTTCTCGCAATATTTAGAAATAGAAATTTCATGTAGGTATAGGATTTTTTTTCTTACAGAGCGAGAATAGTTTTTTATCTTTAGATTTTTATGATGATTTGATCATTATAAAATTTAAATTTAGCAGTACACATCATAGTAAAATGATTAACTATAGTTTTTTTTGCCTGACACTATATACATATATAAGCGAGGGATATGTGTAATTCACATTGCGAAACAATTGTGTGCATCCGCATTTCGTTTACGTGCATCATACACACATACCTGTGCTACAACGAATTCAGAATTTTTTTTTCTTCTTCACTTCCTTCCGCTATGTAATGTGACTTTTGCGCCATGAACATTTTTCCAAGAACTAAAGGGCAAAATTGCGTTGGCACACACACACAAACACACACACATGCGCACAATATTAAATGCAAGTGAAATAGCCGATCCGCAACTGTTCACCGGACTGTTGTACACATATATTATTCTTTACTGATGCTTTAGGTTTTTTTTCCTCAGTTTCATTAGTTAGAATCGCAAGATAATATCCCACATATAACACATAATATTGCAGAAATATATATTGCTGCAATGTTTTATACGTTACTGAAGACCGCAACGTTTATGATAAATGATTAGAAAACAATTTTTTTTAAAAAAGATGAAAAATTATAAAAATTTTTATCTAAAAAAACATATTTTATAATTTGTTGATCATTAAACATTGCAAAAAAAGTATATATTTTTGAGACTAACATTCATAGAATTTTTCATTAAAAAAAATTGTCCTACTTTAAAAAAGTTATCTACTTTGCCTACTATTCACTTACTATACTATTAAAACGTTAATAATCAAGAAGATGAATATGATTTGAAGATTTATTATAATGTTTAAACATATAATGGAAAAACACTTCCATTTTTTATCTTTTGTAATTTTCTTGTTTTACCATTTTATAAATTTCTTATTTTAGCCTATAATTCCATAAATCCTATATATATTTTGTTTCTATGAAAATAATTTTTTTTTTTAGTTTGCTGTTTGAGGGAACTTATCATATAATTATTATTGTTGTTCGATTTTTGTGTTTTGCATGCAGGTGAAGTGTGAATTAGGTCTTTTTTTTATAGTTTCTCCCCTCGTTTCATGCGTGTCATTTCGGTAATAATATAGACATGCAGTCTTATAAGAATATATATATATATATAAAGATCCGTAACTAAGGGATAAAAAAATTATTTCCAAAAAGTACACAAGAAAAATAGGTATACTTAAAGACAGTAATATTTCTACTTTGAAAAATTGCTTATTATTTTTCTTTGGGAAAGCTTGAATTTTTTTTTTGAAAAATAAAACTTTTTGTTAATTGAAGAGCTCCACGGAATAACGATCTATGGCACAATTGAAAAGCTTTGTTATGAGCTTTTAAAAAATATAAAAATTTTATAAATTAATAACAGCTGTAAGCGAATTATAATTGTAACTAATAGAATTAATAATAGTTACCAAAAGTGTAATAAATAACAATTTACATATACATACTTATTACAAACATGAAAATTTACGTTTTTTGAAAGCTCATAACCAAACTTTTCAATTGTGCCATAGACCGTTATTCCGTGGAGCTCTTCAATTATAATATATTTTATTATAATTTTATAATAAATATAAAATTTAATGTATATTTTTTTAAATATTTATTTTTATAGTTGTGAAGAATGGTAGTTTTAATTAATAGTAACTACTGAATTCAATAATTATTTACTTTAACTAATAATATTTTTAATCCATATAAAAATTCTGGAATGCATTTTTTTCCTTGTTTAAATTATTAGTTTCGTTTTATTACATATGCAGAATGTTGAAGCGTTTTCTTTCATATTGTGTTTATTTGGTTAAAATGAGAATTGTGAAATTGTATGTCAGTAGTCATTACTATTTTTCATTGTGTGCACTACTGAAATGGGTGCCATTCACAGTTTCATATTTCACTTGACTGGATCGAAGCCAAGGATATTTGATACTAAAAAGACGTTCACCTGTTACGCATGCTTTCAAAGTTATTATGTAAAAATTTAATTATGTCAATTTTATGTATATTTCTTTTTTAACAGAAGAAACACATAAATATAATGATAAATTGTATAAAATGTAGCTAGCTATTTGTTTATTAAATTTTATGATAATTGTTTACTAATTTCTTTTCCGTTTTCATGGATATATATTGTTTTATATATTTATATGCACAATGCAATTCTCACTCCTCATATTCTACAGTTGAAATAACTCGTACCTATAAAGCGTATATTTCAAGGCAATTATGACGAGTAGTTTTTTGAATGATAATCTCCGAGAGTTTGCAAATGAAAAAAATTGTGCAAAAATAATAATCATTTATGACAATAACATGTAATCTTTTAAAACTGCCTTTGATAATATTTTTTTAATATATTTAGAGAAAATTTTACATATTCGAAATATTTATTATTGAAATTCTAAAAGCATAATTAGTCAAATGTATAAATATGTCTTTATAAATCAACGATTGAAACAACAAAAAATACATAGGTATATATATTTTTCACGCAAAAAATAATAATATTTTTGACCTACAAATTTTTCTTTGAAAAATTGTTAATTGAAAAGTATTGCAAATATTTTTAGTCATTATAATAATTTGCATAAAAAAATATTTTTTCTTCTAAATCGTTGATCATAAACGTTGTGAACTTTAGCGATGTAAAATTTTCGAATTTTGTTAAGCATAATTATATTAGAAAAAGAAAAATATATATCCTCATGTAGATGAACTGGGAAATTCCCTCGTGAATCCTCTCTATACCGCTTCCAGTTGATTGTCAATTTTCTCAACGACGATAAATCGAATTGAAGCAAATTCTCGGTTAGGTGTGCGCGGGAAATATGAGGAATAGGAGAGAGGGTAATACAATAATTCCTTTCTGAGAAATTGCTAATAAAAATGTTGTTCCCTCGACGCCACGCTTGCTCAGCTCCCCTGCATACAAAGATTTTTCTGCCGTGCGGCAAAACCGAATGTGTGTACCAATACTTTACTCATTTTTAAAAGTTTCAAGAAAGTTCAACATTTAAATTCACTTAGAATCTCTTCTGCCGTTGACGTGATAAATTGCTGATTCAAGCTTGAATATAATTCAATATATATATACACTTGAACATATATTGTAGATTATTTATTGTATTAGTTATTGCTTCTGTTTATTTTTTCTTTTTATTTCAAAATTAAAAATTTTTATTCTTGTAGAAACTAAAACTTTTTCAATTTAATTTTGCAATATTTAAAGTCATGTGATTTTACATGTAAATATTTTTCACAGTTCTTCTCGCAAAATACTTGACAGATTGAGTTAAAATTTTGTAGAGAGCTCAAAAATAGTACAAATTCGTTGGTATATTAATATTTTGTCAAAAAAATTTATTCTTAAAAAATAATTGCACATATGCGGAAATTATTAAAATTGTATTGCCGTTATTATTAAATTTTTCTCAAATATGCAATTTTTTAAAATTAAATTTTTATTAATCAATTAATTAATTTTGAGTATAATTATGTATAATTATAAACTATATTAATTAAAAAATAAATTTAGAAGTTAAAAATTTTGTCTATTGTTAAAAAACTTGTCACATGCTTTATATATAATATTTGTTAATTAATTTATAATATATAAATATGTATTAATAAACTGTTAATAATTAAAATTATAAATGATAAATTTAAAAAAGCAAATATGAAAAAAAAATTTGTAACTCCCTTTTTTAAATTAAAATTCATTTGAGCAAATAAATTTTGCATATACGTGTGTGTGTGTGTGTTATATGGCGTTCATTAAAAAGCGTTTAATCCTTAATTCGTTGGTATTTCGTTGAATCTCGTTACTTTATTTTAGCGCTCGAGTCAGATGAGTCTCTCTTCATTTACTTCGGTGCATAGGAATAATTTGTTCACCTACCGTTTTGCAAAATGTGAAATGTCGCGTTTCACAAATACGTTACCGTTTACATGGAAATAAATACATATACATATATATATAATATATATTAGTCTAGTTAAGCTTCTTTTTTCCTTATACAGAGGTAATAAATTTCTATCTTTGCCTCTAAACCAACTAAAAGCAATATAGCCGTGCACAAAATAAGCAACTAATAAATGTTGCAAACTTCGTCTTTAAATATAAAAACTGTCGATTTACTTTCTAAAATTTTCCATTTTTACTTAATTGTATATTTGCTCTTATTAAATCAGGATTGCCACGGGTCAGGGGAAAGTCAGACAATTTTATGAAAAGTATACTAGAAAAATATATCAAATTTCTAAAAATGCTACTAAAATTATAATTTTTGAAATTTTCAATTCAAATGTTTGTTTCTCAAAATTATTGTCTTAATTTTTTATAATTAAAAACCTCTTGAAATATTTTCCTTGCACAGTAAAAAGAAGTATATCTTATTTTGAGGTAGCGTTTTTAAGACATTAAATACCATTTAATTGACTCAAATAATAATTATTTAATGCAAATAAATATTTATTTGAGTAACCGATTATTTGAATAATCAAATAAATTTTTTAGTAGCACACTGATATTGAATCAAAGAAAGCAGTTTTTGTTTCGACACATTAATAAATGCTAATATAACTGTATAAATAGGATTCAATAGTATTGTTTTCTCACAATCAGTGTATTTTAGTGGCAAATATTTATTTATATATGCGCTAAATTATTTATTTATTGACTTTATAGCCTTTCGGTCCAGAAGAGGACTTTCTTATTAATACGCTAAATTTGAGAGGAACCCGTTTTTCTTTCGTTCAGCTAGATAAAAAAGCTAGTAGAGCGTGTAATTTGCTCTTTTTTATAAACTTTGACAGTTGGTAATATGATGTAGGGAAAATGTGGTGAACGCGATATTGGAGGTAAGGGAAGATATTATTTCTCATATTTCTCTCGTTTTAGGAGCTTATACAGTTTTGGTCCAGAAGTATATATAACGATATAGAGTAGAATATCAGGTGTATATATAGAGAGTGTATTCTGCATTAAATTTGCTTCCAACAATTTTATAAAAGTCTCATATGTTTATTACAGAGATGCTATTTCGTTGCTATATTCTATTTTAAAATCATTTTTTAAAAATATATTCAAAACTATATATAAAACTTCATTATCAATTTATTAATATTTAATTTATGTATGTTGAATTTCATTTGTTAACTGATTCTTCATTGTTTGAATCTAAATTCAGAAACTTGTGTATATGTTAGAAATAGAGTGGAATCTTATTGTATAGGTAAAGTTCAGTCCAAAATCCTTGAATTCCGAAGGGTTTCCGCAGTGAAACACAGATTCCGATATTCTTCTTTCGGATCTGTAATCATGGGATCAAATCGAGATTAGACACAACTCCCAAAGCTCAACTCTGGTAGTGTACTCACACCCGAATTGTCGAAATGCCAGCGTTTGTATAATCATGAAATCTCTAGCAGTTCAAGTCAGTTGTATATGTAAATATTCTCTGATTTAATTGTATTCTCCAAGGAATTTGCGGTATTCTCTAATATTCTCAAAATCCATCAATCCCAAAATTATTTACGGAACGTTTAAGTGTTGACCAATTAATTTGCAAATGGATTTTGAATATAATGAAATTCACAAATTACATAAGACATTAATTGTTTAAAACAATAACATTAATTTGAAACTATCTTATTGATTGCCATAAACATAACAATATTTTTTTACTGTTTCAAATAGTTCGAGTCTATAGAAATTATTATTTAAACAAATAAAAACTTATTATTATTATTATAAATTGCTTATTAATAATTTAATTCTTTTCTTTCATAAATGTTGCAAAATTCAGATTCGTAGAAATGAAAATGTTATGACTGTATTTTCATATTTCCAAGTATAATAAATATATAAATTAAAAATATTCTCTCTAAATCTGAATCAGTAAAAAATTACTGATTCAAATGGTTTTTGAATTTTTTACTTTCAGATTTAGAAAATAATATATATATATATTATCCTATAAACAAAAAGTTGATATTTTTTTATTGTTTAGTTTGCAATTTGTTCCGTCATAAAATTATACCATAAAAATGTTATTGTATTGCATTTTATGATCTGATAAAGATATAAGATGTGTATTTTTTTCGTGTGCGGTAAATTCAACATAAAAGTAATATAAAGTCGCGGTTAAAATAGAGCATTCAAAAGTGATGTATATTCTTTTCTGAAGAGGTTTTGAAAGAAGTGAATAATACATTGTTGGGTTCACAGAAAACATTCACGCGTGGAGTTGTTTGAGTCGTCCATTGGACGGTAAACTAATCTAAAAGACCGAACAAAATTCGTCACGTTGTGACACAAGTATTAAATGCAGTGATTCGTGCATAGAAAGCTCTGCATTGCTCGGCCGCACGAAACCATTGTTGCGCTTAATGGCAAACGGTTTTATGAAAACATAAGCCACGTTCCTGCGGTTGTGGTTATGTACATGCCCTCATCTTTAGCGTACACATATTTGTGTACATGTATAATCTGCACATCGCTACATTCACATATACATTTTATATATGACTTTTTTGTTTTTATTATTTTACTGTACCATTAACAAATTTTGTAATTAATTAATGTTAAATTTTTAAACACTTCAAAATAATTATTTATATTTTAATTTCAATAAATATTTTATATTTATTAATATTAGATATATTTATAATTTGTTTTCATTTTTGAGAATTGTTCTTTATTAAAGTATATTTTATAACTTAAAGTAAAAGTTAGTTTCTTGTTTTAGAATATACTAAACTGTAATGCAGACTTTAAAATATACTCCATAGGTATATTTCTTTTTTACCTTAGGAAGCGGAAAAACATTCTTCATAAAAAAAAAACTTGTCGTTGATATTTGGTACCAGTAGATAACAATAGCTTCTTTTTTATATGGTAATAAACAGAGAATGTTATACAATTTCATTGGAAAAACCCTTTCTATCATTCCAAGTTATTACAAGTTGTTTAAATTTTGTAATATTTGTTTCAATTTTTTATTTAGAAAATTTAATTATTTATATAACTTTTTTTTATCAAATTAAAATTTTTTATTTTCATTTAATATATATTTGTTTTTCGTAGGTAATATAAAGAGTATAAAGAGTAATTTGTCATATCACGACGAAGGAATCAAACACCGCTTCAACACAAATGGAAATACCTATCATGGAAAACTGGGGGTACCCGGTTTGACCCGCCTACCCGCTTTTGCCCCACTCTCCCCTATAATTATGATTTATTTCAAATGATATAAAAAAATTTAATTTTAAAATTGAAACAAAATAATTCATGCAAATTTAACTTTCTTCAAATAATTATGCTGTTCATAAAATAATTTATTTGACATAAATATTATTTATAAAGTTTAATGAGAATTAAAATTTTCTAATATTATTGAAAGAACATATTTTCTGTTTAAGAAAATTCCTCTCATTTTGATGCAACTGTCGTAGCTAAATTTAGTTCTCCGTGGAGAGTAAGATACTTTGTATTATTTTTTGAATTGAATTATTTATGTTTCAATGCCTTTTATATATCCGGAACTTCATATATATATATTATATTCTCGCGTGATGATTCAATATCGAAGAAAATAAAAAAAAAAATGAGAGGTAAGGAGTAACATTTTGACATAAACGTGAAAAAAAATTGTTATCGAGCGCGAGAATTATACTATATATATATATATTGCCAGGAAAGATAGACATTTTCCTTAAATGGCAATTTAGCTAAAATAATTCAATATCACGACGTGTCTATCTGCATTTTTATTATCGTCGACTATTACCGCCAATGTCGCTTCAGGCGCTCTTAAAGAAAAAGATCAGAGTAAAATAAAATGAAAGAGGCAGGGGAATGAAGAAAAGCTGCTCAGTAAATTATAAGAAGTACCAGTCGTAAACAACAGTTTTCTTTTCCAACAATAAGAACCCTTTTAATTTAGTCTGGGAAAACATATATCTCTTTAATCTCAACGACTATTTTTCAAGAAAATTTAATTGAATTTTCTTTATTTTCTTTTTTATGTTATTGTTTTTCTTTATTACGTTTATTTTATTTTTCACTCTGCGCGCATTACATTTGAAGAAGTAAAATTATATTACTAATGACATATATAAAGCAAAAACGCGTCCACTGTATAAAAAATCATTCAGTAAAATTTTTACTTACAATCAATGAAATTTCACTGATATATTATTAAGTAAAATATTTGTCTTATTAAAATTTAAGAAGTTATAGAAGTTATCCATCCTCTTCCTCATATTATACATATAATATTGCATAGCGCCATTTTTATGAATGTGATTCCATGGCAACGATTTGTTTATTTTCACGTAAACTGGAATTTTTTTAAAGAAATAAGTGAAATTTTTAAAAAACAATTTATAAATTTGCAAATTTGTTATATATATATATATAATTAAAACGCATAATTGATAATTTAAGATTTCTGATTTTTGAATTATATCCTAATCATCTAGTAGAATTTCATGAAATTGATATAGATAATCTATGACATATAATATTGTATACATGGATATGTAGTATTTTGCTTTAGCTAAATTTGACGCTTGACTTGGCAATTAAATTACTTTGATCCTATCAGGGTTATATCGAAGTCAGTATCTCGTTCGTTTGAAACCTTTGATCTATTAGTTGACGAACAAATTAATCGAACACTAACTATATACACCTACACACTGAAAGATGATATGTACCATGTTTGTTTTTTTGGGTTTCTCACCTCTTTTACAATTGCAATATTCATGTGTTATGTTTCTAACATCATATTTTGTAAAAAAAATTTATTTGATTCGAATAATCGCTTTCTAGTTCACTATAATATCAAATAAATATTTATTTAACCAAAATAATATATATTTTTGTTTGAATGAAATAAACTGTATTTGAAACAAATACCTTTTAAATGACAGCTTTGGAAATTTTATAAAAAAGAACAGAAATAATTCAGTTAGTAAATTTTTTTTCATTGATATTTGTTTGAAATAGTCTAATTTACTAATGTTAATTGATAATTGTGTAAAAAAAGCCAAAATACTAAGTGAAAATTAATATTCAAACTTACCTGTAAAATGTCAAAATTTGTCACATTTTATTTATATTTTCCAAGAAAGTTTATAAATTTTTTAAAATTCATTACTACCTAACAATAAGTACTTTCCAAGTACTTTCATATGATATGTTGGCTTTTTATTTTTATAATATAGAAATATGAGAAATTTTACCTTGAATGTTATTGAACTTTTCAGGATTTTATCTGATTTTGAACACTTATATCTTCGCAGGCGATTAATGAAAAAATCCCATTTTGGTTTTAAAATTTAACTTAAATCTTCTTTATTCATCTTATCAAAATTTGGTGATGGAGAACGAGCTACTTTTTATTTTTATTCACTTTAAAATATCCACCTTAAAATACGAATTTAAAGGTTAAAAAACAAGTAATTTTATAAAACTGAAGTTGGTTTTCTCAATATAGATTTATTTGTATGAATTTTATTTATAAAAATACTTGTTTTTTAATCTTTAAATTCGTATTTTAAGGTGGACTTTTTAAAGTGAATAAAAATAAGAAGTAGCTCGTTCTCCATCACCAAATTTTGATAAGATGAATAAAGAAGATTTAAGTTAAATTTTAAAACCAAAATGGGATTTTTTCATTAATCGCCTGCGAAGATATAAGTGTTCAAAATCAGATAAAATCCTGAAAAGTTCAATAAAATTCAAGGTAAAGTTTCTCATATTTCTATATTATAAAAATAAAATTAGTTTCATATAAAAAATATTGTCTCTTAAAGCTATTTTTCTGCTTTATTTTAATTAAAGTTTATGTATACGTATGTTTTGTAATAAATATTTCAATAAAATGCTTGAGAGCACTTATAAGTATATTATATCAGGAAGAAAATAATGAGTGAAGACGAAGAAATCTCGTAAAAGCTATGTATACTTGAAAGTTATAACAAACTTCTTTCCAAGTTTTCCATAA
Organism: Leptopilina boulardi; assembly: GCF_019393585.1. Lineage (NCBI taxonomy): Eukaryota > Metazoa > Arthropoda > Insecta > Hymenoptera > Figitidae > Leptopilina > Leptopilina boulardi. Next base: position 1,052,866 of record NW_026137923.1, on the reverse strand, counting down.
TCCAAAGTCGGCGATGACTAACCACGTTCTGCCCAGTGACTTTTGGATTTGTTTTTCTTCGTCGTCTTCATTATTCTTCTGATAACGTATAAGTGAAGGAAAGTATAATAAAAGTTCAAACTTTTCAACCTTAAACTTGCTTTATATATATATATATATATATATAGTTGACAGAATATGCAATTATTAAAATAACGACAGTGAGAAAAAAAGCATCAGGTGAGCTCACGAATCAAGTTTTTTATTTCCAGATTTTGTTGTGTCAAAGATAATAAAATGACGACATCGTTAACGTTACTGCGAGTTTGCTCTTTACGTTTGATTTCTATCTCAGTATATACCTTCTTAACATGTAACAGGATAAAGGCGTAACCTACTGTTTCAAATTATTCCTCTAATTGAAAAAGGATTAGCTTCTTTTTCTTCATCTTTATCATTTGAAAAATACCTACTTATTCAAAAGTTATTGAAATTTATTAATAATTGTTATTTTATATTAAATAATTAAATATTTTTTTTGTTTTAGGTAAGTGCTGATTTTTTTTTATACCTTCAATAAATTGGTAAGTTTTTCTTCTAATTTATTATAGGAAAACATTTATTTATTATTATTAAATTAAAATTATTTTTTATATTACACGTATTAAGTAACGGTACAATAAAATGTCCAATATATTTTTTTCATTTTTGAAAACTTGTCTAAAAATAATATATAAATGACGTGAAATTTTGTTTATGAAGTTTATCATTATGACATTTATTTCAAACCAAAACATTATGAGCTGCATAAAATTTTTGCTTATGAAACGTTAAAAAGTTTATTTTAACGAGAGAAACGTGTCTTTCTAGAAGCACTACTTATAAATGCTAATGCAGATAAATGGTAAAATAATTTTTTAAAAAAATCTCGTGTTTGGTGAAGTTTTTCTCTTTCTCCAATATAATATTTAAGATACTTGTTTTTTTTTTAAGAGCATGCAGCATGATATATGTATATACGGATAAAAGGTGGTCGCGCACGCACGTCACTACCACGCAATATTATTTCGTCTAATTGCCTCGAAAGCGAAATTGCAAAATTGCCTCGAATTGCGGACTGTGCGTTTCGTTTGCCATTCTCCTCAAGGTCAGAGATTGGTCAAAACATTTCTTCTTTTCGACCATTTCCTGTTTCTTTTGCACCTTTTTTTCCCTCCATATATTATCTCAAAAATCTTCTCATCATTATTTCCCCCTCAAGTCCTATAAATATAATATGCCAAAAAAAAAAAAAAAACAGGATCTATTTTCTGTAATCGATATTCCAATATCCGCATCGAAAAATTTATAGGTATACAAATGTAGAAAAATTCGTGGAAAAAAAACAAGGGTAAATCCCTTTTGCATTTTCATTCATGAAAATTGCCTATTTCCTTTCCATTGAATTCGATTTTTTTTTTTTTTAATAATTAATATTGAATTACGCGATGATATTATGTTATACATATGTGCTCGTTGGATTAGAACTTGAAGACTTTCATACAGACAGGAAGGAACAATAATGGAGAGGCCAAGTCAGACGAGAGTCCAAGCCGCCTATTATCTGTCGAGCTCTCGTTTTTCCCTTTCCTACTATATATATATATATTCTTCGAAAAGTGGCAGGCTGCACTCCTTTGAAAGGTTAAACGCATAGTGGTTTCCAAGCGATATATATTGCCCCAACAACTGGAGGTGCCCCAAAGGCGCCGAGTGCCTCTTCCTTCGCAGACTCTGCGATAGTTTGGTCCCATTTTATTTTTTCATTTTTTGCTTTCTGATTCAGGGACAGAGAATAGCGGAAAAAAAAATTGTGAGAACTCTACGGAATTCTGCGCGCGAGAAACGAGCTCCACAAAGTCATTCGCTTGAAAAATTCAGCCCAAGTTGTTCCACAAAATTGAAATGTCTTTCAAACCGCAGTAATAGCCAGTGGCGATATTATATATATTTTCGTTTATAATTTCAAAGATATTTCGCTGTTTTTAATAGTCGAAAAATATTTTACAACTTTTAATAAGTTATATTATTACACTGAAAAAAAAATTTATATTTTATTCAAATAATCGGTTACTCAAATAAATATATTTATTTATATTAAATAATTATTATTTAAATCAATTAAATGGTATTTGTTTCAAATACATGAAATTATTGATTCAAATACAGTTTATTTAGCTAATAAAATAGAAATTCATTTAATTAATAATTCTGTATAATATAGAATTCATTTAATGTAACAATTCTGTAAAATAAAAATTTCAGCAACAAATAAATTTTAGAACTTATTCATGCATCAGATTCAGATTTAAAGAGTATATTTTTGTGGATTTGTTTTTCTTTTAAACTTTAGAGAAGTTTTAATTAAAAGAAATAATTAATTTTTCACTTATTTAAAATTCATGGCAAACATAAATTTTTGCGTGATTGAATATATATATATAGGTTGGGCGAATTGCATTGACTCCTGTATATGTGTAATATTATTTTTCATCTCATGGGTGACATTAAAGTTCAAAAGCACTCTATAGCACCATGTTTATTTCCATGGGGAATTAAAGTCGTACGTATATGTATATTCACACATCCGGAAAAGTATATATATTCACTCGTTTTTCTTTTTGCCATTCCTTTTCTTGTGGCCCTCGTACACACTCTCCTTGCTCTTCACCCTCAGATAATACGATTTTAGACGCCCACGAGTCCCGCGAGTAATTGTGATGAAGTGATAAAGTTTCACTTTAAATAGACGTGAAAAGGGAATCACGTATATACTCTCATTTCATATGAAACTTTTTTTTCTTTAAAATACTTTCCTTTTTCTTTTTTTTTCTCTTTGTGACGTGTCTTTTAAATATTTCACTCCTTTTTAACATATTGGTACTATAACCAATAATAATAATAATAATTGAACTAGCTTCAAAATTCAATTAGAAATTCTTTTGTATTAGAACCCAACAAAAACATCTTCGATGCAAAAAGTTACGCCAAGTAAAAATTATTTTAACCATCGAAAACAATTCGTGAAATGAATATTAGACAAGTAAATTATAGGATTATGTTAAGTTTTAATTGATTTTTTTAATATAAATAGGGTAACTGCACCAGTGGTGGATCAATTAAGCCTACTAAATTTATTATTTTGACTTTAAAGGTGTACAGATTTTTTCAGATGAAAAATATAGGGTAATCTTTATAATAGTATGAATTAACAAGTCTCCAAGGACACTATCATGTAGTTTTCGACCTGCTTGTAACGTTTACACCCCCTCACACCCACATTCAACAATAAAATGACATTGCTCCAGTCGTGAATCATTTACCCCTTTACACTACACAAAAATAACTTAATGATGTAAATTTTTTTCCAAAAGTATTCTATATGGAAAGAATTGATTACTTTCTACTCTAAAAATTAAAAAAATTTAGACTAAACAATTATTTTTTAAGATTTCATGTGAAAAAGCATAAAATCAACAATTGTTGTATTGCTTTGTTTTCCTAAATATTTTCGAATGATTTTATTTCATAAAACTTATCTATACACCTCCCCTAAACGATTGAAACATTTAGTTCAATTAGAAATAGCTTATTTTAACCTTTTTAACGCTGTTGAGCCACCATTGGTGCCTGATCCACCACTGGTGCATTTACCCTAATTAAATTTAAAAATAGGAAATTAGACAAATTATAATTTTAAAATATCCATGCTAACATTCATTTCTCGAATTGTTTCGATGGTTAAGATAATTTTTGCTTGGCGTAACTTTTTGCATCGAAGATGTTTTTGTTGGGATTTCAAAACTTTTTGTAAGTATCATTTAATGTCATGATTCAGTGCTGAATCAGCTTAGAAACATGTCTCTATCAGATCTTTATTTTTATGAATTTCAGATTTAAACAGTTGGATCAGGTCCCGGGTATCACATTTTAATAAGTTAGAAAAGAATAGAAAAAATTTTAAAAAAACCTTTTAAATAAACATAATGTTGTCAAAGATAATAAAAATTAATTAACAAAAGTTACAAAAAAAATTACAATAAAAAATTAAAAATTTCAAAATTTTTTGAGTGTATTAAAATATCCACAATTATATATCGAAATTTTAACCTAATTGATATTACTGGTAAGTCGATTCTTTACCGCGAATCTTGATATCATAAACATTGTAAATTGAAATTTTATCTCATTGTTATAATTTTCATATTTGCATTAAAATATTTTAAAATATGTATTCCCGAATCGAAGTTTGAATCCTTTTTAGCCCTCTTTTGAATCTGTTAAACTCCGGTTGGCCCTTCATTGAATCCAAAAAACAAAAAAATTAGAGCATAAGAGAATTAACATGGGCTCGAATCGAATATTCGATCCGAGCCCATACAAAATTCGAACTTTTGCACAGCTCTAAAAAAATACTTTTTTAATTATTTTGATTAAAGCAAATGGAAATTTGATTTCACACAATTTCTCTTTAATTACCCTTTAAAACTGGAATTTAATATTTTTTAAGCGTTTTCAAAAAATTAATAAAATTAGATCAATTACAAAATTTTTAATATTTTAATCAATTTTTAAACCCTACTTTGAATCCAAAAGTGGAATTTCGCCTTGGGAATTAATTTATAATTTAATAATTTTTTTTATTTTTGAAAATATATATTTTGTGATGCGCGTTTATGGAATGTTTTATAGTTTTAGAGAAGAAGTAGTTTTTGTTTATCCGTTTTATCAGAATAAATTTTTGAGTCCCTAAAGCACCTGTATATGCACTGTGCTCACATTTTCTCTCTCTCTCAATATAAATATATATATATATATCTCGTCTCCTGTTTGCACTGTTAGAAGACGAGTCAAGACATCGGGGTCACAAGGGACCCCATTATCGCGTTACTATAGGTTTCTATATAGTATCGGTACGAACGTAAAGCTCATGGGCGCATACGTGATTTGAAACTTCGCCACTGAAAGCTTTATGTTACGTTCTCAGAAACTGGTGAAGACTTCGAGCGATGGTAATGTGAAAAGATACTTGATAGATTAGATTATTTTCTAGGATCATGTTTTGAATAAAATATGCAGTTAAATGTCCCATTGACACAGTTTCACTTCTATTTTTTAAATATAAATATTCCGACATCTACAAAGTTAATAATAAATTTGTTCATCATAAATTATTAAATTTCGTATATAGATAATTTTTAATTATTTCGTTATAAAAGTCTGAAAAGCAGAATGTCGATTAAATTTATACATATTTTTATATAAATTTGATTTTCAATACTTAATGATAAATTGCAGTCTATAGTTTTTTTTTTATTTTAAAATAAAATGAATAGTTTTTACAGTTTATAATTGTATACGAAGTATTAAACGTTTCTTTTTTGTTTTTATGAAAGGCAATTTTGGGAACAGGAGTTTAACTTTTTTTTTATTTGAAGTTTTATCTTAGACAAAGTCCGTGGTGAGTTGACTTTGCACGCACCAAATATAGCTTTTCATCGGATAAAACGTGGTACAAGCGAACGATAGTGAACCGGTCTAAAAGTTAGTTTTTGCCAGTGAACCGAAACACAAACTGTTCTTGGAGTTTAGGTTGTTCAGGATATTTTAACCTTATTTTCATTCTTTGCACAGCTTTGATAAATTGTTTTTTATTATTCACGATGCCTTAAAATTTAAGTACTTTCGATTCGACATATTTGTGAATCAAATTTTAGTTTTCACTTCACTTCACTTGGAATTATATTAAGAGGATGCTTTTAATTCTTGATAAATATAGTTTATGTATAAGTGGTCACTTATATACATTTTTAAATTACTTTTTAATTCTACAATTTTTTTGCAATTACTTTTTGTGGAAGTATATAGTATTTATGAAAATTTATAATAACTCATCGTTATTCTCGATTTTTCTAAAGAGAAAGAATTCAGTGATAGATATAAATTTTTTAAACTTTTGAAAATTTAACACTTTTTATTTTTTTACGTTTTTAAATTCAATAAAAGGATGACATTTCATAAAATTGAAATTTGAAATCTACGTTAATACGATAAAAATAATTTACAAAAAATAAATATTTTAGTTATTAAAAGCAATATAATGAGCATAATATTACGTATACCAATTAAAAAGTATTAAAAAAATTTAATTTCGCGTATTCATCGCGATAATTATTTCTAATTTAAAATTTAAACTGTGTATAATTGCGATAATCCAAATGTGAAATTATATTCATTTTCTTACTCTTAAATATTTACTTCGTGATCTCTTTGAATCTCTTTGTTTTTTTTAATCCCCAAAGAGGATAAAATGAAAATTGAAATTAAGTCTGTATAATTATAGAATATATTTTCGCTACAAAATTTCTCTTAATGAAATAATAAATCTGATTGTTCTTACAATTTATGTAATAGATTAAGTGAAAAATTTAACAACAACAATAATTTGCTTCTATTTTATTTTCTGGTTTTACTATATATAAACAAACGAGAAAATAAAAATGCCAAGAAGCAATTTATTTTGCTAGTAATTCGACGCCAAAACACGTGACACAGTCGCGTGAAGTTACAACTATATGTATAGGAAATCAATCCAGCAGCTGGAAGGTGCAGTCGTTCAACAATAGTGGAAGGTTATTGTTCCCGCTTGAAATATATATATATATATATATATATATATATATTGATAAGAATCCAGGCGCGAATCGTGAGCAGAGTATTAAGTTGCGCTGGCGGGATCAAGCAACCTTTCTTAAAAGAAAGAATAAAAAAATAATATAAAGAATAAGAACGTGTGAGGCCGGATGTGAAGTATAAGATGCCGCTACAAAAAGTATGGCTTTATCTTCTCTTTTGCAAAAATTTTTTTTCCCTTATATACCTTCTTTTATTCAAATCTTCATTCTCTTTTTCTCTCAATTGAGACCACTATTATTCTTTCTTTTCGTTTATAGAGAAGAGAGCACGATCAATGCTCATCACCGCACATCTATTCATATACCTATACAATCTTTTTCTATATATAATGATCATTCGTATTTTTACCCCCGTGAACTTAGCACCTTTTTTCAAAGATATTCAATTTTTCTATAGAGTTCTCTACTCCTTAACCATAGTTCTACAGTTCTGTTACTACACTGAAAGAAAATTCATACTACTAAGTATTAAACTCATATTAGAGTTTAATATAAATGTTACAATTTAGGGAAAAAGTGCACCTATGTTGATTACTATTACAGTTTTTATGAAAATATATAATGATTTTAAGAGTAAATATTATTTTAAGAAATAAGAATTAGTATATTTATTTTAAAAATTAGTATTTTCTTTATGAATTCACAGAATACGAAATATTATAATAAATAATTTCACAAAATAGTAAGAAAAATAACATATATCCGTATACTTATTTCACATTTTGTAAAACTTTATATTAAAAGTCACGGATTTTCCCGAGAGACTACGAATTTAACCGAAGTTCTGTCTGTTTGCGGCTTCGTGTCCTACTCGAACTTCTACGACTTGATCCGATTTTCGAAAGTGTTGTTAACCAGCAGAACGTACCTATCAACTGTCAACACACGTGTTTCAAATGTTTATAGTGTTTTAAATTCTTTTTAATTTAAATTTATTTTCAATTTATAAAAAATATTTTATTAAAGTTATTTAATAATAATAAATTTATTATTAATTATTAAATTTATTATTATTTTTATTAATTTTTATTTTTTAATGTCATCTTTACAATTATTTAATTTTTATTTGCAATAAAAATTTTTATAACAATCATAATTTTTAATCTGAAAAAAAAGAAAAATCTATATAAACAATTAATAATAAAAATGAACCCAGCGTAACCTCTATAAAATTACACCATTGGCACTAGTAAACTATTTTTTATTATTAAGTTATTATAAGTAAACTTCTTTCTCGCAAGTGGTAAAAATATTCAGTAGTTAGTATATAAGAAAACGATATATGCCGACCCCCAGCGAAATTTATCGTTATGCGTATAGAATTGTAAGTGTAGGTTTCGTTGCGATCGTGTAATGTCTATGTATAAGCGAAATGAACGTGCGTGTTCATTAGTATGTGTATTAACCTGTATCGTAAGTGTGAATGTGTTGTTCCTAGTCTCACTCCTCTTCCTCCCGAGAATTAACGGAAACGTCCGACAGTTTCCGCTTTTTTTCCCTTTTCTTTCGACATTCTCAATTTTTCGTATAAAGTTTTACAAATATTAGAACGCTACATTCCATATAATGCAACAACTCTATGAGTTTTTGAAAGTTCATAATAGAAATTTAATATAATATTTTCAAATATTGGTAATCTTTTTACGTTCTTTCTACAATAATTATTAATATTTGAAAAAAGATTTTAAGTTGGAACTTTAATATAAAGTATATTGAATTTTAATAAAAAGTACACTTTTCCCTAAATTCTAAAAGAATATATTAAAATGTAATACGCATTTTGTTATTTTTTCCTATGAAATTTCTTTCAGTGTATACTTTCAATAGTTCCGTCAATTAAATAAGGAAAAATCGAAAAAACGAAAATAAGGTGCTAAGTTCACGCAGCACCTTTTTTAACGCTAAAAAGAGTTCTGATACGATAAAAAGGTTCTCAATAAATAGTTCTATAGTTCTATTAAAAAAAAATTAATAGTTCTAAAAAAAATTTTTTTTTTTTTCTCAAATTTTTTCAAAAAAAAAATTTTTTTTTTTTTTTCAAATTTTTTCAAAAAATTTTTAAAATTAAAATTAAGAATTTTTAACATCAAACATCCGTACATACACTTATTACAAAAATCTATAAATCACCAAAATTTAATAAAAAATGCTAATCAAAGTCCGATAAAAATTTTTTTAATTAAAGTTTATCAAAGTTCCAACAGTTCTGACCAGAGTTCTGATAGCACTTTTAAGAGTTCTTTAACTTATTCTATTGCAATTTTTAAAAAAACTCAAAATCAAAAAAGTTACAGCTTATCAAAGACCGCTGAATATTTTTGTGATTTGAAAATTCTTTAAAGTTCCAACAGTTCTGACCAGAGTTCTGATAGCACTTTTAAGAGTTCTTTAACTTATTCTATTGCAATTTTTAAAATAACTCAAAATCAAAAAAGTTACAGCTTATCAAAGTCCGCTAAAAATTTTCTTAATTTAAAATTGAATAAAGTTCCAACAGTTCTGACCAGAGTACATGATTTAAAACATGTTATAATGGACTAAAAAAATCTCTAAAATTCCATTACTGTTTGAAATTTATAAAAAAAACTTTATCATTTGAATATGAATCATAATTTATGAAATTTTCAATTTAAAATCTCCTAAAAATCAATAATTTTTAAAAAAATTAACTCAAAACTCCTCTAAAATTTTCTTTGCTAAATTTATTATTTCTAATATCTTTCATCAAAATTTTCTGAAAATTTTATTATTTACCAAACATTCTAAGTACAAATTTTTATAAAATTTATTATTGTCTAAATCTTATAAAAAAAAATCAGCAATTTAATTTTACCAAAATTTTGAATAAAATTTCCCGAAATTAAATTGTTCTTAACAATTTCTGATAACCTTAATCAAAGTTTTCAAAATTTTCATTAATTAACACTTTGTCGAAAAATTTCCTGAATTCAAATTTTCCAAACTTCTATTTGTGTTCCTCTTGATATTTCAATTATTTCTAAAAAACTTAAATATATCCCTACCAAATTCAATTACTTCCAAAATTTTTATATAAAATATTCTTCTTTAAATTTATTTTTTCAAACATTTTAATACAATTTTATCATAAAAATTTCTTTAAAATTCAATTTTTGTTCAAAATTTTGTCAATAATCCTCAGCAATTCAAATTCACAACAATTTTAATTAATAAATTAAATAACAAAATACTAATAATTAATTTACATTAATTTAATTATAAATTTTAGTTTCTTTAAGAAATATGAATAAAATCAAATGTTGCATATATTACAAAACAGTTTTCGGTATGATGATTACACTACTTGTTACATGTGCAAAAATAAAATCATCATAGAAAAGAAGTATGGATTTGAGATTCTAAAAAAAGGTAAAGGAAGCAAATAAAGAACTCTAAAAAAAGTGCTATCAGAACTCTGGTCAGAACTGTTGGAACTTTATTCAATTTTAAATTCAGAAAATTTTTAGCGGACTTTGATAAGCTGTAATTTTTTTGATTTTGAGTATTTTAAAAATTGCAATAGAAAAAGCTAAAGAACTATTAAAAGTGCTATCAGAACTCTGGTCAGAACTGTTGGAACTTTATTCAATTTTAAATTGAGAAAATTTTTAGCGGACTTTGATAAGCTGTAATTTTTTTGATTTTGAGTTTTTTTAAAAATTGCAGTAGAAAAAGTTAAAGAACTATTAACCCCTTCACTGTTATTGACCTCTGTAGAGGCATAAAAATGTCGTGCCACCAGTGTGCATGACCGCTATAGCGGCATCTCAAAAAAAATAAGTAGACACAAATATGATAAATTATCGATACTTTACTTCATTATTTTAATAATCGTTTACTTCATTATTTTAACAATACAATAAACTTGTCAATGGGTATTCTTAGATTTTCGGGTTTTTTTTAATATCAATTTAAAAAAAAAAATTTTTTTTCCCACATACGGGACACTGAAGCTTTATTTTTGCTACACTGCGAAGGGGTTAAAAGTGCTATCAGAACTCTGGTCAGAACTGTTGGAACTTTATTCAATTTTAAATTCAGAAAATTTTTAGCGGACTTTGATAAGCTGTAATTTTTTTGATTTTGAGTATTTTAAAAATTGCAATAGAAAAAGTTAAAGAACTCTTAAAAGTGCTATCAGAACTCTGCTCAGAACTGTTGGAACTTTGATAAATATTAAAATGAGAAAATTTTTAGCGGACTTTGATAAGCTGTAACTTTTTTGATTTTGAGTTTTTTTAAAAATTGCAGTAGAAAAAGTTAAAGAACTATTAAAAGTGCTATCAGAACTCTGGTCAGAACTGTTGGAACTTTATTCAATTTTAAATTCAGAAAATTTTTAGCGGACTTTGATAAGCTGTAACTTTTTTGATTTTGAGTTTTTTTAAAAATTGCAGTAGAAAAAGTTAAAGAACTATTAAAAGTGCTATCAGAACTCTGGTCAGAACTGTTGGAACTTTATTCAATTTTAAATTCAGAAAATTTTTAGCGGACTTTGATAAGCTGTAATTTTTTTGATTTTGAGTATTTTAAAAATTGCAGTAGAAAAAGTTAAAGAACTCTTAGAAGTGCTATCAGAACTCTGGTAAGAACTGTTGGAACTTTGATAAATTTTAAAATGAAAAAATTTTTAGCCGACTTTGATAAGCTGTAATTTTTTTGATTTTGAGTATTTTAAAAATTGCAATAGAAAAAGTTAAAGAACTCTTAAAAGTGCTATCAGAACTCTGGTCAGAACTGTTGGAACTTTGATAAACTTTAATTAAAAAAATTTTTAGCGGTCTTTGATAAGCTGTAACTTTTTTGATTTTGAGATTTTTAAAAATTGTAATAGAAAAAGCTAAAGAACTATTAAAAGTGCTATCAGAACTCTGGTCAGAACTGTTGGAACTTTATTCAATTTTAAATTGAGAAAATTTTTAGCGCACTTTGATAAGCTGTAACTTTTTTGATTTTGAGTTTTTTTAAAAATTGCAATAGAAAAAGTTAAAGAACTATTAAAAGTGCTATCAGAACTCTAGTCAGAACTGTTGGAACTTTGATAAATTTTAAAATGAAAAGGTTTTTAGCGGTCTTTGATAAGCTGTAACTTTTTTGATTTTGAGATTTTTAAAAATTGCAATAGAAAAAGCTAAAGAACTATTAAAAGTGCTATCAGAACTCTGGTCAGAACTGTTGGAACTTTAAAGAATTTTCAAATCACAAAAATATTCAGCGGTCTTTGATAAGCTGTAACTTTTTTGATTTTGAGTTTTTTTAAAAATTGCAATAGAATAAGTTAAAGAACTCTTAAAAGTGCTATCAGAACTCTGGTCAGAACTGTTGGAACTTTGATAAACTTTAATTAAAAAAATTTTTATCGGACTTTGATTAGCATTTTTTATTAAATTTTGGTGATTTATAGATTTTTGTAATAAGTGTATGTACGGATGTTTGATGTTAAAAATTCTTAATTTAATAATTCTTAATTTTAATTTTGAAAATTTTTTGAAAAAATTTGAAAAAAAAAAAAAAAATTTTTTTTTGAAAAAATTTGAAAAAAAAGAAAAAAAATTTTTTTTAGAACTATTAATTTTTTTTTAATAGAACTATAGAACTATTTATTGAGAACCTTTTTATCGTGTCAGAACTCTTTTTAGCGTTAAAAAAGGTGCTGCGTGAACTTAGCACCTTATTTTCGTTTTTTCGATTTTTCCTTATTTAATTGACGGAACTATTGAAAGTATAGTAACAGAACTGTAGAACTATGGTTAAGGAATAGAGAACTCTATAGAAAAATTGAATATCTTTGTAAAAAGGTGCTAAGTTCACGGGGGTCGTATTTTTCAAGATATTTTCTGTTCTTTTAATTCTTGTTAATGATAGAATTGAAATTCATTTCAATTACTTTCTATCACTGAAATTTTAATAACGTTATTATTATGCAGACATATATATATTTTATGTCAAATTTGTCATATTAAATATATGTGACAAAAATCGGAGATAAACCAAAAATACATCTCTCTGAATATTTTTTGTAAAGATACTTTTAATATTAAATGCAGATTTTTTATAGTTAATTTAATGAATTCTGATTTCATGGTATTAATTTTTTTAATAACGTTATTATTATGCAGACATATATATATTTTATGTCAAATTTGTCATATTAAATATATGTGACAAAAATCGGAGATAAACCAAAAATACATCTCTCTGAATATTTTTTGTAAAGATACTTTTAATATTAAATGCAGATTTTTTATAGTTAATTTAATGAATTCTGATTTCATGGTATTAATTTTTAAGATTAAATTAAAATGATGCTGAAGTCCACAACGTTTTTATAAATGACAACAACAAAATAATTAGACGATATGTATTACTTTGAATTAAAATTAAAGTTATTCGGGTGTAACTGGTTTTTATGAAAGTAATATAAATTTCTTGAAAGTTTGTGTAAATCAAAATTAGAGATAAATTGACTTGAAAAAATAATTCTATTTTAATTTTCCGTTTTTGAAAACGTTGCTGACTTCAGCCTCATAAATTAATTTTAATTTCAAATATAGAAAAACAAATTTTAAATTTCTGAAATTTTTAAAGAGGGATCTGTAGTGGGATTACGAATAGCGTTAATTGCTATGTAGCGCTTTTCGCTATTTAGGGTTAAAAACTTATATATTTTTAGTGAAATTTGTTCCAAAAGATGTCCAAAATATAATAGCGTTGACAGTTTCTTCAAAACTTAAACTGCAAGATAATAATTCAAAAGAGAGTTTAAACATAACCACACTAGATAAGACCTTTGACATAGAATTCATGTCAATTTCCTAAAAGATTTTATCTATACGTAGCAAACTAATACACGACATGAATGTGGAAACAATTTTCTAACTTCATGTTTGCCAACTGTTACCTTCAAATAAAATAATTTACAAAAAATTATTTGATTAAACATTTTGATTATTCAAACAAAAACTTTAACTATAATTTAATTTTTTTTACCATCGAAATAATTGTACATACTAAAATTTTTTTGAGTCAAATCGCTACGTAACGAAATTTTCATAGCGCTGTTGCTATTCGTAATCCAATTACTGAAGTTTAGGTTATAAATTTTAAATCAATTTTTGAGACGTCGACTATTTTTAAAAAATAGAAGAGAGCTTAAATGTGTAGATTTGATACCAAATTGTAAAATGGCATATTTAATGGTTTAATAATAATCTATAAAAAGAAGTGCTAACCCCAATTAATCTTTAAAAATAATATTGAAAAATAAAAATAGAAGTTGTCCGCTTCATACAGAATGCTCCATTTATTTATCTATCTTATTTATTTGGAAATAAGATTAAAATTTTACTTTGCGAATTTAATTTAAATGCACACGGAGAGGAGAGATTTAGTCTATTCTACTAAACACGTTTAGTCCAGATTCTACTAAACAGCGTAGTCAGAGGGACTACTATAGTTCTGTCACACAAAAAAATTTACCGACAGAATAAAAATGCACAAATCTGATTGGTTGTCCACAATTAACCAGATTGCGGACAACCAATCAGATTTCTATATTTCGTTTCTGTCGGTAAATTTTTTTCTATCGATAATCGTGTAAATTTTTTTACTAAACAGTATCGTTCATTTAACTGAATGTTTAGTCCGTCCAAAATGAACGATACTGTTTAGTAGATTTAACTGAGATAGTAGTAAGATCTACTACGCCCTTCTCTCCGTGCATTTAAATATAAGGAATGTTTGAGTTTTGTACATTATTAGAAAACAATATGATCATACATTAAGTGTTGGTTTTATGGAAAAGTTACTCGTGTGAAGAGTGATGTGATTTGCAATTAGTTAATATACACTTGAAGGCGAAACATAGAACCTGTCTATAAAAAGTGAGACCGGATGCAGGAACCGGAATGATACTTCCTGTAGGTGGCATATTCTAGGTGGGTGATGGTTAAACATTCTCATAGTTGCGTGTTATACACGTGTAGAAAGTGTTTTAGCTAATTCTCGCGTCAATCTTGTAAAAAAATTAAAAAAAAACTTGTTCCGTACGGATCAATAAATTAATGACTAGAATTATTAGATAAGCTTCTCATGTACCTTGTTAACCTTTAATAGTTCTTCTATCTATATTTGTTCGAAAATCTTTTCTCGCTTTGTTTCGCTCCTTTATCCAAGCGTCTTTCATCAATAAGCTTCTTGTTAGCTCACTTCATTTCACGGTGATTCATCGAGCTTCTCTGTAATTTCACGACCACCTTGATAGCAACTCTTGGGATTCACGATCTTCTTCTATAAGCAGTTGTACACATCCACATATTATGAAAATTACTTTCGTGTCATCAAACTCGAAATTATAACTTGTGTCAAAGGATCGCCTCTTGAAATATCAAGGTCAGCAGATAACGTCTGACGTTGCAAATTATTAGCGTCTTTTATAAAAGTATTTTAAAGCAATCTTTTAACTGAAAATGTTCTTGATATTCGCATCTTTCAGAGTGACGACGAATGTGTTCCTCAGACCTGTTTTCTCAATGACAAGGTAGGGAAGCCTGGCTGTTTTTTTTTCTCAAAATGATGAGTCTCGAATTTACGAATGTATTAAAAAAATGTCGGTCTACAAAAAAAAAAAAATTTGTAAAACATGTGTTCCTATTAATTACATTATATCCCAACTTGATATTCGGACAAATTATCATTTCTATTTATAATCTCTTCGATCTTAATAAGTTTGTATCAAAATACCTGTTCTCTAAATGACAATGGTATAAAAAAAAGTTCATTATAGTAAAAATCTACGTCCAAACACGACAGGTGATTTGTATATAAAATATCAGAATATTAAAAAACTTGTATACATTGTTTTTTTTTAAATTTACTATATGATTTACAATAGTTGTTTGAAGAGAGTCCTCGAAACCTTATATATTTTATATATAATATTGGAAAAAGCATAAAGAACAAACAATAAATATTTCTTAAAGTTCAAGGAAGTGGATTCTTCGTGGACCCAATGTATATAGTGTTATTCCATTATTATTGTTCGCAGAAAATATCAACATCTTCAACAAATATATAATATATAAAGAATGAGAGGCGGTTATGACTTCCCTTTGTTCAAAGTTCTAACTCGTCTTGGATTCACTAGTCGCTCCTTTCTCTTTTTTTCCCCTCTTTTTTCAATCTTCTCTCACTCTCGCACTTCCTTTCTATGTTCCTCTTTGTTTCTCGTTCGTAGACATTTTACCGTCGGCTCTGTACACTATCATTGTATGCGCGAAAGGAGAGATTAAACTTGTTGAGACAACAAAGCATGACAAAACAAACATTTCTAACCGTTTTCACACGTTCACATGACTTGTTATACGTGAAAAAAAGAGAGAGATATGTTTTTTTTTTGTTTCATTTAAATTATGAGAAAAATGACTTGTATAATGACTTTTGCAAATATTCGCGCAATAATTATATACTTTTCGTGAGAGTTATATAAATCTATTTCAAATGTTTCCTAAATCAGCAACCTCGCTAGAATCCCATTGAAATATTTGAAAAGTAATATATTTATTAATTAGATAATTGTACTATTTGGTTTCGAGGTAGATGAACGTGCGTAAAACTATTTCTTATTAGTATAAGATTTTAGATTCTCAATTATGTTTATGTATATATATATATATATATATATATATATATATGAATAAATTAATATAATGCAGATTATATATGTCTTGATGCACCTTGAGTGAGAATTGAACATTCCATTCAACGCTAAGGGTCTATTGTCTGACACTCTGATTATGCAATTCAAATCGAAATTATTCTACTAATGATTCTCTTGTGTCCATTCGAAACATTGCTGTACTCATTGGGTATTACGTAAAACGAGTTTATTAAGTGGAAAGATGTTTTGGGTTGCAGGCTTTCAGTATCTATAATCATTAAAAATTGTTAATATCATTAGAAGGTTGATTTTCAAGAGCTTTGATATTTTCATTCTTCAGTAATGGAAAAGAGAAAAAAATGTTCTTATACGAGGTAGACTTTTTTTAAAATTCGTAAAATTTGTCGGAATTTATCTTAAAAATTCAATGTTTCTTTTTTCTCCGCGTGTGTTGTGCACTTAGGTATTTGTCATTTAATGACGAGTAGCCTCTTAAACAGACAGCTATCGCATCTTCTCTGGTGACATGTTTTGAAATACGAACCAAACAATATCATTTTGAAATATTTCAGTGTCTCACTTTTATGCAGTAGCTCTGCATCTCTGCTATCAGTGATGATTAATTGCAGAATGCAATTCGTAAGTACTCTATACAATGATACTTTGCTAATAGATAAATAAAATATATTATTTTCTTCATATTGAACTCAAAATGAGTAGCGTACGCTACTCATTTTGAAGTACAGCAGAAATGATCTGGTTTGACTCATTTTGAGTTTTTAGTGAAATGTTTCAAATTTTAATAAACATGAAGTTGTCTGTTAATTCATTTTGATGCAGATCTCACAATAAGGTGCAGCAAAAATGAGTTCAGTTTTTTTTCTGTGTACCCTATTAAAAATTGTCTACTGACTCAGTACTGGTACCAGTATACTGCATCAGCAGTGACATCTTTAAATTTTTGGTGGGATAAATTTTGCCTTGAATTTTCAGTCATGAAAATTTATTTAACGGCTCTTTAAAATCTCATAAGTTTTTATTTTATACCATATCCAACATAACTTTTCCAATTTAAAATTGATTTTATTTTGAAATCGTAGCTGAGATTCAAGTACTAATTAGAGTAATTTTGATTTTAGTGTATCATGAACAATGTTATATCGTCCCTTTAGGAGAGGAATTGCTTCACTGAACGGTCATTAAACGGCAACAACATGTCGTATAACATTGACAATAAGGATCGTAACGCTTCCCAAACAATGCCGCGTAAATGACTTCATCTAAAACTAAATGATGTCATAACTGTAACAGGTCGTTCGATAATTAAAAAAAAAAGATTGTTAAAATTTGCGTCATATTGCGAAACAAATCCTATAAAAAATTCTATATAATATGCTCTTTTTTAAAACATAAGTAGAACATAATATAACATAAGTCCCCAAATTTGGTAACGAATTTTATTTTTTTCTAGTGAAATTACTAGAATTCACGTATATTTTGAAAGCAATTTTACCTCTTAGAATACAATTGTGGAATAATTAACGATGCTATAAATCTCATTAATTAGTACATGAAAATTCAGTTCATTTCTGCTCTAAATGGTAATGCAACCGCTTAACAATACAAACGACTGGTGGTAAAACATTAAATTTGATAAATCATGTTTCAAAATCAATGGTTGATAAAGATTTTAAAAATAGCTTTACAGTTATGTTATCTCCTATATTTAGAGAGAAAAAAAACTTAACCTCAGTTTTGTTGCTTATCATTATGAGTTTATCACAATTGGGTTAATAGTATAGCAAACTTCACATTTTGCTCAAAATGATCCTGGCGTACGTTGGTTATAATCTAAACCAAAAATTTTCTTTATAAACTGGACAGACAACATATTGAGAATATATGTTTTTAGCAATCATCTAAAATTAATTTTTATCCATTTCCAAAAAATTTCTAAATATACTCGTAATTAAAAAAAAACTGATGATAATAATAACGAAAAAATAATGATGATAATAATAATTAGGGGGAATTTAATTATTTAAAAATACAGATTGACAAGATCTCATTAGTTAAATTAAAGAGTTTTAGATTTACAACGAAGTATATAAATGACATAAGTTGTGGTTGATTATAGTGAATGAGGTAATTTAACGGGAAAGCTGAATCAAACTGACATTACGTCAGTTCCTGTTTGCACTTTCCTGTTATGGTCACCCCCATACATGTCGTTTACACCGTGGAAGCTATCTAGTTGTTAAACACGATCGATCGACAAGAAGTAAAACTGTTTCTAAGAATTCACGCTCACGCGATACAGTGGAATTACTTTCTCTTAAACACGTTGGGCGAAGAAAAATCTGCCTTATTTCCATTGAAGAATGAACAATTTATACGTATATATAATAGATTAAATATCCGCTTTTAAACGGCAAATAACGCTTCTTAAAAATATAAAACAAATTCTCTTCACTGAAATTCAATCTTCAACAGGATATTGAAATCCGCTACTCTTTTTTTAGGAGGAATAGAGAGAGAGAGAGAGAGAGAGGAATTGATTCTAAAAAAATATGATATTGAATTTTTCGTTGAAAATGTAAAACATGGATATACGTTGTTTCAGTTAATCAATACATTAATAATAGTCAATTAATAATTGATTACAATTGTTATTTTTTAAAAGAACGTAAAAATATTTTTACTGCGCCATTCCTTACCATAATATAATTTAGTTATTGTGTTGCAAAGTGCATAATCCTTTTTCTCGAAACATATATTATATAAAATCGCAAGAAAAATAAAAGGAAATAATAAAAGAGAAGGCAATAAAAAACAATTGTAAAGTTGTACCTTTGTGTCAAGATTGTCGTCTATGCTTCATCCATCATTCTAACCGTGAGGAGATTATGTCCAGGTTACAGCAGCAATGGCATTCCAGTTCTTCCTGGAACCAATCAAGCTTGCTAGAATTCCCTTGGAACGAAGGCATCTTGGTATAAAATAGAAAACAAAGTATAATATCTCGACTATATCCTTTGGGGGAAAGAAGCACGACAATAGAGGGAACGATACTTTCATGTTAAAAAGGGGAATGAAAAATATCGAGTCTTGATAATTTGAAACTCTCTGGATGAATATATAGCATTCACAACAAACTTGTTTCGTGTGAATGTTGCATCATTGATTTATCAATATATATATATATAAGATAGTAAAAATATTATTAAAATTTGTAATTAAAATAGAATTTATAATCCACGCTGAATTTCGGAATATTAATATATTCATGCTTTAGAATGAATTGTAAATTCTATTCAACGTTCTTAAATTATGCATTGGATGTATTTTCAAAAATAAAAATAATGAAATTTTGTTTACTTTAGGGGGAAAAAAGGGTGCCCACAACCGGCGCACTTACCCTATATATACCTATACCAAATAATTATTAATAATACAATTAATGGAATTTAATGAGAGTCACATTTTTTTTTTGAATAAAATATTCCACTGATAAATTGTTATTTTGAAAATTGCAAGTTTATGGCGAAGCTCGCGCTATTTTTATATATAATTATATACCGCGACAAGAGTTTGCTTTTATCACGGATTCTACACTTTGTTCTTTTTGAAAGAAGTTTGTCGCGGTAGGTATTCGTTCGTAGAAACTTTATCCTACTTCAGATGCATCCTGTGTATAAGACTTCTTGCAAGAAGACGCAATTATCGAGGTGCAATTTAAATTTAACGTTCTCTCTTTGAGCTTAATGAAAACTTGGGAGTGGCAAAGGTGCTCGTTAATTTACAAGTCGGAAATGTGCTCTAAAGATGATGCTAAATTTTCGCGTCTTATATAAAACATGGAAAAAACTATAGGTATATATACATATAACATTGTATATTGCATTGAAAACCGAGAACTCACTTTTAACCGAAATCCAATTTACAATTTTATTCTGTTTTTCGTATAAATAACATAAAAACGTTTCTTTACCATACGTAATTTCTTTTGTTCTCCTTTATCAGTCGCTTTACTAATAATACACTGTATTTTATTTATATTATAGTTATTTATATTTTTCTTCTTTTCGTATAATGCTGGCACATATTGCATTGTTTAATTTTTTCAGTTATGCGTTTTATGGAGAGTATATAAATAATAATATGTTAAGTATATATATATAGCGGACGCGCTTTAGATTTATAATTAATTAGACATTTGACGTGTTCGCTGCATTCGGGAGGAATGAAGTGATATGCAAATAGAAAAGAGGCGTGAAAATAGTGAAGTACTTACTTTGAATGTCTGAAGGAGCTCTAACTCTAGATAAAGCAGTGGAGATTTGCGTAACTTTTCCTGCACTCTCATTTTCTAGAGAGCTGTTGAATGTTTCGATGTGAATCCCTTTTGACAAGAGTCATGAGAGTCAACGCTCTAAAGCTAAACTGGAAGCATGAAACCTCCCCTGAGAAAAGCACTTAGAGCTTTTGAATTAAACCTATATATATATATACTTTAAAAGCATCTATTTTCATACATATAATTTTTTATTTTATTTAAATACTGAAAACATAAGAATTTTATCTGTAAGTACATGAAAATTAATTAATTAGATTACATTAATGTGGCACTTGGAGAGAGTGAATTGTTTTATAATAAAGTTGGTTTTTGTTGTATATATGTCGATGAAGAGATTCATCAAGGATTATTTGCTGATGTTTAAATCAGTATTTCAACACACTTTCATTAAATAGTGACAAGATTGAGTGCTGATAAATTCTCTCGAGAAGAAGTCAGTTTGATTCTTATAGCGGCAGCAGGTTATGTATATGGTAGGTTGGAATTTATTAGCCCTTGACTGACATCGCATCGCCTTCTGAACCAGCCGCATGATCTTGTAAAGAAGCCATAAAGGTTTTAACTGCTTAAGAGCTGGCTACTGTGTATTACACTCAGTCATTATCAGAGCGATGTAATTCCCAGTAATTAACTGTTTTCCTATCACTAATAATGTATATAAGAGAGTGAGAAACAAAGTTACTTGGATGAATTATAGCCTGTGTATTAGTACTCTCGCGCGCTTGCTTTTCAAACAACTTGCTCTCTCTCTCTCTTTTGCACACACGCACGCCATACATGCTCTCTTGATATTAGATAATAAATTAGGATGTTCCACACTGCATGCTAACTACTTCAATTACAATAAACTTCCTGCATTCACACTCTCTGTTTAAACCCCTCGTTGTAAATTGATACTGTGACTTTCTAACGACAAATTTGTCTCTCACTGTATATATACACATACATAATGAATTTGTTCGGATTCGAGTTTTGGTCCAATAATTTTCTTGTGTATTGCATTTTTAACACTATTTTTAAAAATAATATCAATTGACTAATTTTTAATATTTGGTAGACTTTTTAAATTCCTTTTAAAATTTTTCAAGACTTTTTTAATAATAGTAATTTATTTCATACTTATTGAAAATGTTTTTAAAAGTCTATAACAAATAATAAAAATTAATCAATTGGTATTATTTTTTACAATAGAATTAAAATGTTTTTAACACTTTATCTTTTCGTGTAGGACTAGAATGCTAGTAGTAAAGGATAGTTCGAGCCAGACGAATAATATATTTATACGTGTATACGTGTACTTTTTGAATTTATTGCAATTTAATATTTTTGTATATATAAAGCAATTATTTTATAATAAAATTTGAAGTTAAAAAAGTAGTAAACAAATTTAGGCATATATAGTGATTTTGTTTGTCGGAAATATATTAATTGTTTGGATTGAATCAATGGAAACATCGTTTTAATAAAAGATATTGGGATATAGGATACCACACACGTGTTATATATACATATATGTATAAACTATTCAGAAGACACCCAGTATGTGGTGGAATTTCGGCAGGTCGAGACATGCGAGACTGGACCGCCATGTCCGAACACACGTTTACCTTTCTTTGTTTTCTACTGATTTTTTTTCCACCATTTCGACCCACGCTCTTTTCAGGTAGCGGATGTCCCGACAGGATTCCATAGATTTGTTCACGAGTTTTATTTTATTTTTTTTCTTATTTTTATATTATTTTTATCCTATTCCCCCGTGTCGTTCACTATGTTTCCTTCGTCTCATTCGCTCTCGCAGCAGGTCGTCGACGATTCTGTCGAATGAAGTCGTTTGCGGAAAGAGTTGCTAGACCCATCTCTCTCCATCACTTACGTAAGTTCTCTCTCTCTCTTTTTTTCTCTCTTTCTTTCTTTCTTTCTTTCTCTATATATAAAGCCTTCTTTGGCTCATGCTTCTTGTTCATCTCTGTTGGATTCAATCAGTTCATGAAATCTGATTAATTTACTTCGAATCAATGTGGAATTAAAATTTACAAATATAGAACGATATATTAGCTGCAATAAGTATAAAATAAAAAATGCAATTGAGTTATTCCAGACCTCGGATTATACGACTTTTTCAATTTATTTTAATAAAATGCGACTCTTTCGACTTTTTTTTACATTTTTAAAAAAAAATTTTAAATAAACTATATATTTTTAAGTATAAAATGCAAATCTTCTTCAGATCTTCTTTATTTCAATTATTTAACACATTTTTAACTAAAATTCTTCACTAAATTAATTATTTTTAATAATTTTAATGAAATTCATCACAAATTCAATTACTCCAAATTATTTTTCATTTAAAATTTTTATGAAATTTAACAATTGTTTATAATTTAAAAAAAAATCAAATAAAATTACCAAAAAATTTTAATTCAAAATCATAAATCAATTAAAAATCAAATAAAATTCAATTATTTTCAAAAATTTCAAATCAAAATCAGCTAAAATTCAATTATTACCCAAAATTTCAATTCAAAATCTTTTAAAATTCAACTATTTACAAAGTTTTCACAAATTCAAAATCAACTAAAATTCAATTACACGGAAAGAAATTTAGTAGCAATATTTGATAAATCTGATAGGAAATTTTAGTATTCTCTTTTTCAAACGCGGAACATTTGGGTTTGATAACGAAAATCGGTATATTTTTAACAATAGTCTTTTTAGTAAATATATTCCAGAAATTGAAATTATTATTTCGTAAATTGATAAATTTATACGAAAAACCAGAAATAAGTTAAACCGACGCGCACTTCGTTATTTACTAAATTTATATGAAAATTTGGAAAGATTATTTCGAAATTTGTTAAAACTATACTAAAAATTCGAAGTGGTTCAGTCGTGACAGATGACGACAGAAACACCAACAGATTCTACGCCAAAGTTTTATCCCTTTCTCATCTCGAGGATAGACGAGGATATGAACTTTTAAATGCACACACACACACATACACCGCAATGTTTTACATCGATTGGCTTATTTTTATTCCTAACCTATACTAACGATAATACGTATAACATTCGCAGAATAACGCTTCATATACAAATTTACGCACATGTGAAAAACTGATGTGACCATTCTTATATACTAACCAGACATATTTTTCACCGCTTATGAGAAAGGTGAAATTATATCAAAACATGTTTAAAAATATAAATAAAAATCATTATTTATTGGGAAATAATTAAATATTTTATTATTTTTTGAAGAACAATTTTTTTACTGATTTATTGTAAAATATTCAAAATTAATTATATAAAAGAAATTCAGGTCTGTATCAAGATAATGGTAAAAAGGGGCTTGTCTAAAGAGCTTCGTCAGTCTTCGTTACCACTCGGTGAGGATCGGGCAATGCCGAACGTTCAACTTCGGCAAATTTCGTCGAATCTCGTTAACTTTGATATGTCTTTTTCAATTTTCATATCAAATATATCAAAATCTGAAATAATTATATCATTTTATACAATTCTAATTACGAAATTTGAAATATTTGGTTAGAAAAATTGATAAAGAGCTTATTAAAATTTGACATTTTTGTGTTTCAATAAAAAGATTTCAGATTTCGTAAATATTATATCAAATTTTCTTTCCAACTATATTAAATATTCTTATTTTAATCTCAATCATTCTTAAAGATAGTATCGAAAATCGTTATCATGCCAAAATGTTCCGCAATTGTAACCAAATATACTAAAAAGTAACACCATAATATCAAATATTGCTACAAACTTTCTTTCCGTGTATGTCAATTTTGGTAAACATAACCTACAAAACCTAACTGTTATGTCTGGACATAAAGAAAAACGAATATTTTTTTCATAATTACTTAATAGAAAATAATTACTTGTGCATTTGTAAAATTGATTTTTCTTTGGTTGGAACAGGAAAATGTTGTATAATAAATTAAAAAATTTTCAATTAAGCTATTTTTGATTATTTTGATGTATGCACATATCATGACTAACAAATTAGAAGAAAATCTCTACAATTCATTTAGACATTAAAAGTGATTATTTTTTTTAGTAGAAAAAGCACTACTAATTAATTCAGTAATGAAAAATGACAATTTTTTTAGTAGAAAGTGATGAAATAACTAATTCATTAGTAAAATATGGTGTTACTAATTCAATTAATAAAATGTTGACTAATTCAGATTTCTATAAATTTCAACTTTAACCCTTCCAAAAGTATTATTTAAAAAAAAAATTTATTTAAAAATCTGTAATATATTTTTGTTAAAATAAAAAAAATCGCCTTTTTTTGGAATATAAATCGACTGAAACGACTTTTTTTGTGGCTTTAAGTCGATTGGAGGCCTGTTATTCAATATAAAAAATATTAATTATTTTAATTTTTGATATAATATCGAATATAAAATTTTAAAAACAAAATTTGATATATACAACGAAATATGAGACAAATTTAAATAAAAAAGTAATTAATAACAATATTCATTTCATTCTTTGGTATTTAACAAATCACAAATATATTAAACCATGATTTTAGTTTATAAATTTGCAATTTTATTTTGAAAATGAAATATGTTTTTAAAAAACAACTCATATGCTTTATTTTATTAAATTATATATTTGGGAATTATTTTCTCGAACACGTTTGTTAATATATGTATATTGTTTAATAATGTCCATCAAAAAGTAACTCCTGACGAATGAACAATGGAAATACACTTTGACGTTGGGCTTTAATCAAGATTATAACTTGTAATTATACACAATGTGAAATTAATTAATAATTGAAAGCACATAAAGCTTTTTGAGAGAAGAATTAAATGTATATTTGTGTGGAGTGATGGATTATACATGTATATGTTGATTGAAATAGTTGAGAGATGGGTGGAAACAAGCTCTCGCCGAGATACTTCGATGACGTGCTTTCCGGAGGAATATTCCTTTCGACAAAATGGCAAGCTCGTTGTCAGTCGACAATGAGGTTCCGTTCCAATAGACGACGTATGTATAGTCCGTTCCGCCTTATACACCACCTTCAGTTTTGGAATTTGATCACGTGTGCTGGGTGTCGGAACGACAGGTGCCGTCTGCATACAAAACGTCTGCATTCTGTTCGGGAGACTTGCAGCCATGAACCATTATTACCTGTCCTTTTGGAAACAAACTATCGCGTCGTCTCTTCTTCTTATTCTTCTTCTTCTTTCATAGTATACCGCGGATTGCCGCTACTTTTTCTTACACTTCGCCGCCTGCCTCCCGCATGACGCGTGATATGTAAGCTGCGAAAACGAATATTCCACGCGTCCTGACTCTTGGAAATATATATCGCTATATAGAAATGAGAAATGGCCCCAACATTAAAGTCCCGTTCTTCAATATTTTCTTTTTACTGCGGTTTATCATATACTCTGCTATATATGTTGAAAACAGTAAATAATATATAACGCACTTTTTCTTGATCGAAGAAAAATTATATTCAGAAATTATTTCTAATAATATATTTTCAACTTTCTAAATCTGAATTAGTCAACATTTTATTAATTGAATTAGTAACACCATATTTTACTAATGAATTAGTTATTTCATCACTTTCTACTAAAAAAATTGTCATTTTTCATTACTGAATTAATTAGTAGTGCTTTTTCTACTAAAAAAAATAATCACTTTTAATGTCTAAATGAATTGTAGAGATTTTCTTCTAATTTGTTAGTCATGATATGTGCATACATCAAAATAATCAAAAATAGCTTAATTGAAAATTTTTTAATTTATTATACAACATTTTCCTGTTCCAACCAAAGAAAAATCAATTTAACAAATGCACAAGTAATTATTTTCTATTAAGTAATTATGAAAAAAATATTCGTTTTTCTTTATGTCCAGACATAACAGTTAGGTTTTGTAGGTTATGTTTACCAAAATTGACATATACAGGGTGTTCTAAAAGTATGGAAACTTGGAAATATCTCGAAAAGTACGAATTTTTGTAAAAAATGTTCAAGACAAAAGTTGTTCCAAACAAAAAGATCTACATCTTTGAAACCAAAAAATTGGGCCCGGAGCCCAATGTTGGGCCCTACAATGAAAAAAGTGGTTTTCTTAAATGAGACCACTAATTTTCAGTATCAAATTCGTACTCTCTAAATTTGAATCAGCGATAAGTATACCACTGGTACCAATCAGCGGATATACGCTGAAAAATCAGTGAAATTCCACTAATTCATCAGTGCATATAAGCTGATTAGAATCAGTGGTATACTTATAGCTGAGAATCAGCGAGATTTCGCTGATTCAAATTTAGAGAGTAATCCCCATGAAATTCTGCGTTCAGATATGTGGTATAAGTGCCCAAGATATTGGGCCCAATCCAAGATATTGGATCCAAAATTTATCAACAGATAAATAAATTTTAAAAAATCGCATCTCGGAGGGATTTTGAGATCGCAGGATTAAAAATTGGAAGCTAATTTTCAAATTGGGCATAGAGCCCAATGTAAGATTCCGCCGCCCAATGTGAGGGCATGATGCTGAAGTCCGCAACGTTTTTATAAACGAAAACAAAAAAATAATTAGACAATATCTATTAATTTGGGTTAAAATTAAAGTTATTCGGGAGTAACTGCTTTTTATAAAAGTATTAATTTCTTGAAAGTTTGTGCAAATCAAAATTAGAGATAAATTAAGATAAAAAAATAATTCTATTTTAATTTTTCGTTTTTGAAAACGTTGCGGACTTCAGCCTCATTGTGAGGGCCCAATATTTTTGGAATTAGTACCACAAGTCTAAGCCCAGAATTTCAGAACGATTACGAAATGGAAGGATACTAATTTTGTTACTGTAGGCCTCACATTGGGCTGCGGAATATTACATTGGGCTCTGTGCCCAATTTGAAAAATAGCTTTGATTTTCTAATCCTGTGACCCCAAAAACTCCAAAAGATGCGATTTTATAAATTTATTTATTTGTCAAAAAATGTTGAGCCCAATCCCAGACATTGGGCCCAATATTTTTTGGCTTTTGTACTACAAGTTTAAACCCAGAATTTCATAACGATTCTGAAATGGATACTGAAAATTAGTGGGTTTTATTTAAACAATTAATTTTTTTTAATGTGGCCCTCACATTGGTCCGCGGAATCTTACATTGGGCTCTATGCCCAATTTGAAAATTAGCTTCCAATTTTTAATCCTGTGATCTCGAAATCCCTCCAAGATGCGATTTTTTAAAATTTATTTATCTGTTGATAAATTTTGGACCCAATATCTTGGATTGTGCCCAATATTTTGGACACTTATACCACATGTCTGAACGCAGAATTTCATGGGGATTACGAATTTGATACTGAAAATTAGTGGTCTCATTTAAAAAAAACCACTTTTTTCATTGTAGGGCCCAACATTGAGCTCCGGGACCAATTTTTTGGTTTCAAAGATGTAGATCTTTTTGTTTGGAACAACTTTTGTTTTGAACATTTTTTACGAAAATCCGTACTTTTCGAGATATTTGCAAGTTTCCATACTTTTGGAACACCCTGTATAATTAATTTAGTAATATAATATTAATAATGATGATATTGATATTTTGATCAAATTGAATGTGTTCAAACTCAGTTCTTCAAATGATTGTATGGATGGCCAAAAAAACACTCCAAACTATTGTTGTTATGTTAATTAATTTAATTAACAAATTTAAATCAATATTGGCACATTTATAAGACTCTAATTACAAATTTATATAATAATTAAATTTGTATAGAAAACAAATCGACTTTATCTTATTTATTAGCGATTTGACAATGAGTTTATATCAATTTGCTTATAAGAGACATTTTTTAATGAATTTTCATAACCTCCTGTGGTTGAGCGCGTCAAGACGCAGCTGCCAAGGTAGAAGGCAAGGTAATAGGTTCAAATCCTAAGTGACATCTCCCACCAGTAATTATCGCAGAATAATTTCGAAAATGAAATAAATAGATTTTTTTTATTGATTCACGTTATTTAAACTATATAAAAACAAAATATAATCGTTTCCTATTTTTTTAGCAATAATTTTTGTCTATTTTCAAAATAAATACGTCTACATTACCTACTTTATCTACCTATGTATACCTATCTAGAAACTGAAACTTCTAATTCATTTAGTGGTAGATTAGTTACAGATTGAATTAGGAACTTTTGACTAATTCACAGCAAACCGAGGGGGAATTTATTAGTTAAAAACGTGTACACTTGACTACCGGTATTACACCTCATATTACCCTTATTACTAAGTTATTACACGTTATTACAGAGTATTACACATTATTACAGAGATATTACAGATTTTTTTGCGTTATTACAGCACCGTAATAACGCATTATTACACGTTATTACACAAGTATTACAGGAAGAGTGTACACTTGACTACCTGAGTAAATTCCCCCTCGCAGCAAACGAATCCGCCCTATTTGAATTAGTCAAAAATGACTGTGAATTAGTCAAAAATACGAGTAAATCACGTTTTATTTTTCGTGTATACATTTTTTTGCAGTAAATAATTTGCTAAGTTCAATACACCATTGAATAGATAGTGAGAAAAGCTACAAGTCCCATGCTTATTTTAAGTCCATAAATACTGTAAGTAGTAATACAAATAAAATTTACACTTTAAATGGTAACAAATGTAAATACTTTAGTAAAATATTTATTTACTCGACTTTGAAACTTATTTATATATATATATTTTCTAAGAGTTTCTTATAATTTTAGGATTAATTTTAAGTAGGGAAAATATTATTTACAAGAATTTTTATCTTTTGAGGACGTATAATAAAAATTATTTTTTTCTCCAGTCCGAGTGTGAGATTAAGGTGAAGCTTTTCTCGTTGTTCTCTTCGTATATCCGGCTTAACACTGGAGGCTTACAACCTTCGTTGAGAACTCTGTACTGTCCTGGCAATGCAAATATTTTCGCAAGCAGTAAACTATAGAACTTCCTGTTTCAATGTAAATTCTAGATCTGGATTAGGATGATTTAGTACCCGATGATGCTAGAAATGGGAAAATTTTTTTTTTTTTTACAAAATGAAATAAAGATTTCACTCTATTTATGAATGTATCATTAATTGATTTTTCTGAACATTTAAAAATTATAATTAAATTCTAGCTGAACATTATCAATAAAAAAAAAATAATTTTATATTTATTGAAATATAATTAATAATTAAAAATTTTCAATATTGAAAATATGTTTTTGATTATATTTGTCATTTGTTTTGGAATACAATAAAATATTAATTTTTAACTCTTTTTCTTTGTTTCAGGTAAGTGACTAGATTCTTCTGTTATATAAAATACATCAACGCACCGTAGTAACTCGGTAAGTGAAAAATCAATATTGAAGGAAGATATTTTTTTTACAACATATATACTATACTTGTGAGTATATATTTTTTATATAAAAAATATATTATTATTTGCATTTTTTTCAAAATTTTGATATGAGTTTATAAATGCAAATTGATCGCCGCAAAGAAAATGTTTTTTTTTCACTCTTATTTCCTCAATTTTGTGAATAGTGAAACCGTCAATCTTGGCTTTTAAAACTCGTAAACCGACGATATTCTAGGCACGTTGACATCTGAAATATCGAATTTCCCAGCCGTAAAAATCAATTTTGTCTCTTTCACTAGTGACGAACGTTTTCCCCTGTCTCCATGATATTTGTAGATGTCGTTTTGAAAACAGAAGATCCTAAAAGTAAAACGAGTAGAAAACAATTTCAAAGAGAAACAATATTCTTCACATTCAATAGTCGTTGTGCGTGTGTGCATAAAAAAAAAAAAATTTGCCTCTCATTTTCAACATATCTGTCAATGTTGATTTTATTAAGAAAAAAAAGTGAAGAGAAAGGAAATATTTTAATGTTTATCGAAAAAAAAATTATATAGAATAGGTAAATTTTTCCATCAATTTTCTGTATGTGACGAGAATTTCGAAATAAAATAAAATCTTGATAAAAATGCCCCCCCCCCTCTCTCCCCCTCTCTCTCTCTCTCTCTCTCTCTCTCTCTCTCTCTCTCTCTCTCTCTCTCTCTCTCTCTCTCTCTCTCTCTCTCTCTCTCTCTCTCTCTCTCTCTCTCTCTCTCTCTCTCTCTCTCTCCAAAATGTGTCATATGCATTTTCATTGGGGAGTTTCTCGAAAAATTGCTTTTTTTCTCATTTAAACGACAAATTGAAAAACCGAATTTAAATGAAGTTTTTCTGCTCTTCAATATATATGAGTAATCTGTAAAACGATCTTGTTTTTTATGCATAAACAATTTTTACATTTCATATTCGCTCGGTGTGAATATGAGTAACTTAAATTTATATTCTTCAATCAAATTTCAAAAAGTTTTTAATAAATTATTTTAAAACTTGGTCTTTTTTTCTTGGTTTCAAATATTTTTATAAAAAAAAGAATATAATTTTTGTTTGTGAAAAATTATTTTTTCTATTCTCTAAACTTGGATTATATAATCACACATTTTATTAAAAAAGAAAAATGAAACATTAAAAAAAATGTGTAAAGAAAATTAAAATGTGTAAAGAACTTTACAGTTAAATGTATAATTGTGATGTTTTTTTTTTTTACAAAAACCTAAAGTGTGGATTATTCTTGAAAATAAGCTGGGCACGTTTGGAACATTTTACTGACGTGCAATTGCATCTCTCGGCTCGTTTGCGATGAATGTGTACACGTACGCTAAACACACATATACTCGCGCACAAAAACATGGTGAAAAAAACTCGTAAAAAACAGTTTCACTGTCTTTCTGCGGTCTACTGGTGTAATCTTTTGACATTTTTAAACATTATATCTCTACTTAAGAAGTATTAAAAAATTAATATTTAACCAAACTGCTTTGCTGTCCTAAAAACTATAATCGTGTTAAATTTAATTTTAAATTTATTTACATTTATATCAAATTAAAATTAGCACAATAATTAAAAATTTTTAAAATTTCCAGAAAATATTTTCAGTAAGAAAAATAATATTTCAAAGGATTTTAAATTATTGAATTACCTGTTCTCATTTCAAATTATCAGATATAGAAAA
Organism: Leptopilina boulardi; assembly: GCF_019393585.1. Lineage (NCBI taxonomy): Eukaryota > Metazoa > Arthropoda > Insecta > Hymenoptera > Figitidae > Leptopilina > Leptopilina boulardi. The sequence continues at coordinate 1,021,022 of NW_026137923.1, read as the reverse complement.
AAAATCTAGACTTTTTATTATTGAGTATTATTGTGAATTCAGTTATAAATTATAAATTAATAAAATTGAAATTTACCGCCATTATCTACAGTGATGTGTTATATGGTTGGCATACTTGTAATTGTCAATTATTCACATGATTCTTAATTTAAAAATACAGCAATATTTAATGTCGTGAATTAGCATCGAGAAATAAATTTTTCTTTAGTACACTGAAAAAAATGTATTGATTCAAATAAATGGTTATTTGACTATTTTCAAATAAATACTTATTTATATTAAAGAATTATTATTTGAGTCAATTAAATGGTATTTGTTTCAAATACAATTTATTATTCATTCAAATAAAAATTATTTGGTTCAAGTAAATATTTATTTGATAATAGTCAAGTAACCAATTATTTGAATGAAATAAATCTTTCTTTCAATCTAATTTGTGTTCGTTTATTTAAAAAAAAAACAGTATGGGAATCATTTTAAATTTAGGTTTTTTCTGATTGGGCAATAATATTTTATAAAAATTTCAACGTTTGTGCGAATAAAATAAAAAAGAAAAATGTTTACTTTACACTATACTCTTTGTCTTCTAGAAAAAAAAAAATATATAACATTATTTTATATATTGGACAAAACTACCAGTCGTTTTTCGTATATATAACATATCGCCATAAGGAAAGGAAGTACATTCCTGTCCTAAACGATTATTGAAAATCGATGCCTGTAATATACTCGATGGAAATAAATGCGTGTCTATATATAAAAAAAAATAAAAGAATCCAGAAACCATTTCTAAATTCCAATACTTTCTGGATTCGACCATACGTATCAAAATTATTACTTCAATATCGCTGAATCGCAGTTGAAATATTCATGACTTTTATCAATTACTTTATAAATTATGAGTCATTTTTTTGTCTATAATTTTGAATTTTTGAGATTATGTTGGTATTTTAACCATGAGTTTTCATTTAATTTTAAGGTTATGTTTATTGATTTCAATTAACTTTAACTTAATTTTGAGGTTATGTTTAAACTTCAAGCCTAGCAATCACTTGACTTATGACCTGTTAATCTTCAAGGCCAAAATACTAACAAACCTGAAAACAAAAACCTCAAAATTAGGTGATAAGTAACGGATCAAAAGACAAACATAACCTTATAATTCAAGATCAAATGTTAAGGACATAGGTCAAAAGGACGCTGAGTTTGAGGTTAAAATCGGCTAACATAACCTCAAAATTTGAATAATTTGTTTTATTAGCAATCAGTAAAACAGATTTACCTATTTAAATCAATAATAATTCTATGTATTTAGTTTCTAGTAAATAGAAACATCAAATATTTCCACTTGGATTTTGAAAAATCTAATTCAATAAAATATAACAATATATTCTACGTACATAAACTTAGCGAAACAACTTCAAAAACCAAAAGTCTTATATAGACCAAAATTTGCCGCTTTTTAGTCGCTAATTAGTTGTGAAAAAAAAAATTTTGTCGCTCTTCAATTTTTTTTAAAATAGGGTGCTTTGCTAAGTTTACATAAAGTTAGCGAAGCACCCATTCTAACTCCGTTGTTTACAAAGATTCACAAAATTCTTCTTGACAGAAATTTGCCGTTTTTTTGCCGTAACAAGACCAAATAATTCATTTTCCAAAAACCCAAAAAATTAATTAAAAAAATTTAAAAAAAAAAATTTTTTAATTTCAAAAAAAAATTTTTTTAAATTTAAAAATAAAATTAAGAAAAAAATTTTTATACGAACTGTAAATGAATGTAAATTAAACAACTGCAGATGAATCACATAAGTACAGTAAAAAAAATGTAATTCATATAGAAAAAGAAAAACTTATTTGTTAAATTTTACATTAAACTAAATTAAATTATTTCATAAGAATTTAAAATCTATGCAAGAGAAAATACGTAATCATAAATTATAAAAAAAAATTAATCAACTACTCATACGAAGAACTACTCAAGCAAAAAAAAATATTCTTAAAAAAAATTAATTTCATTACCTCATTTCACTTACATATAACTAACTACAAAACTTTCATTAAAAATGTTAATTGTTATTAAAAATCAATTTTTTACTTCATTTTTGACGTTAACTTTTTTAAAACAGTATTTATCAATTTTAATTTGTCACGACAAAATCGAAACCAAATGAAATGATCTTAATAGTCAAAGCGACAAATTCCCCAAGTAAAATTTGAATTAAAAAAGTTAATTGATATTAAAAATCACATTTTCAATTTCGTTTCCGACTTAAAATTTTTTTAATCACTATTTATCAATTTTAATTTGTCACGACAAAATCGAAACCTACTTGAATACACTTAATAGTCAAAGCGACAAATTCCCCAATTAAAATTTTCATAAAAAAATATTAATTGTTATTAAAAATCACATTTTCAATTTCGTTTTCGACTTAAAATTTGTTTAATCAATATTTACCATTCTAATTTGTCACGACAAAATCGAAACCTACTTGAATACACTTAATAGTCAAAGCGACAAATTCCCCAATTAAAATTTTCATTAAGAAAAATTAATTGTTATTAAAAATCACAATTTCAATTTCGTTTTCGACTTAAAATTTTTTTAATTCGTATTTATCAATTTTAATTTGTCACGACAAAATCGAAACCTACTTGAATACACTTAATAGTCAAAGCGACAAATTCCCCAATTAAAATTTTCATTAAAAAATATTAATTGTTAATAAAAATCACATTTTCAATTTCGTTTTCGTCTTAAAATTTGATTAATCCATATTTATCAATTTTAATTTGTCACGACAAAATCGAAACCTACTTGAATACACTTAATAGTCAAAGCGACAAATTCCCCAAGTAAAATTTTCATTAAGAAAAATTAATTGTTATTAAAAATCACATTTTCAATTTCGTTTTCGTCTTAAAATTTAATTAATCAATATTTATCAATTCTAATTTGTCACGACAAAATCGAAACCTACTTGAATACACTTAACAGTCAAAGCGACAAATTCCCCAAGTAAAATTTTCATTAAGAAAAATTAATTGTTATTAAAAATCACATTTTCAATTTCGTTTTCGTCTTAAAATTTAATTAATCAATATTTATCAATTCTAATTTGTCACGACAAAATCGAAACCTACTTGAATACACTTAATAGTCAAAGCGACAAATTCCCCAATTAAAATTTTCATTAAAAAATATTAATTGTTATTAAAAATCACATTTTCAATTTCGTTTTCGACTTAAAATTTTTTTAATCACTATTTATCAATTTTAATTTGTCACGACAAAATCGAAAACTACTTGAATACACTTAATAGTCAAAGCGACAAATTCCCCAAGTAAAATTTTCATTAAGAAAAATTAATTGTTATTAAAAATCACATTTTCAATTTCGTTTTCGACTTAAAATTTTTTTAATTCGTATTTATCAATTTTAATTTGTCACGACAAAATCGAAAACTACTTGAATACACTTAATAGTCAAAGCGACAAATTCCCCAAGTAAAATTTTCATTAAGAAAAATTAATTGTTATTAAAAATCACATTTTCAATTTCGTTTTCGACTTAAAATTTTTTTAATTCGTATTTATCAATTTTAATTTGTCACGACAAAATCGAAACCTACTTGAATACACTTAAAAGTCTAAGCGACAAATTCCCGAAGTAAAATTTTCATTAAAAAAAAATAACAATTAATATTTTTTAATGAAAATTTTACTTGGGGAATTTGTCGCTTAGACTTTTAACCCAGACAGCACATAACATTGCGGCAATGTTGCGGCAATATTGGTGGGCAAGTTTCGCAATATTGCCTTGTAACATTACAGCAATGTTGCCACAACATTAAAATGTCCCACCTTGCTCAATATTGCACAGTAAGCTTGCCACAAGGTTATGTCAAGGTTGCACCACAAGCTTGCAGCAATGTTGCACGGTAACATTGCCACAAGATTGCTCGGCAAGTTTGCATCGTAAGATTGGTGTAAGGTCGAATAGTAAGCTAGCTGCAAACTTGATGCTACAGAAAATTCTCGCCGTAGGCCATTAAAATAATTTTTTCTTCCATTAAAAAATAGCTAGATTTAAATGTTTTAATTCCATTTTTTATCCTATCTTTAATTTTTTTTAATTGAACAATTAAGTAAAATAAAATTTAAATTATGGATATTTCCATTTTGAAGTGACGTTCAAATATTATATAGCCAAAAAACTGACAATAAATGTAAGAAAAGTGCCTTCGGCGAGAATTTTCTGTAGCATTAAGTTTGCAGCTAGCTTACTATTCGACCTTACATGAATCTTACAGCAAGCTTACGATGCAAACTTGCCGAGCAATCTTGCGGCAATGTAACCGTGCAACATTGCAGCAAGCTTGTGGTGCAACTTTGACATAAATTGTGGCAAGCATACTGTGCAATATTGAGCAGGGTGGGACATTTTAATGTTGTGGCAACATTGCTGTAATGTTACACGGCAATATTGCGAAACATGCCCAGCAATATTGCCAAAACATTGCCGCAATGTTATGTGCTGTCTGGGAAGTGTATTCAAGTAGGTTTCGATTTTGTCGTGACAAATTAGAATTGATAAATATGGATTAATCAAATTTTAAGACGAAAACGAAATTGAAAATGTGATTTTTATTAACAATTAATATTTTTTAATGAAAATTTTAATTGGGGAATTTGTCGCTTTGACTATTAAGTGTATTCAAGTAGGTTTCGATTTTGTCGTGACAAATTAAAATTGATAAATACGAATTAAAAAAATTTTAAGTCGAAAACGAAATTGAAAATGTGATTTTTAATAACAATTAATTTTTCTTAATGAAAATTTTACTTGGGGAATTTGTCGCTTTGACTATTAAGTGTATTCAAGTAGGTTTCGATTTTGTCGTGACAAATTAAAATTGATAAATACGAATTAAAAAAATTTTAAGTCGAAAACGAAATTGAAAATGTGATTTTTAATAACAATTAATTTTTCTTAATGAAAATTTTACTTGGGGAATTTGTCGCTTTGACTATTAAGTGTATTCAAGTAGTTTTCGATTTTGTCGTGACAAATTAAAATTGATAAATAGTGATTAAAAAAATTTTAAGTCGAAAACGAAATTGAAAATGTGATTTTTAATAACAATTAATATTTTTTTATGAAAATTTTAATTGGGGAATTTGTCGCTTTGACTATTAAGTGTATTCAAGTAGGTTTCGATTTTGTCGTGACAAATTAAAATTGATAAATATGGATTAATCAAATTTTAAGACGAAAACGAAATTGAAAATGTGATTTTTATTAACAATTAATATTTTTTAATGAAAATTTTAATTGGGGAATTTGTCGCTTTGACTATTAAGTGTATTCAAGTAGGTTTCGATTTTGTCGTGACAAATTAGAATTGATAAATATTGATTAATCAAATTTTAAGACGAAAACGAAATTGAAAATGTGATTTTTAATAACAATTAATATTTTTTTATGAAAATTTTAATTGGGGAATTTGTCGCTTTGACTATTAAGTGTATTCAAGTAGGTTTCGATTTTGTCGTGACAAATTAAAATTGATAAATATGGATTAATCAAATTTTAAGACGAAAACGAAATTGAAAATGTGATTTTTATTAACAATTAATATTTTTTAATGAAAATTTTAATTGGGGAATTTGTCGCTTTGACTATTAAGTGTATTCAAGTAGGTTTCGATTTTGTCGTGACAAATTAAAATTGATAAATATGGATTAATCAAATTTTAAGACGAAAACGAAATTGAAAATGTGATTTTTATTAACAATTAATATTTTTTAATGAAAATTTTAATTGGGGAATTTGTCGCTTTGACTATTAAGTGTATTCAAGTAGGTTTCGATTTTGTCGTGACAAATTAGAATTGATAAATATTGATTAATCAAATTTTAAGACGAAAACGAAATTGAAAATGTGATTTTTAATAACAATTAATATTTTTTTATGAAAATTTTAATTGGGGAATTTGTCGCTTTGACTATTAAGTGTATTCAAGTAGGTTTCGATTTTGTCGTGACAAATTAAAATTGATAAATATGGATTAATCAAATTTTAAGACGAAAACGAAATTGAAAATGTGATTTTTATTAACAATTAATATTTTTTAATGAAAATTTTAATTGGGGAATTTGTCGCTTTGACTATTAAGTGTATTCAAGTAGGTTTCGATTTTGTCGTGACAAATTAAAATTGATAAATACGAATTAAAAAAATTTTAAGTCGAAAATGAAATTGAAATTGTGATTTTTAATAACAATTAATTTTTCTTAATGAAAATTTTAATTGGGGAATTTGTCGCTTTGACTATTAAGTGTATTCAAGTAGGTTTCGATTTTGTCGTGACAAATTAGAATTGATAAATATTGATTAAACAAATTTTAAGTCGAAAACGAAATTGAAAATGTGATTTTTATTAACAATTAATCTTTTATAATGAAAATTTTACTTGGGGAATTTGTCGCTTTGACTTTTAAGTGTATTCAATTATGTTTCGATTTTGTCGTGACAAATTAAACCTGATCAATAATGATTAAACATATTTTGAGTCGAAAACGAAATTGAAAATGTGATTTTTAATAACAATTAATATTTTTTTATGAAAATTTTAATTGGGGAATTTGTCGCTTTGACTATTAAGTGTATTCAAGTAGGTTTCGATTTTGTCGTGACAAATTAAAATTGATAAATAGTGATTAAAAAAATTTTAAGTCGGAAACGAAATTGAAAATGTGATTTTTAATATCAATTAACTTTTTTAATTCAAATTTTACTTGGGGAATTTGTCGCTTTGACTATTAAGATCATTTCATTTGGTTTCGATTTTGTCGTGACAAATTAAAATTGATAAATACTGTTTTAAAAAAGTTAACGTCAAAAATGAAGTAAAAAATTGATTTTTAATAACAATTAACATTTTTAATGAAATTTTTGTAGTTAGTTATATGTAAGTGAAATGAGGTAATGAAATTAATTTTTTTTAAGAATATTTTTTTTTGCTTGAGTAGTTCTTCGTATGAGTAGTTGATTAATTTTTTTTTATAATTTATGATTACGTATTTTCTCTTGCATAGATTTTAAATTCTTATGAAATAATTTAATTTAGTTTAATGTAAAATTTAACAAATAAGTTTTTCTTTTTCTATATGAATTACATTTTTTTTACTGTACTTATGTGATTCATCTGCAGTTGTTTAATTTACATTCATTTACAGTTCGTATAAAAATTTTTTTCTTAATTTTATTTTTAAATTTAAAAAAATTTTTTTTTGAAATTAAAAAATTTTTTTTTTTAAATTTTTTTAATTAATTTTTTGGGTTTTTGGAAAATGAATTATTTGGTCTTGTTACGGCAAAAAAACGGCAAATTTCTGTCAAGAAGAATTTTGTGAATCTTTGTAAACAACGGAGTTAGAATGGGTGCTTCGCTAACTTTATGTAAACTTAGCAAAGCACCCTATTTTAAAAAAAATTGAAGAGCGACAAAATTTTTTTTTTCACAACTAATTAGCGACTAAAAAGCGGCAAATTTTGGTCTATATAAGACTTTTGGTTTTTGAAGTTGTTTCGCTAAGTTTATGTACGTATATATTCTAGTAGTCATATTTAGAACGTACTTAATTAGTGAATCAATGAAGGTAAATTTCTGGCAAGAAGTTTGAATAAGTTTTGTTTAGTCAGTCGAAACTATATATATAGAGAGAGAGACAAAGAAAGAGAGAGAATGAGAAGTTTGAAATAATGAAATTGGAGGCGTTAGATTGCGCACGTGAGTGTTCGGTCAGCGGCGCACTGAAGCAAACGAACATAGTCGGACCAATTGACCAAAGTTACCAACCCTATACGTGGATATGTTACAGAACGAACACGTATTTGAGGTTACCTCCAGTGTATCCTCTTTCTTGCGAGAGACCATTTGGCGAATGCCACTGGACCGAGCAAGTGAACATCCCTCGGATTTCAGACAGGCCTTACTATACTAGAGAGAGAGAGAGAGAGAGAGAGAGAGAGAGAGAGAGAGAGAGAGAGAGAGAGAGAGAGAGAGAGAGACCGAATAGGCAGACACAGACAGACAAAGAGAGAAGATACCCTAATTTCGAATTCTCTCTGGAACCACTATCTCATCCTCTTAAACCCCATCGCGTGTATTCGTGTCAGTGCTTCTCAAAGTGCAACGCAAAAAAAAAACTAAAAAAGAAGAATTTAAACAAAATGCTATCCTCGTTTTTCACAAACAACGCCTTTTAAACGTCATGTCAATGAAAACATTTGGACCATGGCCAATTTCGACTTCTTTTCAATTTTTTTCCTAATTGCTTCATTTTTAAAATTAAATTAAAAATTTGAAATTTAATTAAAAATTTTTAATTAATTTTCAAATTTTTTAATATTAGAAAATTCTTATTTTTCTTCTCTTGCAATTTTTAAAGTAGCGTTTAAAAATTTGTAAAAAATGCTTTTTTAAAATGATAATTTTTTTTGGTAGGATTCTGTGTATATTTGTGTTTAGTTGAAGTTACTTAGAATTTTAATGATATTGATATAAAATCTTGTTTTATCGTTCGAATATATGAGAATCTCTGCTTGCTTGAATGGATGATAGAACAGATGAAAATCACTAAAAAGTGCACACACATTTTTTCTAAGTGTAAACACACGTTAAATCTATTAATGCTTTTCTCTACATATCATAATATATTTTTGAACATTTATATTATACTAAATCTTTGAAAAAATGCTTAGGCACTACACATGTGTACAATTTAAAGAAAGAATCAAAATAGTGTATAGTCTTTAATTAATTTCACAAATTATTTCTACAATTTATTTGCAGGTGATTTATTGTTTCAATAAATCAAAAAATTTGAATATTAATAATTATAGTAGAAATTGACTTCATATTTGGGTATAATAAATAACAAATTTTTACATAAAATTTTAATTATATGGTTGTATTTATTTGCGAAGAAGAGATAGATAGTAAAAGATAGTTTAAGTCAGACTTGGCAAATTTTTTTTTAATAATTAGATATAATATAAATATGTCAGTTGCAATCGTTTGCAAATATTTCCAATATAACAATAACATTATAATATTTTTCTCTAAGGCCTTTTTATTTTCGTGCCAGTAGTAAAAGACATTTTCAAACAGACTGAACGCTTAAAATTCGTGTACCTAATTCAAATGCCAGTAGTAAATGTCAGTTGCAGTCAGACTTTCTAAATGCTTGTAATGTTGATATCAATAGTAAATGACAGTTTCAGTTCGACTTCTACATACTCTTGTTAGTTAAGTATTAGTAGTATAAAAGTTACACTAAAAAAAATTTATTTTATACAAATAATTGGTTACTTGACTGTTAATAAATAAATATATTTACTTGAACCAATTAATTTTTATTTGAATTAAATAAACCGTATTTGACCCAAATATTTGTGTATTTGTGTTTTAAGTACCTACATAAATTTTTGATTCGCATACAGTGATGATTCAATTACACCCAACTAAATTTTGGCTTACTTTAGAACCAAGAATCAGGCTAAACTTTTCCGAACCATTTTCACGTCCATAAACTACGTTACCTATTTTAGGGGGGGGAGGGGGTCAAAAATTCTAAAAAAATGCATTTAACGCAATGGTAACGAGGGGGGGAGGGGGTCTAAAAAGAATGAAGAAGTGGTAACGTAGTTTATGGACGGCCCCTAATATTGAAACATTCACTAAACTCAGAAAATTTAAAAGAAACTTTTTTTTAAAGTTTCAAAATGAATTTTAAAGGGTAGAAATAGTACTTTCAGATGCTGTATCGACATTTTTGGAAAAAAAATTATCTCTTGATGTTACATTCCCTTAAATATGTTTAAAAAACGTCTTTCTTGCACATTTAGGTTAGAATATTTGTGCTGGATCAATTCTGGAGGTCAGATTCGGATTCAGTATACGTCAAAATGCTTCGATAAAGAAAATACTGCTACTTAGTACTGAAGTAGGCCAAAATTTTTTCGGCCTGTGTTATAGAAAAATTACTTATTTCTTATTTCAAAAAAAAAAATTATTATTTTATATATAATAAATAATTGATTCTTTGAATCAATATAAGAATCTTTTTTTAGTATATGCTTACAAATTTAAACCAATCCTCTAAGTAAAAAGAATTGCTATTATTTATTATACACAAAACACATTCAATTTCAGGTATAAACTTTTGAGATTCATTTTATGTATACACGACAAACATACCTTAACTTTGAAAAAGTTGAGAGAAATATCCAAAAGTAATTTTCAGCAATAATTCTGAAATATCAAATAGCTTGAGAAGCTTGGAAAACCATATTTAATCGCCTTGAACAGCAAAAACTTGTCGCTATATCAATTGAAGAAAGTTATATCTTTGTACGTGGTTTACCAAAGAAAATTAATTTGAATTGAAACTATATTGCTGTAGTTGACAGAGAGAGAGAGAGAGAGAGAGGGGGGGGAGAAAGAGAATTGGAGATGGTGCTTAGCAGATTGCGGTTAATTTAGCAGTTCTATATAACGTATAAGGAAGGTATAGATCTAAGGCGTACTTCTGCTTCGACGAAGTACAACCGAGAGCATCGAGTTTGCCTATACATAGAAAGGGATGTGCAGATTCGAGGAAGAGATGCAGTATATATATATTGCAACGAAGAGGTGTCATCCACGGTCCGCTTGGTACTCCAAATGCATGGTACACGTAATCGTTACCATGGTAACTTCACCAATTTACTCGGTCTTGGTCTGCGAATCAACCATTTTCCAATTGAGGCTATCCTCTATACTCCCTCTCAAGAGGGGATCTATGTACTTTCTTGTTTACATGACTACTCGATGCCTCCAAGCGAACCACGATATATATGTACTAAATTATCGTATGCCTATACATTCATAGGTCTATCTTCTCATCAGATTACATCCGCTCTATAATTCTAATAAATTTCAGTCCGTCACTTTCATATCTGATATCATTAATTTAACAGGATATATCATTCTTTTTTTGACAATTTAGATTTTTTTTATAATTATAACCACAATTTATAGTTGAAATTTGTAAATTTAAAAATAATTTTGTAATATTGATTTCATTATTATATTCTTCATGCCGTTCCAATATTCTTGGCACTAATTTTCAAAGAGAACGTGTTCATAAAGGAAATTAATTAAAGTTAATGACAATAGAGAATTTCTGAAATTGAACGGATGTTCTAAATCTAAGAATAATTAATAATAGTGTAAAAAACGATATTACAGAAGCGCACGTTTTTTATTCGATTTTTTAAAATCGATTAATTTTCTTAACAGATATCTGAAGAATATTCTTTTTACGAAAAATGATTTGAAAATTATAATATAGGTAAAATTATATGTCATCTTTATATGTTGATTCCAACATATCGCGTGACAGTAATCGAATTTTGGGCATTCGTAAATTTGCGCTCAAATAAGGTTAATTCTGCGGTGGAGTGTACGGATGCAGATAACGATCCCCCTTATACCTTAGAATTTCGAGTTTCAAGTCGTTTGATATGAAACAGCCTCTCACCAGTTTTCCGGTGCAAAATCGAGCCAAATAGAGTTTGTCCTCTTAGAGAGAGAGAGAGAGAGAGAGAGAGCTCAAGTAGCGAGAAAGAGATGTACATCTCAACTTTTCTTAGATTTAACGTCCGATTTCCAGTCTTCCGATTTCACTTAATAGATGAATAATCGAGAGAGACAGGCGTCCTTCTGCTTCCGAGTCCTCTGAAGAAAAAAAAACAGGTATATAAGGCTTTAGGGCTTCAAGCTATTCCTCTTCTTTTTCCTCCTCTGCTTCTTCTTCATTCCTTTTTGAGCTTCTGGATATACACATTCCTAACCATATAGATATATGACAGATACTTATGAAACGTATAACATATAACCCCATTGGATACATCCCTCGATATAAGGAACGTTGAAGGCGGTTCTACTTTAAGTATCCGCTTGCTAGAGAAAAATATAAGAGGAAAATATCTGTAAGAAAAGTTTTCGCAGATAAATAGCGTGTATTTCTCATGCTGAAATAACTATAAACTCCTACATCGGAATATGAAATAAGTATATACAATGTTATGTTGACGTATTTAAATCTCAATTATATGTTACGTTTCTCAATTTTTATCAAAGTTATTAATAATTTCTTTTTAACAATTTAATACTTAATACTTGGTCAATTGTTTATATAATAAAAGATGCAAATACGTTTTCCAGTAATATTGGAATTTTTTTTTCTGAAATAGAAGTAAAATTAGTATTTTCTTAAATATGGGGATTATATCCTATATATATTTGCAGGCAAATTGTGCGAATTGTAAAATAATGCTAACTGGACGTTTCACTCGAGCGGAAGAACACTACCAGAAAATTTTACGAGATAACGTCAGTTGCACTTTCGGGTCTTTCGGAAATCGTCTTGGCACTTGTTCACGGTCCATTACCCGGAAAATTCTGCTTCTCTCTTACAGCATCCTCATCTCTATCTCTAATTCAGAAAAGCACTCTTTAACAGTTGCGACAAAATAAATCTCACATTGCCAAATGAATATGGATATTGTTCCAAAAAAAAAAAGAAAAGAAAATAAAAAAAGTACCAAATGAATTTGGCTTCTTTTTATTATTGGCAATAACATATAACTTTAAGAAGTGAGAAAAAAAAGAAATTTCATCTACTGGGGTGAGAAAAATAAACACCTTAAAAAATATAATATTTATAGTAAATAGGTACAAATATATTTCTTTTTTTTTTATTTTATTTTCTTGGTACTTTTATATTCACTGGACGTACGGAAAGTCAAGATATAGATTTATCATTTAAAAGAGTACCTACATGCACGTGCTGCATACCGGGTGTGTGCAATTTTATTAAAGCTTGTTGAAACGACGCTCGATCAGGCAATCTTTTTTCCACTCTCTCCTTCCTTCTTTGCCATTTTACCATTTGACTTATAATACAGAATCCGATGAAATCCAATTTTCGACAACGTCATTGCATCTTAAACTGGTTACGTGAGATTTTAAACAAGTGCGCGACTAAACTTTTTCCAAACCTCTTATTCTTTCTAACGCGATTACGTTTTTTGTTTTTAGCTTTGATCGTAAATTTTTCATATTTTTCAAAAATTCAATTCAAAGAGAATTGATTTAAATCAATGGGTCACATATTCAGAATTTAAAATACATAAATCGTACTTGTGAACAAAACAAAATTTTTTGGCCCACACGAAAATTTTTGTGAAAAAAAACAGATTGCTTTTTAATTTAACTTTTTTAAAATTTGAATCTTGAATATATTTTTTTGAAATAAATTGTTAAATATATATATATATATATATATATATATTTTATCATCCCAAGAAAATAAATTTCAATTTTCGGAATGAAACATAAAATTTTAATGCTTGAAATAAAAAATATTGAGGTATATTCTTACAAAAAGAACAGCTATAAATATAATTGATTGTATTTTATATCTCTATATTATGGAGGGAAAGTTTTTACTTTTTTTTTTTTTCTACTGATGAAAATGAGAATAGTATAATCGTTGACAATTGGAATTTAGACAGTAATTTAGCGCGAGCTCATTTCAGTATGGGAAGTTCGCATACAGTGGATCGACGAGTGTTTCCTTTTTAATTGTAACTTCAGAGCATAAAATTTTATTACACCACATTTCCGCGAGACCGTAAAAACAAATTGTTGGACTGCAGGTGCTGCCTGATAATTTCAATGTTGTAAATATTCGGCGTTTAACACTACTTTGCGATCTTTATGGTTTACTCTATATCCCATCCAACAATTGTTAATCATATTAGTATATATATTTGTGAGTCATGTAAAATTTAATGTTTGACAAAAATATATTTTTTATTTTCAAAATAATGTGCAACATACTTTATGATTTATATGTCTTATGTTTAAAAATGCGTTCCCCGACGTTTTTCCTAATCCATTTTTCCTAATGATATATTCCTAACAACTGTTTTTCCTAATATAACCTTTTTCCTAAAACAATTTTCCTAATGTCATTTTCCTAATTCAATTTTCCTAATAATATTTTCCTAAAGTATATATTTCCTAACAGAATTTGGAACAATATAATTTTGTCTAGTGTAATGAATGTAATCCATTAAAACATTTGATTGTTTTTTAGTCAACAAATTTCGTGTCATTTAAACCAACCTGACAAATTATATGTGTTCAAAGTTTATCGAAACTCAAAATTAAATTATAAAAGTTAAAAGTTTATCAAAATTAATAGTTAAAATCAACAACAATATTGTTGACAATTACGAAACTTATAAGGAGAAAAATAGAATTTTCAAATATCTCGAAACTTTGGCTCACACTATTGTTATCTAAATTTCATTACTAATAACCGAAACAATAAAGCAGCATTTCAGAACTTTGCTCACTTTCATTTGGAATTTAAATAATTTGGAACTTAGAAAAAATTAATAGCTTTAGGAAAAAATTAATAGCATTAGGAAATTTAGATTAGGAAAAAAGTATTAGGAATTTGCTTTTTCGGAAACAGTACTTTAGGAAAATAAAAAATTAGGAAAAACAGATTAGGAAAATAGGTAGGGAATCTTAAAAATGTTATCATCATAAAGAGAAATTAATTTTTCCTGAGAATGAAATTTATTTTATTATTTTTTATTTTTTTTTTTAATTCCATTATATAGATGAAATGAAAATTTGTTTGAAAGTTAAAAGGAAATTGTTTTAAACAAAAAGTATGAAACGGAACTTATTCATTTCTTTATCAGTATTATTTTTTATTTTCTTTGCTTGAAGATGTCAATGATTGGACCAAATCTCTTCGAGAACAAGTTTTTAGTCGACGAACAAAATACACAGATTGAACTTTTATATATATGTATAGTTATATTCTCTTTCAATTCTTGACCTCCTGTATATAAGTACCTACACTTTCTTGATGGTGAACAGTCAAAGGTCAGCAGGATAAAACAAGATCGATTGTTAGACGAATTCGGAAACAGTGAATCAGTTTCGATCACATCTTCTTTTATTCTTGGATTCGAAAAGAAATGCCAAAAGCTCAAAGAAGCTGGAGGTACACCCAACTACTTATACTTACAACACGTCTGCAGGATTCGAATCGACGGCTTCTTTCAACTGTATAACCTCGAGTTTTCTCTCTCTCTTGTACCTCAACATCCACACGTTTATCCCTTGAGAATTTTTCGTCTTCCATTTATCGTCACTGGTCAGTCTGTTCCAAGGAAAGATATTCTAAATTCATTTTAACTCCATCTTTTTCTATTTCAAAAACTTTTCTACATTCTTAGCAAAAAAAATAAAAAAAATTCCTTATCTCGAGAAGATTTTTTTTTTATTGAAAAGGGATTTTTCACAAAGAAAAGCTTATAGAGTTTCACTTAGACTTCTTTGGAAATAGTAAGCAGAAAATATTAAAAGTTGAAATTAGATATTATAACATAATAAAAATAAAAAATGTATATCATATTTTTAATTAAAGTATATATTACGTCACTGTGAAACATTTTTACTTTTTTACGAGAGACGAATGAATTCTTTATATATATATATAAATAATAAAATTCAGAGGAAAAAAAGTAATTTTTTATATCTAAATTTTTATACTTATTAGTCTTTTTTTCTCAACATTTTCTGGAAAATAATTTTAAAATCTGGGTCGAAGATTGCATGTCTACTTTATTTTTCTATCGCACATTATTCAGTTATATATACTGGTATATATATATTTTTTCGCAGTTGTGGAACGGTGTGTAATGCACCGATAAAGAGTGAATTGCAAAAATAATTACTTTAATCATTTCTCCGGAATTGTGCGAATTACATCACATAAATTCACTTGGTTCGTTAGCCTTTTTTTTCATCTTGCCCCTCTCTGTCCTCGAACAAATTGCAAACATGGAAGTCATTCTCACGCAATTTTCTGTTTCTTTGAATCGAGTTGTCGACCTCGACGAATTAATAAAAGAAAAGCAGATTATATATTTAGTACTTGCATATATATATATATATATATATATATATATACCTGCGCGCTCTCCTCACTGTGAGATTGTAGATTAGGAAATCCTTGCAACAGCAAGAGATGCAGATTTTTATTTCCATTCTCGCACTTTTTAAGTGACGACTATATATGATGTATTCCACGCCAAAGTGTAAGTCCATCTGCAATTGCATATCCGATTTTTTTATTTTATTTTATTTTTATTTTGAGAACTAAAATCACTCTTTAATTCAACATATTCTGTCTACATTGTAAATCGAAAGGTATTAATTTAATACACAGAAAAAACTTGGACTCATTTTTGTTGCAACTCATTTTCTTTTGGGTATCGAAATGAGTATGGGACAAACTTCATGTTATTCAAAATGATATTGGCTGGAATTTCAGATTTCTAAGTTGGCATCATAAGCAGAGTAATTTTGTATTTCAGTTATTGTTTCTAATATTTCAACAACACCAGAAAGATTATTTTGACCAGTACGAATATTTAGAAGTTTTTAAATAAAAATTATTTATTATTATTTACGTAGATAATAATTAATTTCATAAGTTTTTAAATTTACCGCTATTATTTAAGTTGGCAGTACCGTTCCTGTTGTCAAAACACATGTTTTCATTTTTCTAACCTAAAAACATATTTCCTTTATTATTTTATTACGCGATTACAAGCAATTTTTAATCAAATATATTAAGTCTAGCGTGTTATTTACTTCTTTGTAATTATCACAGAAAAAACTTGGATTCATTTTTGTTGCAACTCATTTTCTTTTGGGTATCGAAATGAGTATGGGACAAACTTTATGTTATTCAAAATGATACTGGCTGGAATTTCAGATTTCTAAGTTGGCATCATAAGCAGAGTAATTTTGTATTTCAATTAATTTTTCTAATATTTCAACAACACCAGAAAGATTATTTTGACCAGTACGAATATTTAGAATTTTTTAAATAAAAATTATTTATTATTATTTACGTAGATAATAATTAATTTCATAAGTTTTTAAATTTACCGCTATTATTTAAGTTGTCAGTACCGTTCCTGTTGTCAAAACACATGTTTTCATTTTTCTAACCTAAAAACATATTTCCTTTATTATTTTATTACGCGATTACAACCAATTTTTAATCAAATATATTAAGTCTAGCGTGTTATTTACTTCTTTGTAATTATTATATTTCATGTATTTGTGCAAAATTATTCTTTATTTCACAATATTTTTCCATTTTGCTTCCTCGTGGAGGAAGCTTTGTAGTCCTTTCATTTATAAAACTTTTTAAAGTGGCGGAAACAAATGTTTTTCTTTATAGAAACATGTTATATGAGATCCTGATCAATTGTCCGGATGTATGTATGTGTGTGTGTATGTGTGTGTGTGTGTGTGTGGATCCCTTTTTTGTTTAGAAGATAACTTTAACAGGTTTTAATGGATTTAGATAAAATTTGGTAGGCTCATTTATCATATTAATATCTCAAATCTGACCAAAGGATTTTGAAAAATATCCCAAAAAAAAAATTTTATCGTCTTTTTTCCAAAAATTCTTTTTTAATCGAAAAAATTTTTTAATAGAAAAATTTAAGGTTATATATAATAAAATCGTTTTCCTTACGTCAAGACGAATCGATCGATATATATAAAGTATACATTTAAGGTAAATTTAAAGAATTAATGAAAGTAAAAAAATCAAAATTTCACATTTAGGCTATAAAATTTTGTGATTTTTTAAATTGAAGTTTATATATGAAATAATTGTATTCCTTACGTCAAGACGAATCGATCGATATATATAAACTATACATTTGAAGTAAATTTAAAGAATTAATGAAAGTTAAAAAATCAAAAATTAACATTTTGGCAATAAAATTTTGCTTTCTCCACGAGGAAGCAAATTTTTTTGCTGATCGTAAAGAGGAAGCAAAATGTTCATGTAATGAACATCTGAATTTACAACTTGTTTCTTCTTCTCAAAATGAAACTTACCTGTTTCATTTTGATACTTTTACCTTAGAACTCGAAATGAGACAACCAGTTTCATTTTTGATGCGTATCAAATCGAGTATAAATTTTGTACTCAATTTGAGATCAGGTTTTTTCTGTGATTATATTTCATGTTTTTGTGCAAAATTATTCGTTATTTCACAATATTTTTCCATTTTTCTTTTTCTCAAAATGAAACTTGCCTGTTTCATTTTGATACTTTTACCTTAGAACTCGAAATGAGACAACCAGTTTCATTTTTGTTGCGAATCAAATTGAGTATAGAATCTATACTCAATTTGAATTCAGGTTTTTTCTGTGATACCGACTTTAGGTACTAAATTGTCATTTGGTTCTATTTTGATACCTAAAATCGGTACTATTTTAGTACCTTCTTTTTACAGTGAATGCATATGAAATTAATCTCAGATTAAAAATTACATTCGTTTTTTATTATTGTAATTAAAATACCAGTCAAACGGTGTTCATTGAAAAGTCCATCCACAATAATCTTGATATATATCGACTGCCGACAACCATCGGCCCGACTTTGGCCAGAGTCGGCGCGACCTTTTAGAATTAGGTTCTTTGAACTTTGGCAATCACAGTCGGTCCAACTTTGGGTGAAAGTAGGAACCAAAGTCGGGCCAACTTTGACTGCCGAGGTTTCGGCAGCCATAGATGGACCGACCAAGGCCCGACGTACCAACTATGGCTGCCGACCTAAATTCGCACCTGGGTTTCACAATAAAAATCAAATTTTTGGATATTGTCACTATGATTTTCGTAATCAGCGCATCAAAATACATAAAAGTACGTATTATAAAAAAAAAACCAAAAATATTTTTAAAAAATTCAATATTCAAAAATTTTTGAAAAATTCCGAAAATATTGTAAAAATTGTTTGCCCATTATAGGGTTAGGCTTAAAAATTTCGTAAAAAGAAGTAATTTATTTGAAAAAATTTTGAAAAAAATCGATTAATACGTCAAATGAGAAAAATGACTGTTTATCATTAAAACTCAAAAAATTGATAGTAATATCCTTTAAAAAAAATTTTTGATTTCTTTTTTTTTTTTTTGAAAAGTACGTTTAAAAACACACATTTTGAAAACAAAAGACTTTTAAAATTGATGCATTTTTAAGGAAGTTATGAGCATTCAAAAATTAAATGTCATGAAAATTCTCCAATTTTCAAAATTCCATAACTCGAAAACGACTTGCTAAAAAAATTTAAAAAAATTCATGGAAGCTTGTCTCAATTAGTATTAAAAGAAAAAAAATCTCAAAAAAATCGGAAATGCAATTGCAGATGGACTTACACTTTGGCGTGGAATACATCATATATATTGTATAATTTATACCATAAAAGGAAAAATAATTTCTTTGTCGAGCAAATATAAAAAGAAAACAATGGTTTTTATATAGTTGTATAATAATGAAATAAAATATTTTTATATAGAAATAATATTTAATTAAAACTAATTAATTAATTTAATATAAAATAGAGAAAATCAGTATAAAGAAGTGAAAATATTTGTTTGAAAAAAAGTACATTTCTTTTCGTATTATTTATTCTTATTAAGATTTTTTTCGCTATATTTTTCACAAATCATGTTTGAAATTTAAGAACTGATCCTCAAATTCCCTACTGTAATAATCGGCTTCCCGACATGATAATCCCGAAGTGATTTTCCTCGAAAGTATTTCCGAGTTCCTTTAGGTCCCTTGTATACAGTCTATTGTTTGGCGAAGATTGTTGAGCTTCAAGTTTCATAATAACAAGCTTCAGATTCTTGATTCCCGGTAAGAGAACTCAAAAGAGATTCGCTATATTTTCCTCTTGTTCTTCAAATTGGAAATATATAAAAATAACTTTTATTGCGCTTAATAATCATACTTTGTGTCAAATTTATTATTCTTTTCTTGCACTCTACGATTGTTTTTAGAGTTTCATTTATTTATATTTTTTTTATTGTTACATAATATCCTTAGAGAGGAATTCCTCTAAATTGATAGAATTTAAAAATTAATTTCAGTGAAAAATATTTAAGTAGCAGAATATACTAGGATATTTTTTTTTTATAATTTTTATTACTCAAGACGTAGTATCTTTTTTTAATGGATTTGAAAAGCAAAGGGAATTGATTTTTATCTATTTATGTAGTAGATGTACAATTTCATCTCGAATAGATTTTATAACATTTATAATTTTTAATAAAGCTAGGATAAGAGTAATTACATTACATTATTATTATTATTATTATTTGTTTTTTGATTAATTATTTTATTATTATAAAATAAATATTATTATTGTTTCATTTAATGTCATTTTATATCATAATAATTATAGAGAAACATTATTTTTATAATGTTTCGATTTTATTTCATTCTCTATCTTTTTATTTTTTAATGATATTATTTATTTCAATTTCATTATTATTCTGGAACTATATAAAGGTGGATATAAACCAGAATTATTACTCTGTGTTAATGTCAAGCTGTAGGTATATAATTATCTACAGCAAACTATTGTTTTATGAGTTCATTAGAATGACAATTTTCTTTATGAAATATTTTAACGGTTCAATGGAAAATCAAAACTTCTTTCTTTTTTTATTAACGTTTTATAAAGCACAATCGCAAATAAAAATTGGAATATATATATAGACAATGCTCTGCTTTTTTTACTTCGCTTGCAAATCTATACACTTGTAGAGCTTTCAACTTGTTTCAAATATAATGGGTTTCAAAGAATCGAAAACTCGATCAGATATATATATATATAAACTTGAATGGGTGTGTATAACATTTTGTGTAGTGTCCAAAGCGATAAAAGCTCGCAAGGCTGTACATATATTTGAATCGATTGAAACAAGCCACGTGGTTCTTATTTTTCCTAAGAATTGCGTATAGTGACGAGTTCATGGAAGTCTTTATGGAAAATCGATATCAAGATTCTTATAATATGTAAATAGTCAAGTCCCATGTGGATAATATACTCGCAAATGACGTTATAAAATTTCCAATCTTTTAAAAAAAACACCTAATGTACTTTTCGTTCAATTTACTACTCTGATATGTCATTAAAATTTAATGTGTCTACAAAAAACTAAAAACTGATCTCTTTCGCAAAGAGAAAAAAGTATCCTATGTTCAATTATTATTTTAAAAAACAAATTTTATTTTCACTAGTAAAAATTTTCTTTGAAAAAAATATTGAAACTAAATAATAAATAAAAAATTAGTAATAATAATAAATGTAAATTGCAATACAATTGAGGCAATAATTGCGATCTACATAAATGTCATATAGGTATATATATATATTGTGTATAATTCTGCACCCTTTGAGAGAGTATTTTTCATTATAAAATTTGCATGAAAAATTTATTGGCGTTCTTTAATCGAAGTCACCTTTTTTGCTGTGAGGCTACCTTTCTCTTTCATTTTACTCTCATCGCTATATCAGTTACTCTTCTGCTTGCTTTTTTTTATCCTCCCGTTTCGTTGGTCCTCGTCCATGCAATTAGTAAGACCAACGCGATACGATCGGATACCTCTATAGTGAATCGACCGACCATTAAGGTTCCTCTCACCCTCTCAACCACATGCACTTTACATGAATGCGTGGGTGTAAACATGTTCCTGTGCACTTCTTAGAGTGTAGAATTCACTCGACTGATCTCAAGCGCCTGTTGAAAGTTTGCCTCAGGGAATTCGATATATAGCTACATTGTCTTAATTATATATTATGGGAACAGTGCGCAAACCAACTATATATGCTTATATATATATACATTCAAAATCATGTATTTAACTACACTTTATACTTGTCCTTAACTAATTCTCCTTGGTAAATATTTTAATAGAATAATTAAAATATTGTAAAAATTTTAAGAAAATCAATTTTATAAAAAATAGTTTATCGAAGAATGTTTTGGAAGTCGATTATTTAAATCCATTTTTATTTCCACTTTCACTGTTTTCAATTTCCAGTTCCATTTCCACTTCCTATTTTTACTTTTATTTCCACCTCCACTTTTTCTTCCACTCTTTCTATTTTTTCAAGCTGAATATCTTAAATGGGACGCATAAATTTTCCAGACTAAAATTCCAGTAACTAAAATTTTCACTTTAAAGAATTTAATTAAATATAAGGGTGATTCTACAAACAAGGGAATTATGAGCGGTCAAGCTTATTTTGTATATTAATTTTGAAAAAAATAATTTTATTTTTGATGAAAATTGTAAATCTAAGGTTTCTATTGTGGCACTAAAAAGAAGCCGATGAAAAAAAATATTTCTTGCAAAAAATACACATCAAAGTGCTAAATTCTCATTCGTCTGGCATGTCCCGCAGTGTAATTGACAGTTCATATTGTGAAAACATATTATTTTTCAAGTGTTTAGCGGAAAATTCATACTTGATTAGTAATTTTGAATAGTTATAGATTATTAATATGGAAGTAATTATGACATTATTCTATACCTTATTTATAAAATATCTTCTTGAATTTTGTCCCTGGATTTTGTTATCATTCGTCTGGCAGTTGAAAACACGTTAAAATTATTAAAAATCAACATTCTGATGAAGTTACAGTTCGTTATTGTTGTTAATTAAACTAAACTAAATGTAATAACACGCTCGTTTTATTTAATCTGTTATTCTATTAACCAAGATTTCTCAATTTGTGACCAAAATTGCGTTGTGACCAGACAAATTCTCATTCGTCTGGCATCCATTTTTTTGAAAAAAATATTATTTTTAGGTCCTTTTATAGGCTTATGTATTGCAAATTTTAATTCTCTATCGGATAGAATTGCTTATTTTTTTATTTAATGTTGTTTCTACCTTTTTTTTTAAAAAAAAACTTAAAATAATCGTCACTAAATTTTTAAGATATTGCTAAACCGCAATCTTTAATTTTCATTTTGTATATATAATTATATTAATATAAATAAACAAATAAAAAGTACTTTTTTCCTGTGAATCGTATGAATATCACAATAAAATCGAAATATTTTTTATTATTAGACACTTAAAGTACTCCTACAGATTTGTCATTTGTAAAATTATGTTCTAGTAGAACACACGTAACTTGTTAGAAACAAATTATATAAACAAATTACTAATTAAAGCGATACCTTTCATTGATCCTTGTAAAATTCGTTACTCGAGGACTTTCGGGGTCTCTGATTACGAATCCGACGTCAGTTTTTCAAAATTCAAAATGGCGGATCAAATATGGCGGACGAATTTTGAAAAAACTTAATATATTTATCTGAAAATAATTACTTGGGGGTTTTTGGGGTCGCTGACTACGAATCCGACTTTAGTTTTTCAATATTCAAAATGGCAGATCCAATATGGCGAACAAATTTTGAAACAAAATTTTAATTTAAATTAACCTGTTTATCAAAATTATATTATGTAATTGCAAAAAATGTTTCATTCCTCTTTTTAGAATTACCAGATTACGAGTTTCAAGCCAGATTTTCAAAATTTGACTATTTTAAAGAAATATCTTAAAAATTGGACTTTAGATTAGTTTTCAATAATTCAAAAACTCCTGGATTAAAAATTTAATAGAAATCGAAATTTTTTTTAAAAACTCGTTTAATACAGTAGATCTGCACATTTTAAATATGAAAAACTGACGTCACAATCATTACCAGAGACCCTGAAAAGTTACCAAGTAAGTAGTTTCCAGTGATTTGTAATATTTGTCCGTCATAATGCATCCGACATTTTAAATTTTGAAAAACTGACTTCGGATTTATTTTTAGCGAGCTCGAAAACTCCCGAGTAGAGAGTTTCAAGCAAATACGAACGATTTTTTTTAAAAAAGTCCGTTATATTGGATCCTCCATTTTGAATTTTGAAAAACTGTCACCGAATTCGTAATCAGCGACCCCGAAAACCTCTGAATAATAAATTTTGTATAAATCCATCCATTATTTTTTGTGTTAATGTGAATTTTCTATACACGATCTTAATTTCCTGGATAAATTGTTTATAAACAACCATAACTCTTGTAATTTTTAATATTTTGTCTGGCCACTTTCAGATATCTTTTTTAGTGTCATTAACTTAAAGTTAAAGTACTTTTCAGACCATAAATGAGAAAAAAATGTTGTGTCCATATTTTCTTTAATTTCGTCCTTTGTTTGTAGAATCACCCATAATTATTTTTTGGACGAAGTTTCATTTTTCGAAAAAGCATTTGAGAATATTTCGTGTAAATAACGAACCATTTTTAGGTAGGTTTAGGTAGGTTTAGGTTTGACAAAAGTTTCTCATTCAACAGAATTTTCAATTCATCGAATCTTCATTTGTTTGAATTTTTGCGCGAATTTTAAAATTAACCAATCTGAAATTATCAAGAAAATTGTGGGAATGGAATTTGGAAAAAGTGGAAATGAAAATTAGAAAAAGTAGAAGTGGGAATGGAAATTGAAAAAAGTGTAAGTGGAAATGAAAATGGGATTGAAGATTAGAAAAATGATGAGGAAATATGTAAGTGAGAGTGGAAATTAGAAAGATTGGAAGTGGGAATGAAAATTGGAAAAAGTGTAAATGGAAATAGTGGAAATGGATTTAGATAATTCAAAAAATTTTTGAATCTGACAATTATTTTGCCAGTAAACCAACGGAGAACGTTTATCTATGAATTCACAGAAAATTATTCTAATACATGTGATGGAAGTTTTATTTCTTATTATAATATTTATTATTTTTAATATTGTCATCATCTACTTTTATTTTAGTTTTGAAAAATATATTATTGACGAAAGAAAAAAATTTTTCCCTCCATGTACATACATCGTTTTTTGTCAAGTCAATTTGAATAAAATTCCAATGGGAGCACGTGCTACAAACTACCGAAAGAGTAAAAAAAAGTGTCTCAGACTTTTTCCAGAAAAATATTCGTTTATGCTCCAACTTACTTTTTACCATATCGACCTTTTCTCGCATACTATATAATATATGAAGCATTGATTTTTTTTTCTCTTGAAAATATTTTGTTACTGATTATCATTATTATTATTATTATTATTATTATTATTATTATTATTGTTACATATTTGAAAATTAAGAAATTTTGGGGAAAAAAATTTCTATTTAATCTCTAATAAATTTTTAGAAAAATTATAGAGATAATATTTTTTTGTCCAATTTGTTTTTAGACATAATTAGTAGACAAGGCATTTATATAAGAAACTTTCGGAAATAGTTTGCAAATAACTAGGTATATACTTTAGACGAAACATATAATATATATATATATATATATATATATATATATATATATATATATAGAAAAAAGAAATATATAAAAACGATCTGAAATTCCAAATATGGTTCGGTAATTCCATATATTGAGACTGAAATTCCAAAGATTTGTAAAAAAAAAGAAGAAGAAATGAAATTATACTTTGAAAATTGATATTAATTTTTAGTATTAGGAGATGATTTCTACCTAGAATGGATGAGTTGGGATTCTTCATCTGCGACTGCCTAACGGGTGTGTCGGGGTTATTAGGTAAATCGTTTGGGCAAGTGTTCGTGCAATTCTGTAAAAGTAGTTGGTAGTAAATGTTTCCAAGTATCCTCGTGGAAGAGAGTCAGCCAGGCACGCATGCAAGCCAATTATTCCTTTCCAGAAGACAATTACGCTTTTCAAATGGCACGGAACTGCGCGACTCTTTTGCTGTTCAGCGGCACCCGTCGCGATAAAAAGTCCACTGAGTAATTTCGGCTTAACGATGGAGATTCTGTGACAGGACTTGGGTTTATAAACCTACACAAGGGTAAAAAAAAAGATTTATACAAAAAGAAGGTCGGGAAATGAGAATAATCTCAGATTCTTCTCGTTCCTCGCGCTTGGATGAAACGTCTTCAAATAATCCCTCGTCCTCGCTTTCTCTCTCTCTCTCATAGTTTGCAATGAGAAAAATATTTTATCGAGTGAAACTGACTTTATGAACCATTCCTCCTTTCCATTTCTCCTTCTCTTTTATATAACTCATACCTATTATTTCAATAATTAGAGAAAAAAGAGAAGTCTTTTGAAAAAAATTGTCTTCTTACAAAATAGAAGAATATGCAAAGGAATACAAAACAGGAATGTATAAAATATACGTACAAAAAAGGGAATAAAAGAGCGTAAAAACATTTTTTTTAATTTTACAAAGCTGATGATAAATACAAAAAAAACAAATATAAAAAAGCTGATGTATACGTAAAATTTCTCAAACATCATCAAATTTTTATTATTTTATAATAAAAAAATCCTTTTTTTTTGTGTGTATAAATTACCTTTTAGTTTTGTTATTCTTTGTCCAATTTTAATTTTTTTTATATACTATAGCTGTTTTTCAAACACTGAATAGTTTTTTTTAGTACAATTATAATTGAACGGCATATAAAGTTCCATGATTTTTTAAACTGTACATTCAGAATGAATTTTATTTGAAACAACAAAATTTTGGTTGCATCAACAAAATAAATGTATTGATATACAGTTACTCTCTAAATCTGAATTAGTAAAAATGTTTACTAATTTGAATTAGTGACTTACATTTTGCTTCTGAATTAGTAAATTTGTACTAATTATTAGTAACTTTTACTAACAATTAGTAAAATTTTACTAATTCAGAAGCAAAAAGTGAGTCACTAATTCAAATTAGTAAACATTTTTACTAATTCAGATTTAGAGAGTAGCCAAACTTTTTGTTGAATCAGCCAAAAAGTTTATTTGACTTAATCAAATTCTTTCTTTAAACGAAAAAATTATTAAAATAAACCAAATGTTTATAGATTAAAAAAATATTTATTTGAATCAAACAAAACTTTTTTGTTAGTGTAACAATGTATAATAATAATAATAATAATAATAATAATAATAATAATAATAATAATAATAATACTAACATATACCTATAATAATATATAATAATAAGATAATAATAATAAAATATAATAATATATAATATAACAATATACAACTACAATAACCATAAAAATAACAATAATTTTTGTCTCTGATTTTTTTGTGAATAACTTTTTCTTCTACTTGTGGCATCAAAGCATATAATATATTAAATTCTGCGTCTAACGAGTTAAACAATAAAACTTCTGAAAAATTCTCAAAGTTATTGCACTTCTTATTTTCTTACGATATTATACATTATAGAAAAAATTCTTATTTAAAGAAACAAAAAAAAAGTTTGTTCAACTACATATTTTTAAATTTGGAAACAAAACAACAAAATTTAGTATTTTCAAAATTGTTTGATTGAAAATGTAATCATTTCAAATATTTTAATAACTTGAATTTTTAAAAGTTGCATTTTAATAAGTATTACAATAATATTTTAACAATAGGAAACGAATTACGTAACATATTTGAAGTATTAATAATAAAATTGCTCCCATTTTTTATCTACTGCAAAAACATTTTAATTAAATATATTTTTTTTTAATTTAAAACCACAACAATATAGAGTTGAACTAACTTTTATTTTGACTGTCAGTCCGATTCTTCTTTAAAAATCTGATTGGAATTTTATGTATATGAATATAGAGAAAAAAATTTTTTTAATAAAAATTAATTTAATAACTGTTATTGTTCAAAATTGGAACATTTTTTTTACTAATAAAGTCATTGAATTTGCAAGCAATTTTTTCAGGAGTTAAAATAAATGCATTTTTTTTAGATTGGCAGTTCGTTATTCTGTGTCTAGTTTGTTCAATTTTAGAACTGTTTATATATATATATATATATATATTTTTTTTAGCAGATGATCATGTAGTGATATGGGGAGTAATTTGTGAGAGAGCAGGCAAAAAGTATTATCTGTTTTTTAAAAAATTGTCTGGAATTCTCGAAAATTCGATTTCCATCTCTCTCGATATACGCCCACTATCAGTAGCGCAATTACTTTCCGTTCGGCAGGACCTCGAAATTGCCAGCTTGCCATCGTTCGCGGTAAAATACAAAAAAAAAAAAAAAAAAAAAAACAAAAAAAAAACAGAACACAAAAAAGAAATAAAAAAATCCAAAAAAAAAATGTGCTCGTCCGCTATATAGCATTGAACGCGCGTTGTGCGTCATTATTTTTCTCCTACGAAGGGTTTACCCATCCATTATCGTTATACTACCAGCACCCATCTTTAGCTTTCGAGAGATTCTCTGGTCCCGTGAATGGCAGACCAAACAGAACGGATGGCGGTAACCTGCTGAACGTACCTCGCTAAGCATATAATCAACGGTATCGCGGTTGCGTTAAAAAAAACCTGCGAGTTTGCTCAAGAGACGAGAGAATTTTTGCCCAAAGCTTATTCATCCCTTTTGCAATCTTACTCTCAGTAAACTTTTCGGTAAAAGATGAATACAGATTTAAAAAAAAAGAATATTTTTTTATATTTATAAACATCGTTGCTTTACTTTTAAGTGATTTTTTATTTGCAAATAACGCGTTTGAATTGCTTTGTAAAGAACGATGATTACTTGTTTTGAGAGAAATATTTACTTTTAGTTACCTATATACAGCTGTTTCTTTTTTTCATAACAAAAAAATGTTTCCAATATACATGAAAATATGTTTTATGTTATATAAAAGAGTTTTCATTTTTTCGAATTCATACGAATTTTACGTTTATATGATTTTTTGGTTCGATTACTCAATATGTGGAAGTGATCTTCTAGTTCTTTATTTTTTTTATTTTTTTTTTTTAGTCATATATAATATAAAAATCATCTATACCGGAAAAAGAGGTACTTTCGTTTGTGTGCATACCACACCTGCATTCGCGATCAAAGTGTCGTTTTTATATACACATGTACGTGTATAGATATAGTTTCTATAGGAAAAAAAGTTATGAACAATAATAAATGGGTATACCTGCCAAGTGGATTGTTTACCTAGAATTTTTATTACAAATAATCTACTTACGCCTTCATGTTTAGATCTTCTTCCAAGCGAGGAAAATGATTTTTTATTCTACAATATTTTTTATTGAAAAAATAATCATGACTATAACAAGTTTTTAAATAAAATTTTTCAAAAAAGTTTAAATTGAAAAACATTTTTTTTTTATATATATATATTGGTGAAACTTATATTCTTTTTGAGAATTTGAAAAGTTTAAATTATATAAATCTGAATTTTATCACTTATGAATATATTCAATAGTGCAGATTTGATAATAAAACCCTTTTGACTGTCTGTTAATATTAATAATTTTTTTTACTAAAAATTAGTATTTTTACATATCAAATTTTTATTTCACTGAATTTATCTTTAACCAACATTTTATGTTATATCCGCGCATTTATTTTAATTGCGGTCTAAATTAATTAAATTTGTATTCTTAATTAATTAGAAAAGGTTATAAAGAAAGGTACAAAAACTTTATGTTACATTACATACAATATTTATATTTATACCAAGTGTTATACAATTGTTTAGTGTATTGAAGTGAACGCGTGGTTTATAGAAGGATCGCGACAAGTAATGATCCTTTTCGTTTGAGATACAAAAAAAGTTCTGATTTTTAAAAACAAGAGTTTAGAGGAGTGGAGAGTTTGGAGCTGGAAGGGATGTAGAATTTTGCATGAGGAGGGTCAGGTTTCATCTTATTGGTTCCTTTTTGGAAAAACCCAAAAAGGTGGAGTAATACAGTTTTCCATAGGTTTCTATAATAGCGTTAGAAGTCTGAGCGAGGGTGTATAGGACAGGCTATTAGGGTTGGAGCAATTATCCTAATCCTAGGTTCATAGACATCCTTTTTTTACAGCCTATTATTGCATAGTTTTTGAATTGTGCCTGACAATTGAGACTAGCAAATAAGGTTATACAACTTACAGTTTGGAGGCTATTTAAACATGTTGATATTTTTCTCTCTAAGACGTAAATTATATTTTTAAGATTGAAAGATTGAGGATAAGCCTTAGATTTATTTGTGTGTTGTAAAATGTAGTGTAGTGTTTGTATTAAAACTAAATTTCATGATATACATCTGTGAGAAATCTTTTATTATGGAAAAACAAGATAAGAACTAATAGATAAATTTTAAATTAGTTATTAGTATTTTCTCAAAACTAAAATTTATTAATTTTTAAACAAATTTATGTTGCGACGCAACACGTCGGCCCCCTTGAACTAACAAGTTCAAAAAAAAAGAAAAATACACAAAACAAATTAATTAAGACATTGATAGAAATTTTTGAAAAAATACAGTATCTTTATAAACATTTTGGAAATTAGACATAAATTGATTTGTTGTGAACTCTTTATAAAATAGATTTACTGGATTTTATTCAGATTTCTGCGTGTACTTAGCCGATTCTGAATTATCTTCTATAGGAAGCGGGCAAAGTCTTTTTACGCAGCGCTTATATTCTCCGGTGCTAGTTTTTACAGTTGCCACACGAACAATTCCATCCGATCCAGGGTGAACTTGGATGATTCGACCAATTTTCCATTGTAGTGGTGGTAAGTTTTCATCATTAATGGCAACCATTGTGCCAACCTTGAGAGAGTAGCCATTAAAGGTGTGCCATTTGCTGCGTACCGTCAGCTGATGCAAATATTCACGATGCCACCTTTTCCAGAAATGATGACGCAACTTTTGACCATGCTGCCATGCTGATAAACGATTGGAGGGTGTGTCCGTGAAATCCAATTGAGGAAAGCTCGTTAATGGACCACCAATAAGAAAATGTCCAGGAGTTAAGGGTTGTAAATCAGTGGGATCTGAAGAAATTGGTGTGAGTGGGCGGGAGTTTAGGATAGCTTCAATTTCAATAAGATAAGTCTCTAATTGCTCATATGTTAATAGAGTATCGCCTACTGTGCGAGTGAGATGATGTTTGCAGGATTTGACTGCGGCTTCCCATAATCCGCCGAAATGGGGAGAGCGTGGAGGATTAAAAGTCCACTCAATTTTTTGATTAGCTAAAAAATTTCGTACTGTTTCATTATGTTCAGTTGATTGGAACAATTCGTGTAATTCCAGAAGTTCGCGACTAGCACCGACAAAATTGGTACCGTTGTCGGAACGGATCGTTTTTGAAATTCCTCTCCTAGAGAAAAGTCTTTTTAAGGCTGCGAGAAAGGCTTCTGTGGTTAGATCGCTAACTAATTCTAAATGTACTGCTTTTGTACATAAGCAAATAAAAAGTGCAACGTAAGTTTTAATTTTATTTCTATTGCGAAAACGTTTTTCTTTAATATACAAAGGACCGCAATAATCAACACCGACATTCAGGAAAGGACGATTATGAGAAACGCGTTCTTTTGGTAAACTTCCCATTACATAATCAACACTTCTAGGTTTTGCGCGAAAGCATCGAACGCACTTATGTATAATTTGTCGAGTAGTGTTTTTGCCATTTATCGGCCAGTATAATTCACGCACAGAATACAATGTTGCTTGAGTGCCTGCGTGCTTAAGTCTTTCATGTTCATCACGAATAATTAAACGTGTAATGTAATGATTTGACGGCAATAAAATTTGATGCTTTTTATCTAAAGGTAAGTTTGCATTTTGCAATCTACCACCGACTCGAAGAATATTCTGCTCGTCTAAGAATGGCATCAAGGGAATAATTTTACTTTTTTCCGAAATATTTTCACCGATTTTAAGGCAAGTTATTTCCTTTGAGAAGGACGAGAATTGCGTTATACGAATAATAACGAGGTTTGCGGTCTCGAGTTCGGCAGCAGTAATAGAACCTTGAATTTTTTCTGCTTTAATTCGAATATTATTAATAAATCGTAAAACAAAAGCAATGATGCGTTTTAGTTTATTTATTGAACTAAATTTTGATAAAAACTGTTCATCAAAGATTTTGCTTTCTATACAAACCGGGGAAGCAACAATTTTTCTTTTTTCTAATGTTTCACTAACGTCAACAATTTTTTGTGGCCAAAATTTTTTATCTTGATTTAGCCACGGGGGACCATTTTTCCAAATCTGAGACTCTAACAGCTCTTGAGGCGTTTGTCCTCTAGATACAGGATCAGCTGGATTATCCAACGTTGGAGTGTATCTCCATTGACAATTTTTCGACGTTTCTTGAATTTCGACTACGCGATTTGAGACAAAGGTTTTCAACAAGTGGGGTTCTGTGTTTAACCAATGAAGAGTTATCGTAGAATCGGACCACAAATAAACCTTATCAATTTGGATCTGAAGTGCTTCTTGTGTTACCTTGTATAAACGACAAAGAAGAAGAGCAGCACATAACTCTAATCGGGGCAAGGTTAATGGCTTGACCGGCGCTACTCGTGATTTAGAACAAATTAAAGAAATTCTATGTTTACCTGTCATATCAGTTGAACGCAAATAAATGCAAGCTCCGTACGCTTGTTCGCTTGCGTCACAGAAGCCGTGTATCTGATTCTCAACAACATTTGGGTCTAAAATTAAACGATTGAAACTAATTTTTTCTAAAAGAGGCAGCTGATCTTTAAACAATAGCCACATTGTGTGAATGTGGGCCGGAACAGAACTGTCCCAGGAGATTCCTGCCTTCCATAAAAGTTGGAGTATTATTTTACCCTTTACGATGACTGGTGCTAATAGTCCTAAAGGATCAAATAATTTTGCTATCGAGGAAAGAATGCTTCGTTTTGTAATCCTTTTCGAAAGATTTGAGGTATCAATTTTATAAAAAATGGTATCCTTTTGTGAATCCCAATGAATCCCTAAGGTTTTTACAGTTGAATTTGGATCAAGAGACATGTGATGATTTGAATTCACGTT
This sequence comes from Leptopilina boulardi, assembly GCF_019393585.1. Taxonomy (NCBI): domain Eukaryota; kingdom Metazoa; phylum Arthropoda; class Insecta; order Hymenoptera; family Figitidae; genus Leptopilina; species Leptopilina boulardi. The sequence continues at coordinate 988,174 of NW_026137923.1, read as the reverse complement.
CAAGTTCTCTGGGATCAATGTGGGATCGTTTGAGGCCCATTTTCTCAAATGGAAACCTCCCTTTTTTAAAAGTGCGATAAGATCATCGCGGAGTTCTAAAGCTTCGCTGCGAGATTTTCCACCAGAAAGACAATCGTCAACGAAAAAATCGCTCTTTAAGACAGTTGAAGCAATGGGATGCTGAGCCTTTTCGTCATCAGCAAGTTGATGTAATACTCGAATTGCGAGGAAAGGGGCACAGGACGTTCCATACGTGACAGTGTTTAGTGTGAAATCCTGTATCTTTTCATCTGCATTTTTACGAAAGAATATTTTTTGATAATGAGTGTCATCTGGGTGGACTAAAATTTGCCTATACATTTTTTCAATGTCAGCAGTAAAAGCAAAAGGATGAGATCGAAAGCGAGTTAGAATAGAAAACAAATCATTTTGTAGACTGGGGCCGACCATTAGTGTTTCATTTAATGAAATACCTGACGAAGTTTTTGCGGATCCGTCAAATACAACACGAGTTTTAGTGGTAAGACTATCCTCCTTCATTATTGCGTGATGAGGAAGATACAGGCCGGGATCGAGATCATTCTTGGTTTGTGTTAAACAAAGATGTTTGAGATTTGTATACTCATCGATAAATTCACAATAGTTTGCCTTTAATTTTGGATCCTTTTCAAAACGTTTTTCTAAAAAATGAAAACGCCGGAGAGCGATAGAACGAGAGCTTCCTAATTGATCCTTCTTTTCATTGAAGGGTAATCGTACTACATATTGGCCATTTTCAGGGTTTCGACGCGTATGTTCCCTAAAATGATTTTCGCAAGCTTCCTCTTCTTTGGAGAGGATTTTCGAAGATGGAAATTCTTCAACCTCCCAAAACTTCGTGAGGTTGACATCGAGAGGGTTTGAGTGTATTGTTAAATGGCATTGAATTTCCATTTTTGGCAGGACTTCATTTATTTCTCCCGTGACAATCCAACCTAGCTGAGTTTTTTGCAAAACTGCTTCAGGGTAGTTTTTTAATGAAATTTGACCGATAGAAAGCAACTTAAAAAATAATTTCACTCCGATAAGAACATCAATTTCTGCAGGCTTGTGGAATTCAGGATCGGCTAGCATAATGTTTTTTGGAATTTCGAATTTTTCATGATTAATACTAATAGAAGGCATGACCTTAGTTATTTTATCAAGAACTAGAAATTCAAGATTTTTCGAATATTTACTAAAACGAGATTTTACTGTAGCTGAAACAGAAGTTTTTATTTCCGTGGAGATACTGTCTACTCCGGACACAGAGATATTAACACGTTTTCTGGGTAAATTTAAATGAGAAGCAATGTTTTCTGTTATAAAATTAGCTTGTGACCCTGAGTCGAGGAACGCTCTACACATTTTAGATTCACCTCTGCTATTTACTATATCTACAAGGGCTGTGGCTAGTAATCCTTCGGACGACATATTAGTCTGCCGATTTAAAGGAGATTCATCTGCCATGGCCGGGGCCGCAACAATCGTTTCCTGACCTTGTTTCTCAAAATGTAAAAGTGTGTGATGTTTTTTATTGCATTTGCGACATGAAGATCCAGTGCAATCAGCAACGCGATGATTTGAACGTAAACAGTTTATGCAAAGTTTAGTTTTTTTTGCTGCTTCAAACCGTTCCTCAGGAGATAAACCCTTAAATTTATCGCACGAATAAATTGAATGTTCTCCCTGACAATGAGCACAAGAATATTTTGATGTGGTAGTGGCAAACGATTGCTGCGATCGCTGATTTGCACGAGGGTTAGAGAATTTTTTCTCTGCATTATTTTGAGGTTTATTCACGGTTAATTGCTGCGCCGTGTCTTCAAACTGAGCCCGACGCTGTAAAAACGAAGTTAATTCCTTGAAGGTAGGATTGACGGATTCACAACTAGATTCTTCCCATTTTTCGCAAATGGTTGAATTTAATTTTTGTTTAACAATTTCAACGAGTAAAGTGTCCCATGTATTAATCGGTTCCTTTAAAGCTTCGAGTGCTCTAATATGCTTTTGAATGCGATCGAGTAACGCACGAACAGAAAATTCTTTTGAGAGATGTGGTAAATTCAAAATCGCCTTGACATGGGTCTGCCGAATAATTTTTCTATTATCGTACCGTTCTTTTAATAATTCCCAAGCAACATTGTAGTTTTGTGCCGATAATTCAATTGATGCGAGAATTTGAGCTGCATCGCCCGTTAAACAGCCCTTTAAGTAATATAGTTTTTCTATGCCCGAAATATTTTTATCTTCATCAACAAGAGATTTAAATAGATCATGGAATCCTATCCATGTTTCATAGGATCCATCGAAAGTAGGAAGATTTAAACGCGGAAGATTTGTCTTTGAAAAGTGATTGGTACTCAAATTATTTATACGTTCGATACTTTGCGAGCTTGTCGAAGAATTGTGAAAATCATCATGAGAAGTTGATGTTGTTTTTAAATAATTTAAAGCCTTTGAGCATGCGGAATAATATCGTTCTTCATACTCTGTTCGAATCGCGGGATGATTATCGTCCTCTACTGAAAGTTCTAACAGGGTTTGCCATTTTTCAAATTCTGAAAAATGGTTGTCAACGTCTAATTTTCTTTTCTCTAAGATCGGAAGATCACGATTAGAATCAAACGAATTGATAAAGGTTACAAAATTAGTGATTTTACGTTTAAAATTTGCGACGTTAACTTTTATTTCCTCCAAACTCGATGCCATTTTTGCGGTGGCAACAATATACTAACAAAGAGCAACTGAGATTATTTAGAGAACAAAGATTGATTTAAAGGAAAGTTATAGACGACGGGATAACTATAAAGGAAAATTGGTGGTACAAATTTTGCTAACCTTGGCGATGTCCTCCTTGATCTCTGCTGCAGTACCTCCAGGTTGAATAATTTCTCCTTCGCTGATGAAAAGATGTACAACGGTGATACTTGGTGTTGATATGTGTTACATAAATGCACTTTAGTTTTAGCACTTCACACAAAGTGCAACAATTTTAAATTCACTGTCATATAATTCAATACGAAATAATAACACGATTGTTTTGTCTGTTCATTAGGGTCTTATAGCACGATAAATTGTGAGATTCACTTGAAAAAATAATTAAATTTTACAATGAATCCGCTTGTCAAATATGATATTGATGACACGAGAATTGCTTGAGACAATAATGTTTGTTTAATTTGATAAACACCTTACGGTTGTTTGGTGTAACGACAATTATTTTAACACGACACTTCACGTAACACTTTTTGACAGTTCGACAATACCGTTCAACTCACTTAGTTTTAGTGATATCCGGCTCGAAGGACCATGTTATATCCGCGCATTTATTTTAATTGCGGTCTAAATTAATTAAATTTGTATTCTTAATTAATTAGAAAAGGTTATAAAGAAAGGTACAAAAACTTTATGTTACATTACATACAATATTTATATTTATACCAAGTGTTATACAATTGTTTAGTGTATTGAAGTGAACGCGTGGTTTATAGAAGGATCGCGACAAGTAATGATCCTTTTCGTTTGAGATACAAAAAAAGTTCTGATTTTTAAAAACAAGAGTTTAGAGGAGTGGAGAGTTTGGAGCTGGAAGGGATGTAGAATTTTGCATGAGGAGGGTCAGGTTTCATCTTATTGGTTCCTTTTTGGAAAAACCCAAAAAGGTGGAGTAATACAGTTTTCCATAGGTTTCTATAATAGCGTTAGAAGTCTGAGCGAGGGTGTATAGGACAGGCTATTAGGGTTGGAGCAATTATCCTAATCCTAGGTTCATAGACATCCTTTTTTTACAGCCTATTATTGCATAGTTTTTGAATTGTGCCTGACAATTGAGACTAGCAAATAAGGTTATACAACTTACAGTTTGGAGGCTATTTAAACATGTTGATATTTTTCTCTCTAAGACGTAAATTATATTTTTAAGATTGAAAGATTGAGGATAAGCCTTAGATTTATTTGTGTGTTGTAAAATGTAGTGTAGTGTTTGTATTAAAACTAAATTTCATGATATACATCTGTGAGAAATCTTTTATTATGGAAAAACAAGATAAGAACTAATAGATAAATTTTAAATTAGTTATTAGTATTTTCTCAAAACTAAAATTTATTAATTTTTAAACAAATTTATGTTGCGACGCAACATTTTATTTAAAAGAATACTAATTTAACAAAATTTTAAGCGATTCGAATTTTGAAATGTCAGAAATTCCAATTTACCTAAATTTGATCGAATTTTAGGAATTTTCGTTTATACGAATTGTTATGTAGATAAAATTCTTGTCTAAAATTGCAAAGGGCCGAATAAAAAAATAAAAACATTTTGGCGCAATTTTCAAAAATTACCAATCACGATTTTCTTGATAATTTCTGATTGGTCAATTTTAAAAATTGCGCCGAAATCATTCTGTCCATTTTTTATTTGGTCATTGCAAATTTCGGAACAATGAAGATTTGTCGTTTTAAGAATTCTGTCAAATAACCATTTATGCAAATAAAGATTCGGACAAATGAAGATTCGGTAAATTGGAATTTCTGACATTTCCAAATTCGAATCACTTAAAATTCTGTTGAATAAAAATTATGCTAAATTAAAATTAGATTTAATTAGAATTAAATTAGAATTAAATAAGTGAATTTAAAGTGAAATTAAATTGATTTCAAAATGAAGTGAAATTCATTTTTTTTTATTTAATCTTGTGTTGTTAATTTTTTTTAAATCTGAATGTAACTTAATTAAATCTTATATTGTATTTATAAGAAGCAATAGTTTTCTCAATTTTATTATTACATTTAGAAGTGGAGAGAGAAAGATCGTATTTCTTTATCGAGAAATGGGAAAAATTCATCATGACCAGTAGCATGACTTTTATTACCGAAAGCGAGGCTTTTTTCGTTGAAGCTCAAGAGAAAACAGCTTTTCCGTCGATCCGAGAATCATGATATAAATTCTCGTTGACGGAGCGACACTCGTTGTTGCCTCCGGTCAGTGTCGTAACTATATACTTGCGCCTACCCCATCACCCCTCCTTCCCTCTTCCCTGGCCAACCTCCATCACAAAGTACAAAATTTATGATCAACCTTCCCCATAATAATACTTTTGCAAACTCTTTTTTCGTCGACATTGCATTGTTCTTGAGTTCTCGCGCGGTTCGCTTATAGTCGCGGACAAAAGTGAAAAACCTCAATAAAAAAATACAAATATTTCACCCACCTCCAATTTTTTATTTGGCATATATAATAATTCAAAAGCAATATTTCATTTGTAATTATCGGATATATATTGGTGGAATAATTACTGGTAAAAAATATTTTAAAATATCATAAAATATATTTCGATACTTTTAATTTTATAATGCTGATGTTATAACAAGAATATTGATTTTGTTATTGTCGAATGCAGAATTATGAAAATTATTTTTCCTCGCGAAACAGTGAAATATAACTTTAGTAATTAAAAGTTGTTATTTTGCCCAATATATATATATGTATATGGTAAAGTTTTGTACACAACAGACATCATTGGGTTGATAGGTAATTATTCAGGTAAACTGTAACTTACGATATAGAATTTTCTCTTCCATGAAAAGCAATGTATGTGATTAATCGGATATCATAAGGTCGGATATTGAATTTTCAGACGGGCTTTATGACGTAAACCTGAAAGTTAATTAACTTTGAAAGGAGTCTCACTTATCCCTTTCAGAAAGTTTGAAAACTCTTGGATTGAAGAGACCCAATTAAAAGTCCAGATCAAAGTATTTCACTTGCGCAACAAATGAGATCTTATTAGTGTAAGAGGGCAAAGGGGCCGCGAAAATATGTCAATTAACCATGATTTCGTGTATGTTGTTAATAGAACCACATTAAATTTTCTTCTTAATATATAATTAAATAATAATTTATAGTGCCTTAAGTTTTATGAACTTTCAAAATATGAATGAAATCATTTTTCTGATCGATAAAAGTTTCCAAAAATTACTACAGTAAATATTTTATAATAAAATTTTGAAGACAGTATAAAACATTTTGATAATCATAAAAATAAAGGGAATTTGATTTTTCGTTTATTTTTCTAAATATCTTGATTTTATGACAAATATTTCTTTTAATTTCATTGAATTATTATTCCATTGATTTTAATGTTAATTCATTAAAATCGAGTATTAAAATCTCAGCTATATAAGATTTCAAGTTAACGAATTTCCAATCTTTGAAATCAACCTCCAAAGTTTGGTAAATTTTCGTGAAATGTTCTTAATCGATCTCTCCCACGTTACCTATAAACTGGAGTATAAGCTTTAAATTACTGGGATCTTCAGGATGATCACCTGGAGGCGATATTGGGTTGCAGATTAATTATATCATGCCCAGGAGGTACCTTCGAGTTAGTTTATGGTGTTTATAGGCACTTTCAAACGTGGATTATACGACTCTAGATATCAGTATAGCATATATATATATACTTATATAGTTAACTATCAAACACGTCAGTTGCAGTAGAGCACACGAACCCTTATAGTTTCTCCGCAGACAAACCAGTCAACTTAAAGGTGTATATATCGTTTCTGTATGTATATTTCGTACATATAGTGAAATACTCTTTGAATCTATAGTATGCCTGTACCCTCTTCTGTACACGATAATTAGTTTCCGAGTAGAAGCGTTTAAAGCAATCTATGTGTGCACTAGTCTGCGTAAGCACATGCGTATGTTCGCTCTATACACATTTACACATATGTATAATGCACGAGGCTTTAGTAGCTAATAGTAAGCTAGTTTGCTGTAGATTAATTGATTCGACGAACTTTCGATGAAAAGAAGCGGCTTCTGTGTTAGAGAAGTGTCTCTCTCTCTCTATATATATATATTGCGTGTCAACCCCGATGTCAACTCGTGGGAATGTCTCTCCAATGTTGTCTATCTCTCTCCGAAAGGCAAGCGGATATATTCAGGTCGAAAAGATAATTATTACATGTGAAAAGCTTATATATACTTGTTGCGGTAAAAAGTCGCGCAATTACATATAATATATGTTTTTCTTGAAAGTACTTTGATATTGTACCTTAGGTAGTTTCATGTAGTTAATTTACAATAAGAGACTTTTCGTGTATGTATATTTTTACTGTGTATATTTGTATCTGTATATTTCTAGTATATTTGTCAAGGTGTTCCATTGGACGAAGTATAAGATTTTTAAAAATATGCGCGCACATTTTTGACCAATCAAAAAAACTTTCCAAACGCGCATGCACCAGAGTAGCAAAATCTATTGCAATTAGCACATCTATAGTGAAAATGTCGAAACATTATTTGAAATTATTGTAAAACAAAATTCTATTAAAATAGTGTTGTTGAATTTAATTTGCAAAAAGTGTGCTCATAAAACAACCATTATTCACTTGAGTTGTAGTACTTTTCCCTAAAGACAGTGCTAGTATCGCTAACCCAACACGGCAAAATAGAATTGAAAAACCTTATACTTAGGTATGTTAATATACAATTTGCGTTTAATTATTTATACTAATGCTTATCTGAGTTCGTCAAAAACATTGAAATTCTCTGATATTAAAAATAATTATTTTTCCGATGATATTATAATTATATCACTGGAAAAAGAATATATATTTATATACAAGAAAAGCCGTAAATTTTACATACTGACTGAGAACTGTTTTTGTTATATCTGTTCGAAAAAGCGAATTTAAATTTAATTCTCCACATTGTGGTTTATCGTAAATAAAATCACATTAATTATGCAATTGTATTCTACTGTTTTTGCAAGGAAACAAAACACTTGCCACGGTTTTTAAATAGCCCTATTCTGAAATAACTTTTATTTATAATTACATGCACATATAATATCTGGTGTTTTCATCGAATTCTCAAGAATAATTTTTGTATTAAATATAAATAAATATTTATTATGTAAAAATTTTGTTGTATGTAATTTTCACTTCTATTTTTCAATAAAACAATATTTTTTATCAAACTATAATAATATTACTTTTGAAACAGTTCTAAGTGATATATATATATATATATTAATACCCAATCAAAAATTTACTAATGGCGCAGTACTGGCGCAGTACTGACAAGTGTTGGCGCAGTACTGGCACCCAGTATTGGCGCCAGAGTTGGCGTAACTTTGGGATGATAACATTTTACCAGTATTGGCTACCAGAGTTGGCACCAGTATTGGTAACCACTACTGGTTCAGTACTGGCTGAGTACTGGTAGTTTTGTAATTTATTGTATACGAAAAGAAAACTTTAACTGTAACAGAGATAAGTTTCACTGCAATAGTGAAATCTCTGCTCCAGGTAATACTTTTTTTTTAGGAAAAAGTGTGTGAAATTTTTAGTAACCCAACACAAATTAAATATTAATTAAATAAGTCAACTAACTAATAAATATTTTATTATATATAAAATCGAAAACAAAAAGAATTTTTATTTTTTATTAAGTATAATATATATTGCAAATTATTATTTAAAAAAATCAAAAAATAAATATAAAAATATGTTTATTATAAAACCAAAGTTTTTATAATATATAAAAACAGTTCAGTAAAAATAAAAATGTTTATAAAATAATTATAATGTATATAATTATACAATTAGCTATTTAATTATTTCATTATTCACTTTAATTATTTGCATCAAAATAAATTTTTGAAAAACTTTTTTAGAAATTAAAAGTTGTTTTTCAATTTTTAACAAGTGTTGTCAAGAAAATTTTTTTAAATTTTTATTTTAAAAATTATTAATTTTTTTTATAAAAAATGTTATTTATTTTTAGTTTGATCGTTTAAAAATTTTTTTTGGATTATTGCATATCTGAAAACAATAAAAAAAAACTTGCAAAATGTTTTGGAATTAGTCTCAGGAAACTTTTTGTTTAAATAATTTTACCCACAAAAAAGCAAAATAAAATACCTTTTAATTTTCAAAAATAAAATCAAAGTGAAAAAATTTTTATAAACAAAATATTTAAACAAAAAGATTCATCAGATTCACTCTATAACTTTTTGTAAACTAGTATTAATCAAAAAGAAAATCTATTTGAGCCAGTACTGGCTCAATATCGGCTCAGTACTGGTTTTCCAATACTGGAAGGATGGTACTGCACCAGTACTGATACAATGAAAATACCAGTACTGGTTCAGTACAGACTGCCCAGCCTCGGCAGCCAATACTGAACCAGTACTGCGCCAGTAGTTAACTCTGGTATAATACTGAAATTTTTTGTTGGGTATGTGTCTTTAATTAAACGACGAATATATTCGCGATGCGTTATGTTCGAAGAATTGCGGAAATCCTACTGTCGGTGACGGATTTTCATTGGTTGGTATCCCTGCAAATTTTCGCGTGAGTCATGGCCCATAAAGTTTCCGGACAGGACGCGAATTTCTATGGTTCGCCCGGCGCGAATAATAGTGGCATCCTCATTCCGTTACGGGGAATTACAGTGTGCATATATATATATATATATATATATATATGTATACACATATACCACACTGACGATAAATACACATCAGACTTAAACACGCGGTAAAATCCATTAGGACGTATTCCTATTTGCCATTTTTTTTACTTTTTTTTTTATTCGCGACTGTATACTCTCTCTCTCTCTCTCTCTTTACAATTATAAAACGAGTAATTTAGCGAGAACCAAAAATTCGACGCGTGCAAAACGCTCATTCATTTCCTTTCGTCTCTTTTCAGCTCTATCCGGTCATGAATAGAATGCACATGCCGAGTGAAATCGAATTTCAGAAACAAACGTTGTTGAACATTGTATGTAAATTAAATTTATAATAGAATTATTCGCGGAAATCAATTGTATTTTTAAAAACTTTTTTTCTATGCGCTTCTTTTTAAATATAGGTAATTGATTATTTTATGTATTTGTTTTTTAATTTTTGTCGGAGAGATAGAGGAAATAATGTTTCTGAAGTGATGAGAGCCTATAGTTGGAAAGATTGCATATAATGTTTATATAATTAAAATGTTCTAATCATAAAAGTAAACAAAATCCTGCACCTGTTTTGAATGTAAAGGCAACAGATGTATTTAACGAGCAAACTTACTGTCGTTTACGGAATATGTTTGCAATACTAATGGTGTTTACTTGTTTATTGTGTACAAACTGGAAACCTTTTGAAGGGTCCGCGACATGTATTCCTTTACTCTCTTAAAAAAAATTAAGACCATCTATATTTCCTTCTATTTTTCTTATGAATTAAATATGGGTTTAGTATTATTTTGACACAACATTTTTTTGTCACAATTGTTATATTATATACAATCGTTTGATTATGTTGTTTTGTACAATTGAAAATATTAAGTTAATTTATTCTTGAAATTAAAAAATTATACAAAATAACATTTTCAATTTTAATAATTGTTGTTGTTAAATTTATTTTTATTTTATTTTGAAATAATTAATACAAACTATTAATAATAAATTAAAATTGTGTTTCAGTGTTAAAATAAATAAAAAAAAAATTGTGGAAATTTAAACCAAACGTACTATAAACAATAAATTGTAAATAAGAAACTAAAATAGGTAATTAAATTAAAATAGGAACTCAACAGCTAAAATCAAGATTAGAAAATGTATTTGTACAAAATATGTAAAACAAGTTGTAAATTCAGATGTTCATTACATAAACATTTTGCTTCTTCTTTACGATCAGCAAAAAAATTTGCTTCCTCGTAGAGAAAGCAAAACTTTATTGCCAAAATGTGAATTTTTGATTTTTTAACTTTCATTAATTCCTTGAATGTATACTTTATATACAGGGTGTTCCAAAAGTATGGAAACTTGCAAATATCTCGAAAAGTACGAATTTTTTGTAAAAAATGTTCAAGACAAAAGTTGTTCCAAATAAAAAGATGTACATCTTTAAAACAAAAAAATTGGGCCCGGAGCCCAATGTTGGGCCCTACAATGAAAAAAGTGGTTTTCTTAAATGAGACCACTAATTTTCAGTATCAAATTCGTATATAATCCCCATGAAATTCTGCGTTCAGACATGTGGTATAAGTGCCCAAAATATTGGGCCCAATCGAAGATATTGGATCCAAAATTTATCAACAGATAAATAAATTTTAAAAAATCGCATCTCGGAGGGATTTTGAGATCGCAGGATTAAAAATTGGAAGCTAATTTTCAAATTGGGCATAGAGCCCAATGTAAGATTCCGCCGCCCAATGTGAGGGCCCAATATTTTTGGAATTAGTACCACAAGTCTAAGCCCAGAATTTCAGAACGATTACGAAATGGAAGGATACTAATTTTGTTACTGTAGGCCTCACATTGGGCTGCGGAATATTACATTGGGCTCTGTGCCCAATTTGAAAAATAGCTTTGAATTTCTAATCCTGTGACCCCAAAAACTCCAAAAGATGCGATTTTATAAATTTATTTATTTGTCAAAAAATGTTGAGCCCAATCCCAGACATTGGGCACAATATTTTTTGGCTTTTGTACTACAAGTTTAAACCCAGAATTTCATAACGATTCTGAAATGGATACTGAAAATTAGTGGGTTTTATTTAAACAACTAATTTTTTTTAATGTGGGCCTCACATTGGGCCGCGGAATCTTACATTGGGCTCTATGCCCAATTTGAAAATTAGCTTCCAATTTCTAATCCTGTGACCCCAAAATCTCCTAAAGATGCGATTTTTTAAATTTATTTATTTAACGAAAAATGTTGGGCCTAATCCCAGACATTGGGCCCAATATTTTTGTCATTTTTACTACAAGTCTAAACCCAGAAATTCATGGGGATTACGAACTGGTTACTGAAAATTAATGGGTTTTATTTAAGACAACTAATTTTTTTTACTGTGGGCCTCACATTGGGCGGCGGAATCTTACATTAGGCTCTATGTCCAATTTGAAAATTAGCTTCCAATTTTTAATCCTGTGATCTCAAAATCCCTCCAAGATGCGATTTTTTAAAATTTATTTCTCTGTTGATAAATTTTGGACCTAATATCTTGGATTGGGCCCAATATTTTGGGCACTTATACCACATGTCTGAACGCAGAATTTCATGGGGATTACGAATTTGATACTGAAAATTAGTGGTCTCATTTAAGAAAACCACTTTTTTCATTGTAGGGCCCAACATTGGGCTCCGGGCCCAATTTTTTCGTTTTAAAGTTGTACATCTTTTTATTTGGAGCAACTTTTGTCTTGAACATTTTTAACAAAAAATTCGTACTTTTCGAGATATTTGCAAGTTTCCATACTTTTGGAACACCCTGTATATATCGATCGATTTGTCTTGACGTAAGGAATACAATTATTTCATATATAAACTTCAATTTAAAGAATCACAAAATTTTATAGCAAAATGTGAATTTTTGATTTTTTTAACTTTCATTAATTCTTTAAATTTACCTCAAATGTATAGTTTATATATATATATATATATATATATATATATATATATATATATATATATATATTATATATATATATGTGACGCGCTCCGAGGAAAGGTACCTAAGAAGCAAATCATTTTAAGGTTATGTTTGTCGTAATTTTATCTTAATGAAAAGTTTATTTTTTTATTATGTAAAGTAAAATCAGTTTTTATCGAATATTTTCAATGTTATGAAGATTTAAACACCAATAATTTATATTGAGAGTTGATTCCCTTTGTGTATTTTTACTTTAAAAATCACAAACATAATCTACAATTTTTTGCTTCTTAGGTACCTTTCCTCGGAGCGCGTCACATATATATATATATATATCGATCGATTCGTCTTTAACGATCCCATTTTTCTCCGTGAAAGATACGACGATTTATGTTTAAAAATTGAATGAAATTTGAAAATTAAAATTTATCAGTTTTTTTTAATTATTAAATAAACTATTCGTTTGACAAGAAAAATCCAAAGGAAAAAAAGATGCGCCTCTTTATTTCCTACAAGGTATAGTATTTTTCGGCGAATTCTTCTTCCCGGTCGTTCATTTAAATTCACGAAGATATATAAATATTACTCTACTTGATTTTTACGCGAGATTTTCGCTTGAGAAATTTGAAGATGAATGTTTCACGTGCTTTTGTACATTTAAAATATTATATATAGCTATTGAATTCATTGAAGAATTTTGCGGATTATCGACTCACTCGGCAAAGGTCGCACACGTCTTGTGAGTACAGTATAGGTCTCTCTCTCTCTCTCTCTTTCTTACTCCTTTGAGAGAATTTATGGCGTTCGGTTCGTCTGGAGAGTTATAACGGAATCAGAATGTCCATTAGCTCGAAGAAAATAGATTTTTCTTCGGGGGTTGACAAGATGCTGACGCCTTCTGAAAAATCTTGGAAGAATATTTTTCTAAAATAGAGTCGATAATGGTAATGCGTCACAGATTTGATAGAAAAATTTCTGAATAAATCCGATAAAAATGGTCTAGGCGTCTCTCCTTTTTCTCGATTGACGCTGTCTCAGGCACTTGTAATATTTTTTTTCCCACCTTTTTTGCATTTCACATGCATATATATATAAATCTTTAGTACATTATGAGAATTTTGAACATTTTAATTTTCGTTACTTTCTCGGCATTTTTTTAATTAAAATTTTTTAAATTTTAAGATTAAAAAAAAATCTTTTTATCTAGGTGTAATATCTTTTATGTTAAAGAGAATATATTATTTTTTTACGTGAAAATTATGATAATATTTTTAGAAATTTCTCAAGTTTATTGTTATTTATTTATTTTTTTTTTTGATGCAGGTTCAAAGACAACAGAGCATATCCCTGGCCAGGTGGTGAAAGCCATTTCATCTTATACCCTGAGAGTGCAAATCAGACAATTTATACTCTTAACGTACGGGCGTCGGATGCAGGACGTTATTCTTGTCAGGCAAGAAACGATACCACCACCTTAGAGGCTGACATCACTCTTACAATACTTGGTGAGTTTTTTTTTTCATATTCAATTACAAATTAACCTGAATACAGACAGTCGGAAAAAAGTGCGTTTTTTTCACATATATTGTTTCTGAATAATGGCATTAAAATTTTTTTTAGACAAATTTTTTTTTTAAAAACACTTCCAATGTTAATAAATATTAAATATCGCAATCCATTCAATGTATGGAAATTATTATTTTTTAAAAAGTTAGTAATTTTTATTTATTTACATCACTAGATTATTATTGATAAAGATTTTATAAACATTTATAGAATATATTTGTATCAAATAAAAGTCGAGCAAGCACATATTGAAATATACTGTATATAAATCTGCTAAAATCCATAACATATATATATATATATATACACTGTTAAAAATGTTTCTAAAATTCATTTACAACTTTACACCAAGTGTAAAGTTGTAAGCAATCGGTGTTAATAATTCGGTGCAAAAATGCATGAACAACCACATTTTGCACCGAGTCCAGTGTAAATTTAAAAAAATCGCAATTTTTGCACCAGAATGGTGTAAAAGCATGGTATTTATCGAACTTTTCAACTTTCTGAGTGCGAGTATATTTTTTGTCTCACCAATCGCACCAAAAAGGATGAAAGCTTGATGGCCATATTTGTTTACGCGTCACGTCGCGCATGAAGGTGAAATTTTCCTTGTGTCCTCACATAACTGTTCGTGATTATGCAAATGAAAAGTGAACAATTAAAGTATGGAAGAAGTGTGTGAAAAAAGAAAAGTTTGCTTTGAAGCAAATCAAGTAGTGTGGATGAATGTTCCGTGCGAGAAAAATCCACCCACATATCACGAATTTCTTGCTGCTGGTAAGCTATATTATGTTACCTTTTATTTCGTTTCGAATTTCAAAAACAATGTATATTATATTATATTTATTTATATTATTCATATTTTATATATATTTATATTTTATTCTTTAACGAGGTTTGCCAAATGATAGCGATAACCGGTATTGGGGACCGGTACTGTTAACATAACCTCAAAACTAAAAAGGATTTTTATCAATTTTAACGCGAACAAAATTGTAATGAACAATTGCAAATAATTTTAAATAATAAATAAGTAAATAAATAAGAAAATTAAAACAAGCTGATATATGTTAATTATAATAATTTTGTTGTAATCGGAAAATTATTCTATTTTTATATGAGAATTCTCAAAGAAATTGTTTATAATTGAAGTCGTTTTATTTGTCAAAAATTTCAAGCACACATATTTAATTAAAAATGTGTTAACAGAAAATTAAAATATATGTGTACTTTTGTTGTAGCTCAAAAAAAATTTAATCTAACAGAAATTGTTCTAAAAGATGAAGAAGGAGTGTTAATTGAAGAAGACTCATTTCATTTTTTCGATCAGCAAATCATCTTTGTTGAATCAAAACAGCAGATTTCCCAATTAAGAGAGTGGCAAGGTTAGTTAACAAACGTTTTTCACATTTTGTTTATTTAATAAAAAATGTTGAAATTATTTTTTTTCATTATTTTTTATTTACTTTTAATAATTTAACTATTATTCTTATTATTATGGAATGTAAATCCAGTTAACGTTTAATCTTTTTTTAATGTAATTGACAGATGTTCCCGTATTGAGGACTGAAGATTGTGTTTATGTAAAACTTAGATTTGTAAAATGGCATTAATTATTCCTTTAATTAATTTTATAGAATTTACAATCTAAAATTGAAAGCGTCTCTGGAGGGATTGAATTAATCAATCGAAAAGATTGTGATTTGGATTTGAAAAGCAGAAAAAAATTAATGAATATTGTAGTTTTCCTTATGAAACAGGAACATGGAAAGAAAATTCCCAAAGCCGAAAAAATGAAATACGCAAGTGAATTAATCAAACTTTTTCCGCGTTTAAAAGACAAAAGTTCTAAGCTTGGTTACGTAAGTTTATTTTCTTTTAATAATAAAATCTTGGTCATGCTTTTAATTTCACATAATCTATTTTTGTAATTAATGATTTTATTTACATATTATTCTCAACCTTGCAGGAAGCATTTTTTAATCCTGATACAGGTTTGGGATTTTTCTCAAACCGATTAAAAACAATCAACAGATCTAAGAATAAGAAAACGCCAAATATTGTTACTCAAGAACCAGTCGAAAAACCTGTCGAACAAATCGTGCAAGAAAAATGTGTATCTGCAGATGAAGTAGAAGAGAATTTGGAATTTCTTCAATTTGCAGATCATTAGAAAAATTAAATGAAAGGATAAAAATTTTTAATTACGGGTATGCGCAAATAAAAAATAAACCTAGTCCTGTCGCTTTGCATAAGAGGTATTCAATTGGTCAACGAGCCGCACAAGCTCGCTGCTTATTTATGTATTTACCACTCATAATAAGTGATATCATAGAAAAATCTCAAGAAAAAAAAATCGTCTATTTCAAAAATGGCAAGTTCTCCAGCTCCTTTCTCAAATTCTACAAATTGTTTTTTCACCCGTTGTTACGCCAAGTATGATAGCCGAATTGAGACAATTAATTGTACAGCATCATTCGTACTTTTTACAATTTCTAGGAACCCACTTACTACCAAAACATCATATGTTGATTCACTATCCTTTGGTGCTACTGTTAATGGGACCTATCATTTTTTTATGGACAATGCGTTTTGAAGGAAAACATAATTATTTTAAACAATTGATTAAAAGGACGAATAATTTCATTAATGTCATAAAAACTTTTGCCGAGCAACATCAAATATTCATGTACGAAAAATGGGTTGATTGTGATAAAAAAGTAGAACCTACAGCGACAGCGAGTACAGGAAAATATGTATCATTTGAAGATATTATTTATAAATATAAACTCGATACAAGTGCTACTCTTCATGATACGATTAAAAATGTTTACCGGGTTAAAGAACTGCATTTTCAAATAGATTATCGAATTGGATCTTTCATTGCGAAAAAAGAGAATTCTTCGGAATTTCCAATTTTTGTAGAAATTGTTGATCTATTTATTGCGTCGGATTTAGGGTATGCGATTTGTAAGCCATGGAAAAATGTCGAATATTGCGAAATTTATGTAGGGTACAAAGTAACACGTGATATGTCTGCCAAAGAAGAGTTACTATGTTTAAAAGATTTATCTCACGTTGTGGCATACGATTTGCATCAGGCATATCATGCCACTGATTATTACATAATTCCTAAGTACAGAATTTTATAAAATTAGAGGTATAAGATGTATTTTTGTAATATTTCAAATAAATTCAGTATATGTTCAGTTCATTTTTACGTGTTGTTAGATTTCATTTCATTTATTTTATTAACTTTTGCACAAAATAATCTATAAAATTTTATAATATGAAGACATGTATTTTTTATTTGTTTTATAAATAATATAATTTTTTTAAATTTGATATACTTATGTGCATTTTTCATTTATAATTTTATGAATTCTACTTCACTTTATCATTAAATTAATATTATCATTATTAAAGTAATAAAAATAAAATTATTTTAATTTGTTTTGCAATTTTTTGTACTTTTTAAGTAATGTCTAAAAAAATATGTATCTTGTAGAAAGAAAACAGAATCATTTTGTATAATCTAAAACATGCGCAACAAATGTCGAAGTTTTTACATTACAACTTTACAGTGTTACAAAACTAACACTTAAATTCGAATCACACTTCACACGAGAATGACATCTTGAAAAGTGTTTTGTAAAAAAGTTACACTTTCAGGGATGTTACATTCAAAATTTTCACTTTGTGGTGTGAAATAAGATTTCATTTTTAACAGTGTATACATTTAAAAATATTCAAAATATTGAAAATAGTTAAAAATTGTCGAAATATTGAAGGATTTAAAAGCATACGGCTTCTGAAAAGCTTTTACAAGTTTTTGAATTTTAATGGTTAAAGTTTGTAAGTGCAATATTTATTTTATACTTTTTTTTGTTTCGTGAGTAAGTAATCGGAAGTACATATATATATATATATATATCGTGACCCTGGAAATTGCATTTGAGATTTGAAATAACTCGCGGGTATATATATTTTTTTTGTTACATTTTTTTACCTTCCTGGGATTTTGAAATCAATGCCCGGAAATCTGGAACTCGTTTATTTTTTTTCTCGTGTGTATGGAATTTTGCATAGATTTTGAATTTTTAAAATTGCATGAGATGTAGAATATTATTCGCATGTGACTCAATGCAATTTGTTTCTCTATAGCATATATATATATATTGTGCGACGCCCATAGCACAAATTTCCATAAAATTTCTTGAAATGTATTTTTAATTTAGCATAAAATTTTCGTAAAAAAAGGAAAACAAAAAATAATTCAAAATAAGTATAAAAATTATTATTAATAGGTATATATTAAAAAATAGGGCAATTATACTGTTAATATGTTGATCAATTGTTTCCTTCACACAATATGAATTTAAAAAAAAAAAATTTTAACGTAAATGAGATTTCGGTAGATTAAACAAAATCTAATTTATATGGAAATAAATTATCGCGGGTGTCTGGCAAATTATAACGCGAATGGAAGTGATAATGAGTAGTTGATAATTTAAAAATATGTGTGATATATATGGGTATGCAATATATATTATATATATATATACCTATACTACAAAAAGATATAGCCGCCAACGCCGCCGATGTTTTTCCAGGCGAGAATTTAAATGCTTCGCGAAACTCAATGTACCTATATATTAGTATTTTAGTTCTGATTCTAACCTCAAACTCAGCGACCTCTTGACGTGGAATGACTCATCGCTGTCTTTAGAATTGTTCTAACGATGCCAAAAACATAGGTTAAAGATTAACATAACATTAATAATCAAGGCTAAATAATAAAAACATAGATTAAAACGAATATAACCTCAAAAATCAAGGTCATATGTCAAAAATTTAGGTTTTTGACATAGTTGAGATGGACATAACCTCGAAATTAGTATCAGAGGTGAACAGATGACCCTCCTCCATAAAATTTCAAAGGTCACAGGTCAAAGGAAAACATAGCTTTAAATTTACGTCAAAGGTCATAGGCGTGAAGGCGAACTTAACCACAAAATTTAAGGTCCTAGGTCTCCAGGCTTCAAGGTCATAGATAAGACATAACTTAAAAATTCTAGGGCATAGGTTTCGAGGATTCAAGGCCTTACTTCGATCATAACCTTAAAATTCAAGGTCATAGGTCAAACATAACCTCAAAATTCGTCAAGGGACCGTTGGGTTTGAACAAACATAACTTCAATTTTTGTAATCAGCCCATCAAAATACGTAGTATAAAAAAACCGGAGATACCTATTTTAAAAAGGTTTAAAATTTTTGTAAAAGAAAGTAGTTTTTTTGAAAATTTTTCAAAAAAATCGAAAGCTACAAACAATTTTAAAAACAAGGTTTTAACCTTTAAATTACAAAAAATATAGTAAATTTTTATTTTATAATTTTTTGTGTGAAATTTTGGAAAAGTTTAGTTAAAAACACACATTTTGAAAAAAAAAACTTTTAAAATTGATACATTTTTAAGAAGTTTATGAACATTTATATTTATAACATTTATTCTTGAAAAATTCATAATTCTAAGAAGCTTGATGAAAAAAATTATGAAGCTTTATTTGAAGTGTACAAAACGGTAAAAAAAATTTGAGCCAAATCAAAGAGATCAAAGTCAACAATATGCTGGTTTTGTCATTGGAACCCCTCATAAAGTTTCCATAAATTTTGATATTGATATTTTGTGAAAAAAACTTTTGCCGACCAAATATAAATAACTGTTTGGACGGCAGCAATCGATAAAGTTAACACTCTGAGGTTTGATATATCAGTTGGCGTGTCTGATATATGATTCAAAGGACTTTTAGATTGAAGATTTTTATAATCTTTAAAAAATTTATAATATCTTTACGTTGTACAATGTAATTTAATAATTATCTAATTAGTGACAGGTAAAAGGATATACTCTCTAAATCTGAATTAGTGAAAATGTTTACTAATTCAAATTAGTAAACATTTTTACTAATTCAGATTTAGAGAGTAGAAGAACTTTTTAATGTTTCAGTATATTATATATTGTTGAACAATATTATAATGAACGAAAATAAAAATTATTTGAGCGTTGAATAATATGCTTGTAGGACTTTTTGCTCTAATTAGCAACAACACGAGAGTTTTAATTTACCAGGTGACGAGATAGCACTTGTATAATGCGCATGTGATTTGCTTTAACATATCTTTTCCTCTTTTTTTTTATTTTCTTTTTCTTTTTTAATTTACAAGACACGTGCTCGATCTCGTTGTGAACCTTCTCACCGGAGCTTTGTTTTAGTTTTGTATTCCCTTTGGCCACGACTCCTTTTGCTATCTTCGCTCCTCTTTATTGCTCCTTTTGCTCTTGAGCAGACGCTGAAGGTTTGTAAGCCACAAGTTCCATTACTGGACCATGCCTGGTTTACCTTCTGATGCGAGCCACTCATTGGTCGATTTACGATATGTTTGGTCTGCTGCTTTCCTTTTTCTTTTAACCTCTTGAACCCGTTCGTCAGACTATATACTGAAAGCATCCCATACCAACTGGGAACAACTTGAGTATTTATATAGAACCAAACTTGAGAGTTGCAATCTAATTTATATATAGATATATGTATGTCTGTATATTTGTGTGTGTATACATATATCAACTTTCAAGATTTTAAAATCTTCTTCGAAAAATATATTATCTATTTATTTTTTTTATTTGAATTTAAGAAAATTATTATAATAATACAAAAATTTTCATAAATGAATTTTTCTAATAAATTATATTAAATAAATAAAATAAAATTCCAACTTTAAAAAGTTAAATTACATTTTTCATTTTGTCAACGAGATATTGTAAATTAAATAATAAAATGTAATAAAATTAATTTGTTTCGAAGCAATTTATTGATTTGAACGATAAATTTTTTCTTTAACATCAAAGCGAAAATTTAATTAAATGTAACGAATGTATTTATACATCAAACAAATTCTTTTAAATGGTATATATATTTTTTTAAAAATACCTTTGTCAAGGTTTATACTTTATTTTAGAATCAAAAATATCTAGGTAATTTTTTTATATACCAATAAAATAAATTTTTTTATAAATATTTTAATTAAGTAAAATTCATATTTTACTAATTTATTTATATTTATTTTTTTATTGTATTTTATTATTTTATATTAATTTCAATTTAAAAAAAAAAATCAGTGAAATAAATATAATTTATCTATTCTAAGTATAGACAAGTTGAAAATAAATATTTTTAATTTGATATATAATATACTATTGTTTTAAACATATATATATATATATATTATATATCTACTTCGCCTTATTTCTGCGTATATAAGTATAATGGAGTATTATTTGCGGTATTCTATATAGGATCAAACTACTCGGGGTTTTTGCCCCGTGTTGAGGATGTTCATAATCTATACTCCGAAGGGAACTGGTGCCTGCAGGACCTTATCTAAAACTCGGCGATGTAGCCGCGCATAAGTGCACATGTGGATAATATATATTCATCCAGTACGCAGAATGCGATAATGGTATCGTCCACTCCACGATAAATTTCCACACCCGCAGGGGGCTCCAAATTGTCATATTCATTCCGAACATTCTTTGTTCTTGTCTCCTGATGATAACTATTCGTTCATTATATTATATTTTTCAAAAAGAAAATTAATGATGACACGAATTGCGAACATTTTCAAATATCCATTAACAATATAATATATAATATCCTCTGTCAGACTATATATAATCCATATACTTGAAATGTTTGACGTCATTTCATTTCATATTTTTGTTTCATATACAATATGGACAAATCCAAAAAACCGGTCGATTTCATGTTATTCACAAATTAATCTATTAATTCTTTTTAAATTTCTACTATTTTAGAATATCTCTTGATATTTGTTGTTGATATTTATACTTCTTTATTATAGGTTAATTAACACAGAAAATTATAAGGTATTAAAATAAGCTGCAATGCGTATTATTTTAATATATCAAAATGGATTAAAATTAAAACGAAAAAAGACAATTGATTTTGCGATTAAATTTTAAACAAAATTATCCATAAATAAAACGTGTGCTGGATATTTGAAATTTTTTAAATTAATGAAAATCGACCAGTTCTGTGGATTTGCCCATATGTGACGCGATCTGAAGAAAGGGACCTTATTATAGGTTATCATTAAGACAGTTTTACTTGAACTAAAAGTTTATTTTTGTTTTTTTTTAAACTGAAATTAGTCTTTATTAAATATTTTGAAGTTAATGAAGACCTATCATTTTTTGCTTCTAAGGTCCCTTTCTTCAGATCGCGTCACATATGTTCTGGTAATAATAAATTCGAAAATATGTAACTCTCTTCGTTGGCATTTTTTTAAAAACTTTTTTTCATTTTACATATTCTGCATTTATTTTTGCTTTTCATGTTTTTACAGGGTTTAAAAAATGACAGCAAAGAAATTCTATTACAATTATTATTCCCCCTCATTCTGCCTTAATATACTATATAATGTTAATTTTTCGATCACTGCTTTTTCAAAAAGACGGGTTGTAATTTACAATAAAAAATTCTCAATGTTTTGCTTTTTAAACAAAAAAAATTATCATCACCAAGAGCTTTTGAAATAGAATTCAATTTTTCCATTCTGTAATTAAAATTAGAAGACATTCAATTTCTCTTCAAAAGAAGTCTTTATTAAAATAAAATTACCATACTCTTTTAGAAAAGCAAACTTTTCTTTTGTTCCTGATGTGGATTAAAAAGCAATGAATGACCGCAAGTATGGAAGAAGAAAGGTTCTTTTCTACGTTGAAAAACCATTGAAGAACTTCCTACGAACATTATTAAAAAGTAAAAATCTTGTACCTTGAATAGTGATAGTTAATCAGGTTCTAAAAAGGGAGTTATTACTTGAAAACTCAGAGGAAAGTAATTAAGGTTCACGGGGTGGGGAGGTATAATTTAATTAGAAATCCAGTGACGCTTGTTATATATATATTGAATCGCAAAAATACATAGAGAGAAAGAGCAGAGAATGTTAATCAATGGAACGTTGTGTGTACGCGGAGAGAAGTTGCGTGACAAGGAAGAATCCCCAGCTTTAATATTCAAGTTACGATAAAGTATATATAATGGTTCTTCATGGTTGCACCATATAACATGTGTGTGGTATCCTCTGAGCCTTGAAGTGCTCTACCATGTCCTATCACCTTTGCGTTGACGTTTCGCAGCTCCGGTGTAAATCGTTTCCAAGAAATTCGTGTGTTGTGTTCACCTCGTCGTCTACAGTGTCAGCTTATATAAGCTTCTTGTGGCATTGTTCAACCTTATATGTGCATTAGTCACACACGCTGATGACATTCTGATAATCTCCGCAATTTTCCCAATTCCAATCACCGCATATTCATATCTTTTAAGTGACATCCCTGCGCATTTATATCTCGTGGTTTAATAATTCCCCATTTAATTTCCTCATGTCACTCGATACCATCCGTTTGTTCCTATATCACAATGGAGAGATTATGCGATGGAGAATTTAATGAAAAAAAAAAAGTGAAGAGAGGTTGAATTTCCCTTTTTTTTTATTTTTTAATCCCAGTAAAGAAATTTTTTCTATAAAAAAAAAATTATAAAATTCGTTTAGTACACAGAAAATTAAAAGGCATTAAAATAAGCTGCAACGCTTCTTATTTTAATCCAATTTTGCTTATTTTAATACCAAAATGGATTAAAATAACCAAAATTGGATTAAAATAAGAAGCGTTGCAGCTTATTTTAATGCCTTTTAATTTTCTGTGTATTTAATTTGTTTTATCATTAGTCCTTTTTTTTCTAAATGACAGGAAAATGAATTAAAACTCTCTCTCGCTCATCATTCGAATGGCGAACTCTCTTTTTTAAAGTTTCAAAACTTATACTATATATTGGACTTTGTAGTTACTGTTTTCAAATTTAATTAGAGCTCTTGACTGAGAAAAGGAAACGTGCCGCGGAATTCTGAAAAGGATTTTATGTGAAGGATAAAGATTATTTAAGTAAAAGGTATAATTTTGGAAAATTTTAATTAGAAAATTTTACTCGTTTTTTGCGCAAGAATTTAAATTAACTATTATATAAAAAAATAGTTAAAATTTTTTTTTTCTATTTTTCAATTCTAATCATATCAATATATAATAAGCTGTCAGAGATTTTCTATTGGGCAGAAGGTGATTGGTAACTATCGAATAATCGTAAACTTTTGAGATACTTGAATATCAGTTTGGTGACTTTCTCGACATAGCCATTTCTCCCTTCTTCTATATATCTCTCAACTTTAGAGACTGAAATTCCATGAATTCTAGGTATTTTGTAAAACTTCCTTTGCACAAAACTAGACCGACTCAGTTTGACGTTTTGCAGATCAAAAGATCGCTTCTGCTTTCCAATCTCTCTTTCTCTCTCTCTCTTCGCTTCTCTTTCGTTTTATCGCGAACGATCACTTCGAAAATGTGATTCCGAGTGGCGCAAATGTTCAATATAACCTTTTATCTTCGAATCCTCATCATAATGAGGAAGAATAAAGCTTTGATCGAGAATCGAGTGCATTAGGAAATTCAATTTTCTAAAAAAATCCCAAAAAAAGTTTTAAGATTCTTATTATATTGTAGACAATTTTTTTTTCTGTTTAATTTCTAAAAAAAAAAAGATATTTTACCCATTTTATTCAATTTGTATAACATATAAATTAATTAGAATTGAAAAAATTTTCTATTCAGTTTTTTTTCTGATTTTAATGATGTAAATTTTTAAATTCCGCCGTTGTCTTATATATTGTACTGGTGAGTTAAATAGATCTTTTCTTCCTTTGTTCATTCGACGAGAAAACTTACTTAAACCAATTAACGTCTTGGTATCCCACCTATCGAGTAGTAATTAAACTCGGATGGCTTCTTGCCGCGCGCGAACCTCAATTTCTTTTCAGAGACTCTGAGGGAAAATCGACATGATTTTTTAAACGTTCTTTTACTTCCTCCTGTCGATAATAATTGGACTGCAAGAAAGGCTATGTATAAAAGTCCATTTCTCTCAAGAACCAAGAACCATTAAAAACCAGCCAATAAAATACCATGAATTCTCTCATCCTCCCTCGATTATAAATATATATAAGAATTTAATATATTTTCTCTAAATTATAAAAGTCAATTAGCTTTGTTTTTTTTCTCATTCTCGAGAAATTATATAATTACTACTTTTATTCTTTAGGAGGGAGTAGATAAAAAAAAAATATTTTTCTTATAATAGAAATCAATAGATATGAAAATAAAAAAATTATATTCCATAACAGAAATTTAATATCTATTATTTAATTTGTGTTATAAAAAACTAGGTTTATTTCCTCTCGTGAATAATAAGTTTAAACCTTTAATAGGTTAAAGTATTTTATTATGTAAGTTATTGAATAATCTATGAATTTTTGAACGATTCTTTAATTCCAATAATAATTCCAATTCCACCTCTGTGCAAGTGGCCATATATGGCCATCGCAAAAAAATAATACTAAATTTAATTTGATTCGCCTGAAATTTGTTACTCGGGGGTTTTTGGGGTCGCTGAATTCAAATTTGAAGTCAGATTTCAAAAAAAACAAAATGGCGGACCCAAAATGGCGACCATGAAAACTTAAAATTTATCAGATTTACATGAAACTCGTTGCTCAGGGGTTTTCGGGGTCTCTGATTACGAATTTGAGGTCAGTTTTTCAAAATTCAAAATGGCGGATCCAATATGGCGGACAAATTTTTAAAAAATCAAACCGATTTGCCTGAAATTTGTTACTCAGGGGTTTTTGTGGTCGCTGAATTCGAATTTGAGGTCGGTTTTTTGACATTCAAAATAGCGGATCCAATATGGCGGACAAATTAAAAAAAAAATTTTTTTTTTAAATTTGTCCGCCATATTGGATCCGCCATTTTGAATTTTGAAAAACTGACCTCAAATTTGAATTTAGCGACCCCAAAAACCCCCGAGTAACAAATTTCAGGCAAATTGGATTGATTTTTTAAAAATTTGTCCGCCATATTGGATCCGCCATTTTGAATTTTGAAAAACTGACCTCAAATTCGAATTCAGCGACCACAAAAACCTTAAATATGATGAAGTCATATTTTTTTGGAAACTTTTTTTTCGGACCGTTTTAGGCCCACCAGCGATTTTTAACTGGACTGCGAAGGGGTTAAAGTATAATTCAATTTGTGATGTTTAAGTTTATTATCAGTCAACAGCACTGTTAAATAATTTATATATACATTGGAAATCCACTAAATTTATATCATTTTAAAAGTGAACATTTTTTTTTTTAATTAACTTAACTTACACAATAAATTAAAATATAAATTATATTCAAAAAAATTTTACTTAAAATTAAAAAAAAAATTCTTTTTTTTCTATATGTATAAAAAAAGAACATTAATATTCTGTACCATTTTATTATGCAGTAAAAAAAACATCGTCTTTTCAACCTCTAATTTCCGCTAGTGGAATAGCCCACGCAAGGGAACTACTGCTTACGATAAAAAGTCTTTCCAGTTAATCCGAAAGTTTTTCTCAGCCGCATTCTGCTTGCGATAACTTTTCTGGCTCTTGCCACGACACGTAAACTATTCGCAAGAGAAACAAGAACGAATATCCAAACTTTTCCTCACCATAAAACTGTCCTTCGATCTCAGCCAGAAGAGAGAAAGAGTGAGAGAGAAAAAGTGGAGAGTGGGAGAGCTTTTACGTATGTGAGAGCAAAGCATGAAAAAAATCGTCTTTTGTATCGAGATCAAAGAACTTTAAGCAGTTTGAAAATATTATAAAGTGAGATAACAAGTTTTTGAAAGTTGGAAAAAATGTGATTTATTAAAAAACCATATAGTAGCGTATACGAATGTTTAAAAAAGTTTGATTCTTGTACCAACATGTGCAGAAATTAAAATTCCATTTCAACTTTCATCTTTCCACTTTCACTTTCACTGTTCGACTTTCATGAAAGTGGAAATGGAATTATGAAGGTGGAAGTGCGTTTCATTTTCATTGTTTTGGCTTTTTTTTGCAAAAAGCAATGTTAAAAAAAGTTTATTTCAATTTTTTTCAAGCAGGGAAAAACTGGGGAGACACTGACCAAAGCCCTATTATAAATAGGGCAATGTGAATCAATTTCTGCATGGGTAAATGAACTATTGCTAATAAAATTATAAATTATTTGCAGTTATAACATTACTAAGTAGGTATCATTAGTGTTTTATGCAATTAGAAATGATATATCAATTTAAAAGAATGATTTATAAAAACTTCAATTGACTTAAATTACTGTCGAATTAAAAATTCAATTGTGTATAGAGTTTCCATTAATTGAAATAATTATCTCTATTAAAGTATTAGAAAAAAATAAGGTAGCTTTTTTAATTTAAAAAAGATGATAAACTTATTTTGTGAAGGTAAGTATAGTTCTTTAAGTATAAAAAAAGTTTTTTGAAAAAAAATTTGAATTTTAAGTTGATCTGGTACTAAAAATAACTTTCTTAGGTGTATCATTTTGTAAAAGACAACTTAGTTTATCACTTAGTTTAACTAAAAGAGTTATTTAAAAGCTTAGTTTCAAGAAAAAAAGTAGTTTTAAACAAAAAAATTCCATTTTCAGAAGATAACATTTTTTCCGTTCCAAATTTTTATATATAAATTTTATATCAATTGTAAAAGGCAATTACTTTCTCATGTAGAGGGAAAGTATTGAAATAAAAATTCATTTATAGAAATATAAGTAGTAAAAGTTAGTTTTAGTAAGATGACGTTTTAAATTCCTTTAATTTTAGTGATAGAAGTAAGTTTTAATCAGGCCGAATTGTCACTACAGTAATATCAGTAGTAGAATATAGTTTCGTTGCAGGCGAACAAAAATTTATTGATTCTTTGTGAGCAGTAGTAAAAATTAGTTTTAGTCAGACATAATTTTAAATCTTACAATTTCGATATCAGTGGTAAAAGAAAGTTTTGTCAGACAGAATTGTTAAAATTATTGTAACTATAGTGAATGTAAATTACAGTCAAACAAAACTTTATTAATTTTTTGTAATCAGTAGTACAACAAAATTTTAGTCAGGCATAATAATATTTAAATTTTTGTAGTTATAATACCCATGAGTTTCAAATACAGAAATTTTTTGTTCAAATACAGTTTATTTAATTCAAATAAAAAATTTTTGGTTCAAGTAAATATTTATTTGATAATAGTCGAGTAATCAATTATATGAATCATATATATATTTTTTTCAGTTCAAAAGTGAGTCGCACTCTCTAAATGTGAATTAGTAAAAATGTTTACTAATTTGAATTAGTGACTCATTTTTTGCTTCTGAATTAGTAAATTTTTTCTAATTATTAGTAACTTTTACTAACAATTAGTAAAATTTAACTAATTCTAAAGCAAAAAGTGAGTCACTAATTTAAATTAGTAAACATTTTTACTAATTCAGATTTAGAAAGCAGTTGAGACTTTCTAATCTTTTATGTAATTTTGCTATCAGTAGATAGCAGATATTTTTAAGACTTACTTTTTAAATTTTTAACTAAAATTTGTAATTTACACAGGAAATTTATTTTTAGGGCCTAATAGTAGTTTAAAAAAAAAAATATAATTGAAAAATTCATAATTATTAAAATGAAATAAATTATTAAAAATTTAATAACAGATAAATAAAATTCTAATGAAAATACTTTAAATTATTCGTTTTATATGTTTTGTGTGAGCTAAATTGAATCCTTTACTAAACGACATTTAAATGTAAGTAATTTATGTGAGACGTAAACAATTTTGGTTATTGCAGTTTGTACAAACATCTGTCGCATATCTCTGTAAAGTATATAAAGTGAAACAAACAAACCATTACTAAATATATTCACTGTGTAATTTGCAGGTCGTATATTGTAGGGCAGCCAGGTAGGATATTCACATCGTCGAGTATATCACACGTTGTACTAAACTTTGTTTTGCAAACGTTATTCATCTAAAAGGGCTGCCTGCTTAATACCTTTATATGCTGGCTAGAAACTTTCCAAATTGAGTAAATTACCTTACTACACTGGAACCTCCAACCATTGCAGCGCGCGAGTCTTATGTGCAATGGATGGAGGTTACCCTTGACGTCAAGGTTATGTCAAAAAGTGGAAACACTCAGGGCCGTACATATTATATACCTATGTATGGGATATATGTTCGAATAAAAATTGAGATTAATTTAATTCTTTATAAAGTAGAAAAATATAAATATAATTACGTACATTTAAATTATATAATAATGCAGTTTATAATATCGATAACTCCGATCGATTGTTTAAATTAGAAAAAAGGAAAAAGAGACTTGGTCTAAAAGAACACGTAACTGTGACGTTACTGCTTTTTCTTGACTGACGCCATTTTTCCCCTCTGACTCTTCTTGCCGCTGCCCAACAAGTTTTGGTAAACAACTGCAATGGTCACAGATGCAATGGTTGGAGGTTCCAGTGTATTAATATTAAAAAAAAGAACATACTCATATACATTTCTTTATACATATAAATTTCATTGTCCTGAATATATTTGTCATGTTCTAATATATTTATATTCGTTTCTATTTGAGCTGATATTTCGCACCTTTTTTATGACTCGCTATATACAAAGAACGTCTTATTATACTTTATATTGATTCGAGTAAAATATAGAAACGTCTTTCTAAAAACGCGATGATCAAAAAAGAAATGAAAAGAAGAATAAAAGTTGATTCTAATAATAGTTTTTATTAAAAAATTAAATATGATTTTTTTAAAAATATTTATATCTACAGCTGAATTTTTATAAAATTTAACACAAATCTTCATTTCAGTTTATTTATCTCATTATACATGTAAATTAATTTTATTTAATTGAAAAATGAAGATATGTGTAATTCTTGATTTATTTTCTATTAGATAAATTCATCAAATCTCTCGAGTGATAGCGTCGTGGAGAAATTTTGACATTGAACAGTCAAAATATTTCTGTCTTCGTTAATTTTGTAGCGTTACTAAGAAATTATTCTTTTTTTTTGAGTAATATTAAATTTTTCTTTTAGAGAATATTCGAAACCTAATAAAGTTTGCGTAATTTAAATTTGTTTAAATTCACAGAAAATTAAAAGGCATTAAAATAAGCTGCAACGGTTATTATTTTAATCCAATTTTGATTATTTTAATCTATTTTGGTATTAAAATAAGCAAAATTGGATTAAAATAATAAGCGTTGCAGCTTATTTTAATGCCTTTTAATTTTCTGTGTTATCATTTTTTTCATTTCTCAAGAAAATGACGCGGATCGTAAATTATTATAAAATTTGTTGTTTTTGTTCTATATATTTTCAATAAATACTTTTCTACCCTACCAAAAATTTGGCAGTACTGCGACCTATCAATTTTTGATAGGGTAAATGCACTAATTGCGGCGCGATTCGAGTCAAAACACCTTAGAAATAGAAAATTCGACATTTCTACACAGAAAAAAACTGAACTCAGAATGAGCCGTGTAGGCGGCTCATTTTGATGTGCACCAAAAATGAACCAGGTTGGTGGCGCCACTGTCTATGTCGTTTAGCATTGGCTCATTTTGATTTGCATCAAAAATGAGACAAGGTTTTTTCTGTGTATTGTATAAACTCAATTTAAGACTTATTAAACTAAAAGCTTATGTTATTTAGATATTAAAAAAAAAAATTTAACTTTATAAAAATCGATTATTTAAACAATTATGAGAAATTAAAACTGATACCGTAATTATCTATTGCGGTGCGTTTGTATCAGTTTCGGTAACCAAAATTACGTGTATTTTGAAGATACTTTTCTCGCCAAAATTAGAGCCAATGGAAATCTTAAAAATGTTTCAATTGCGCTCTCTAAATTTGAATCAGCTAAAATCCGCTGATTGGCAGTGAGTTGTCGCTAATTGAAAAAGCTATAAGAATGCAGCTGCGAATCAGCGACTAACAACTATTTCAATCAGCGGAATACTCCATTTTAAAAATAAATTTATCTTACGACGAAAATGACCAACGTTTGCCGATTCATGTTTCGCTATTTTATTAGCTGTATGCGCTGAATTGCAGTGAAAACTTTATTCGCTGATTCAAACAGTGAACTTTTAGCTAATTCAAATTTAGAGAGCGGGGCGGAAAAAAATTTGATCTCAAATAATTAAATTAATAATTGTTTAAATGTGCATCTTTATAAGTTATTGTATCAAAAAAAGATTAAAATAATTTTTTTTTTATCATTTTGCAACAGTTATATTAAATATAATAGTAGTAATAATAATAATTTCCGTATTCATTCATTCATTCCGTCTGTCCACACTTGAAGTTAGTCGTATTTTGTTCCTTTTGTTTTTCTAAAATTTTGACAATTCTTGATTTCGTAATATTTTATGGTTAACACGACGGATATTTTTATTCATCGTCATTAATTAAGTCATATACTAAGTGACAGTTTAAAGTAAAAAAAAATATTGTTCATTGTGTGCAGCACCAGTATATTTCCTACTTGGTATTTATAGAAAAAAAAGTTTCAATTATAATATAATTTTTATTATTATTTATAAATTTATTATATTATATATACATTTTTTTAAATATAATGATTATTACAGATAATTAGAACATTTTAACTTATAATTATTATTTATCTTTCATTATTTTTTCATTATTCATTATTATTTATTATATATTATTATTCATAAATTTATTATTATTAATTATTAAATTGTTATATTTTTTTATCTATAAACAATATAAAAATAGTTTGCTTTTTTAAAAAATTTTCTATTTGATTTTAATTTTTAATTTAAGTTTAAAGTTTAAAACATTACAAATTTTTTTTAGGTTTTATTTTTTCAAAATTTTTAAATATTTTTTAATTGCTTAATACTTTTTAAAATATAATTAATAATTTTCAGTTAATTTAAACTTCTTTTTGATTACATAATTTTTTAATATTTATTAATTATCAGTTAATTAAATTTTTTGAAAAAAAACATAAATTTAAAATTTTCATTTGCAACGAAATATTTATAGAAAATACAAAAAAATATTTAGCATAACTAATTTTTTGTAATTTGAAAGATTATAAAAAATTCATCGAACATTGACTTTATCAAAAATATTTATTTCTAAAATTTTAATATTTATATTTTAAAATTTTTACTTAAATTTATTTATTTATATAACATCAAACTCATTTTTTTCTGTGTATAAATAAATGATAACGTGAAAATTAGAAATATACCTATTATTAATTCAATACTCCACTGATGCAGAATTATTATTATTATTATTATTAATATTATTATTTTAAAATAACCATTGCAATTAAAGTTGGACGCGCGCTTGCGCGCGTGTAATTTTGCTAGTAATAGTAATAATAGTGATTTTTTATGAACGCGCCGTAATTGATTTACTTACCCTAGGATAAATTAAATTTTTTTGTATTCTAAACTAACGTAAATAAATTGGAAATATATAATCTATTTTTGTGCTGAAGTTCAATTATTGATTTTAACATTATTTTATTAAAATTTGTATTATTTTTGATGATGTCTGGCGCATTTAAATATTTATATTTTTAACTAAAATATGTTTGAATATAGTCTGTATTGAAACTTGATAGGTTATATGGAAATAATAACACGTATAACGTATAAGATAAAAAAGATAGGGAAACTACATCAAATGAATTAACACTTTATTTAACGATTGAAAAATGGCTTATACACTTAAACAGCTTAAAATATGTCTTTAACTTGAAATAGGGCCAATTTGAGGTGAGGTGAGGTTTTTGCATAAAAAAATCAAGAAAATTCATTTACACATTTCTGTAGAAGGATTTCCTTTTTTATTGCGTATTTAAATCAGTTTTTCATAAAAATTAAATTAATAAAATAGCCTCAAATTTACTTTATTGCAACCTGATTGAAAAACAAAAGAAAGTGGTGAGTCAATAATATTATCAAAATAAAAAAAAATATTATTTTTTTAGGTTTTATTTTAATATTTTATTTTAATTTTATTTTAATAATATTTTAATTAATAAAATTAATAATAATAATAATGTATTTTCAATTTTAAACAATTTTAAAATCATTTTGTTATTAATTTTTAAATATTTTTATGATTATACTAAGTGAACAATTGAATTTAAAGATGAAAGTATTGTTAAATTCCAAAGCAAGCAATTAATTCGTAATTTTCTTGAAAACAAACAATTTTTTAAAGGAATTTTTTTTTCTATTCATTTCGTCGATTCCATAGAAAGAAACTAATTTTCCAGTTTTTCTTTAAAGTGTATATTTTTTTATAATTAATGCTTAAAGAAAATGTGCGCAGTTGATATAACCTCAAGGAACCACAGTTTTTTTTTAATTTTATCGTTAATATGTAGGTTTATTTCAACAAATTGTTGTTTATTTATTAAAACATACTAATATATCGAAACGGTTTTCTCAGTTTTTTTTTAAATGACCTGCAAAATTTTTAAAAATGTTTTTTTTACTTCCTGTAAAAACAGTGAATTGGCGCTTGACCCCTTTTGTCATTCTACCCTTCATTTATAGAAATACGTGATTATTAATTAAATGCTCTCTGCACAGAAAATTGAAAGGTATTAAAATAAGCTGCAACGCTTCTTATTTTAATCCATTTTTACTTATTTTAATACCAAAATGGATTAAAATAAGAAACATTTGATTAAAATAAGAAGTGTTGCAGCTTATTTTAATACCTTTTAGTTTTCTGTGTGAACATAGTGCATTAGAATTGTAGGAATATACAATGAATTATTACTAGTAATCCATCCTAATGGTTTGACAAATACGATAACAAACCGATAAGCATGTTATTGTTACGTCAACAATGAAAGATTATCACATATATAGAAGTAATGTATAGGGTAGATTATAAATTATATCCATTGCAAGGTAGACCAATAATCAAATTGGAATGTTCCGAGCTGATTAAATCGATCTCTTCAATATCCCTCAGCTCAACGCATCCTTCTCTCTTTCTCTCTTTCTTCATTATTGGTCTCTTCATTTCTTTCGTGAATATCCCTTTCACTACGTTGCACACTTTATACGCGCGCAGAATTTATAATTTCACAATAATCGTTTTTCAGGTCAATGCACCTTTCTTTGCAAATATTATTTTTTTTCAGCTTTTAATTGCTCTAAAGCTTTCTTTGTGCGCGTATTTTTATTATATTTAATATAGAGACGAACAAAAATTTCTCCCAGGTCAAAAGAAAACTCTCATTAGATATTGTAAAGTAAGTTATTTTCTTATAACTTGCCAAGAGAGAAAGTTTTCCATAGAGTAAAGAAATTACTGAAGTCGTCAATAACAATATTTGCATGAGAGAAGAATCATACAAAGTTTCAGTATATATATATATATATATATATATATATATATAAACTTTTTCAAATACTTAATCTTTTCTCATGGACGGAAAGTTTGAAAATAAAATTACCTAATTTTGCAATAGTGCAATTTTTCCCGTCATAATGATAAATTATTTTCTTTCAGTATAAAAAAAAGAATTCTATTTTTTTAACTATCATGACCTTTTGTTAATTTGTCTTCTTATTAGAATTTTTTTCTTTTCTTTTGTTTTACTTTAACTGTTATAAATTTTTGAACATTAGAAGAAAAAAGTTGGGAGAATTTTTCGCTCTACGTAAAAACTTGGTTTGAAAGTGTGTTGGCTGTATTCTTTTTTTTCTCCGCAGTCGTATCGTATATTAGATATATATATATATTTTTTTTTTCTTGGACTTTCTCTACTTGGTTCTCTCTACTTCTGATCGTAATTCACGCATAATTCACGCTTCCTGGTAAATCGACCAAAGATTACCGTAATTTCTTTCGATCTTTCGAATGGGTAACGCCCAACTTAGCCTCGCGAGAATACTTGGATTGAAACAGTAATTTAAAAAGAGCCGGATGCTGAGTGCACTCGAAGCTTT
The DNA here is from genome assembly GCF_019393585.1 of Leptopilina boulardi. Lineage (NCBI taxonomy): Eukaryota > Metazoa > Arthropoda > Insecta > Hymenoptera > Figitidae > Leptopilina > Leptopilina boulardi. Next base: position 953,119 of record NW_026137923.1, on the reverse strand, counting down.
TTAGCAGACTCGGATTAACACCGAGACTTTGGCACCTTAGATAAGAAAATCTCTTAATTCTCCTCAGACTTAAGCTTTTATTATTTTTTTTTTTTCGTGAAAAAAAGCAGAGAAATAAATTCCATGAAAAAAGCGCATATACTTTGTATATTTTAAGTATAGATGAAATATTTATTAGTATTCTTTGTACACAAATCAGTTTTACCTTGGTTTTTAAAAAAAAAAGTAAAAGATTTACAAGAATTTGTAAAATTTGACAAAATTTATGTTTTAATAATTCTAAAAAATTCGATAAATTGATGATAATAATAATTAAAATTAATGGAATTCATTACAGAATTTTACGATTTATTTTTAGAGAGACAGAGAGAGAGAGAAGGAGACCTATTTTGATAAAGATTTTATGTAATTGATTGAATTGATTTTAGGTGAGGAATCAGGAGGATACACTGGAAAACCATTACCCACCTACAGACCAGCTGCACAATTAGTTTCTCTAGGAGGAACTACGAGACTTTTCTGTGAAGCTTATCTCGGCAATGTCGGTCTTCCTGATGCCAAAAACTCTGTAACTTGGTCCAAATCGGACAGTAACGTGACCCTGCCAAATCATGGACGAGTATCCCAACACAAAGTTTCACGGTGAGTTTATATGGCAACATTATTTTTTCATTCAATTATATGTGTACATCCGCATGAAATGGGTCGATTTTATATTTTTAGTAGATAATCTCAATTTTCTAAATGTGGTTCAGATTTTTAATTTTTTTTTTTATGGTTGAAAATCAAACTACAAAGTGTTCCACGTTAAATTATGCATTCATTGTAATTAAAATAACTAATATTCTTATTTTTTTAATTTTTAATTAACATGAGAACTAATGGTAGATTTGCATGATAAAATTTTAAAAATGAAAAAAAATAATTTTAAGATTTGGAAAGGCAAAAAAAGTTTGGATAAAATGTTTTACTGTTCGGATAATTGTGGTTCCACTGTATTGATTTATTGAAATCTGCTACTATTTGTATACCTATTAAAAAATATAAATTAATTATAATAAATTGTATAAAAAAAAATAATGAACGCAACATAAGATTGATGAAATACATTATTTGGCAACATATAACAACAGTCTAGTAAAATATCTTGATGATTCCAAGTCTTTTTTGCAATATAATTAAAAAAAAAACATTTAATCCATCCTGGGAGGGTTTGTTATCATCCGCGTACATAAAAAATCTCCGGACACCGGCGAAGGTTTTTTATTGTAAAAGTTTTTAATATTTAAAAAAGAAATTTTTTTTTATTATGTAAAATTTTAAAATCGTCAACTTTTTTCTTTGTCTACAAAAATACTAAACGTAGAATATTTTTCTAAAAGTATTGTTTGAAAACTTTACTTTTAAAATAACGTGTGCATTGTAACCCCTTGCCTCGAGGCCACCTGAGACATTTCTCAAGACTTGAAGCAGAAATCAGAACGTGATCGAGACTGCTTCAACGTATATATATATATATATATATACTTTTTGGATCCTCAATGTATAGTTGACCGAGATCAGTCGTTTGCAGAAATAAAAGATATCAGTACTATATATATATATAAAATTTTTTTTTTATTGTGAAAATTGTGTCCTGGGTGCGGAAAAAGTCTGGATTATTATTATAGTATATCGCTCGGGAACAAACATACACTTTGCAAGCAGAAAGATATAGTATAGGAAAAATACATACATACAGACAGAAGTTGTTCTTGTGAGAAAATTGTGAAACCACTACATCGGACTATCTTGTGTAATGAACAGTAAATTGTACTTCTCAAAAACCTTTTCCACTTTAATTACTTTCTGTCAGTTGCATTCAGAGGAAAATCTTATTTAGGTCCTCGGTCTAATGGAAATTTAACTTTTACTTTTAATTATTTAAATTTACCAGATTGACAGCAACTTTTCTAGTTTCAAGTTTGTAAATTTCTCTATACTTGTACGTGTATAATTCCTAGAACAGTTTGAAAACCTCGCACTCTTGCAAAAGTTTTAAATGGACATTCAAAAGTATAATTTAGAAGTTTTTATGCAAAACATGTATTATATATATATACGAATTAATTATATTTATAAATAAAATAAAATTTTATCGAAATGTTGATTGTAATTTGTTAAACAACAATTTTTTGTTAAAAAGTATGTTTGATATTTTTCAATTATATTCTGATTAAATTTGGTGGTTTTGCATTTAATAGCATTTATATATTTATTAATTAAATACGATATACAGTGTGTGTGTGTGTGCGCGGTTTTGAAATATAATTATTGTGGTTTTTTGTCGTAAAAACATATTGGAAATTACCTATTTCTCATTTCTACATTTATTGTGTATAAGAGGAAGAAATATTTTCGCGGTATTTGAGTCGTAAGAAGTGTGGTCTTTACAGACAAAATGGAAGTTAAGATGAATGAGAAAAAAAAGACGACAGTCGTGGTTTCGCGGTATACCTGATCGCCTCGGCCGCATTTCCAAGCGGTGTGGTTAATAGGTTACGTTGAAAATCAACGGCACAAGATCTTCAGTCACGGGAGAGGTATATAAAGAAAAAAAAAAAAAAAAGTTACCGGGTCTTCTCTTGGGTGGGGGATGGGAGGGAGATTAAAGCACATTCTGATCGCACTATATTTAAAATATAACATTCAAATAAACATATTAACATGCGATGACAATTTTTTTTCTATAATTTAAAAAAGACAATATATTAGAAAAACATTTTCTTTGCACAAATTTAATATAGAATTTCATAAAAGATAAACACAAAAGGAGAGAAATAAAGGGACAGGAAAAATAAGAGAGAAAGAGCTTAACTTTTTTTTTTTCTATTCTTCGAGCTGTCTTTCTTGTAAGAGGAATAAAAGGGTAAAGTGGATAAAAGTCAAACAAAATGATCGTTATAAAGGAGAAAAATTGTGTAGAGAATTTATCTATAAAAGAGCTTAAAAATTAATAAAAGAATAATGGAGTGTGTTAAATAAATGAAATTAAAAACTTTTGCGCGACAAATTTCGAGTTTGTGCCCCATAAATTTAGTATATTATTAACATTAAATAATCTATATTATTCGTACTATTTTGAATTATATACTCTCAATGAAACTATAAAATAGATTTGAAGTTATGCAACTGAAATTGCTATTAATTGAAAATGGCACTATTTCGAATTATTGTCATTTGAAGCTTCCATATTCTTATGAAATAATATATAGTTAAATCATAGAATTTAGTCTAATGATATGAAACTATATTATAGTTAGAATAATTATACATTGAAAGCATAATTAACTGAAAATAGCAGTTAATGTATTCACAGAAATAAATTAATTTTCAAAATTCTTTTCTATAATGTATAAGAGAAAATATTAAGCAGATTGCAAATTGGGGTAGATTGCAAATTAATAAATATGCAATTTTGATCAAGTAAAGTGTAATAGAGAGAATGGTTGCGTATCTAGTTATATAGTAGAAATTATTGATTTTGCTTTAAGTATAAGGACTATGGGGGTGTGTTGGAAACAATGACAAGGAGCTTGAAAACAACCTATAATTTTCGCAGGCTTATAATATTAGATCTTGCTAATATTATAAAGCAGAGTTGCTTTATTGATGGTTAAAGTTTTAACAAAGATAGTTTGAAATTCGAGAAAAGTTTTATTAAATTACACAAGAAATATAATTTACACGATAATTTATTCGTCATATAAAACAAACGCCTTCTGCTTGCATGTGGATATCGTTATAATTATGTATAGAAAGGCGTTAAACATTACGAAATTCTTCTCGTTAAAATGTTAATGTACAAACTAATAATAAAAATAATTTATTAAATAAACTCTAATTATCAATTTTTATATACAAAATTTTATGAAAATAATTAGTGTGATAAAAATATTTTTGTTATTCAAAAATATAATAAAACATTTTTATTATTTTGCACATTGAAATTTATAATACCGTAATTTAGTTTTATAAATTATGATATTTTATGTGGTTTTACAAGTTAGTATAAAAATGGAAAAATATTAAGTAAATATACGTGAATATAGGTATTACAATGTATATATGTATATTCTCGAGGTTTATGTGTATATATGAAAACGTGTACATAATTTTCCTTTGTTTGGATTATATGTCAAAAGGAAATAGTATAATAAATAAAGAATGTGAAGAAAAAGCAAAAGTTCACTTGAAGTTGACTTCACAACTAAAGAATTTGAGATTAATGTTTTTGATAGTACTATATATACCAACTGTTTTTCATTTAAATTCATTTTTTTTAAATTACGTGACTGTTAAACACACATAAACAAATAAAAATTTCAAAGGATTTGATTATTCTCGAAAATCCATTAATTCGAATTTCCTGAAAATTGGATTTTATAAAAAAATAGAAGATTAAACCGAATTTTCATATCATAAAATTGTTATTAACGCAAAGTTTAATTTAACAGAACATTCTGATAAATAAAAATTCTGTAAAAATTCGTTCTTATGATATTATTTTTAGGAAATAATATATTAATTGGAAATTTTATTTAAGAAATATATATATACAAAACAGTGCTGGGAAATAATGTTTTTTTTTCAAGTTGTAGGCGCGAGAATTATTATTTAATGTATACATAGAAGTTTCAAAGAAAATTCGAATTGTAAAATTCAGTGAGGGGAAAGATCAGGAGAAAATTGATTCTCGAAAGCCCTATAAAATACGATAACTTCACGTCAATTGAAAAATAAAGAATGTAAAATTACATTCTATCCTGTTTCTTTAACTTTTTCTGGAACTTTGTTAAATTTTCGCGGTGGAATAATAATCAATTGGCAACAGTGCGGTAAGGAGATCGAGAACAAGTATGAGAAAAAGAAATAAAATACAAAAAAAAAAAAAAAAAAAAAGACGGATAATAAAGGGAGTGAGGTGATCGGGGCCGTGAAGTTGAAGAAGGTGGTTGGAGATAAAAGCCCCGCGGGGGAAAGGGAGGTGGGCAAAGGTATCATTAGAGTAATGACGGGGCATGCTGCTCGTATGGTGGGAGGGTGGTGAGTGTACGAAAAAGAGAGCGATGAAAGAAAGAAAGAAAGAAAGAGAGAGAAAGAGAAATTCCCCAGTTCTTGTTCGAGGCTCTCGAGAATTGCGACTTGACGACTTGGGCTTCACCTGGATGCGGCACTCATGGGTTTGTCCTCTGCCGTTATTATGTGTATAACGTTACCGTGAAAAGTTAAAAGAAATAAATTACATTTTAATCCAAAGTGAGTTTTTGATATCGTTGAATTCGTGAAGAAAAGCTCTATTTTAGTGTATAATAATTGATTTTCATTAGTTATTGCAAAAAATGAGAAAAAATTACAGAAGTTATAGGTTATGTTACAATGTTAAACTTCTACCGACGGCTCATAGGTGGCCACTCTCTTTCTCTCACAAGTATTACTTTTGTCGATTAGTCCCTAACTTACTTTAAATTTCCTTTTCTTAATTATTAATAACTAGAGGGGCTTTGCCCCTTTGCGCGCCATCCCCCTATTTTTTATTGGTTTTGTAGATGTTTGAGTTAATGTTTAGCCAATTTCTGGAATTTAAAACTATTACTAATATTATTATTTATTTCTTTAAATGTTATTTACGATTTTTATTAACAATAATTTTTATTATTTTCAATTATTAAAACAAAATTTATCTAATTTTTTAAATTTTCCAGCTAAAATTTGACCTACATTTAAGATTATGTTCATTTTTTGGTCATTTTCCTTCAAAGTCTGACCTAAATTTTGAGGTTATGTTTGTTTCTTTGTCTTTTTGCGCCAAATTTTGACCTAAATGTTGAGGTTATGTTTCTTTCTTGGTCGTTTCCCGACAAAATAACTTAACCTTAAAATTTAGTTCAACTTCGGCGGAAAATCCACCCTTCCTTCAACGTCAGAAAGGAGGGGGGGGCTTGCGACTATATTCACAGTCTTGAAACGAACATAACCTTTAAATTCAGGTCATTTTTGGCGGGAAATCCACCTCCACTTGCGGCTATATTGAAAGTCGTACAATGAACATAACCTCAAAATTTATGTCATTTTTGGCGGGAAGTACGGAGAGAGATGAGGGAAGGGGTAAGGACTTGCTGCTCTATTCAGAGTCTTGAAACAAACATAACCTCAAAATTTAGGTCACTTTTCGCGAAAAATACGGTGAGAGGGGAGGACTTTCAGCCCTATTCAGTTTTGAAACGAACATAACCTCAAAATTTATGTCATTTTTGGCGGGAGACGGGGGACATGCGACTATATTTAGAGCCTTGAAACGAACATAACTTCAAAATTTAGGATTTTTGGTGGGAAATACGGAGAGAGGGGAAGGGAGGGGGGGAGGACTTGTAACCCTATTCAGAGTCTTGAAACGAACATAACCTTAAAATTTAGGTCATTTTTTGCGAGGGAGTGGAGTGGAGGGAGAGGACTTGCGGCTATATTCATATGGGTCATTCCATATCAAGTGTAACCAAGCATTGTACTATCCATGTCAAAAACATGGGTTGGTTACACTTGACATGGAATGACCCATCCTTATCAAAATTTCTGAATCAGCGGCGGTGGCGGCGAAATCTTTTTATAATATAGAGTGATGATTAAATATCGTTTTTTTGTCTTTCTACAAAAAATTGCGATTTCTAGATTACCTATAACAATGTTCCATTTTAGCATAGGTATATGTATTAACCCATATAAAGTAAAATGTAAAAAAAAAAGATATTTCACAAGTTCGTATATGATATACTTTAGTCGAAAGCGGGCGATAGTTATATCTATACGAGCTGATTTCTGGCAACTTGCTTGCAACTTTTTTTTTTTTTTTTGTTTTTTTTTTCTTTTTACTCCGCGTGCACGTGACTTGGAGAACTACGAAGCAAGCCGTCCGTGACACTCGAAAATGCGCTCCGGGCCCTTTCACCATATAAATCGCTTTATTTCTTTCCACGGTCACCGAGTATGGTGCGCGCTCACAAAGGTTCAAGGATTCATGGAATGGTTAAAAAGGTGAAAGAGGTATAGAGTATGGGAAGAAATTATATATATATAAAAAAGACCACCAAAGAAATCAAGCACGAATCGTGTCCCCGCTTCACTCAATCGGGCAAGGTTTTTTTTTTTTTTTTTGCAAAAAAATCGTGATTCCATTTCTATATATAATAGTTCCTCATGAACAATGGAAAATTACATAAAATAACTGGCGCCGTCTGCCTCAATATTATTATTTCTTTTTTTTCAAGTTCATACCTACTGCAAGTTGAACTCATCGCATGACTTTTAGCTTTAACTTGAATTTCTTATTCAATGATAGAAGATTTTCTCGACCTCACGCAATGCTTGAATTTCTGTTTATATATATAGTTATTGTAAGTGATTTGTATATAAAGAATTTTAAAAAAGACAGTTCACTGGAAAAATTGTACCTTAAATTTTTTAATTTGGTTATACATTATTTGTAAATTGTTTCAAATAATACAGAGGAAAATTATATATTTATAGAGATATAAAAGAATTTTATATACATTTTCTATTAGAGATAGAAGCATTGATGAGCATTTTAGATAGAAACTTTTTTTTCGGCCGTTTTGCCAAATAGATATTCAAACCCTAAATCCTTTGAATTTGAAAGCAATCAAACTTCTATGTTTATAACTTGAAAGTGAACAAACTTTCAAAGTTGTGACAGTTACACGAATTCGAACTTGGTGGACACCTTCAATTCGAAGCATTCAGAAACTCAACGTTCTGATCTGAAAAGCTATTCAGTTCGGTCTCGGCAGCTTTCTTTAAAAATTTGAATTCCAGCAAAATATTTCCTTCTTTTTTTTTTGTTTTCAACATATATAGCGAAACTTTTTTTATTCGATCATATATAGTTTGACTGCAAATAAATATATAACTATCAATGTGCTATAATAAATCTAAAATTAAATTGAAATTAAAAATTTTATTTGATTTTTCTGGGTTGGAATAGCGAAAGGTTTAAATAGAATAGCAAAATTTTTAATTGTTTCAGTTAAATCTTTTATTATTGTAGAGAAACCTTTTGCTGTTTCAGATAAAGTTTTTTTTTTCCATGAAGCAAATAATTTTTCTCAATATTTTCGTGAAGTATTCTTGAAATCAAAAATAGTTTATGGAAAGTATTTTAGCAAGACGAATGATATGGTGATGAACACCTCGAGGAATACAGTTTCGCACAGGATCTTTCTCATCTTTTTTTTGGGTTTTGTTGCCTTGTACTGATTTTCTTGTAGAGATATAGTCGGTTAATCGAGTCATGGGTGGTCCATCAGGCATCTCATATTCTTCATACTATATACGGCTATATAAATATATTTATTTATATATTTATATATATTATATATGGTATAAATATATGTGATTAAATGTATTAAATGTTCAATAGTAACGAGCTCATATATATTTGAATACGAGAGCGTTATACTCAAAATTTGTGTGTAGGGAAGCTCCATTACTTCGATTCTTGTAATATACAATATGGATGTAATTAGTTTGTGGCAATCAGGTGTATACGCAAAATAAATAAGCTAATGTAATATACATGAAATTGTATACTTTTTGTCGTGAATTTATGTTTTCAATATGAAATTGCATTTTGTAAATTAAAAAAAATCTATTGTTCTTTCAATATGTGTAATAATAAATAGTTAATAATATTCCATAATTAACCACTGTGTAGTTGTGCATAAAAATCTAATTATAATTAACTCTAATATTATCGTATTCTCTTTTTCAAATTTTCGTTGTCAGAATTTCATATTCCTAAATTATTTTAATATATTGTCAAAATCGGCTTGTTAAAAATTTTTTTTATAGAGCTTAAAAGTTAAACATTTTAAAGTAAAGTATAATTTTTATTTAAAAACAATGAGGCTGAAGTCCGCAACGTTTTCAAAAACGAAAAATTAAAATAGAATTATTTTTTCAAGTCAATTTATCTCTAATTTTCATTTACACAAACTTTCAAGAAATTGATCCAGTCGTCTAGTAGTCACCAAGCTGTCCAGACGTGTTTACAAAACGCTCTTCTAGTGTTTACGTGTTTTCCTATAAATTTAAATAAGTAATATCTAAATTCGACTACAATTAGTTACAGTGCAAAGTGTCTGTGAAAAAGTGAAGCCTATGCAGGGCATTGCCCTAAAAGGTCCTGCCCCCTTTTAATAGGAGAGCAAAAAAAAAAAAAAATCCTTCCTACGGCAGAAAAATGACCTCTAATAATGCAAACCCCCCAAAAGAATCCTCATCAAACAGTTTAAATTATGCTAGTGTAACAAAATCGAGTGCAAAAATTACAAAAGAACAAGCAATATTAATCGATGCTTTGGTAGATGCACCCCACGAAGAATATATCGTTTCCCTTAGCAAAGTAATAGAAGCTTCGAAAATTCGTTATTCATCACGTATTGCCAACAATCGCATCTGCGTCTACCTCGATAGTAAACAAACCGCTGATTCATTAATCGATTCAAAGAAAATTATCGTAGTAAATCATCAAATTATTCCTATTCGCCCGTATGTCAATCGAAATAAAAGAATTGTTTTCTCCAATGTTCACCCGCTCATCGAAGATAATATCCTGGAAAAAGAATTAAATAAACTAAACGTCAACATCATGTCCCCCATCACATCAATTCGCAATGGCTTTTCTTTGAAAGAACTAGCTCATATCGCAAGTTTCCGGCGACAAGTGTATGTGTCACCTAATGATATTGAAAAAATTCCATCGAGAATGATGGTAAACATCGACGACACTGACTACTGGATCTATGTCTCGTCAGATTCTACTGCGTGCTTCGATTGTAAACAAACTGGTCACATAGCAAAGAATTGCCCAAATCATTCAAAACTTAAACACACAAATAACGAAACAAAAAATCTAAAATCACCACCCACCACCACCTCACCACATAATGACTTTGAAAATTTCAACCCTATTCATAATTCACAAGAAAACATTTCCACTTGCACTTCTACCCATCTCAATAAAGAAACAACCTTTTATCCAATATTTCAAAAACCAATACAATCCGAAAATACATTCAAAAGACCCCCGCCATCTTCAACAAGCTCCTCAACTCTCACTACTCAAGAACCATTTACCGAATCTTTAAATGAACCAGATGTTAGTGATAACGATGTCTCTGTTGTGACCAATACAACTTTTTTAGTAAAACTCGATTTTTTCGTTATCGAGTGTCGTACGATGCACTGAACTAATCAAATAATACGTTAATTTGAAAGTTCACATTTATAAGACCGACTAGGTTATCAAAATAAAATAGGGAAAACTACATTTTATTATATTTCGTTTATTTTAAGAGAGAGATCCTTAAGCTAGGACCGTTGTTAAGATTCTGATTTGAGTCAACTTACAAAGGTGTTGAAGACTTCAAAAATGCATAGTGGGGATAACAAAATAGTGGGAGTAAAAACAAGATGGAAGTACATTTTGGGTATTTAAACATGCGAATTGCAGACTCCACCGTCGCATCGTAAATACTGTTATAAAAATAATCCCTTGGCGACAGGGCGGAGTTCAGGTAGTTCGATCTTCCGGTTTATGAATTTTTTCTTGATTTATTGTTAAGATAAAGATAAATAACTCTAAAGGCATAATAAAGATCGAAAAACTTAAAGAATTCAATTGCTCATGTCGTAAAATTAGAAACTTAATCTTCAAACATTGCTAAAACTCACGTTTTGAAAAAAAAAAGATAAATTTTGGAGTACAATAATTATAAAAATAAAATATAATTCGTAAAATCTGTTGAAGGTCTCAACATACCGGCCCCCTTGAACGAACGTGTTCAAAGATAAACATGTTTTACGGTAGTATAAAAAAAGCGATAATTATATGTAAGTTTTAATGTCAAAACATAATTAAACTTTGTGTATTTAACTTTAAATTGATTGTCTTTGTATTACTTAACTTTATATAAACTCAAAAGATAATTATAGAAAATGAATTTTGTTTTCATCATCAAGAATATCTCGAGAATTCGATTCATTCAATGTCAATTGGTAGAGGAGATAAACCCTTAATACTGCGTTTATATTCTCCAGTAGTTGTTTTGACGGTCACTACGCGAACAATTCCATCATTACCTGGGTGTACAGCTGAGATACGACCGAGAACCCATTTCAAAGGAGACAAGTTATTATCGCGTATTGTTACTAAAGTGCCGATTTTCATATCAGTAATGACATTTTTATGCCATCCTCTACGTATTGTCAATTCATTGAGATATTCTTTGTTCCAACGAGACCAGAAGTGTTGCTTTATTTGTTGGACTTGTTCCCAAGACGATAATCTATTCGACTGAATGTCCATCAAATTGTGCTCTGGCACGTTTGTTATTGAATCACCAATAAGGAAATGACCAGGAGTTAGAGCGATAAGGTCATTAGGATCGGATGATATTGGAGTTAGAGGACGTGAATTTAAAATACCCTCTACCTCAGTTGCAAATGTAGTAAATTCTTCATACGTTAGAATTCTTTCACCGACAACGCGCAAAAAATGATTTTTAAAGGATTTCACTGCAGCCTCCCAGAGCCCGCCGAAGTGTGGGGCTCGAGGAGGTATAAAATGCCAATTAACCCTTCCGGAATTTGCAAGATTGTTTTTAATTTCATTAATGTTTTTCTCGTCATCTAAAAATTCATAGACTTCAAGAATTTCACGTTTAGCACCTTGAAAATTTGTAGCATTGTCCGAATAAATATCGGAGCTTAATCCACGTCGCGAAAAGAATCTCTTTAAACATGCTAAGAAGGCGGCAGTGGTTAAATCGCTAACGATTTCTAAGTGCACAGCTTTCGTGCTAAAACATACAAAAACAGCGACATAAATTTTAACCTTGTTTCGATTTCTATATTTCTTCTCTTTGATATAGAATGGGCCGCAAAAATCGATACCAGTATGTTTAAAGGCGCGTTCGAAAATGGTACGACTTTTAGGTAAATCGCCCATTTTATAAGCGGGCATGATTGGTTTGACGCGACGACATATTATACATTTATGCATTAATTTTTTTACGGCGTTTTTTCCATCAACAATCCAATAATTGTTTCGAATAGCATTTAGTGTGGCTTGCGTACCTGCATGCATTGATTTTAAGTGTTCGTCGCGAATAATGAGATCTGTTATTACGTGTTTTTGGCTTAAAAGAACCGGATGCTTACGATCATACGTAAGATCAGATTGCTCTAATCTGCCCCCTACTCTCAGTATACCTTCCGAGTCTAGAAAGGGACTCAACGGCGCTAGTTTTCCGTCAATTGAACCTTTCGTTTTTAAGTTTTTAATTTCGGCAGAAAATGTTGTTTGTTGAGAAAGTTTGACCAAACAATTTGTGCTGCCTTTTAACTCATCTGGAGAAAGAGGTCCAACACGCTTTATTTTACGAGTTTTAATGTCAATAAATCGTCGACAATAGGCTAATACGCGAATAAGTTTAAGAAAAGACCCCCATTTTTTAAAAAGGTAATTTGCGAGTTCGTTCTCGCGATTTTTTTCTTCGAATTCGTTTTTACGTTTACATGTTAAGTTGACGATTGCTTTTTCTGTATGTGACAACGATTCAGATGCTATAATTGAAATGGGCCAATTTTCTTCATGGTCATTTATCCACAAGGGGCCATTAAACCAAAAAGAATTTTGCACAATTTCTCGGGGGGCAAGACCTCGCGATACTAAATCTGCGGGATTATGTTCAGTGCGAACATGACGCCACTCGTATTGGTTTGAAATTTCTTGGATTTTTGCAACGCGATTTGATTCAAATATTTTTAATTTGTGCGGAGACGTTCTAATCCAATGCAAAGTGATAGTTGAGTCTGACCAAAAAATTACTCTCTGAATCGGTAACCTACGTAACGCGTTGAGTGTTGATTTAGACAAATTGCACAACAGCAAAGCCGCACAAAGTTCAAGACGAGGTAAGGATATTTTTTTGAGCGGAGCGACTCGCGATTTCGAACATATGAGACGTGTATTAGTTTCTCCTTGTTTGTTAGTAGATCGGAGATAAATGCAGGCCCCGTAAGCCTTCTCGCTGGCATCACAGAACCCATGAATCTCTAAATGTGAATAATCATCAATGACTATTTTTCGATTAATATTTAATTCGTGTAAGGCAGAGAGTTGATTTTGAAACTCAGACCAAGCCGTGTATACTTGTTGGGGAACGGATTCGTCCCAATCTAGTTCTAGTAACCATAGAGATTGCATCAAAATCTTGGCCTGTAAAATAACAGGACCCAAAAGCCCGAGGGGATCGAATAATTGTGCGATTTGTGATAATATTATTCGTTTTGTGATAGACGTCTCGACATTTGATTGTGTCGCTGAATATTTTAACGAATCTAATTTAGGGTTCCAATAAACGCCTAGTGTTTTTGTGGTTTCATCAAAATTTAAGCAAATGTGAGAATCATTTGCTTCTTGAGATAAAGAAGAGATAAGATCTGGTTCATTTGAGGCCCATTGCCTCAGAGGCATTCCACCCTTTTCGGTAACAGCAACTAATTCATTTACTAAATTTTTAGCTTCATTAAACGTTTGTTTACCGGTGACTGCATCGTCTACATAAAAATCTTCTTTTAACGCAATGGCTGCATTCGGATATGATTCTTGCTCATCATTAGCTAATTGGACTAATGTACGAGTTGCTAAAAAGGCAGCGGGAGCAGTTCCGTATGTAACTGTATTCAGATTGAAGATTTTTATTGGTTGATCAGGATTTTCTCGCCAGAGAATTTTTTGATATTTGCGATCGTCGGGATGAAGTTCGACTTGACGATACATTTTCGTTATATCAGCAGTTACTACGAAGGCGTGAGATCGGAAACGTACGAGAAGAGAGAAGAGATCCTCTTGAATAGTGGGACCTATCATAAGTACATCGTTTAAAGATAGTCCGGTTGACGTTTTTGCCGAACCGTCAAAAACTACACGAAGTTTTGTAGTCAAACTCGATTTTTTGATTACGGCATGGTGGGGCATAAAGTAACCGCCCGAGATAGAATCTAACGAGATTTCCGTCATGTGACCTAATTCCTGATAAGTTCTCATGAATGTATCATATTCAATTTTAACTTCAGGTTGTTTGATTAAAGATCGCTCGAGAGAGTAGAATCGTTTAAGTGCTCGATTATATGATTCACCGAGTTCTGTTATGTTTTCTTTAGGTAAAAATCTAACGCTATATTTACCGGTTTTTTCGTTACGTGTTGTGTTTTCTTTATAATGATTTTCGCATTTAATCTCTTCATCAGATAAGACCTTTTTGTCCGAGACATTTTCGATGTCCCAGAATTTCGATATTTTACTGTGTAGTAAATTTAAAGAGAGATTGCAATTAACCGCTTTGGGAATTTCTGAGCCGGGGATTTTACCGCCTAATATCCACCCAAAGTGAGTTTTCTGTAACGTTACACTGTCAATCAAAGATATTTGACCGACGCATAGCAATTTCAAGAATATTTCTGCCCCAAGGAGAATATCGATAGACCCGGGTGCATGAAATTCTGGATCGGCTAAACGAATATTTTGTGGAATCTTCAAAGCAGTTCTATTTATCGATTCACTCGGAGTGTGTTCGTTAATTTCCGGCGTTAATAAAAATGTTAAATTAGTACTGTATTTATTTAGTCGCGATTGAATGGTTGCATTTGTTATTTTGCTTACGCATGAAGTCATTTGGTTCACGCCGCCGAGAGGAATTTCGCGATCAAATTGTTGCAGATCTAATTTTGAAGCCATTTTTTCCGTTATAAAATGGACTTGTGAACCATTGTCGAGAAGTGCCCTACACGAATGTGGATTTCCTTTATGATCTAAAATATGAATCATTGCAGTTGATAATAAGATTTGAGATGCTACGTTATGTAGACTGGCAAAATTGCATTTAACCGATTTTTTATCATCTTCATGCAAAAGTGTGTGGTGCTTTTTGTTACACGTTTTACAAAGGGCAGCTTTACAATTTTCTACAGAATGATTAGCTCGTAAACAATTGGAACATAAGTTTAGATTTTTAATGATTTCTAATCTTTGAGATAAATTTGAATTTACCAATTTTTCACAGCTTTGTGTAAAATGTGCCTCTTTGCAAACATGACAAAAGGCCCTGAGTGTGGTGTAAGACGATGCCGGACGATTCGACATGGATTGTTGATGTGAACGATTGTTACCGCGTTGTGGATTATTATCCTTACGCGGTGCGTTTTTGTCTTGTTTATCGTTTTTACTGCTCAATTTATTAACTTCTAGAACCTTTTCGCGGAAATGCAAGAATTCAAGTAATTCTTCCATCGTTGGATTTTTATTGGATTGAGTATGTTCTTTCCATTTTAATCGCGTTTGAGGATCTAATTTCGAAATTACTGCATAGATCGGAAAAGCTTCGAGAAACGGCTTGTTTAAAGCTTCTAATGCACGATAATGTTTTGTTACGCTGTTTAATAGATCTCCAATAGAAGTCACTGATGCATTCTGACAATTTGGTAATTCAAAAAATGCTTTGATGTGATTGCTAATAACTAGAGTAGGATCGTCATAATATTTTTCTAATATTTTCCACGCAACTTGATAATTAGCATCAGTGGTTTCTAATGATTCTATTTTGTCAGCAGCTTTGTCCGATAAGCATGATCGTAGATAGACGAGTTTTTGTGAATCCGTGTATCTTTTATCGTTATGAACTGAGGATTTAAAAACATCGCTAAAACCGGGCCACTTTTCGTAAGAACCGCTAAAAGTGGGTAAATTCAATGCCGGTAATTTTACATTTATCACGTTTTCGTTTGTTGAATGTATTAAACCGGAATTAGACGCTGAAATTTGTGAGTTTATTCCAATATCCGTAATTTGCGAATTTGAAAGCGCGTTTGATTGATTTGTATTTTTCGGTTCTTTTGTGTTAATTATTCCCTGTACCCTTGCATACAACGCGGAAACTTTGTCTTCGAAATCGCCTCTAGCTTCATACTCGTTATCGATTTCTTCCTCGGCCACTAAAGATTCCATTTCAGATTGTTTTTCTTCATAATTTACCTTTACTAATTTTAAATCTTCTAATTTATTTTTTAATTCGAGAAGATCTATAGCATCGATAGGTTTGTCGAGAAAATTTTCAGTTCGCGTGAGCTTTGATTTTAAGGCACCAATGGACCTTCTTAACACCTTTATTCGTTCTTCGTTAGGCATTTTTATGCAGCTGAGATAGTGTATTGAATATAGGAAATGAAAGTTTTGGACATTGATAAATGTGATTCAAAAACAAGCATGCGAGACTTACTCTTCTGGAACTGTTGTGATGAACCTTATACCTGATTGTGACGATGATGACACATTAACGATTGAGAACACATAAAATGAAAAATAAACTTAACAGTTCACTAATATTGTCCAATGTTCATTCACTTCACAAGTTTGGCACTTATTGTTGAAGATAGGCTGCTGCGCACTCGAAATTTGTTGTTTTAGTTCAATATACAAGTTTTATTGAATTAAATATTGATCACGTTCTTGATAAGCTCGTTCTGGATTTGCTCGTTCAGTTGTAGAATAGATGTACAATATTTATATTATTGTACGAATTTTGAATTAATGATGTTGGTTTTCGTTCACGTTTGAAGATAGATTGTGTTATTAGATAATGATAGTTGATTCAATTATTGATATTTGAATCAGTCGTTATGATTGTAGCTTGAAGATAAGATTGATTTGTTTAATTCCCGCTTCGATGATGATTGGAACTCGAAAGGATGGATCTTCGATTTTTGTCAATGTATTGTGTTGACAAATTTGATACTCGTTAATGACAAAGAAGACACCTTAAATTCCTCGATAACCTTGCCGATTGTGATATTGCTGTAGATCCGTTGTTGCTGGATCCGGCTCGAAGGACCAATTTTATGTTGTGACCAATACAACTTTTTTAGTAAAACTCGATTTTTTCGTTATCGAGTGTCGTACGATGCACTGAACTAATCAAATAATACGTTAATTTGAAAGTTCACATTTATAAGACCGACTAGGTTATCAAAATAAAATAGGGAAAACTACATTTTATTATATTTCGTTTATTTTAAGAGAGAGATCCTTAAGCTAGGACCGTTGTTAAGATTCTGATTTGAGTCAACTTACAAAGGTGTTGAAGACTTCAAAAATGCATAGTGGGGATAACAAAATAGTGGGAGTAAAAACAAGATGGAAGTACATTTTGGGTATTTAAACATGCGAATTGCAGACTCCACCGTCGCATCGTAAATACTGTTATAAAAATAATCCCTTGGCGACAGGGCGGAGTTCAGGTAGTTCGATCTTCCGGTTTATGAATTTTTTCTTGATTTATTGTTAAGATAAAGATAAATAACTCTAAAGGCATAATAAAGATCGAAAAACTTAAAGAATTCAATTGCTCATGTCGTAAAATTAGAAACTTAATCTTCAAACATTGCTAAAACTCACGTTTTGAAAAAAAAAAGATAAATTTTGGAGTACAATAATTATAAAAATAAAATATAATTCGTAAAATCTGTTGAAGGTCTCAACAGTCTCTGATTATGAGTCAGGCCTTAGTGATTCATCTATTAATAACAGTCAGAATCTAAAAGAGCAACATACACGAAAGAAAAGTAAAAAAAACCCAAAATCATCACAAACATTTCCTCTTGACCCAGAAAAGTGGAAACAGATCGAAAATGTTCTAGAAGACCCTAATAAACAATACCCACTAAATGTTATGCAATTACAGAGTTTACTAGATTCGGCTATAGGTTCTGAAAATATTATTCAAATTGTTTTAGACCAAACAAAAGACCTGGAAAATCTTACCTCATTGCTTTTAGACGTATATCCTATGCTTCCAAATAAAGCATTAAAAAATCGCTGCACTCGAATAAAAAATAAAATAAAAGAATACATCGAAAATCATCAGGCAAATCCAATCATGGAAGAATAACCCTAGACATTCTCTTTACCTTTTTCATATTTAATGGATATTTTACAATGGAATGTAAATGGTTATTATCCTCGTAGAGGCGTCTTAAAAAAATTGATTTCTGATCTTACACCAGCCTGCATCTGTCTTCAAGAAACAAATTTCAAAAATAATTGTGCTACACTCCGAGGATATAAATCAGTTTTCAGAAACAGAATCAGTGAATATAGCAGTGGTGGAGTAGCCTCCTTCATTAAATCAGAACTATTTATTAAAGAAATCCCGCTCACAACGCCCCTTGAAGCAGTAGCCGCTTCTATCTACTTGCCAAATAAGATAACTGTTTGTAATGTCTACCTCCCTAACAGCCAAGAGTTAGTGATAGAAGAATTAAAGGCTCTATTACAACAATTACCTAGGCCCTTCATGATCGTAGGTGACTTCAACTCCCATAGTGAAATGTGGGGTTCTTATAAACATGATTCTCGTGGACTCACCATCGAAAAATTACTTGAAGAAGAGAACCTAGTCCTACTTAACACAGGACAACCCACTAGATTAAATCTTAATTCTGAATCAGACAGTGCCATTGACCTTTGTATCACCTCTCCAAATATTGCTTTGGATTTTGAATGGACGGTTTTTGATTATCCGTATGACAGTGACCATTTTCCCATTATAATAAAATCCTTACTAGTTCCTCAAAAAAACCAATTACATACATTTCCCAAATGGATAATCAACAAAGCTAACTGGATCGAGTACAATGAAACCATAAAAATAAATATAAGAAATTTAGAACCTGTCACTACACAATCTTCTGTTAATACCCTCTTAAAAAATTTATGTGATTGTATAATAACAGCAGCCGAAAAATCTGTTCCGAAGTCCTCCGGCAAAATTAATAAAAAACAAGTTCCATGGTGGAATTCTGATTGTGAAGAGTCACTAAAAAACACAAAAAGAGCCTACAGAAAAATGAAGAGGGCAAACAATTTAGAAAATATAATAGAGTATAAACAACGAAGAGCAATATTTCGAAGAACTGCCAAAGAAAGTCAAAAAGAATCCTGGAATAATTTTACACTCTCAATTGCTCCTGACACACCAATAGGACAAATATGGAAAAAAGTTCGCAGCTTAAAAGGTACCAAGACAAATATATCTCCCCTTTTCCTTTCAGACCAAAATGGAAATATCACCAACGATTTAAAGGACATGAGTGACATGATTGCAGACTCTTTTGCATCTAACTCCAGTGATTCTAATTTCTCTGAAAGATTCCAAAACTTCAAAATTAATTCCAATCTCAATATTAACCGCGTTGAACTAGATGATGACCCTGCAGACCCCATCAACAATCCAATTACACTTGAAGAATTTCAACATACACTCTCACTCACAGGAAAAACCAGTCCAGGACCCGACAATATCCCATATGAATTCATAAAACACCTTCCTAAAGAGGGAACAGAATATGTTTTAAATCTATTTAATTTCATATGGTCAAACAAAGTTTTCCCAGATATGTGGAGAGAAGCTGTGGTTATCCCAATTCCAAAATTCAACAAAGATCATTCAAATCCTTCTAATTACAGACCTATTTCTCTTACTTGTAACCTGTGCAAAATCCTAGAAAGAATTGTATCTGAACGACTAAGATGGAAACTGGAAAATCTAAATATCCTTTCACCACATCAGTATGGCTTTAGAAAGTTTAGATCTACAATGGACCACCTAATAAATATTGAATCAGAAGCTTGTGAAGCCCTCGCCCAAAACAGTGACCTATTATTAGTCTCTATGGATATTGAAAAGGCGTATGAAATGGTTTGGAAGGACAAAGTGATTTCTCTTCTAAAAAATATACAAATTTCAGGTAACATTTTAGCTTTTATTAAAAACTTTTTACTCCAGAGAAAATTAAAAGTCAGATTAGGCAACGTTGAATCTAAAATGGTCGAAACCGTAAATGGAGTACCACAAGGCTCAGTGTTAAGTGTTCTCCTATTTCTCATCATTATAAATAATATAACGTCCACTATCAAACCTCCAATCAAGTGCCAACTCTTTGCTGATGATTTTATCTTTTCTCTAAAAGGGAAAGATCCTAAAGTTTTAGAAAATATTGCCCAGAAGACCCTAAACTCTTTACTAAAATGGTCAGACCAAACAGGTTTTAAGTTCTCAATATGCAAAACTGAATTCATGATCATTTCAAGAAAAAGAAACCCAGTAGCGTGTGAACTTACCTTGAATAACACTCCTATTAAAAGAGTCAACTCCATGACAATTCTTGGCCTACTCTTTGATAACAAACTCTCTTGGACACAACATATAAACAAACTAAAAGCTGATTGCAAAATGAGAGTCAACATTATTAAAGCTCTAGCATCTATTAAATGGGGATCTAGGAAAGTTTGCTTAATAAACACTTTCTCCTCATTAATTCGAACTAAAGTTGATTATGGTTCTATATTGTATGACTCAGCAAATCCAAATATTCTAAAATCGCTAGAACCGATTCAAAATACAACCCTAAGACTCTGCATTGGTGCCTTTAAAACTAGTCCAGTATCTAGTATTCTCGCAGAATCAGGATATTTTCCACTAAAATACAGGAGAATGCTTCTCTGCTTAAATTATAATTGCTCTGGAATATCAAATTCTACTATTTCCACCACAGAATATAAAATGTATGACAATTCGCCACACTTACCCAAGCCTCTTAAATTTAGAATATTTAACTACCAAAAAGAACTAAACACCTCTACCCCCACATGCAATCCTCGCAAGTATTATCCAATTGCTCCTTGGGAAAAATCGCCAATAAAAATTGATTTGGGTATGTTAGATAAAGCCAACAACTTACATCCTTCTTTTATCACTGAAGTTTTCATGGACCATATCCAAACATATATGGATTATAATCACTATTATACAGATGGATCAGTTATAGAAGGACATGCCGCCTGTGCCATCTCAACTGATAAAGATAACATATTCGCCTGTCGACTTCCTAATGAATTTAACATCTTCTCTTGTGAAGCCTACGCAATTTTCAAACTTCTCACCTTGATAAAAAATTTAGTAACTCCCAACAAATCGGTCATCTTCTCAGACTCTTTATCTTGCCTAATAGCAATAAAAAACAAATACTCTACATCAGCCCTCATCCAAAATATTCAATCTCTTTTAAAAGAATTAACAAATACAAATAATATAATTATACTTTGCTGGATTCCCTCCCATAAAGGAATAAGAGGAAATGATATCGCTGATAATTTCGCCAAAAATGCAACAAAATCGACCACCATCGAACAAATTCCGATCTCCATAGAGGAAATTAAAAAAAGAAATTTACACGTAGTTAAGCAAAAATGGAATGTAGAATGGCAATCTCTTCACTCAAAACTACATGACATTCGATCAAATGTTTTTGAGAAGGTTCCTGGCAATCCCACATCCAGATCAGAAGAGTGCCGCATCTCCAGATTACGAATTGGACACACCAACTTTAGTCACATTCACCTCAT
Organism: Leptopilina boulardi; assembly: GCF_019393585.1. Lineage (NCBI taxonomy): Eukaryota > Metazoa > Arthropoda > Insecta > Hymenoptera > Figitidae > Leptopilina > Leptopilina boulardi. The sequence goes on along the minus strand of NW_026137923.1, from coordinate 931,542 downwards.
CACAAAATCTCCCCCAAATAAATGCCCCAAGTGTAATGAAACAATATCAGTCATACACCTCATCCACGACTGCGATGGCTATGATTTAGAAAGAAGAAAAGCTTCTCTAACTGGAAACATTAAAAACTCACTAAACTCTGATGAAGGTCTTAAAAAAGTGCAAAAGTTTTTTTCGAATATAAATATGATTGGTGATATTTAACGAAAATGTATTTTCCTTTTTTATCTTAATAATTTGTCATGATAATCATCAATTAATGTTGTAAGATCGTGGTCGCTTATGACCCTAGTTGTTCAACAGCGACCTTAAATAAACAAAAAAAAAAAAAAAAAAAAAAAGAAATTGATCTTTTCATAAAAATCAGTTACATCCGAATAATTTTAATTTTAATCCAAAGTAATATATATCGTCTAATTATTTTGTTGTTGTCGTTTATAAAAACATTGTGGACTTCAGCATCATTAAAAACAAAAATTAATTTTTTTTTCATTTAAAAATTACACTATAGGAAATTAAATTTCTGCATGAAAGGAAAAATTACAAATTTACATGACAAAACATTAGGAATCGATTTAGCATAATTTTTGTACTTAATAATCTTTAGTATCCACCGAGGTATCCGCGCGATTAAAATAACAGTTTAAGTTGCAATAGAAAATGTGGAATCCCCTTTTATTTCTTAGAAAGAGAATATCATGTCATTATATTCTAGCGAATTGCGCTTTTCTGCAATAATGGTTGTTACCAAGTTTTAATTGCTGGACTGTATGGAACTTGTACAAGAGTTTTACAAAAAAATATATATAGGGTGTATATATTATTTATTAAATAAGATATTTAAATAATATATATTTAATAATTTAAATATAAATACAAGTAATAATTATTATGGTTATGATTAATTTTTACTATATTATTTAACATAAAAGTACCTATGTAAAAGTAAAATTTGCAATTCAAAATATTATAAACATGTAGGTATATACATATTCCAATGAGGTTCAATATTTATTAATATTTCCAAAATATTTCCAATTCAGTTGAAATTTTCTTGCTAATGGGTGGAAAATAATTTTATTAATATTTCTGTTCGTCAGTTGAATATTAATTGTTTTACATTTTTCTAAATGATTGTAATATTGGTAGTTTTTATGAAATAACATGACGATGAAAAAAATGTATTTGCTTTGAAAATAATCGCATATTATCAAAAAAAAAAAATTTTATTTTTGTCTCTCAATGTTTATTTGTATTTAAAAATAATTATTTGAGTCAATTAAATGTTAATTTTTGCAAATACATAAGTTATATTGATTTTAAATACCGTTTATTTGATTGAAATAAAAATTATTTTATTTATTTGTTTAAGTATAAATATTTATTTGATAATAGTCATGTATGTAATCGTTTATATTTAAAGGAAATACATTTTTTTCAGTTTATAATTGAGAACAAAAGTATTTATTTTTTAGTGAGATCATTGTAAAAAATTGTGTTCAGATATCTAAAAAACAATAATAATAGTAATGTTCAAGAGTAATTAGGGTAATGTGAATGTGGAATACAAAGAAAAGAATGTAAAATGATACGCGAGCGTATATATACTTTTTTTTTTTCTTTTTTTTTTGATAAAAACAGAGTGCACACCTTCTAATGGGCACTTTTAATTTTCATTTACTTCACGTTAAGTTAGTGTCAGATTCGAATATAAGCGCGCGCGAGAACCATTGTTGTCACGAGTCAGCGGCTCGTGTAGCGGAGACAATGGTAGAGAAAAGCCCAGATCCTAGAAACAGAAAGGATTTATTGGACCGACAGAACGCGATTTCATGGTTGGTCGGATAGTCGGTGCACTCGCGGAAGAACGTTACATAGCCGTGTAAAAGTTCGCTCCCTTCCCCCACTCTTTTGGTGTCCTATCTACTTTGTCTTGGTTCCTAGCACATTTTTCAGTCCTAAATTTACAGGAGCCTTCTACCAACTTGGCAGATATCGCCCCTCAAGCTCACTGACTTGAGAATCACGTTAAAATTATTTCCTTATCTTCACTGAATTATGTCCCATTGAAAACTGAACTTTCAACTCAAAAAAAACTTCTTCCTTTTTTTTGTTCTATCCACATATTTTTATATTTATTACAATCCAGAAATGTATACGTATACAACCAGAGAAATTATTTTTATTCAAATTTGAATTAAATAAAAAATATATTTATTTATATCTCTGAACTAAAATAATTTAAAAATATAGTCGAATCATATATCATTTGTGAATTGATTGATAATAATGGCTCACAAATGAAAAATACTTTTAATATCTTTTCTTTAGCAAATTCTTTTCCAATCACAAAAGAGAAAGCAAAAAATATTCCTAAAATTAGCATTACTTCTATATGATATAAAGAATCCTCTTAACTTTTTTATTCTCAAGATTTTTATTCATATAAGCTAATTATATTCGAAAAAATTTCAATCAAATAATTTCAATGAAAGATATTTTTAATTAATATTTCCATCGAAAATCTTATAAGAATTCATTTTAAAAAATTCAATTAAGTTTTCAATTTTTGTAATTAGGCGATTAATTAATATTATGACGATGCTGAAGTACGCAACGTTTATATAAACGATTTTTAAAGAAATAATTTTTTAAAATGAAAAATTCTATAATTTTTTACCTAAAAAATATTTCTTGTAGTTTTAATTAATCAACAAATTATAAAAAAATATTTTTTAGGCAAAAAATTATAGAATTTTTCATTTTAAAAAATTATTTCTTTAAAAATCGTTTATATAAACGTTGCGTACTTCAGCTTCGTATTATGTAATTCAATTAATACAATAAATATTGTATGCACAATAAGGATTTCCAGATATATATATATATATATATATATATATATGGGCCTCATTTATGTATTTTCCAGTTCGGTTCACAATTGTAAAATTGAATTTGAAACGAAATTCAATACAAAATAACGTCCCCTAAAATATCCATTTGTTCAATTTGTAAAAGCAACAAGAGTATAGTCTTCGTTTCGAGAAATTTGAAGAAAAACGGAAACGAACAGCGCGAGTTTCCTCGTTAGTGAAGCTCACCAACTTTTCTGCACTCCCCTCATTCTCCTACCTTACCACGTGCACACAGTTGTAAGTTTACATCAATCTGTGTGAGTTCTTCGGTAAAATTTTGCATGCAAGCTCATTTTAGGACTGCATCGCAAAATTTCTGAATAGATCCTGCACGAATTCAGGATAAAAAGAAAGAGAGAGAGAGAGAGAGAGAGAGAGAAAAAAAAGATAGAGGAAGTTGAAGGGTTTGAATGAAATTTTCCCGACTATTCTTTTTCCATCTCGCTTTTATACACGGACAAAATGTTGCGATCAATGAGTACCACGTTGTTAACCTGATAAAACTAGTCCAACTTGCACCCCAGTATAATTGCCGAGAGCATTTATCGGTCTCGCGCGCGATTGTAAGCTCGCCTCTTGTTCCAACCACTACTCTCACTCTCTCCCGTTTTGTACCAACCCTTTTTCTGTCCCTCTTTTTCTGTGTGCTATGACTCTTTCTTTCTCTTTTTTTTTCTTCTCTCTTTTTTTTTTGGTACGTTGTGCTTTTCGCCAATTACTTCGGGAAAAAAACCTCCGACCATAGCGCTTGCTCCCAATGCATCTCCAGCGAAACGTGATTAAAGTCAAACTTTCTTCCTTCCGCTTAAGTTGTCTTTATTCCTCTCACGTCAATAAACTTATTCGATTCTCAATAACGTAATTACTAATTACTCGAGGAGAAAATAAGACATTAAATGATAATAATTGATGTCTTTCTATTTAGCATAGAAATGAGTTTATTGGAAATAAAGGAACAATTTAATTTTACTTTTATTATTAGATGGAAAAAGAAATGAAGAAATTTTTCTTTTTCATTTAATTGGTAAATAAACTTATTTTTGTTTAATTATTATTGTCATGTTGTGTGCAAGTTTTGAACGTTCAAATGAACGAAAAATTACTATACTGATTACTGATTACTGATTACTATTTATGTAGTTAAAAATTTTCTTATTGCGAAAAAAAATAGGTTTGATTAATTTTTCGTCAAAGTACTCTCATTTTATGTCCCCTTGTGAGGCCTACACTTCAAAAAATTCACTTCTATAGTTTTTATAGAATTCGAAATATTTATGAAAATGTTGGTAATGTTTGTAATAAACACACAACTAAAAATCGCTCATATTATATTGATATAAAAAATACTAGATTTTAATATGTCTGTTTACAACTGACTTTTACTACTGCCCAACCAAAAATTTCAGTATTATACTAGAGTTGACTACTGGCGCAGTACTGGTTCAGTATTGGCTGCCGAGACTGGGCAGTCTGTACTGAACCAGTACTGGTATTTCCATTGTATCCGTACTGGTGCAGTACCACTCTCCCAGTCTTTTTGATTAATACTAGTTTACAAAAAGTTCTAGAGTGAACCCGATGAATCCTTTTGTTTAAATATTTTGTTCATCAAAATTTTTTCAACTTGATTTTATTTTTCAAAATTAAAATGTACTTTATTTTTCTTTTCTGTGGGTAAAATTATTTAAACAAAAAGTTTCATGAGACCAAGTCTAAAACATTTTGCAAGATATTCTTTTTGTTTTCAGATATGCAATTAACCAAAAAAAAATTTTAAACGATCAAACTAAAAATAAATAAATTTGTTTATAAAAAATTAATATTTTTTAAAATAAAATTTATAATATAAAAATTTAAAAAACTAAATACAATCGCAAGTAAAATTGCACAAATGTTATATTATCAATAATATATAAAATATATAATTAACCTTTCTTAATAGAAATTATAAAAAATAGTTAAACCTGCAAACTTATATATTTCAATGGTCAATAAAATTATTGTAATTTGTTTCTAGATGTTATTCTTCAGTTTTTTTTTCCAAAAGTGAATTACAAACAAAAATTTAATGTTAATTTAAAAATAATTTAGATAAGGGTAATTCCATTTTATTTCACCTATAGTCGTTGCAATTCATTTTTGACAATTATTTTATGGAATTTTTTTTATTTACGTTGAAATTTAGTTTTTAAGTTGAGTTGCACGGAAAATAGGTTAGTTTGACAGCTTTGGAAATTTTATAAAAAAGAACAGAAATAATTCAGTTAGTAAATTTTTTTTCATTAATATTTGTTTAAAATAGTTTAATTTACCCATGTTAATTGATAATTGTGTAAAAAAAGCCAAAATACTATGTGAAAATTAATATTCAAACTTACCTGTAAAATGTCAAAATTTGTCACATTTTATTTATATTTTCCAAGAAAGTTTATAAATATTATAAAATTCATTACTACCTAACAATAAGTACTTTCCAAGTACTTTCACATGATATGTTGGCTTTTTATTTTTATAATATAGAAATATGTGAAATTTTACCTTGAATCTTGAACTTTTTAGGATTTTATCTGATTTTGAACACTTATATCTTCGCAGGCGATTAATGAAAAAATCCCATTTTGGTTTTAAAATTTAAGTTAAATCTTCTTTATTCATCTTATCAAAATTTGGTGATGGAGAACGAGCTTTATTTTATTTTTATTCACTTTAAAAAATTCACACAAAAAAAACGAATTTGAAGGTTAAAAAACAAGTATTTTTATAAATAAAATTCATACAAATAAATTTATATTGAGAAAACCAACTTCAGTTTTATAAAATTACTTGTTTTTTAACCTTTAAATTCGTATTTTAAGGTGGATTTTTTAAAGTGAATAAAAATAAAAAGTAGCTCGTTCTCCATCACCAAATTTTGATAAGATGAAGAAAGAAGATTTAACTTAAATTTTAAAACCAAAATGGGATTTTTTCATTAATCGTCTGCGAAGATATAAGTGTTCAAAATCTGATAAAATCCTGAAAAGTTCAATATTCAAGGTAAAATTTCACATATTTCTATATTATAAAAATAAAAAGCCAACATATCATGTGAAAGTACATGAAAAGTACTTATTGTTAGGTAGTAATAAATTTTATAATATTTATAAATTTTCTTGGAAAATATAAATAAAATGTGACAAATTTTGACATTTTACAGGTAAGTTTGAATATTAATTTTCACATAGTATTTTGGCTTTTTTTAGACAATTATCAATTAACATTGGTAAATTAAACTATTTTAAACAAATATTAATGAAAAAAAATTTACTAACTGAATTATTTCTGTTCTTTTTTATAAAATTTCCAAAGCTGTCAAACTAACCTATTTTCCGTGCAACTCAACTTAAAAACTAAATTTCAACGTAAATAAAAAAAATTCCATAAAATAATTGTCAAAAATGAATTGTACGGATATTAAAAGTCATTAATACAAAATACCAAATTTTTCTAAAAATAGACCGCAACGACTATAGGTGAAATAAAATGGAATGACCCATAATTTTTTTATAATTACCTAATTTCAGGAATTTAGTATTCATTATTTATTAAATCATTATATTTGTGATGAGTTAATTTGTAAACTAATTTTGCTTTATGTAAATTGAATTGAATTCAATGTTAATTTATTTATATTTGATATAATAATTAATAAATTAAAGTGAATAATAAAATAATTAAATAGTTAATTGCATAATTATATACATTATAATTATTCCATAAATATTTTTATTTTTACTGAAATGTTTTTATATATTATAAAAACTTTGGTTTTATAATAAACATATTTTTATATTTATTTTTTGATTTTTTAAAATAATAATTTGCAATATATATTATGAGAAGAAATTAAAATTCTTTGTGTTTTCGATTTTATATAACAAAATATTAATTAGTTAGTTGACTAATTTAATTAATATTTAATTTGTCTTGGGTTAGTAAAAATTTCAGACACTTTTTCCTAAGTATACCAAAAAAGTATTACCTGGAATGAAACTTATCTCTGTTACAGTTAAAGCTTTCTTTTCGTATACAATAAATTACAAAACTGCCAGTACTCGTCCAGTACTGAAACAATACTAGTGCCAACTCTGGTAGCCAATACTGGTAAAATGTTATCATCCCAAAGTTACGCCAACTCTGGCGCCAATACTTGGTGCCAGTACTGCGCCATTAATAAATTTTTGATTGGGTGATTTCAAAATTACAAGAATTTAAAATATCTTATATCAAAAATGTCATTTACTATTTATTAGAATGAGGAAGTCTGTCTTAAAAGGACTTTCACTACTTATGCCAATAATACGAGAAGTTAAAACTCAAATATTTTACAGAATTTGTTACTAAATATCACTTATTATCGATATTCTAACTTCATTTAATGACAGAATGTAAATAAAAGCAAAAAATATGTCGAAAAAAATTTTGTATGAATTATAAACCTTGTTTATTATTTTGCCTAGTTCTGAAAACAGGTGCTAGGTTCACGTCTTTTACTGTAGTAGTGTAATTTTTTGGAATAATTACACAGCCCCACAAAAAAAAAAAAGTGTCATGTACTATTGACCGGAATACCCTAACCCTATGTATTTTGACGCGCTGAACACGAATCCAAAGTCCGTTTTGCTCCATCACGTCAGGATTTTTTTCTAACCTCAAAAAACATGTCGGATTTTGAGAAGTAGGCGATTTTTTTAAAAATTGATGTATTAACTTCAAACTTGGTAACTGGGGATTTTTTGTGTCGCTGATTACGAATCTGAAGTTAGATTTTCAAAATCCAAAATGGCGGATCCAATATGGCGGACGAATTTTGAAAAAATTTTAAGATTTACTTCAAACTTGGTATCTAGGGGTTTTTTGGGTCGCTGATTACGAATCTGATGTCAGATTTGAAAAATTCAAAATGGCATATCCAACATGGACTTCTATCGGCCATACTAGATACGCCATTATCAATTTTTGAAAACTAACATCATATTCGTAGTCAGCGACCCAAAAAACCCCCAGATACACTATTGCACATTAATTTTTAAAAAATTTCGTAAAATAATGTCCCCCTACCAAAAAAAAATTCAAGGGGTAGTTCCCCCCCATAAATCAGCTTTTGGGGAAAAACAAAACATACGTGTCAAATTGTTTTTAAAAAACTTCAAAACTGCCAAGTTTCAGAAAAATCGTCGTATGGCACTTCCCTAGTGTTACTTGTCAGCAACTTAGAAAACCTGTAGATACCAAATTTCATAATAATCTGACAATTTTTTAAAAATAATTCCTTAATATTGAATCAGACATGTCGAATTTCGGAAATCTGACATCAGATTCGTAATCAGCGACCCAAAAAACCCCTAGATACCAAGTTTGAAGTAAATCTTAAAATTTTTTCAAAATTCGTCCGCCATATTGGATCCGCCATTTTGGATTTTGAAAATCTAACTTCAGATTCGTAATCAGCGACACAAAAAATCCCCAGATACCATGTTTGAAGTTAATACATCAATTTTTAAAAAAATCGCCTACTTCTCAAAATCCGACATGTTTTTTGAGGTTAGAAAAAAATCCTGTCGTGATGGAGCAAAACGGACTTCGGATTCGTGTTCAGCGCGTCAAAATACATAGGGTTAGGGTATTCCGGTCAAAAGTACATGACACTTTTTTTTTTTTGTGGGGCTGTGTTATTAATTTTTTTGTTTTCTTGAACAGTACACTCTGTTTCTCGTTACCAACTCCTCTTAAATTCGTCAATTCGCTAAAGAAAACATTAAATCAATGAAAAATGACGTTTTGCATAATCATAAAAGTTTTATTACAATTATTGAAAATTGGATTCACTCTAATATTTGTCATCTTTGACTTGATGAATATTATTATGAATTTAATAACAAATGTTTAAAAAATTTTTTATAGAAGCAGAGAAGGGCTTTATAAATGATTTTAAAGCATAATCTGTGGTAAATCAAAAAGCCAAAATTAATTTAAAGCAATATACATTTCGGGGGAGATGGCTAAATTGCAGTTTTTTAATAAACATTAATTTTCAAATTGTTATCATTGCAATATTTTAAATATTTTTTTGTTTTTTCAAAGTGTATTGTTCACTGTTTAAAATAAACAATAAAAATTAATACATAAACTGCTTCCGTTTTATTTTTGCGGACATTTAAAAGTAGTGTAGCTATCTATCCCGGACTTACCCTGCTATATATAATTGTGAGGGTCGTGAAAAATGTGCACTATGCAATACATTGTATCATTAATGTGACAACTATAGTCGCAACAGCAATGTACTCGGCAAATTGTATTCAAATACCTTTCTCAAACTTAACATTTGAAATACAATATAATATGAGATTAGTATACGGTTCGTGAATTCCATTCACGAATTCGCTTAAAGTGCAATTCGCGCATCAGTATGCAAGGTGTATTTATGACATTATGAGGATGCCGATGAAGAAGCTTTCAAAGCTTCAACATTAGGTTCGAGCTTTTGTGCGTGTAAGCTAAAACGCCTGCCTGCGGGTAGAGTTAATCCAACCTGATTTAACACTGTGACTTGATAGAGTGCGACGTCGTTTCGTGCTCGCCTTACGGATTACAATGGGACGGGTGTAATTATTTTCAACCAACCAACCTCGCACGACATACCTACATTGCACCGGATATATATATATACATACATACACATTCTGACAAGATTTTCAAACATAAAAGCTTCACCAGTAACAGTTGAAATTCACTTAGCAACTGCAGATAATACATGATTCAATCTGTTATATACTAAACATAGAAGATTTTACATCAAACAAGAAGTACACCAAGCATATATATAATTTCAAAAAAAATTAAATTTTAAACAAATTTTTATCATCAAATTATTTTTGAAAATTTCAACTTTGACGAAATGATAATTTTTCCGGCGCATAGATATTACACACATAAATGCGTTATTTACCAGAATTTGCATTTTACAGAAATGCATTTAACTGAATCGTTAATCAAATTACCCTTAAACTGTATTTTGATGTGAAGCAATTTTTATTTATAACCAAATCTTTATTTAATCTAATTGATAATCATGGGGAAAAAAAAACTTCATCTGGAACAGTGCAAAGTTTTATGAGTTAAAAGTTTTGAACGTTCATATGAACGAAATTTGTTTTGATACTTCTTTAAGTACGAATTTTATTACAAAATATTGTTTAAAATATCTAAAAAGAAGTTATTAATTTAATAATTGTTTAATTAACTGTTTTATTTCACATGGTCATCATAATTTTTAATAATTTATAGATTGAAAAAAATATTTCGTTCATATAAACGTTCAGAACTTTCGGCTCATAAAGTTTTATTAAAATAGTGAAAGTTTTAACTGAAACAATTAAAACTTTAACTATTCTAGTGAAACCTTTCGTTGTTCTAGGTAAATCATTTTTGTTTGCGTGTTTAATTGAATTTTTATATTTAATTTAATCAAATTTTTATTTAAGCGAATTTTTATTCTATTAAAATATTTATTTTATCAATTTAGTGAAACAAAACTTTGATAAAGGGTGAGTCCACATAGAAAAAAAATGTCACAATTCGATTAAATATATAAATTTAATACATGTATTATGTTAACTTTTATATATAAGAATTTTTGCGCACCTTTTGATTTATTTTCTTTTTGTGAAAGAAAATTTGATTCCACGCACTAACGTTTTTGAGAAATATTATAATAATTTTCTCTTTCAATATTGCAATTCTTGAGTTCAGTGACGTGTTATATTTCAACTTTTAAATTACACACTACTTTGCACACCTAGGTATATATATTCTCTTTTTTTTGCATTTATTCTTTGAGAATAATTGAATTACGTGAAATCTGAACTTGTTCGTTTTAAATAAAAGAATCCCGGAACAAAAAGCTTCCTTCCTTGTTGCAAAAGCTTGAAAGTTTAGTCAAGCATTTCATTTCATTTCAAAGTTATAATTATTTCTTATCAGTTTCAAAAGTTATGAAGGATATGAGAAAACGAGTATTGAATTTCTAATCTAAAAACTTTATTTATAGTGAAAGAATTATTTTCCAAATAACAAATTATTTTATATAGTTGAGAATTCTGTTTCAACTGTCACTGCGAAATAAAGGTTATATTAGACTTTTGTTTTATTACAAAGTACATGATTGACTAAAATAATTCAACGGATAGGTAGGATTAGCCAAAATTATGATAATAATCAATAAAAATTCCCCTTCGTTAATTACAAGAATTTAGTAAAATTGTATTTATTTTAAATCTTATTAGTTTTTATGTTTATTATAAATATAGAGTTTTTCTGTTTCAATTTTTCTCAAATGGAAAATTTAATAAATCATTCTTTTGACTCAGTGCAGTTACTAATTTAAATATCGGTATATATTTCCAATAAAATTAAAAGTGAACTATTTAAGTAATTGCATTTGTAATCGACATGTACGTAATGAAATTATTTAAAATTAAAATAATGGTCTACTTAATTAATTAAATGAAGTCTTTATTAGTTCAATGAACATTTGCATTTCTATACTGAACAATTGGATAATAAATTAAGAATTTAATTACTAAAATGTAAATAAAATAGTCACGAAGAATAATAAATAAAATATAAAAATAAATGAAAGCATCAAATTAAGAAGCATATTTGATTGTCGATTTACTTTTTATCTTAAGAAAAAAAAAAAGAAAAAAAATGTTACTCCGATGTTAATCATATAGGTGTTGGATATATGTTTCTTAGAAAATATCATTAGCAAGTACATTTCCGTGTTTTTGCAACAAACTTTACTTTATAACCGCAGGCGTAAACCGAAGCAAACACTCATATATAACATCTCATACATAAAAGTTTCACGACTCAGGGCGTAAACCAATCTCGAGATTTCGAGTTGTTTTACCTGGATTTATATATACACATACGACCATTGTAAATTTAAAACTTTTTTTTTTAAAACACAAAAATTCCAATATTCACACATTAACTTTGACTTTTGTGAAAATTTAAATCCTCCTTTTTTTGAGAACAGTTATATATATATCTTTAAAATTGTTCAATGTATGTCTTTCAAATTTCCGTTATTTGCGCCAACATACGTTCACTGTGTATATTTATACATAGGTATATAAAACGAGGGGATGTTGCGAAAATATCAATGAAAACCTCGTAAATTCAAGGTAACACAATTTGTGAAATTGCAATTCCGTTGACAAAATTACAAAACGTGGTTTAATATCGTAGATATATAAAATACCAGTTGCTGAAAATATTGATCCAACTTTTTTTTTCCACGAAATTTAGCACGAAAACTTTTCACTCCAAAAAAGAGTTATTTCACGTTTTTAAAAATAAAAAAATATTTGCATAAAAATTCAATTTGCAACAGATGAAAATTATTGCATAGAGAAAAATGTAAATAAGAAAAGAAGAAAAATAAATTTGTAAATAAAAAAAAAAAAGGAATCATTTCAAGTAAAAAAAATAAATTAAGTAAAAATTTAACAATATAGAAAAAAAATCAAAAAAATAATTATAATATTGAAATTTTCATATACTGCAGGCAAATAATGTATACAGAGGGGAAAAAAAGTATAACGATATGTATTAAAAGAAAACGACATAAAATATGAAGCTATAACGACATAAAAATGAAAATCAACGTGCAAGCCTGAGAGAGAGATATGAAAGTAAAGCTGCATCTCTGCGAAAGCTCGTAAGTTTCGTTCTCTCTGAATGCAGCAGATGAAGAGGGATTATCCATCTCTGCTTCATAGTTGTAGATTATGATTATGATCGTTACATTTTTTTTGTGACTTATCCCGCCTAGAAAAAGCTAAGTTTAATTAAAAACTTCCATGTATTAAAAAAATTTAAGTGAGTACTTAAGTGACGTCCTGTCTCGTTATATTCAATCAAGTCAAAAAAAATTTCATTCCGGATATAATTTTACATTACATATATTCAGTGGAAAAAAAAAATATTTATTTTTATTCAAGTAATTGGTATTATGAAATAAATATTTATTTGAAAATAATATAAATAATTTTCGTAAATTTTTAATTGGTCAATTAAACGATTATTTTGAATGAAATACATTTTTTTTTTGTACTAAAAAGGAGCTTAAAAACTTAAACCAAAATTAATTCTCAACATATAATTTCATTTATTTCTGGCGCTTTTATTCTCGCTTGGAATATATCACGTATTTGCGTATCTCTGAGGATTTTAGGTGTACGCGGGAAAAGCTTTTGTCTTTTGCATTTAGAGATTCAGAAATGTCTCAGGTTCTCGTGGGTTGGCTCCAGGTGGAGATGAGGGTAGATCCATATATATTTTTGTTCTTTTATAGGACTCCACTTTGAAGAGACTTCCACCTAAACTTTATTCTCTCACAGAATAATCAAAATTATAATCTTTAATCTTTTTTTTACAGCTTTCGCATTTTCCTTATTACCAAAGAGATTGCTTTTTAGATACTGTCTTCTCAACTGACATTTTAATTCTCGAGGAAGTCAATTTTTTTTGTAATTTGTTTTTCTCGGTGAAAATCAATTGATTAATTTTTTTTTTTTAATATAAAGAAGAATTGTTTTTTAATTATTTAAATAATCAAAATGTATCGGAACCCCAAAAAAAAATTTTTTTTTCTTCTAAATATAGAAAAAGTCAATTTAGAAAAAAAATTCTTGTTGGGAAGTCCGCATTTTATTTTAAATTTTAATATCTAGTTTTTGTGTATAATAATAATAACAACAATGAATTCTTGTAATTTATTATGCTTTTCTTTTTCTCTTCGATAAAATTGTTGGCACAAAACTGAAATAAACTTTTCTTTCGCAAAAGAAAAAATAAAAAAAATATGTTTACAACTTCTGGTGGAATATATTTAATTATGAATGTGTGTGATGACATTTGTTATTTATCTGTTTGGAGTTTGTCCAATTTCAATTAGAGATTTAGCTTAAGATTATAACGAAAAACAATTGTTTGTTTAGGGAGGATGAACACATAGTTGGCTCGTACCTGGAGATAGAAGATATTAACCTGGAAGACTACGGTGAATACACATGCGAAGTTAGTAATGGAGTTGATGATGAGATCACTTTACCAGCTCACGTCTATCGACAAGGTACAAAAAAAAAAACCTTAATTTTATAAGAACCGCTTTTTCTTCTCTTATTCATTCCAATGAAATAACAAAATAGTTCTTAATATATGGAAAAAAAGGGAGATAATAGTAAATTAATTTTCAATTTCATCATTTTTCTCTGATGGTAAATGAAAAAAATTTTAAAATAAATATCCTGATTGTTTTTCGATATTCGATAAAATTGATGTTCAATATAATATTTTTAAAAATACAATTAAAATATAAGATAATTTTTATTTTTATTAAATTTATATGTTGGAATTTGTAAAAATCAGATTGTGAATTTCATTTGTATTTTAGTGTGTAAAATATTTTCCATTAAAATCTTCAAATCTTTTTACCTCAAAAGGTTTTTCACATTTTTATTTATGTATATATTATATATATATATATACTTTTCGAATGAAACTCTTTTAATCTCAGAACGTTTTATATTACAACTTTTTCAAATGCAGGTGCTTTTTCTCTCGCAACGTCTTTTTCACTTTAATGTTATTGGTTTGAAAGTTGAACTAACGTCGAAACTGCGCGAATATATTCTAAAAGTTTAATCGATTCTTAAATTAAATGTTGTTTTTCTTTTGTATATATGTATAAGAATTTTCAAAACTAATTATTTAAAACTAAAGTTTATTTTTATTTCTAATAAATTTCATTTTTTTTATTTATAATGGTGGTTTTCATTTTCAGTTTATATAAAAAAAATTTTATGTATTGATTCAACACTGTTTTAGTATTTCTGCTAAACCTTAATTTTGAAATTTTCTTTTTCATGAGAATGACCCATATGTGCTATATATAAATATGAAATGCCAGAAAACGTAATTTTTATCTCTTGTATAAAAATTATGAATATTAAAATGGTGAAAATGTTTTAGATGAAAAGAGCGCAGGCATGTGAAAAGGGTTGAATGTCGCTGAATTATTCAGTTGACGGGTCGCGGTGCGGCGCGTTGGGTTAAATTTGTTTTTAGAACGTCAGTAGGATAACGTTGGACGATTTTTATTTGCAGAACCACAATTCACCCTAGGATTACCAAACGGGTCATGGAGGAAATCCCTTCTCCTTGCGGTTTTGGTACTGATCCTTCTGTGTTCAGCGGGTGCTTTTTACGCCCGATGTTGGCTACCCTTGGCTCTTCTCTGCCGAGACAAATTCGCTACTCTCGAGGAAAACGGTAATTATCACAAAGTCACATACTTTTTCACTAGCCTAATTACCGGCTTAACTGCGAGCTTAATTCTACATTCCGCCTGTACTTTGCTCTAACGTTTTACCCCCGCACCACATACCAGTAGAGTGCGGCAAAAAAAAAAGAAAAAAAAGGACTCGCGGAGAATAAAATCACGATCATTAAACCCGAATTGTCTGTCTCGTTGTTTTAAATGTACGAGCTCACCGGCGGAATAATGAGCTAATTATGTTCAGTTGATTAATTTTTACGAGAAAGGCAGAATTAAAAAAAAAAAAAAAAATGTTTTATACATAAAATTTGTGCTTCTTTTATATTTGATAAATTCTTTATTCACCTGTTTCTCATTACTGAACCTGAGATGCAAAAATCTAATGAAACTGAAATTACTGAATTAACAAATAGTTTTTTACTAAAATGCCTTTAAATATAATCTTCATTACATCCTCTTAAAAAAATTTAAATTTAACTCCAAACGAAAAAGGAAAGACAATAATTTGAATTAGTTTTTTTTTTAAACTGTTTAATTAATTTGTAATTAATTTTAATTCACAAAATACATGATAAAATTTGGAAAAATAAAAAAATAATTTTTTAATTCTTTTTTTTCATCAAATTTTAAAAGTATAGTATAAAGAACAATTTTCAATATTCTTAATGTAACATTATAATGAATGTATAATATAAAATTATTGTGATGAGATTGATGAACTGTATGGTATATCTTTATTGTTTTTATACTCGAGTTTATTGTCATTCCAGTTTGTGTGAGCGAGGCGACCGGTCGAACATAGCTAATATTGAATGGAGATACGAGACACGTCGCGTTTTTGCATCCAATTACCCAACTGCATGCGACTACCGGATATTTTATTTTCATTTGCTGTCTATTGTTCCACGATACAATGAATTTCGAATCGTAGGGCATTTGTCGAATTTGCCGCAGTTCGCAATTCAATTCCTACTCTTTGAAATGCGTTACCATCTCTATTTAGATATTTGAAATGTCCCTCTAAATAAGATCACAGAAATTTTTTTTTTTTTTTTTAAAGGCATTTTCAATGAGTTTTTAATAAGTATTCTTTAATTGATTTTTTTTACATTTATTAAATTAAAATATTATTTTTCAAACATTTATTTTATTTATTTAATATTTTCCTATGTAATTGCAATATATAATTAATATCATGTTGTTATTTATGAAATGTAGTAATTATTGTACAATTAGTAGACGAAGAAACAGATTATTTGCATATACCAAACAAAACTGATTAACGCTTGCAGTCAGCATTCTTGCAATCAGGGAATTAAATACGGCTGACTAAAATCGACCACATTCACTGCGTTTGCATTCACATTGACGGTGATAATTATTGCAGATACAAAATATTGCTAATACTTTTGGTTTTTAAATTTACTCTATATGTGCTTTTAAATCAACTTTAATATATTGGTTTTATTTTTTCAAAATATTATTATTTTTTATCTTTAGTTTTTACTGTCCAATAATTATTCCAATAATTTTATATCTTTATTAATTAATAATGCCTTTATTAATTTTTTTTATGTAAATTCAAATAAATTTTAATAACGATTTTATTTTTTTCATTTTTATTTATATTATTTATTTAATTTTTTTGATACTTTGTATTTTTTATAGAAAAAACATTTACATACTTTTTTCACAATTTCCGTTTAATTTTATCAATTTGAAAAATGATAATTATACCAATTATTAAAAATTCTTTTGTTTTTATTTTTAGATGGAAAGGAGTGCGATGCAGTAGTGTGCTATCACGAAAAGGATTCTAATCACGTTGTTGGCATCATAATTCCCACTTTAGAGACTAGATACAGATATAAATGCAGTACACTGGAAATTTCCTCTTTAACTCATAATTGTAAGTAATAAGAAAGATATAAATAGGTAAATAAACTAGTTAAACTAATAAACTAGTTTTGTATTATCAAGAAAAAGGAAATTTAAAACATATTTTAAAAAGTACATAATAATAATAAAAAATTCTTTTTTTTTCAAAAATTTTAGCCAATTTACAATCATATGAAAAATACATTTTTATAAATTATTTTTTAAATTTAGTTTTTTAATTTTAAGAAATATTTTGTTTATATTTATTATGTATTTTTAAAGAAAAAAAACTAACTGTAATTTATTATTTATGTGATATTTTTAAACAGGAGAATGAATAATGGCAAAGTGTTTTGAAGATGCAACAGAAATTTTATAGCTAGCACTTGAGAATATGAGCCCTATAAAACGAGTGTATATATATATATATATATATGAAACGTAAGATACGAAAGTGTTTCGATATTGACGGAATTGACGAGAATAATTGAAATCTCATAAAAAAAACTGTTTTTCTTTTTAAGGTTAAGGTGGTTTTACAAAAAAAAATTCACTTTGATCTCATAAAGAATTTTCTTTAAGGGTATGTCCAAGCAGTGAAATTGTAAACAATTTTAATGCCTTGTATACATTTTATTGCTTAGTATATCACAACTTGGACATACACTAAAAATTCTACTAAAATTATAATTTAAAAATTTTTCAAATTTAAAATTTTGTTTCTAAAAATTATTCTCTTAATTTTATATAATTGAAAATCTCTTGAAATATTTTTATTAGGGTCAAGGAGAAAATTTAAATTTTAACTGAAAATCAGGTCCAAGTTAGAGAAAAACAAAATAAAATTTTTTGTGGCTACCTTGATTTTACTATTTTAACTATTTTTATATTTTTTTCTTATCTTATCTTCTATTTTTTTCAGAAAACATTTCTTTCTTTTTCTTCTTCTTCTTCTTCTTCTTCTTCTTCTTGCAAATTGACACTTTAATAGATAGTTATTTGCAATTTTTCAAAATTTAGTATATGTATTGAATTTTCTCTTTGAGCTGAGTATAAAACATTTTGAATATTCAAGAATATTCTTTGCATATATATAATATATATTGCGAATTGAGTTTGTGTGCGCATATTGCAAAAGTTTTTAAATTTTAATTCAAGGGTATATATTATATAATCAATGCGGCTTTTTCGTAGAATTCGCCCTTTTGTTCATCACTATGGGAATAAATATATATATATTGCAATGCGGTTTGTTGTTGTTATATAGAGTTCCCAGGAGATTCGTGAGACTCTAGTTGGTAATAGAGATCCTTCAAGATCACAAAATCACGAATCAGAACTTTGCAAATTAAATTAGAAAGTTCCTCTTGTCTTGAACCAACTGTCTCGTTTGTCTCACATAAAATAGCTTTGAACCGCAATGAAATACTATTGCGATTCTCTTAATTATTATGCAAAATTCATTTTACGATTTCATAAATTCCCCCATTGAGAGTGATATTATTTTCTTTATTTATGTCACATTCATTTCAATTAATAGCCTTCAAAATAATTTCATTCTCCACATAATTAATATTGTTGTATATTCAATTTATTTATTGTAAATAAAATTGACAGAAAATAATGGGAAATTAATGATAAAATCTATATTGGGAATATAGGTATTTAAATATATATAATATATAAATGAACACATCCATTTGTATTAATAATTCTAATATTACAACTGAACTAATTAACAATAAAGGATCAATATAATTTCAAACATAGATAGAATATTTCTTTATTTAAATTTGTAAAAAAAATGTCAATTTTCAATTGCAGGGTCTTTGGAAATTGGAACACACGCAACATCAGCGCGAAGAGTGATTTTGATCCTGAGTCCAGCATCATTGAGCAACAATTGGTCAGATTCAAATGTTGCATCTGTCTTGAAGCAGTTGTCGAGTCTTACGACAAGAACAATTGTTGTTACATTGAAAAATTTACCAAATTTAACGACAATGACAAAATCTTCGAGACGAAGTTACGAGGAAGGAATTGTATTTGATCGATTAAAAATTTTGCATTGGGATGAAGGAGGTGATTTTGGGGCTGGTGGTTATAAATTTTGGTATAAATTAAGACTCGCCATGCCGCCAATTCGACCATCTGGCTATGAATCGGGATGCCAGTCGGTTGCAATGATAGTACAAGCGAATGGGAAATCAAGTCAACAAAAAGCACATTCCCGCGAGAGTCTCGAAGTTCTCGTTTAAGAGGATCAACGCTATATAATTCCTTCTTCGAACTCAGGGATTAGAAATCCCAAGAGCTCAAAAAGCGCTAGTCAAATAAAGTCTTTGGAATTTTAGGACAGACACTGGAAAATATGTTTAAGGAACATATTGGAAAATTTTTCTCTGACTTATTATTATTCAAGAGTTTTTCAAAAATAAGAAAAATTTTTCATTTTAAAAGATTGATTTCATTGTAAAAAAAAAAATATGGAAATTTTCAATGAAGATTGATCATTTAATGGGACATTTTTTCTGGACTTTGTATTTATTTTGAAAAACTGTTGAAATAAAAGTCGGAGGCTTAAATAAGATATTTTTATTCAGTTTTAGAATTATGAAAGATATTTTTTTTCTTGTATATAGTTGAAAGTGTCTTATCGATAAGGTTGTTATAGATTTAATTGAAAATCAAAATTAACGAAAGGATATGAAAATTATTGTCAGTCAAGACAAATTAAATAGAATTTGAAGAGAAAAAGAATAATTTGACTGTAAAATTTCATTAATATTCGAAAAAAAATGTAATTTACATTTTTTATTTTATTATTTTTGAAATGGAATTTAATTTTCTTTTTTTTTTTTGAAAATATCTTTGATTCTAAGACACTAGAATCCCAAAGACATTTGTTTCGCGCATTCCGTCAAGGTTGCACATTGTAGGTTTTTTTTTCTCATAATAGAAATCCTGTAAAAAGATATGTTGAAATAAAGAAAAATGGGAATAGTCTTTGTGAACAGATTTTTATTCCCATTTTGATATTCCGCCGTTTTGGAAAAAAAATTTCCTTCGCAAGAATTTTTGCGTATAGTGAAATGTGGTGGTTTTGTACAGAATTGAAATATAAAGCGAGAAGGAACGTCCCTTTGACGTTCGTTAGAAATTCGAATTCGTCGTTGCTCAGGTGGAAATATTTCTCTCTTCCTAAGGAAAAATCTAGTCAAAAAAAAAAAAACGATCTTTATTTTCTCATAGCATTGGACTGTGATTGACGATAAAATAAATCTCACTCTTTTTGCCACCAGCTTTTTCCTGCGGAACAGAACTTAGAAATTCTCGATCCAGATGTGACTGTCGGTTTTAGAATAATAGAAGATATCTTGAATTTCTTACGATTTTCTTCTTCTACTTTTTCTTTTATTTTTTGTACTGCGGACAAACACTGCCAAAACTTCTTGGACGAGAGAACATGTGTTTAATAACTGAATAATGTACTTTACAGCCAAACACACCTGGACAATGAACGATTGAATAAAATATTACGAGTCTTCCTTCTCGTACACAAATATCTTTTTTTTTCGACGAAAAAAGTCGAAAACAATGTTTTGTTTATATAGGAATCTTTTCCATAAAAAAAAAAAAAAAAAAAAAAATTTGTACATATTTTTGATAGTCGAGCACAAAGGTGCCATTATTTATTTAATATTTAGTTAGAGCTCTTATTTATGTTGCAAATTATGAAAAATGAAAAGAAAGTTGATATTAAATTGTATAAATATCATCAATGTTATATTTTGTTTATTTCATGTGGAATTGTAACAATGATTTTTATAATTCGACTCGACAAATTGTTGATATTTTTTAAAAAAATTTTTTGAAAAGAAATTTTCAATTTGTTATTGTTTTTTTCATTTATTTTTTTTTCTTCTTTTAATTACATTTAATTCGCAATTAACAAATGATGCGTCTGTGTTCAAGTCGCAACTTAAATATTGTACTGTAATAAATGTAATAGTCTTATATTATAATAATCACACAGCGTATAGTCGTATAAATTATATTCATAGATGATATGTATGTATAATGTACATGTATAATAATAAGTTTAGTTAATTATAAGCGATATTAAAGCAGTGAGCTTAAGTTTAATGATACGGTAATCTCTTTACTGTCAGTATTACGATACTTGTAGTATACTTGTCTCGCGACCTCCTGTTCGTTAAAATTTCTAACGAGCAACCATTGCGAGCTAAGTAAGCAGAGTATAGTTTAGCTGTTTTCTTTTCTTCTTTTTTTTATATATATGTAATCTATTTAAAACTTTCCTCCATTTTTGTTTTTCTACAGAAAAAAAATACATATCTTAATGCAAATTTTTTGCAAAAATATACAAATTTTTTATGTATGCGAATTTTTTATGTACACTGAAAAATACATGCGTAAAATTTTTCACGGATCAAAAAATTAATTATGTCTGACTGCATATTTATTGGAAATAAACTATTTCTTATATTTAATTGCCATTTGTAATAATTGTTTTTATTTTTTCAAATATATATATTTTCTAAATGTGTTTCTCATATTTTTTTTACAAAATTTAGAAAATTTGTTTTTATAATTTGGAATCATATATCATTGTAAAAAATTTGTTCTATTTTTTTCTATGTACCTACATTCATTGATTTAATTCCTTATAATTTAAAAAAAAAATTATGTGTTTGTAATGAATTAATTATAAAAATTTAATTAATTAATTATTTTCTATATTTTTTTCAGATAACTATTATTGTAAACTTAATTAATATTTAATTATAATTATAAAAATGTGATATTGGTACGATAGAATATATTATTGTTACTACTTTATATTTGTTTTTTGTTTACATAAAAATTAAAAAATAATTATTTATAAGAAACATTTAAAAAAATATATTATTATTATTATTATTATTATTATTATTATTATTATTATTATTATAACTTTAAATTTATGCTTAAATATTTATAACTCCCAAACAATTATTGGAAATTGTTTTAAAAGCAAATGTCTATTGTGATTTCCATTCAACTTTTTTCATGAATGGAATTTCTACACACTGCTGCATACAGGGAAATATTTAAATCACAGTACACGCAGATAGTAATTATCTCTAAGATTTCTTACTTTCCATTCTTTAATAAGTAGTCTCCGTCGGTAAAACAGATTTCAATGTTATCCAGTAGTCATAGCTTCAGAAACATTGTGACAGATGGCGCTAAGTGACATTGTCAATTCACAATTCAAAATTTAGCTTAACATTTGAAATACTTATCAATGACAATTTCCCCAATAAAAACAAGAATTGAACAAGAACATCCTAAAAGAAAAAGGACAATTATCAAATTTTTAACAATGGACATTTAATTAATCTGTTGAATAATTAATTTCGGAATATATCTTGCATTCCACTTGTTACTGAGACCAGTTTCCATAAAAACAAACATAATACAATCGAATCGAGGGGCGCATGTTTATCCTATAAAAATCATTAGGTAGAATTTTGATTTGAAAGAATTTTATTAGATATAATTATTTTTTAGATGAATTTTGATTTTTCGAATTAGAACTTGACAATAGCTTTTGTCGGTAAAGAATATTTCCAACAGACATTTAAACATAGTAGTATAAACAGAATTCTTTGCGGATGCAATAACATCTGTCGATAAGTTAGATAAGGATAAACTTTTAAGAAAATACCATAGATGGCTCTACTAATTCAATATATTGCGCTTCTCAAACATTATTTGGAAATTGATATTGTTAATAATTTCTTCAGTATTTTATAATATTGAAATTTAGAATATCAATCGTAATTTGTGTCTTGACCCGTTTAGATGAGTGAAAATTTTGTAATTTTAAAAGCTTAATACATTTAAGAGTGCTCAAATCCTTTTATTTTTGCAATCAACTTTTTTTTGAGTCAGTGCAGTAAGTTATTTCTTCTATGATTTGTTTGATAATTTGTCATACGGTTTCCGTAAACTAAAAAGCTCTATATAACAATTACATACTTTGACCTCTATATACTCTTAAAGGTCATAACAATTTAGGATGGGAAATCCCAAATATAATTAAATCAGTTGCAATTTGTGTAAGGACCTGTTTAGACGTGATAAACGGTAGTGTACATTTTGTAATTTTAAAAACAAAGTTTGTCTTTGTTAAATGTATATTTTCTTTTTTTGTTTCGAGAGTGTTTGAAATGCTTAAAATTGCGATCGCTTCAATCTTTAGAAAAAGTACTCAGATAGCATGTAACCTTGCATGGCAAACTTGCCGCAAGCTTCAAATGTCCCACCTAACCCAAGCTTGCATGGTAAGCTTACCGAAATATTGCAGTGTAAGGTTACTGCAAGATTGCACAATAAGCTTGCACCAACTTTGTTACAAGCTTACCGTGCAAGATTACTGAGGAATCTTGCGATAATCTTATTGTGCAAATCTTGCAGTAACCTTACACTGCAATCTTTCGGTAAGTCGGGTGGGACCTTTGAAGTTTGCAGTAAGCTTGTGACAAGTTTGCCGTACAAGGTTAGTAATATTGCACGGCAAGCTTGCCACAAGGTTGCTGCAAGCTTACGTGCTATTTGGGTAGTTTTTTATTTTTTAAATTTAATTTCGGGAGTGTTTCAAATTTCTTAAAATCGTGTGTGTTTCCGGTAGGATCTTAATGTCCAAAATGATCATCATAATTGTAGACAAAGGTTTGAGATTTTTTTTTTACAATTAATTACATGAAATTGTTTTTCTATATATAATTTTTTACCTGAAAAAATTTTTGCAACAATTCTGTTATTTTCCGCGTGAAAAATATTTGTTTTTATGTTTAATCGCTGTAAAATTAAAACATTGCAAAATATATTTTTTTAGATAAAAATTCATAAAATTTGTCATTAAAAAAAATAATTATTTAAAAATCATTGATCATAAACGTTGTGGATAACTTCAGCATCATAAGTTATGAACGTTCAAATGAATGAAATAATTCTTTTGATGTATAAATTATTTAAAAATTATTACAGCAATAAAAAATAAAAAAGTACATTAATTATTTAATAAATTATTAATTTATTTTTTAAAAATAAAATTTGAAGTTATAAAAAAGTAACAAAGCAATTGAAAAATCAAAGATAATTATAATAAATTTTCGATGAAAGTAAATTTTTATTAAATTAATTTTCTAATTCATTAATGAATTATAGAATAATCAAAATAGAATATAAATAGTTTGTCACTGATGGGTTATTTTTATTTGAAAAATTGGAATAAAATATGGTATAGTTATAATTCGATTATCGTTATATCTTCTTCTTTATACTTGTTCAGAGAGAAACATTAATCATAGTCGTTGTGGGGCTTAGAGCATCCGGAAACCATAATCTTAGGGTTCGAAGGTGCTTTAGACCTATAATTCAAGGCACAGGCTCCCGCGCTTTACGTCGTAATGAATGTAATTATATATTGGTAGAAAGAGATGTATAATAACCATTCAGGGTGGCACCCTTTGCACGAATAAGAAAAGTTTCGATTTCGGGAGCAAATTGCAGAACATTCTATATGGAATCTAGTCACACGTAGAATTTTTTTTTCTATATACACATATATGTATATATATGATTCCTCCAATTTACCACACAGACAAATAAATGACCTATCAAAGCTTCGTATCATTTTGCTTCGTAATTGTTTAAAATTAGGTTCATCCTTCAAAGTATAATATGGTCATATCTCTGGAATTTTTATGTCCCTCTGATATATTTTGATAATTTCAAAAAAATTTTACCTTTTGTTAGATTAATTGTTCGTACAAAAATTTTTGTTAAAATTTCTTGTCTTACAAAATAATATAGTAAATTTAAGAGGAGAAATTATAAAATTGAGAAAGCAAAGAGATAAAAAGTGTCTAAGGCGGAGACATAGAAATATTGGAAGTAGGAGTTTATTTTAAACAAATCTTCAAACTGACAGAAATAATTCACATGATTGAATCTGCCGCAATGACATTCCGTTCGGTTCTTGGGACGATGGGTTATTAAGCGAGACCTGCTATTAAAGTCCGTCGTCGTTCACCCTTTTCCTTCCTTCATTTTGCTTCCCACTGTACCATGCTTGGAGCCAGAAGAGAGCGGCTTTTGTTGATTTAAGGCGATAATACCTGTCTGCAAGAGTTTTTATGTTAAAAAAAATGAAAAAAAAAAAAAAAAATAGTGGACGGCGCATATGTGTAATTATAGATTCGCATCCTCCGGAACTCCTCGGACATCATTCCGTTTTACCTGTCAGATTTCTCCTCCGAGTCAAGCGGGGAATTTACCGTGTCTACTCTTCAACGATCATGATTATGTATAAAGTTGTATAATTTATAAAAGAAGTTGCACTTAATATAAAAGTCAAAAGAACTCGTGATTCTCATTAGGATACCGCGAGTAGTATTAAAAATGTAAATGAAACAGAAATGCTCAGGAAATTAAAAATTAGCATCAGTTGTAGAAAGATAAGCAAAAATATAAAAACTTGTTTAAACTAAGTTGTAATAAAACATCTTGTATAAAATAATTAAAATGTATTGCCGTTTTTTCATCTTATTTTTTTTTTTTTTTTGTCTTATATATATATATATTTAGCGCGAAAAGATGTTGAGCAATAATTATAAATGGGATCGTAAAAATATCAAAAACAAGATAGTAGATCGTGATTTAACTTTATTGTTTCAGGGTTTTTCGAAGAGTTTTTGGCTGTTGCAAGATGAGGCATATTATGAGTCTGAATTAGTCAATTAAGAAACCAACGGGCTAATCTTGGAAGAAATTTGAACCGTGAGAAAAGACTGGTGAGTCAAAATTTTTATTTCAAAACTGTATATATGAGGTGCTACATATTGTGATAAAAAGAAGAACTATTATATAGTAATAAACGTCAATCATAAAATTTCTCATAGAATTGTCTATATATTATTAATGCTATACAGTATAGAACCCTATGGTTATCCGAGGTAATATGTGGACCAAACCTACCTCGGATAAGACAAAAACTTACGATAATCCGAAAATATTTATTACAATTTACCATTCTTATTGTTTAAACAATTATTTATTATAAACAGGAAAATAATTTTTTATAGAGGAGAGTGGGGCAAAACCGGGTACATTTTTGGAATTCTCGGTTTACAAAGAATCTATCAAAAAAATTAGTTCAAATCTCGTTGAAAATTCTTTCTTGAACATTAGAGAATGAGAAAATAATGGTCGATTGCATAAAAAAAAATTTTTTGATCAATTTAAACCAGGTTTTTCAAAAAAATGTCAGTCTTGGCATTTCGCACATGGGTAATATTTTGTTAAATATTGTAAAAACGGATTCTTACAAGAGGGTCAATTCATTATATTTCGAATGAAGTGGTCGCTGACTAATTTTTAAAAATTATAATACTTTGCAGGAATGATTTTGAAGTTATCAAGATCACGAAATGAAAAGAATTTTAATAAAATTTTAATTATTTATTGCAAAATATGAATTTAAAGTATATGAGGTGCTGAAAACTGTCAATTTTTTAGCCATTAGAAAATATGCAAAAAAACATAGAATTTACCATAAAAATAAAAAAAAATTATTGGAATTTACTAAGAATGAATAAATTTATCATTATCAATTGATATAATTATTTAAAGATGTGAAGTAATATATAAAATATGATTTTCAAGTTCGCCTGTCAAATAACCTAAATTTGCAAATTTCATCTATAAAATGTGAGAAAGAGAAGTCATTAAATTGAAAAAAACCTTACCAAATATAAAGTACCTGTGACTAACTTTTAGTTTTTCTTAGCACTTTTTTCCTTTTTTCTTCATAAATGTGAAATAAAAAGCAATAAAAATTGGCACTTTGCTTATTTTCACTATTTTCAAATGTAAATAACTTTCTTGGAGAAAACTGAAAAATTACAAAACTTGGGCAATATCTAATTGATCACTAAATACACACACTGGAAAAAAATTCGCTTTGGTCCCGAAGATACTTTTTGAGATAATTAAGTTTAAACTTTTCACAATTTTTATCAGGTTAATACATGTAGTTTTTTAAGGACGAAGTTAGGTTTTATTGGTTAAACATTTTGAACTAACTTCAATTTTATAAAAATCACATGCATTAACCTGATAAAAATTGTGAAAAATTTAAACATAATTATCTCAAAAAGTATCTTCGGGACCAAAGCGAATTTTTTTCCAGTGTGTGTAGTTAGTGATCAATTAGATATTGCCCAAGTTTTGTAATTTTTCAGTTTTCTCCAAGAAAGTTATTTACATTTGAAAATAGTGAAAATAAGCAAAGTGCCAATTTTTATTGCTTTTTATTTCACATTTATGAAGAAAAAAGGAAAAAAGTGCTAAGAAAAACTAAAAGTTAGTCACAGGTACTTTATATTTGGTAAGGTTTTTTTCAATTTAATGACTTCTCTTTCTCACATTTTATAGATGAAATTTGCAAATTTAGGTTATTTGACAGGCGAACTTGAAAATCATATTTTATATATTACTTCACATCT
The DNA here is from genome assembly GCF_019393585.1 of Leptopilina boulardi. Taxonomy (NCBI): domain Eukaryota; kingdom Metazoa; phylum Arthropoda; class Insecta; order Hymenoptera; family Figitidae; genus Leptopilina; species Leptopilina boulardi. The sequence continues at coordinate 903,783 of NW_026137923.1, read as the reverse complement.
TTAAATAATTATATCAATTGATAATGATAAATTTATTCATTCTTAGTAAATTACAAAAAAATTTTTTTATTTTTATGGTAAATTCTACGTATTTTTGCATATTTTCTAATGGCTAAAAAATTGACAGTTTTCAGCACCTCATATACTTTAAAGTCATATTTTGCAATAAATAATTAAAATTTTAATAAAATTCTTTTCATTTCGTGATCTTGATAAGTTCAAAATCATTCCTGCAAAGTATTATAATTTTTAAAATTTAGTCAGCGACCACTTCAGTCGAAATATAATGGATTGACCCAAGAACAAAATTATTTGGATTAAATATTTTCTAAATCCAAAATTTTTTTATTAATTTGAAGTATAAATTTTTTTGAATTGAGAACATTTCTGTATCAAGTACATGGTTTTCTTGAATCAATACTACTTTTTTCAGTGTTTATACGCAGTTTTTTAAAATTCGTCTTTGTTGAGGCAGAAACAACATTTTTCTATTTTTCTAAATTAGCAATTTTTTTTTTTACAATTATACACAAAACATATTTCTCTGAATTAGATAAACGAATATAAAAATTACGTAGTATTTTATATAAATAAAAGTTGGAATGAAAATAACTATTTTGCTGATTAAAGGAATGAGGAACAAGCAACTATCAAACACCATATAACTTTAATTGCTATCAGTGTGACAAGTCGATGGTATTCACCCTCTATGTGTGAATACCACCAAATCAATGATCTTTAACTAAATATTTTCAAAGTGATTTTTAAATCACGCTTCTCGTCTTTTTTTTAGTGATCAATGATTCTGATTATTTTAATTCTTTTAATTCGCATTAATTTATAAAATAGAGATCTAATAAATATTTAAGATTTTTATACAAGATTACTGATTTCTATATATATAAATTCTCGCGAGATAGGTGAAAAAATCTTATTTTATAATTTTTTGCTAAATTTATAAAACTTTCTTTAAAACGAATTTGAATTTTAGGTACATATATATAAATAATGGTTACGATAAAATATGTATAAGATGTTAAGGGTAATGTGATTGTTGTGATTTTATATTATGTATAAATATTCTTCGCAGATTTTCACGTCGGTGAAGTTCACAACGTTTATGATCAACGATTGAAAGAAAATATATATTTTTCATTTGGAAAATGTTAATTAATTTTTTGCCTATAAATTTTTTCTTTGAAACATTGTTTCTCAAAAAATGTTGCAAACATTTTTTTTATAAAAAACTCAAAAATAGTACCTATAAGGATTCGATGTCAGGTTCTAAACACTGAAAAAAATTAATGTTGAATCAAAAAAACCCATATGTACATGCATTTGATTCAATATTTTCTTGATCCAAGAAAATTTTACTTGTTCCTATAGCTACACGGAAAAAAATTTTAAGACGTGAACGAACGATTTTGGGAATATATTTAATATGAAAAAAGACACAACCAACGCTGGGAATTTAGCTTCACCGCAATAGTCGAATGTTTAGCCGATTCGGCTAAAGTGAGAATAAGTTGAATCTCATTCGTCAGCCATATTGAAAATATTTGGAAATTTACCGTTCTTACCAAGAAATATTTCTTAAATCACAAATATCAAGTTTTGTGATCTTTAATTGTAAAACAGTTTTAATTTGAATTTATTTTCAATTGTTTGTAATATGAAATATAAAATTGAATAGATTTAAAAATACGCATTTAATATTACTCTCTACATAATTTGTCATTTTTCGGTTATGTTGTTCTTTAACTAAAATCCAATATCGCCAGTCCGATGATATTGCCAATATCGCTCGTTCATTTTCAACTAATAAATGTTTAGCTGTTTTGGCTAAAACATTCACCGGTTCAGTTGTAGTTTTTTTTCCGTGTATATGAAAACGGTTACTATGGTAACGGTTGTCATGGAAACTGTTGCTATGGATACAGTTACTATGGATACGGTTGCTATGGTAACTGTTACCAATGACTAACCATACGAGTGTACGAATCACGAGTTACATGACCTTAATGAAAAAAATAAATAAGATAAGCAAAAGGTAAAAATAATGACATTACTACAAAAGACTTGAAAAAGCGTAACATGTTTAATAATTTAGATATAAGTTACCACCCAATTGGTGACAATCTGTGATACCTTTTATAGTGAAAGGAATTTTTCGATAAATATTTTCATCGTTTGATATGAATCGTGTTATTTGAAAGCTAGTTTTTCAATCTCTCTCTGATTTTATTTATATTTCTTAGAGTCAGTTTTACATGAATGATCACTATCTAAAATCAAGTAAATTTTTCCCATGCGTCAAAAATTGATTAAGTCAAAGTTTGAATATACATATCTGCTTCCTGAACAACACTCGCCATTCGAAAATGTCGACAGGCTACTTAGTTTTAGAAGATAGCGGGATTGACCAAAAGAACAAGGTATATATATATATAGTGAAGCTGTCAAAAAAATAAGCCATATAGCACTCGTTTTCTCTGATATCAATGCGTCTCAAGGATCTTTGATCTTGCCGGTTTTACTATGAGAAGATTTTTTAAAATTTTACATGTATATAGTTTTATCTGATTACAGAACTGTCGCGTAAGTAGATGTAAATTCGCTTTAATTAAAATGTTGTCGAGTTGGCGTCATATGTATATAAATATTATGTGCCATATGAAATCTGCCCCGTGGGAGGATATTTTGCCTCCAGCCAAGAAACATAAAACATTGTTTGTTTTGACAGCTATATACATTTTTGCTCTGATCTTCAATCAAAGATAACGAGTTCCACTTTGCTTTAATGAAAACTGCTCAGATTTCTTTTTTCTTTTTTTTTTGCGAAATTAATTAATTTACTATTTTTTAGATGTGTTAATTTTTGCTAAAGTTTCCGAGAGAATTTTCAAAAAAAAAAAAAAATTGTTTTTTTTTCTTAAATAATAAGATTGATTACAATTTGTTGAAATATTTGACAATATATATTGTCAAAAAAGAAATGAATAAAAGATTCTTGTTTTGGATGTATTTTATAATATACCGTTAGGTCCTATTAATGAGACAGTATATGCATATGTGTAAGAGTCCATGTGCTTAATTACCTGGAGATTTGTTATAAGATTCTCGCGATTTTTGTCGCATAGTCGTAATATGAGATTTTATCCAAAGCGTTGATACACGCACGCTTAAGATGACTTCATTCTAAAAGGCATATAAAGGATCGGACAAAAATTTATGACATCCTTCGCGGCTCCATTCAAGCTCCCATAGAAGAGAAAGGAAACCGAAAATTGAATTCAGGTTTTTGAATTGATTCATTCTTGTACTTTTGTCACACAGTCTTGGAATCTATATTATATGTGTTCTTGTTTCTTATAAACAGGTTATAGGCAAAGTGATCTTATCGGCCCTTAGAAAAATGGTAGGCTTTAACATCTTAAGCTAATGGTTTCATCCTATGCTAAATACCGAAAAAATGGGAATACTAACCGAGTCATTAATAAATTAATGAAACTATGACTAAATTAAAAAGATACATGGCTTTTTACAGCTTCTTTCTTCTTCTTCTTCTTCTTCTTTTTTTTTGTTTTTATTATTATATATATAGAAAAGTTCTTTAAAGGTGGGTGCGACCCTGATTGTTATATGAGAATCGGTGAACGACCGTCGTTGTTTATCTCAATTTCACCAAAAGTCGGCATCTTAACTTCGAAATATCAAGTTCTTCTCTTAGGCCACTTAAATGTCTTTATGAGTTTCGGTTGTTAACATGAGAACGGGTCGGAGTGTAACGTATCAGTTGGATCTCGGTGGCCAGGAGAAAAGGACATAGTCGGAGAGGGATAAAAACGTCATTGGCGGAAAAGTATCATTCCGCCCTGTCTTTGGGTTAAAGATTTAAACCTGGCAGGGAACAAGAATGCTCGCAGCTACGAGTCGGTAGGAACAACAGTTTTAAAAGTTTATCGTCTCTTTCTTTCTCGCTCGCTAAATCTCCTCTATCCATGTCTACTATTTTTCTTCTGATAATATAATAAAGTATTCCTGAGGCAGGTGCAGGTAATGATCTCCCATAAAATGCGTGCGGTTAAAAATCGACGAAAGACCGAAACTTTTATTACGACCCTGAATTTAACATTGGCCGCAGAAGAAAAGATTCGATTAACTACATTCGACGTTGATGGTCCATATGATTATTTAGGACTATAGCGCGCAGCTTCTTCAAGGATTCACCTCTGAGAAATTACGGTCGTCATCTAATTCACCTTTTTTTTTTTTAATCTACACTTTAATCACATTTTTTTTCTTTTTGTTGTATTTTTTGAAATTAAGGTTGTAAATATTCTATTTAAGTACAATGTTTTGATTATTATTATTATTAAGGAGGTTCTACAATAATAGGTGCAAAAGGCATCTCGGATTTGCACTTGCCTTTTGCACCTATTGTAGAACCTTCTTTACTTCGTGGATTGCAAGCACAATTTTAACTATACCTATGTCCCAATATTTGCAAAAAATAAATTATCTGTCGCAGAAAATTTTAAACTTCTATAGTAAACTATTTCTGCACATGTTTCTTTTTACAACTTTGATGAAAATTTAACAATTTCTTTTATTTATTGTATACGATTAATGTATACAAGGATTATAATTAATCTTAATACGGACTATACCATAAGGTGATAAAGAAAAAAACTTTTTTTTTTTCGTTATATTAAAATGCGCATATGAACATGTTAATTTTCCGTGAAAAAAATTCTCGTCCTTTGATTACAATCTTTTTTGATTAAATGTGGCATTTATGGGATTCATATGTATTTTATGGAATCGTGTGTTAATATTTTCTCTATGAGGTTTTCATTTCATAATTATTTTATTTCCGTTTTGATTATATATGGAAAGTACTTAAGCATTTCCGTGGCTTGATATTTATCTTTTTCCCTTACACGAGCTGTGAGCGCCGCACGCTTCCATTCACGGTCAAAGATTTTTTTGTCATCTTCATGTTTTTCTTTTTTTGCTTCTTTTTTCTCAAAGGCTCCTATTCCCGGTATATTATACCATATGTATATATATACATATATTGTGCAGATTCACACACAAAATGAAAACATAATATTTAATAATAATGTTCCTGTAATTTTTTTTTTTTTAAATTCATTTTTTTACTTTTATTTATAATTATTATTTTTTAATATTTTTGTTAATAAATTATAATTGATTTCTTTTTATGTTTAGTTGAAAAATTAGAAAATCTTTATTTTTCCCAATGCAGACAGGTAGAATAACATAAATGAGGATGCGGAAAAAAGGTTTTAAAAAAGATGAGGTAGTTTTTTTTTTTTTTTTTTTTTTAAATGAATTTGTGAATTGAATTTGTTATGAGCTGCTTCCTTAAGGTGTAGGTGTTAGTCTGGTTAATTGAGAGATTAGAGTCTTAAATAGAGATGAATGCTTGGGCAAATAATCTTTTCAACTCGGTTCGTTGCTTTTTATGTGAGTCTACGAGAGCTGTGGGTTTCATGCCACATTTTCGAATGGTTCGCTCTAGTAATAAAGATTTTGGAGATAAAACCATAGTGTTCTCGATTTGATTATAAAGTCTCGCAAACGAGTCATTCTTAATTTCAAAAATTAATTTTTCTTTAATAGATCCAAAGCGCGAACATTTTTTTTTCTCTATTACAATATAGAATTCATCCTATTGACTATTTCTAAAGAATTTACTTACATATATAATAATAATTATTATTATTTTATTCCAAAAATTTATTTAGAAATGTATGAAGGTATTAATCTTGTATTAAAAAAGAACAAAAGCATATGAAAATTTAACTTCAATCGTGGAAATAGCAGTCAAATAAACGTTGACAGACAGTCGAAAATTATATTATTTTATAAGTTATTATTATTATTATTATATTATATTATATTATATTAAACAATAATAATAATTAAATAATTAATTATTAGCTTTGCAAAATTGCGTTGTTGTGTAAAATTACAGTAATTTAACATTACATACAATGAATAGCCGCATTTATATCAATGAATACATATTTATAAGGTGAAACGGGCATATATATATATATATATATATATATAAATATTACTTAATAATCATTTGTCTTATTTACCCGCATACCATATAATACAAAGTATATATCTTTGGTATAATTAATTCGCAGTATAATTTTTGTTTTAGAACAGAGCTTGAAGATTTGAATATAAATATATATATATATATATATATATATATATATTGCATTGGCAACATTAAAAGGGCGTTGGAAAATGTAAACGGCACATCGCATCGGTGCAAAATGCTGGAGTTAGGGTAAGTAGATATACGCCTTATACAATTTGAACTTGAACGTGACGGTTAGCAACATTATCATCCTCATTTATATGGAGGAGGTTGCTTAGTTCGCACGAATACACGTGTTCCCGTCAGAATATGGTCGGTCATTGGAAAGCGTGCGTCTCTCTGTGGAAAAAAAACAAGTGAAAAAAATGTTATAAATAGGGTGAATGTATTACACTCAGAATTCCTCGTAATTTATTTTATTTTATGATATCCAAAAAGAGACATATATATATGCTATAATACATACGGTTGTAATAATTTGTTCCCTTAAACTTTGTTTGTCTTTTCCCAAAGCGCAGTTTTAGAAATTAATAAAAAAAAAAGTGATAAAGCTGAAAGTAATTAAAAGAAAATTAGTTATGGAAGTTGTAATTTTTAAATTTCGTTCTTGGAAACTGGAATAATTTTTTTTTTTATTTTCTTTTTTGTCAAATTTTGATTCTGTGAATGAATCTAATTTTGAAAATTATGAGTTTTAGAATGATGAGGCGCAGTTTGAAGAGATTGTGCTGGTTCTGTCAATTTGCAGAGTATAATATATATATAGTGAAAATATGTATCTATAATAGCGAATACACACACGACCCTGTGGGAGCTGAATGTATAAAAGGAAATCGCTTTACTTTAAAGTAAATGGTTCAAGCGGTCTATGTGCGTGTCAGCACTCGTGTGAACCAGTTGTGGTTTCCTTTCATTCAGCAACTTCTTCATCGAGAATTGTCACACGATTGCGAACGCGATTATCTCCCGGTTAGTATCTTGGCTCATACATGGTAAACCACCGCGATTTTCTTCAATTGCAATTTTCCTATTACTTCAAGTCGCACGAGCTTCGTACAAGAAACTCATCGCGGTTTGCAATTAACATCCATATACCGCAGCTATATCGCCATTATTGTTAGATACAATTTCCGTTTATTTTTTTTTTTACGAATTTCTATATGAAAATTATTAAACTATTTGACAATATTGGTTATCATATGAAATCAATCGTTGACACAATCCTCTATTAAAGGAATTTTAGAGTTATACCAAAAACATCTTTACTATCTATCTTACATCTTAAAAAACTAATGCATTTTAAGATGTTTTTGATATAACTTAGAAGCAAGTTGTTAAAAACATCTTAAAATATCTACCAAAGTATTTTATAAGATGCTTCTTCTTTTTACAGTGAACTAATTTATCAGTAACAAAAGATGCTACTAATTCAATGAGCAAAATATTGACTATTAGACGTATTTTTTTGATAAGGCTAACTTTTTTAATGTACAAGGAAGTATAGGATTTATAGAAAAACATATGGATGAAAGAAGGCATTTTATGAAAGTGGGAGGTCGAAAATTCCCTAAGGTGATGGTGGTGGTTCGTGAGATATTGCAGATGTAGTTCAGAAACTTGGTAGTTATAATGCGACTGTAATGGTCGTCACACAAGGATCGCGTGTCGCCAGTTGCCACCGAAGCCCGCGTGAGACTAACAAGACCTACCCCATTATTATAGCGTGTCCGATGCAATATTGTATCCCAAATGAGGCACTTGAAGTAGTAGCTTCCATTTTTTTCAATCCGTCGAATTATTTGCAGCAGCATTCTCATCCTTATAATTTTCGGTGCGTGATTTAAGGCCAAAATAACTGCTCAACCGATTTTATCATCAGTATATATATATATATATATATATATATATAGTAGAACCCCGGTTATCCGAGCTAATGTAGACCAGACCAGCGAAACTCAGATAATCCGAATTTTTAAATATTTATTACAATTTATAATTTAAATTATTTAATTTAATTTATTTACAATTATTTATTTTAAACGACAAAATAATTTTTTATATATTCCATAATAATTTAAACAATTTATTGAGAATAAACTTATATTTATATAAATGATAGGTACAAAAGTTTTGAAAGTTTAAATGAACAAAAATAAAATTTTTTTAGAAAAAAAAATATTCTATTTGAAAAGCTTCAGATTGAATGAAAATTCACGAAAACATATATTTATCAGCCACAACACTTTAAAACATTTCCTAAAATATTTTTTCCACATTTTTTACCACCCAAATCTTTTTGAAATCTTGTGCATACTTTTCTGCATACTCCTTGAGTACCTTTACATGAATCCTTTGTGGGAAGATTAAGGAAGTTCTCTCGCAAACAGAAATGACGAAGAGTTAATTATCAAACTTGATAAACTGATAGATAATGGTTTAAAGAAGATGTAGTTAAATTTTTAGAGGTCTAGGTGGATTTTGACAAAAGATATAAATAATTTTCTCTTTTCACATTTAACACGGGTTCTTATGGGAAATTGAATTTTTTGGTCTGAAATCTCAAATTGTGAAAAATCTGACGAAAAGATATTACTGGAACTTTATATACATAAAGTTTAATAGCCAATGTTCACTTACTTTTAATAAAATTGATCAGACCTGGCTTAGGAGGCTCACAATTAATTATTTTGTCTAAAAAAACACCGTATTTTGACAATCAGAAATTACTTAGCACAACGCTTGGCAACGTTGCGTCTTGTAGGTTAGGTATAGAAAAAGCGCGAAATTTGAAAGTAATATAAGTAGTATATACATATAATAGTATATTCTTCAAAGATTCATAATAATGAATAATAATTTGAATTTGCTTATAAAAAATTAAGATTTTTAAAATAATAAATTATTATTATTATTATTTAACGAAAATAAATCAAACAATAGCAGACGACACGAAACGGAACGGGGGAAATATAATCCAACGTTGCCAAGCGTTGAGCTAGTACTACGTGATACAAATGAAAACTTAAATGGGCATTGATTTGACTGACGTTGGAGGGAGAGAACTTCCTTAACTGAAAGCAAAGTAGAAAGTGAAAAAAAATAAAAATGTATTCGATAAAACATTTTATTTGTTACAAAAAAGTTTTTTTAAGCAAAATTTTTGTTTAGGGAAATAAACAAAATATTTTGTTGAACACAATAACGAAAAGTAAATGTTTGAAATTAATTATAAAAATAATAAATTAAGCCGAGGCGAAATTTAAGGCTTATTTTCATAGAAGTAAAGTATAGGGTTAAACAGATCCTCTTTAGCTGCCTAAAATGTGCGCAAATTTCCCTTTTTTCCACTTTTAGATTCAAAGTAGGGCCTCTTTTGGATCTTTTAGATTCCCGTAGGCCCTCCTTTGAATCCAATGATGGAGAAAAGGGAAATTTGCGACAGGTTGTAGTAGCTAAGCAGGGCCCTACTTTGAATTCAAAAGTGGAAAAAAGGGAAATTTGCGCACATTTCAGGCAGCTAAAGAAGGGTCTGTTTAACCCTACTTTACTTCTAGGAAAGTAATCCTTAAATTTCGCCTCAGGTGCTCTATAATTCTATTAATTTTTTAACAACGCTTCAAAATATATTATTCCAATTTTTCAAGGGTAATTAAAGAGAAATTGTGTGAAAACAAATTTCATTTTACTTTAATTAAAATAATTAAAGAAGTATTTTTTTTTAATCGAACTAGTCCCTCTTACAACATGTCGCAAATTTCTCTTTTCTCTATCATTATTTGGATTCAAAGGAGGGCCTATGGGAGTTTAAGGGATCCAAAAGAGGGCTTATTATGTTCTAAGGGGAGATAAAGAAGATTCAAATTTCGATTCGGGAACTTTTGGAAAGAAAATAATAAATAGTTATATGTATACTTACATATTCCAATGACATTGTCAATAATAAATATAATTGATAAAAAAAGTATAAAGTTCGTACGAAGTAATAACATCGTGTGATAAATAAAAAGAAAAATGTTTTAAACTGATGTGAATTATTCAAGCTCTCATACTACTATATATACTTATTGCAATCTATATTTTACTATCTGTTAATGCAGGAAATATTAGTATAATTACTTTAGATTATATAAAAATAAAATACAAAATAACAAAAATATTTGAAATTTTTTCATAAAACTTTTTCTTTTAATACAAAATAAGTTTCTTATCTGTTCAAAAAAACAAGTGGTCATTAACGTTAAATTTATTTCTTTTGACAGTTGAAATTTTCCTTATTTAAATAATTTAAAGATAATTATTATTAAAAAAAAAAAAATAAATGCAGTTGTTTTTACACTGTAAAAGAAAATCTTATTTTAAGGCCGAAAAGAGGTATTATTTTAAGAGGCAACATTTTTAAGGCAGCTTTGCTGAATTTACGCAATGCAATTTCCATTAGAGCTAAAAGCGCTGATTTTAAGACTCATCTGAAAATTAGAATCTTCTTTTTACAGTGATATATAGTTAAAGAATTCTACTTTTTGTAATATATTATACTATTGCATAAAAGGATGAAAAAAATTTTGAGCATATGATGTCGAAAGGTTTTTTCATGCTTTTTCGATTTGTGCAAAAATTTAAAAAAAAATTCAAAATTTATCTCTTTTTTTGAAAATCAAAAATATTTTTGACTTTTTTTTTTTTTTTTTAATAAAAGACAATTTTTATTTCTTATTTTTACCTCTTAAAATGAGGCTTAACCCCTTCACTGTTACTGACCTCTATAGAGGCAAAAATAAGTCGTGCCACCAGTGTGCATGACCGCTATAGCAGCATCTTAAAAATAAAATAGTTTTACTTAATATAATATTAATGTTAATAAAAACATACAATATGGTAATATAAGATTTAAAAAAAAAAATTTTTTTTTTTGCACACTGGTGGCACGGAAACACGATTTTTGCTTCACAGCGAAGGGGTTAAAGTGAATACTTTTAACCCTCTGCCTGGCCAGTTGACCGTTATTGACAAAAAGCCAGAACAGGCAGAGGATTAATAAACAAATTAGACAAAATGTGGTTTTTTTTGTTTAAGGATGTTTATTCACGGAAATGCAGATCTCCAGAAAAAAAATAATTAATTAACATTTAAATAATTAAAATAATATTATTAATTGTACTTTCTGAAAGAAGAAATATCAATTTTCAAGAAAAAAATTTAAAACTTTATAAATTTTTGTCTTGAAAATTGATATTTCTTCTTTCAGAAAGTACAATTAATAATATTATTTTAATTATTTTTTTCTGGAGGTCTGTATTTCCGTGGATAAACGTCCTTAAACATATATATATGAGAGAAGGAGGCAAATAGCGCCTCCATTGCAGGATTTCGTGCCCTGCTAAGGTAACGTTTACTACTATGGTAACGGTTGCTATGGTAACTGTTACCATGGTATATTTCACCAAAATTTTAATCCCCTCCCCCCTCTTTATGTTTTGATTAAATTAATAATAATTTATGGATGTAGTACAAAATTTTCAATTACTGTAATATATACAATTGAATAAAAGTCACGTTTTCCGGACTTTGTACTAATAGTAATTTTTGCAAATGTTGGTCTCTCTCCGTGTAGAATTTAAATACCTTTACTGATTTGATATCAATGACTTTTCACTAATTTAGATTTAGAAAGATTTTGAGTAAGAAGAGATATAGATTCGTTAAAAAAATGCAACTCTCTTTGATATGAAATGCATATATAGTATGCCCTTCAACATTTGGAATTCTGGATGAGCATATTATTTTATCAGTTCATAAAAGTGCATGTAAAAGTAAGGAGGCGTGGCGCCGGATGCGCACGTCATAGAGATTCACGCATTTCCGATGAGATCTAGATTGATCTTGCGTTATGATTCTTGGAGAATATATACCTGTTTATTTATGATGTAAACATACAAACATGCCGATAATCATCCTTGCTTTTAACAAACCTCAAGGTCTTGATTCGTTAAATTAAGGCACGGTTTAATATACGAAACTTCATAGCGCACTCTCTAAATTTGAATCAGTGAAAAATAAGTCACTGGTCTCAAATCAGTCGCTAAATTCTAGCTATTTGAATCAGTAACATTTCACTGATTTTCAGTCAAAGTAATTAATTCTCCAGTGAAATGTCACTAACTGTCAGTGAAAACCACTGATTCAAATAGCTATAATTTAGCGACTGATTTGAGACCAGTGACTTTTTCACTGATTCATATTTAGAGAGCAGTCTTTAGCTTTTCTTGTGATAATTTTCTTTCACTCTATTTATAAAATCAAAGTTTATTTCATCATTTCACATTCAATATATATACGCGGTATTTTTCTCCATCAGTTTCTTACAATATATTATTAGTATAAGAAAAATCAATTTAATTTCCAGAGGACTTTGTAGTAAAAAAATATATATAGATAGTCTGTTGAAGGTTTGTAGATTTTAATTTTTCCTCGCCCTCTGTTTCGGTTCCACTATCATAGTAGGGTGTTTTGAGAGTGATGCTGAGCGCCGCGACGCTTGCTACATCTCAGCTGCTTTTACGACGCTTTGAGTCGCGGGCGTCGCACCGGAATGCGCTAATGAGGAGTTGGCTACCGTCACACTTTCCCCCTTGGCGTTCTCTTCAGCCACCCTTGCGTCTGATGCAATACTTGTATATTCCACCAGTGCCCTCTCAAAGTAACCCAGCTGCAACTATACCAGAGTTACAACCGCACTACTCGACACAGTCTCTTTTGGTCTTTTGCCACCATTCGAGATTGTGTTCTAGTTGTTTTTTTCATTTCTTTTTTTTTTTTTTGACTTTCTTATTCAAGTGTTTCACTGCACAAAGTTAGAGACCCGTGGTGTATATACAAAATCACTGGTTTACATAAAATTTTGCTCACAAACGCAATCGTAAAGAAGTTGTATATATATATATCATTATATGTATAAAAAGGTGTCGTTTCAAGTATACTCAAAAAATATTCAGTATTCTTTGTGACAAATTTATTTTTCGACAAATGATATATCAAAAAGAATTTCTGAGATTTTTTGTGTTGGAAAATTGACATTAGTAAAGGCTTACATATTTTGGAAATACGTCTTACATATTTGTATACATATTTTAAGAGCGCTAGCTTCCGGTTATAAATTACTTACAATCCGCTGCTATTATTGTTTTAAAAACAATTGCACAATAGAAGAACAGGGAGAACAAATAATAAGTTCACATTGACGCTTTACTCGAGAGATTCGAGGTTATGTTTCTTTCTAGCAGAATCGACTAGCGCCATAAATGGGGATAGATAAAGCAGGCGAGCTATAAACTGCCATAAAAATTTCAGTGGTGGCGCTAAAATGTATCTAGGCTTCCATGAATAATTTCCACACAGGTTGTGATTGTTAGATCCATACTCTAAATCTTTTCAAATCAGCAGATGAGTTTTCTTTATAATGCATCAGTGGAATTTCACTAACAATCAGTGGTTTTTACTGATTCTCAGTGAAATTCCACTGATGAATTAAAGAAAACTCACCCAAGTAGAAATATCCGTAGCTCGCCGTAATTAAACACCGGCATGGTACTGATCCAATACTGGCTGTCGGTATTGACTTTCAGTACTGGCAGTGTACTGACTAATACACCGAATCAGTATTATGTCGGAGGTAAAAAAATATTAAAACCAGTACTGGCAGTACACTGTCATTCACACCGAATCAGTACTATGTCGGTGATAAAAAACATTAAATGAAAAAGTCTTTAAATTATTCCAATAGGTAGAAAACGATGATTTTTTATTTAAAAAAATGTATATTAATTTCTTTCGAATACTTTCCCTCAAAATTTTGGATGTAATTGTAATGTATTATTATATACCTATATAAAATATATTTATGTTTTTTTAGTTATTTTAGTACTCATTGAAATATGTGCATTAAGTTATTTATATCATGCATAGAATAACAATAAGTTGAGAATTTTTTTCTAATAGTTTTAAAAATAAAGCAAATGTAATTTTTTCTCTGTAATTTTTAAATATTATTAATAATTAAATATTAAATTTAAAAAATTTTTTACCATTCATATTTTACAGTCGTCTTTTATTAACTTATTTTTAATTATCATTTTTGTCTGTTTTAATATTATTTACGGTAAAAATAATTTATTAAAAATATTTAACTGAAATTGATATCCAGTTTTATTTCATTAAATCTTTGTAAAAATTGAAAAAATTTTGTGAGTTTAAAAAATTTAAGAATAAATTCATTTTATTTTAGTGATCAATAGATAATACAAACTTTGAAATCAAAACTTTTGTATTAGGCGAACTACTTCAAGTCAGCACTTCAAGCCAGCGCGGCTGTGCGGTATGCGTATCTGACTTGCGTTCTAAGGGTTTAGGGTTCGATCCCCCATGCGTGCGAGATTTTTCGTTCTTAGTTTTAAGTGTTATAAGTACAATATTTGTTCATTTGTAATATCAATTATTAAATAATTATTAAATTAAGTATAAGTGCAAAGTAAAAAAAATTGAATATTATGAATTTAAAAAAATAAAAAAATTTATAACACAAATTATTTTTTGTAAAATAATTTATTAAAAATAAAATAATTTAATTAATATAAATGATAATTATTATTTTAATTATTTATTGTTAATAATATTTTATATATTCTAAATAACATTAACTATTATTGGCTTCACATTACCTGTTCGTGGTAAAAATGGGAGTAATAAGCTAATAAGGATGAAATTTGCATTGGAAAGCGTGTTTTAGCATTTTGTAAAAAAGTGAGATTTTAAGTCCGGATGAGTACTTTGCCAGTATTATGCCAGTATTATTCTAGTACTACGTTAGTACTGGTGAGCGGGACAAAATCAGTACTGGACAGCGTTACCAGCCAGGGTTGGTCCACTACTGGCCCAGTACGGCAGTCAGTACTATTATACTGACTGGCAGTGTTGGGTCAGTACTATGCCAGTGGCACATTTCTACTTGGGCATCCACTGATTTGAAATCAGTGAAAATTTCACTGATTCAGATTTAGAGTAGCACAATGTTAATTTTGTCGAGAAGTTTACCCCCAAAATATTGAATGAATTGGTCTGAGCTTTTTTGGAAAAGTCTAAAATATGATAAGGAACGGCTGTTATGATACGTAAACTGGTTCAAAAGAACAAATCTGATATTTTTCAAAGAATTACATATAATTTTTTTTAACTCAGGCCCTTTTGGATTTGCCATATATTTTTTTTTGTACTCTCTAAATCTAAATGGTAAATATTTAAATAAATTTTTTTTTTTTCTTCAAATGTGGAGAGTATAAATTGAAATTTCATATTGTACAAGAATAGTTAAGAAATGCGCGTTCGAAGCAAAATGAATTTCGATCAGATATGAGGATCAGCGAGTGGTACAGAGGGTCGTAGATAAGGCAAGTTAGTTTGTCCATGACAGTGTAGCCGACTATATAACTGATAGTCTTTTGGTTTAAAGCCGCAGAAGTAATTCAATTAGCGCGTCTCCCTTTGGATTAGCGTTAAAGTAGGCGGCGCACAGCGTCTGCGTGCATGTAAGAACTTATACCATCGTTCCTGTCTTCCTGATCGAATCAGTTGGCGCATGCAACAACCGCAAGTCCAGTCATTCTTACATGTATGTTGCTGCGCTTGTCGAGGAAACAATGCTTATACTGATATGGTAATGCCAACCTTATATGTCGGCGCAAGAACCAAGGAAGATATAGGGTCACATAGGGCTATACTCAGAATGCAAGGTGCTACCCAGAGTCCGTGACATGTTGCGTGTGAAATCAGGAAAGCAATCCTCCCTTATCGAAACCTTCACCAAAGAGTCATCATTGACTTATGTTTTTAATGTAGATAATGTCTCTCACTATGCAGTATACATATATTGTATATATATATATATAAATAAAATATCTAATGTGACGATCAAATCCCAGGTAGCAAGTCTAAAAGTCACTGATTGATGTCGAGATTAGTTTCTACAGATAAATCAAGCCTTTGGTATTAAATGTCGTCGTCGTCTCTATATATGTACAGGATATATATATATACGATCTTCGCTAATGATCTTTATTTTTTTTATCAAAAAAATAGTTTCCTTTTCACCCTTGTCAAGAGTATAGATGTGTCTATATATATGTACTCATTATTGGTGAATGACAATTTTTGTTGTTAAATGAAAAATAAATCTTCGTTCTTTCTGTATTTGAGCAACAATTTAATAAAGATGTAAGCTCTAAATCTGAATAATAAGATATATAATTTATAAAAACAAGATCGATTGTGCACGTGCTTACGATCTATTTTCTATTCACAGGAGCTTTTCCAAAAGAGTCCTCTCAAACAAAAATTTATAAATATAAAATAATAACTATATAATTTATTTTTTCAGATCAATTTTCAATATCGCTATCGACGTTGGACTCTTTGATCGGTGAGTTTTTTTTTCATATTTTTAACCTATTTTTTGCTTAAAAGAGTTCATGAGCAAATAGCCTTTATCTAAAATCAATTACAATCAATACAATAAAAAATCCATAACATATTTGACTGCAGAATCTTCAAACTGATTTCAGTTGATTTGACAATATCATATAAATTTTTTCAGTGGCAAAGTTAGTAAAATAGAAATTCTGCCAATTAAAAATTCAGTTAATTAGAATTCTGCACTGAGAAAAATATGCTATTGAATCAATAGCATTTCTGCCAAAGGTATACATGGCAAAAATTTTGGTGCACTGGTTGTATTGGTTAGTTAAAAAATTTTTGTACTTTTTAAAAGCGAATATCAGTTATTCCGGTTTGGTGCAACCTATGTCCCTTACAATGCCTCTGACGCACAAAATCAGGATAACAGTTGCCCTCAACCCATAGTACTACCGTAGATTGCGCATCTGATATGAACCAACAATTTTTCTGTGATAGAAATTATTGATTCAAAAGCATATGCTATAGAATCTATAAAATATTTTACAAATTTACAAACACATGCTTTTGAATCAATAATTTTTATACCTTTGGCAGAAATGCTGTTTATTCAGTAGCATATTTTTATCAGAAAGAAAAATTAGTTAAAATAAGAATTATGCTTAAAAAATTTTTTAAAGCTATTATTGAAATTTGTCTTAAAGTTACATTAGTAAAAACCCTTTTGGTGCGTTGTCGATTTCGTTAAAGTGATTGAAGAAATTTCATCTTCATATTTTTCTCCCTTTATTGCGAGAAAAAAAAGGATTAGAATCTGCATTTTTTCTTCTATTTCGTGTCATAAATTCAACATCTGCTGTTTCTCCACATTTGGACCACCCTGATGTGTAAACGTCGCGGTAGATTTAGTAACTGATCGACGTGAAGCACCCTTTTGGTGACCTTCAATCTTTACAAGAAAGTCCTAAGGCAATGAGGCATTTAAAAAATGCCAAGTTTAGTTGTCCTGGCCCTCGAAATCGTCGGATTTCACTATAATTCATTTTTCATTTAAAATTCCCAACCCAATTAATATGCACAGTTTATATATATACACAATAATTTCAGTTTGTGGAATTTTCGTTACATTATTTATTAATATCGTTACACATGAAACATTTAATAATAACATTTTGCGGAAATTCTTTAGTTGATGAAAAATAATAAAATTTCACATAAAGAACATATATTGTGTATGTTTCATTTTTATCAAAATTCTTGGACATATTTGTGTTATATAACCTCTTCTTACCTTGTTGTTGACTTTTATGTTTTTTGGATTTTAAAATATGCCAAGCATGGTTATATTTCCCTTAACCGAGTTCCATGTGTTGTTAAAGAAAAATAAAAACCTGTTTTCAAGCACTTGGTCACTTTTGTGTCATCTCATTCTACTGGGCTTAACCCGAATGAGATAGAGATAACGGTGCACAAACGTTCATTTATACTACCGTCACTTCCACCGGCAGTTTTTCGACGACAGAATGTTGCAAACAAATTCTTCATCGGTTGAGATCTCATCGCGATGCTGAGATCACATAACTGCAACTCACTTCTGTCGCAAAATAGAATCAGAAAAATCATTTTTATTTAATGCCATTATAAATATAAAGGAAAAAGGAGAGGGAGATAGAATTCAAATATGTAATAATATTGCATCGAGTAAAGATGACTGATTTTGAGATAAAATTTTGCAAAACAATAAAGCTAGAATAAATATAAAATAGAATAAAAGATCATTAAAAACAAGAGTTAACCACTTGAGCGTCATGGCGTTCCAACTGGCGTCGTGCGTGGCAGTGACAGAAGCGTCAAAAATGCATAAATGGCGTTCCTACTTGAATTCAATTTGTAAAGTCTGTAGACATAATTAACTAACTATAACTTAGTTTTTATATTTTTTGAGATTAAGCAAGACGTATGTAACACAAAAAAATTATTTTTTTAAAAATTCGAACAGTTTTTTCGAAATTTAAAGTCGACAATTTTTGGTACTTTTTTGCGAATGGCGTTCTAACATTTACTCAATAAAATTATATTTCTGCTTCCAAAAACTGTGCAAACCACCCAAATCTTGTTACTCGGTGATTTTCGGGATCGCTGAACACGAATTTGATGCCAAATTGACAATTTGACAGTTGACAGCTGTCAATTCAACTGTCAACTTCTATAAAAGACAATTATTTTTTATGAAAATAACTGTATAAAGGTTTTTGGGGTCGCTGATTACGAATATGAGATAAAATTGACAATTTGACAGTTGACAGCTGTCAATTCAACTGTCAACTTCTATAAAAAACAATTATTTTTTATGAAAATGACTGTATAAAGGTTTTCGGGGTCGCTTATTAGGAATATGAGATCAAATTGACAATTCAACAGCTGTCAAATCAACTGTCAAATTTATAAAAAGTGATTAATTTTAATGAAAATAATAGTATAAGGGTTTTCGAGGTCGCTGAATACGAATATGTGGTCAACTGTCAAATTGTCAATTTGATCTCATATTCGTAATCAGCGACCCCGAAAACCCTTATACAGTCATTTTCATAAAAAATAATTGTTTTTTATAGAAGTTGACAGTTGAATTGACAGCTGTCAACTGTCAAATTGTTAATTTGATCTCATATTCATAATCAGCGACCCCG
This sequence comes from Leptopilina boulardi, assembly GCF_019393585.1. NCBI lineage: Eukaryota > Metazoa > Arthropoda > Insecta > Hymenoptera > Figitidae > Leptopilina > Leptopilina boulardi. The sequence continues at coordinate 884,490 of NW_026137923.1, read as the reverse complement.
AAAACCCTTATACAGTCATTTTCATAAAAAATAATTGTTTTTTATAGAAGTTGACAGTTGAATTGACAGCTGTCAACTGTCAAATTTCAATTTGATCTCATATTCGTAATCAGCGACCCCGAAAACCCTTATACAGTCATTTTCATAAATAATAATTGTTTTTTATAGAAGTTGACAGTTGAATTGACAGCTGTCAACTGTCAAATTGTCAATTTGATCTCATATTCGTAATCAGCGACCCCAAAAACCTTTATACTGTTATTTTCATAAAAAATAATTGTCTTTTATAGAAGTTGACAGTTGAATTGACAGCTGTCAACTGTCAAATTGTCAATTTTATCTCATATTCGTAATCAGCGACCCCAAAAACCTTTATACAGTTATTTTCATAAAAAATAATTGTCTTTTATAGAAGTTGACAGTTGAATTGACAGCTGTCAACTGTCAAATTGTTAATTTGATCTCATATTCGTAATCAGCGACCCCGAAAACCCTTATACAGTTATTTTCATAAAAAATAATTGTTTTTTATAGAAGTTGACAACTGAGTTGACAGCTGTCAACTGTCAAATTGTCAATTTGGCATCAAATTCATGTTTAGCGATCCCAAAAATTCCCGAGTAACAAGATTTGGGTGGTTTGCACAGTTTTTGGAAGCAGAAATATAATTTTATTGAGTAAATGTTAGAACGCCATTCGCAAAAAAGTACCAAAAATTGTCGACTTTAAATTTCGAAAAAACTGTTTGAATGTTTAAAAAAATAATTTTTTTGTGTCACATACGTCTTGCTTAATCTCAAAAAATATAAAAAGTAAGTTATAGTTAGTTAATTATGTCTACAGACTTTACAAATTGAATTCAAGTAGGAACGCCATTTATGCATTTTTGACGCTTCTGTCACTGCCACGCACGACGCCAGTTGGAACGCCATGACGCTCAAGTGGTTAAGAAAAGGATGTAATAATGAGTAGGGGGAAAAAGAGGATAAAACGGCGGACAGGAGAAGAAAATATAATATTTAATATTAAAAAAAACAATTTAAAATTATTACGGTACTTCAATTGTTTTTCCTTTTAATTAAATTGAAAAATATAATTAATTAATTTCGCAAGTGGTAAATGACAATTGTTATTCATAATAAAGTGAGAAAATAATATAATAACAAATAAGAGAAAATAAAGGAATTGAGGGAAAAAAAATCGACACTTATTTTTCTTTCAATGTTTTTTTTTCAAAGAATAAAACAAAAAAGAGCGAAACATCTCGCGAACGTGCTTCGTCATACAAGAATCTTTAGGGGATTTAGATTCATGTGGCGTGAGAGTGTTTATAAATACGGGAAGCTTGGAGATTTGTCATGTTAGAGTCGCGTGGCAAACATTACTTTTCATAACCCCTCCATTTACTATCAGAAACAACACTGTCAATTATGGTGCAAAATAATTGTTGTCAATTATCAATTAATTTTATTTATTTTAATATTCAAACGAATTTTTTTTTTAAATTTAACATTTATTCAACATTTATTATTTATGATCATAATGGATAAATTTTTAATCCTGCACTATATTTTGATCCAAAGCAAAAATACTTTTTATGTTTTAACAAATCCAATTAAATGCAATAAAAGTATATGTAGTAAATTTTGAATTTTTCTAATTGAAAGATCTAATAATAATAATAATATTTTGTTATTGTATTCAAAAATCCAAAACTGCGTGTAACGAAATAAGTTTGTACAAAAATTTTTTTTTTTTCGTTAAGAATTTGACCTAAAACTTGTGGGTTTTATATTTAAAGGCATCAGCGCGCAAAGATAAAAGGTATTTTTTGTATAGTGAAGTTTTTTTTATGCAAGAGGCGCCTCGATCATCTAACGAGGGAGTGTTGTTGAGATACGAAGATGGATTCTCATTTGGGTGGACAAGGATGTTGACACGTGACGTCTAAGTCACTTCAAGCTAACATTTAATGCTATTTTTATGCTCAACACGGAAAAGTATCACAGATTTAACTCACTTTGATGTGCGAGCATTACGATATAGACAAATTTTACGATATATTTAAAAAATTTTAAATTCGTATTAATTACCTACAACTTATTTTGCATATATCAAGAAATTTTTTTTTATTTTAATATTTTACAAATACCTACTCAAAATATTTAGACAATGTTAGATTTTTTTGGGATCTAAATCTGAAATGAATATTTCTGTTGCATTTGTGGCTGCTAAATAACTGTTATATACCCGTGGAGAAAATTTAACAGGGCCCTGGTCAGGCCCAGACCAGGCACGATCGGGGACAGAACTGGCAACCTGATCTGGGCCCGATCGAAATGAAACAGGGAACCCGACCGGGGCCATGACAATTTGCCCGATCTTATAGTAACCGTGATTTTCAATAAATTATAATTATTTATCTCTAATTGATAAATAAAACAATAAAATTAATCAATATTATTTTATTTTATGAATCTGCATTTAAAAAAACACCTTATAAAATGAAAATGAAATAAAAGTTGAAAAAAATTATTTGAATAATTGTTTCGTTTACTCTCTAAATCTGAATTAGTAAAAATGTTTACTAATTTGAATTAGTGAATCACTTTTTGCTTATGAATTAGTAAAATTTTACTAATTATTGAAAAACTTTTACTAACAATTAGTAAAATTTAAGAGAGACTCACTTTTTGCTTTAGAATTAGTTAAATTTTACTAATTGTTAGTAAAAGTTATTAATAATTAGTAAAATTTTACTAATTCATAAGCAAAACGTGAGTCACTAATTCAAATTAGTAAACATTTTTACTAATTCAGATTTAGAGAGTAAAAAATGTCATAAAATGCTATTTTCACTAGTTTTTTTTTTTAAATTTTAAATATGGCAACCAGACCTAGCCCTGGTAGGGCCCATAGAAATGTACTAACTCGGGGCCAGGTCGGTAATCGGGGTGAAAAGTGGCAATTTCTGCACGGGTAGTTATAGTTACCAAATATTCAGATAACCAAAAATTTTGCCAGGGCCCAGATCGGGGCCGGATCAGGCTGCCCTATTAGGGAGTGAAGCGCTGCGCCTGATGTGGCCCTGATCAGGTGTGGTGTTTCATTCCCTACTAGGGTCCTGATAGGGCAATTTCTACACCGGAAAACATAGGTTAAAGCGAACATAACCTTCAAAATCAAAGTGATATGTTAAAAATATAGGTATAGCGAACATAACCTAAAAATATAAGACCCTAGGTCACCGGGATTCAAGGTCATAGATCAAACATAACATTAAAATTCTAGGGCATAGGTTTCCAGGATTCAAGGCTTTAGTTCAAATATAACCTCAAAATTGAAGTTCATAGTTCTCTCAAACAACCAATCATGCAAATAAAAATTCAGACAAATGAAGATTCGGTATAAATTGGAATCATTTAAAATTTAGTTGAATGAGTATTAGGTATGCTAAATTAAAATTCGGTAAAATTAGAATTCTTTTAAAGAAAAAGTTATGTATGAACAAAAATTTTGAGAAATAAAAATTCTATTATAAGTAAAAATTAATTTCAAACGAACTTTTTATTATTATTTAAAAAGAAATTCTGTTAAATGCTAATTTGAAAAATGAAAATTCGTCTAAAAAATATTTATATCTAATTTTCTTTAAAATAATTCATCTAATTAGAAATGGGTCAAATATAAACATATATTTTTTTAGTGTCAAAACACACACTTAAACAATTTGTAGGACCTTGACGATTTCTTTCTAATCGGATTGGGCGCATATATTTCAGTGTTTCTTGTTTTCCTGAGTAAACGTGTCAAAGTTTGTTGGGTTTTATTTGTTCAACGGGTGTTTTAACGTTCTGATCTGAAGACCAAACATAATTTATCGTTGCGCTTATTGCTGTAAGTACCTGAGTACCCTTTGGTTTTATTCCACCCCTTCTTGAAGGGTTTTTATTGCCACCCTGTGTTTGTGCATCGCGTCTCCATATATGTGTATACATATAGAAAGGAGTTAGTCGAATACATATAAATGTTTGCGGTCTTTTTCATCCAATACATGGCGGTCTATATGTAACGTGGGCCAATTTGATGCTCCACTGCTCAGATTCAGAAGATAGTAGACAAATGCTTATGGGGGCTGTTGAGAATAATAGGCCATGATTATATGGCAACCCCTTGAATAAAAAGGGGGTTTAAAATGCAACGAGGGCTTATGACCAGGTTACGCGTAAACATTCGCAACAATATGTCTTATATATATACATATATATTATGCCTACGTGTATCTATATTCTATTGTCTTTCTTTATTGACCCAAAAAATATCAATAACAATAATTTTTACTATTAGATATAGATTTTTTACAAGCCTTTAGAATAAAATGAAAATCAAATTTGAACAATGTAAATTGTGTTCGAATTTATTGGAAGGAAAGTGGAGGGAGGAGGCGGATTTTTTTTTTTCCCGAGATAAATAAAATATATTTTTTTTTAGAGAGAGTAATTGAATTTAATGAGTTGTAAATTCCAATATTTTTCGAATAAATTTCATGTTTTTGAACGCATCTAAATGAGGGTAAAGTGGAACTATGGTTGTAGAGTTTGTTATCCATTCACTAATATATACATATATATATATGAGGCCAACAAAGCGGAAAGCCGAAACAATTTGATTTGAGGATTGCATAAAATTCCAGGTTTTATCGCTTTATTGGTTTACAGCCTACACAGGCACCTATTTTAAGGTTTTCGTGTATCCACATTCCATGAAATTATTTACGATTTCTCCCGAGTATTAACGTCTCTGCATTGTAAATCCTTTTCTCATATATATAATATATATATATATATATATATATATATATATATATATATGCACTTTTTTCTATCGTTTTATACTTATTTTAATTTTTTTTGGTTCTTTTTTCTTTTGACACTTATATTATACAATATATAAAAAAACATAACACATAACAATAAAAACAAGTTATGATTTTTGACAATAAAAAAATACTACTTTTAAATTATATATATATACAATATATGACCTATACGGTACAACTGTTAACAACGGTGTCAATTACTTGAATAAAATTCATTGATAGATTTTTAAAGATTTTTATATTGTTATATATATGTGAATGCCTCTTGGGAGAAGGTAAATAATTTTCAACTTTTTTTTTTTTTTTTGACGTCATACATAGAGGGTTTATGTTGAAAGCTTTGTTTGATGATTTTGCTGACACCCCCTAGCCTTTTCGTTAGGAAAAGGGTCCTTGAGATTTATTAAAGGGACCGAGAGAGCGCCGATCTTGAAATCATGTCCCACGGTTCTTGTTTGAGATAACAAGTGGATAAGACTACAATTTTTTTTTTACCTGAAATTTTTATCTCAACGCGAACGAAGGGGGAAAAAAATTATGATTGATTTTAATATTTATTTTGGAAAATCTGATAATATATACACAGAAAAAACCTGAATTCAAATTGAGTATAGATTCTATACTCAATTTGATTCGCAACAAAAATGAAACTGGTTGTTTCATTTCGAGTTCTAAGGTAAAAGTATCAAAATGAAACAGGCAAGTTTCATTTTGAGAAAAAGAAAAATGGAAAAATATTGTGAAATAACGAATAATTTTGCACAAAAACATGAAATATAATAATTACAAAGAAGTAAATAACACGCTAGACTTAATATATTTGATTAAAAATTGCTTGTAATCGCGTAATAAAATAATAAAGGAAATATGTTTTTAGGTTAGAAAAATGAAAACATGTGTTTTGACAACAGGAACGGTACTGCCAACTTAAATAATAGCGGTAAATTTAAAAACTTATGAAATTAATTATTATCTACGTAAATAATAATAAATAATTTTTATTTAAAAACTTCTGAATATTCGTACTGGTCAAAATAATCTTTCTGGTGTTGTTGAAATATTAGAAACAATAATTGAAATACAAAATTACTCTGCTTATGATGCCAACTTAGAAATCTGAAATTCCAGCCAATATCATTTTGAATAACATGAAGTTTGTCCCATACTCATTTCGATACCCAAAAGAAAATGAGTTGCAACAAAAATGAGTCCAAGTTTTTTCTGTGTATATATTTCGTTAAAATGCTGTGCTTTTTAAATTTTTTGCTTAATTTTAATTATTTATGTAATTATTTAGTAGAAAAAAATTAAAATTCAGTTTATCAAATAAAGGGGGTTTGCTCATAGTTATTATTATTATTATTGCTTGTTATAATTCCTCTCGTATATGATTTATGTTGCATTATGTTATATAGTCATAATTTGCCTTCGCAATATGATGGTGTAATATTTTGCATATATGAAAATTATAGTATTTGTCTTGTACGATTGTTGTGCGGTTGTTTGTAAAATCGATTTTGTTTTCCCCGGGATAGTGGTATACATATATTATAAAGTTCGATATCGATGTGAAAAAGCACTCTCAACGCACAATGGTGGCCCAGTGTCCCAACACGCGCAATTACGTGCAAAACTGATAAAATCAATCCACCATTATCATTTTGATCACCCTTGGATCGCGCACTGTGCCGTATCGATTCATCGTTCGAGCCGTTGCACACTTTTTTCGCGGTTCGATTATGGGACGCCAATTTTGAAAAGGGTGAGAATATTTTTCAAAGGATTGACGACATCGTTAACTCTCTTATGCTTCTCAGATGATAAAAAAAAAGTCCGCAGAAACTATATTCTCTGATTAGTGACATATGCCTATACCGAATTTCTACATCTGTTTCATTGTAACTGCAATTTAGCGCGAGATTTACGAAGGAAAACGATATTTCAAAACTGATTTATTACCAATGCTTCCATTTTTTAAATTAATTGTATATTTTAGAAAGCCATATTATGTGAATAAATGTGTCTTTTATATTTCTATTCTGCGTGTAGTTTACTTTTTTATTCTAATAATTATTTTATATTTAAATATTTAAAAACTTGAATTGATAAAAATAAAAACTTAAGATATTTCAAATTATCCAGTTTTTAAAATAAGTTTAGTGTTAATTTAAATTTTCACATTGGTTACAATTAAAATGAAAGAAAAAAAAGACCATTCCTGATGTGTTTCCTCCTTGACCTATAGCTTGTAAATTTTAAGACTATGTTCGTTCAATGACCTATGACCTTGAATTTTGAGGTGATGTTCGAAAAACTTAATATACGTCAGAATTTTTGAAGAAAGATATATAAAATTTGGTTAAAACTAAACACCGATTGCGTTGAACTAAAGGGGAAAATAATGAAACTTGAAAATAAATGGAAGATTCGTCTAACGGTGAGTTTCCCACAACTAATAAAGCTATTAACTTTTATCTCAGTCCTGAAAGTTATCCGGGTAGATAAAGCTGATGAATATAATTCAAGTTGTCGTGTTATCTGACAAACATCTGTGAGCAGTGCGAACTATGGGGTTTTAGGTCGACAGGTCTTTGGTCGTCTCGTCCCTATGGTCGCGTGGCGTTTTACCTGCTTATAATATACCTTTGGTACATATTCTATGAGGATCCTGATCTGCTAAACGCTATCTGATGAACTGTCCTGGCCAATAAGCTTCTGCCCGTTAAGTTTTGTTCTGTTGGGAAAATTAGCTCGCAACTGAGAGAGAAAAAGGTATTTGGACCCCTCACCATCCCCTCTCAGATAAAAAGAAAACAAGAAAAAGAAAAAAAACACCATTTATTACAGAAGATATGTATAAACAGGATTTTTGTAGATTTTCAAAAAGCTTTTCATTCTCAGTTCCAAAAAAAAAAATTTCCTTTTCTTTAGCGCTTTTCTCGCAATTTTTGCAAATAATTCCGGATGAAAATTCTATTTTTCACTTTGGAAAAAAAGTGCAAAACGAAAAAAAAGAAGTATTTTACCCTTTCGTCTGTGGAGCGTGAAACATTATTTTTAAGGGTTTTTTTTTCACGGCGCAAAATGTGGGCACACACTTAATTGTAAATCTGTGTATATATATATATGACGTTGAAAAAAGCGAGAAACTCGTGCAATCTATTGAGATTTAAAGCTGTCGCACCTGGCAGTTCATTGAAGCTAATCGCTTTCCAGTTTTGGCTTCCGATAAGCACTTATACTTATTTTCCTCGAAGCGCGTTTTTTCAAAAGGCCTTCCAAATAGGCAGCGCGTGTTTCCTATTTTCGATGAAGAATAAGATTATCCCCCGTATACACGGACAATGTTAGACTCTCTCGCTGGACTATCCAGGCCGACATATACATACAAAAACTGTATAGGTTAATGATATTTAAGAGGGACACATTTCATGGTTCAGCTTACAAATGGCCGGATTACCGTAGATCCGCACCGAGTGTGAGCGTCGCTCTTATACCGTTTAACTCGAATATTACAAAAAGTCTGTGGCTAAATCATCAAAGCACACCGCTTGAAGCTGTCGAAAAGATCGACGATTGCACTAAGGAGTTTTCTAAAGATGATGATACCGTAAGCTTTCTTGCAAAAAAAAAAAAAAAAAAATCTTCACGGAAAAAGGACTTCAGAACTGCTAAAAAGCGGAAGTTTTATGTCAACACTCAATAGGGTGCTCCTTCAAAGTTATTTGTTAGAGTTTATGTTAAAGACATTTATTTTTCATCTTTCGGTCTCTTTTTTATTGAGTGCATATGACTATAGATTCTCTCAAAAATTCATTGCGATATTTTCTAGTAAACTGAATTTCATAAGAGTATAATTATTATTGAAATTTCATATTGGAGAATGTAGGCCTGATGGGGTAGTAAATAGATTTCCCTATCTTTGATGTGGCTCCCAGACCACTACTCTACTTAGGGAAAAACTTATTAAGGTTTTTTTTATACAGATTTAATTTAAGATTATTTAATTATTCGATTATGTATATTAAGTATATAAAATACTTAGAAATAATTTTTAAAAATAATGCGCTCGCATAGGGGATCGAACCAAGGGCCTTTGGGACGCGAGTCATGTACTCTGACCACACAACTACGTAGACTTACATTTACCTAATACTTCTTCTTGTATATTTAGACTGTACTGCATTCTGTTTATAATAAAAAAAGGATATTATTATTAAATTTTACATCTAAATAATAGTTTATATTATCCTATTAAATCATTTATTTAAAAAATAATAAAATAAATTTTTTCAAATTTATTATTAATTTAATTAAATAATTACAAATATATTAATAGCAGATAAATATTCGTAGAATATAAATTTCACGAAATTACACAGTAAAAACAAAGTCTTAAACCGTTTACACCTTAAATTAAGCCCATATATTTTGCATAAGTCTGTCCTTTTTTAATTGGTCTGACTCCGTTTACACCTTAAATTCAGCCTCAAAAATAGGCTGAAATCAAGATCTCTTTTTTAGTGTGTATACATCTATACAAAGAATACTAAATCGCAGTTAATATAAGTTTTAGAAGCTTGGTGGATTATTATTACCTTTTAATAAATATGATTTAATGATTTCTAATTGAAAATTAAACTGGATAAAAATACTGCTCAATTTAATTTCTATTAATTCTGTTACTGTACGGCACGGCAATATTTAGAAAATATTGCTTGGAAATGGTGAGTTGATATCTTATACGCAAAGCAATATCGTCGCAATAATATAATCAACGTTGCAGCAATATTGCCGTGAAATATTCGCAATATTGTCATGTAATTTTAATGCAATGTTGTGGCAACATATTGTGCTATTTGGGTAGATAACAAATTGATAAAAAGTTTTCAATTAAATGCAAATGAGAATAATTATATATTCAATAGAATTAAAAAATTCTGTAAAAGAAATAAAGATAAAAAAAAATTGTACAGAAAAAAATTCCAAAAGTATTAAATCTATTTGTACATCTCTATTTTTATTTAATTTTAAAAATAAAATGCATTTCAAGTGAAATTTTATATATATATGGAATGTTTATAAATCGGGTTTTAAAACAAGAGTCTAAAAATAATCGTTGTTATCTTCGTTTTGTTACGAAAGCTATGTAATTATTCAAAATTCATAAAATGAATAAAGATTTCTATCGTGTCCATCGTCGCCTTCAATCTTGAAATAATTGCTATAAATTTATTCACAGTCGGTGCTAATAACTTATAATTGGAAATTTATTCCTCGTTAACTTTTATATACGCAAGACACTATAACAAGAGAGCAGGTCTTTTTGGATCATTATGGAACGATTAATTACTGTCGTATGTTATTAAAATCGATATAGGTATTGTCTGGCTTATCGAATGGTGTTAATCGATTCTCATGATAAACAGAAGGTATAACTATATAGATATATTATATATATATACATTTATATATATGTACCGATGTTACTTAGAGTATAGCATTATTTCGTGATTCTCAGAATTCGTTTCCTCGTTCCCAGCTACCGATGAGAGTTTGCATTAATTAAATACGGATTCTCATTATATGTTGATACAACCGATGCTTCGCTGATCCTGGTGAAGCACGTCGAATTAGTTTCTTCGTTTATTACGCTGGTTCTCATTCAATATACAGGTTTCACTCCCTATTTTTCTTCTTTTTAAATCAATACCAAGTTTTTCTTCTTGGTATATATTTTTCATTAAAAAAAATTTATACACCTTTCGAGACAAATATTTTTCTTTCATTGTCTTGTCTATAAAATAAACATCTAAATAATAATCACAAAGCAAAATGGGATCGTTGTGCAAACAATTTTTGGATATAATATTACAATTCGGATTGTTGACAATACAAATGTACGTTGTTTTAAAAACAATACGAATTTTTTGTTGTCAGTTTTGTTCAGTTCGCAATTCCGTACAGTTGCAGAAGCAAACTCTCTGTCGATTTCTGATGGAACAATCCGGATTTGTTCAGCTGACAGGTTTATTGTTCCATGTCACGTGATCATCTTGATTTCTCACAAATTGGCGTGCAGATCGTCGCGTCGTTTGCTTCTGGCACATGTGCCACTTTTGCTTTTATTATTAGTTTTTTTTTAAATGCCAAAGTGCTGTTAAATAATGAATCCGGTTAAAGTGAGAAATCTATTGCAAGTGTGGTGAATGGATGAAGAAACAATTTCATCGTTTATCGGTGAGTTATACTCGGTTACTATTGAACATAACCTCACTTTAAAAAATACAAAATGTATATTAAATATTATTTAACAACAAATTTCAACTCAAAACAATTTTTTGGTTTCAGGTCAAAGAATTTGATTCAGAAGCTGCATGTTCCACAGATTTTAATGCAAATGAAACTGATGATATGACCTATACGAAAATTCTGCTATCGATTATTTTAGAAGGCGAAGAAACTGAACAAATCACAGAAAATTAAAAGGCATTAAAATAAGCTGCAACGCTTCTTATTTTAATCCAATTTTGCTTATTTTAATCCATTTTGGTATTAAAATAAGCAAAATTGGATTTAAATAAGAAGCGCGTTGCAGCTTATTTTAATGCCTTTTAATTTTCTGTGATTGTATTAGACGGATCAAAGCTTTGTTAATACAACAAATTGTATTGCCGATTTAACAATTTAGTTTTGTTATTTCAACTGTTCCATAACAATTTTCTTTGTTCATCAAACAATTCTGTTTGTTCACCGAACAATACCATTTTAACAATTTTTTTTGTCCCAACAACAAATAGAACTGCTGGTTCTGTATTGACAATCCGGATTTGTTGCGTATAGACTTAATTTTTAGTAACCACAACAATTCTTTTTTCTCCGTGAAGTTTAATTAGAATTTTTCACAATATTTAAAAACCATATTTTTTATTTTCATTAAAATTATAAATTTACAGGTTATAAAATAGAAAAAAAAGAAAATATTTTGTTTTTATTTTCGAAATCAAGATCTCAAAGCAAAGGATTATTACAGATATATATAGGTATATATAATATTATGTAACCTAAAGGGCTACTGTATTTTCTTATATATGTTTAAAAAGGTGTTACATGTTTAACACGCCCTTTTTTTTAGATTTGAAAATAATTATTATAATGATCGTAATGTGTAAAAAATATAAATTGTTGTCTCGACATAAAGAAGCAAAGGAAAATATTGCGTGCTTCTTGAACATCATATATATATAGATAATTGTATATCGGTTTTGGCAGGTGGTCGAGCATCGTATATCGAATCATATCATCTCCGTATTCACTGACCGGAAAGTATATCATCCACGTTATGTGGATGAATAATTATGAACTGCACCGTATATGTTAATAAATGCGTAATCGGTTCTGCAATGATAACACAATTCCGGAGTGGCTACCATTAATTTTCAAAGAGTTCCGGTGCACAATGTTAAAAGAGACTGTTCTTGAAGGCATTAAGAAACATTCATTTTACCTTTTATCTTTGTTCAAGATAAATAACGATTATCTTCCATGAAATGTAATTTATCTTTTGGATTCGCCTTTCTACAGCTATAAACATTTTTTACACCACATTTTAAAACTGTCATTAATTTTATATATACAAAATTGAAACAATTGATTATAATTTGAATTATTATTGTTTATTCTTTAAAATTGCTAATATATATGATGATCCAATGAAGATAAAACTATACACATAAAATGATGGATTTTTAAACGTATAGTTCTTAAAAAAAAATTTTTTTTTTTGTCAATTAGAAACATTTTGGAACACGCAACTTGAGGACATTCATTTTTGAGAAAAAATCTTTCTCATATTCGTTTAAAAGAATGCCGATTGTCATCAAAAAAGACCGAATTGTGTGTGCGATGAAGAATGTGAGAGAGTGTGTGAGAGAGAGAGAGAAGGTGAAGATTTATTTGGTGTATCTTTGAAGCATAAAATTGTAACTGTTGGCGAAGTTGCGGACATATTTTCGGAGAGGAGATTCGTGTTGTCCAGACTTAATCTGATCGTATCTTTATATCACATTATAAAGGCAAAGGACGAATGTAAATGTCAATTCTAACATGTTGTTGCCAAATTTCTCAGCAACAAATTCCCATAAAAATAGTACCAAAGGAATTTCATAATATAATTCTCATGTTGAAAATATTAGGAAGCGCGCTTTACTCATTCGATTTATTTGAAATAAAATTTTTTAATTTCAAATTTTTAAGAATATAAAAAAATTATCAAATTTCTTACAACGAAAAAATTATTTTTTAAATTGTCATGTTACTTGACATAAGGTATTATAATTTAATATTGTTACATTTGAATATATATAGGAATGATAAAAATAACTTTGTATGCTTATCGGATTTGTGAGATTATATCAGGTAAAACTCATCTAGTTGACCTCGTCTTTATATATAAAAAGAAATTTATAACTCATATATATATATATATATATATATATATATATATATATATATATATATATATATAAAGTATACCAAAGCGTAGAAAAAGTCCAGTAGCAGTTTTATTAATAATTCATTACTATACTCTAAAAACAATTAATAACATGAAGCGGATGGAGTTCGCAAATATGAGTGAGATAATTACAGATAAGAAGTTGCAAGGTGGTGCCACTCAAAGAGATGTTCATGCCTAAGATGCAACGGCAATTCCGAATGCCTTTGCATAAATCAGAATGTTAATCGCGCTCTCTTATTCTCTCACATATAAGCAACCAAAACTATCTTGTGACAGATCAGCACCAAGACAGTGAGAGAAAAAGAAAAAAAAACTTGCTATATAACACAGACAAATCTCTTCCTCATCTTATTAACAAATGCACTACTTTTGGTTCACTCTAATCCCACGACCACTTCCGTCTAAATAGAACCGTTTAAACTCGCGCCTCTTAACCTTTATGTTCAAACAAAATTAACCTTTTTAGAAGAAAATTTGTATATATATGAGGGGTTTACATAATTTCAACAAATCATTGCACTGCAAAAAGAAGTAGCGTTTTTAAGACATTAAGATGTTTAAGATGCGTCTTGATGTTTTGAAAACACTACCAAATATAAAATTAATATGATACATATCCCTAGTAGAAATTTGTCCCAGTAATTATCGTGGCACTGGACAGTTGCGCTAGAAGCTGTCTAGTAACTTGATAAATTCTGATCAACGGTCCGTTAGAAAAACTAGACAAATTAAATATTCTCAAAAGTTGTCTAATATTAAGATTTAATGTAAGAAACTAATTATACAATAATAAATTATATAATTACATTAATTTTTTTAAATTATAATAAATATAAGAAAATATAATGTATAGTAAATTGTTAAAAGCATAATATTTGTCAATACTGTTTAATTTTTAATTTAAAAAAAAAATTTTACTTGTGTAAAAGGATCACAAATATTTTCTGGTACACTGAAACATCTACTTTTTGATTGCACTGTAATGACGACTGAAACAAATATTTTTGTATTAGTAATTTATTATACAATTATTATTATCAACTTTTAAACACGAAGAGAACGCAATTTCAACGAAAAATCTCGGGGGTAACGGGGAGCAAACACACGGGTCCGCTGGGCGCGAGGTACGCAATCTGCTATACTAACGATATCCATCAAACGAAAAATATAGCAGATATATTTGCATGCTTTATATAAATATTTTTACTATTATCTGCCAAAATACATATTTTAGAATTTTAATTTTTTATAATTACTGAAAAATAAATTTACACTTGAAATAACAATTTTAATCAGCACAAATTTCATTAAACCATTATTGTATTAAACAATAGATATTTTAAATTTTCTAAAAATTTTAATTTTAATTTTTTACAACTTAATTTTAATATTTTATAATTTAAAATTTTTTTAATTTAGCTATTAATCCACCTATTATTAAACTTATATATTTTATTTAAAAAGTTTTTTAAAATTTAAGGCATAAAAACATTTTAATTTAAAAAAATAAAAAGAGAAATACAATATAACCTATCTATGTAACAAGGCATATTTTTATTATTGCATTTTGACATTTTTTAAAAATAATTACTATTAAAATTATTATTTATTGTTTTCTAAGTGAAAAACTCAACGAAAACAGTAATTTTTATTGTTTTTTAATATCAAAGGATAGAATTTATAGGTTAGGTTTTCTAAATTACACATTTTTTTCAATATCAATTGAGAATAAACTTTCTTAATAAAAAAATATATGATATATAAATGGAACAATAAATAAAATGCCAATAATAGATAATAGAATAATTTAATTTATAAAAAAGAAAAAAATACTAAATATCATAAAATTTGAAATACTAATATATTCAGAAAACATGTGAATATAGATTTTATTTATTTATTATATTAAAATAATAAATTATGTTAATTTATATTTACCTGAATTAATTAGAATTTTATTATTTAAGAAAATAATGAAATAATATAATAGTTACATGAACACAGATTTCTAGCACTTTTTTGTCTAGTTATTAGAGATGTACTGCAGCGCTGCTGCCACGAAAGAAGACGAAAGTATAATTTCTAGAGACACTAGACAGTGCCATTCCAGCAACTGGACAAAAGTTGAATCTAGCCAATTTCAAGTTCAACTTGAATGTTTTCTAAGACTGTTGGTCAAGTAACTTTACAGTAATTGTCTAGTTTGTCTAGAATCAGCGTCCACGAGAAAAACTGGCCAGTTACTAGAGTATTTCTAGTGCTTCCATGACAAATTTCTACTAGGGATATACTAAATTTTAGTATTATTTGGTCAGAAACGATAATTTTTATTCTTTTGAGAAAAATTTTGTCGAATCAGTATACAGCATATATATTTTTGCAGTGTATAATTAATATGTTCCTAAATTCTAAAAGAAAAATCAATTTATTTTTTGCAGAATAAGATTGCGGATCGCGCAGGTTCACTTTGTGATGAAGGAAGCGTGTCAAAGCGCATTCAAAGTGTGTGGGGCAGCTCCTATATACAAAAGGGTAAGTATACGCAATTTTTTTTTTCTTCACTGGCACGCTGCTGGTACACTAAATACAGATATTAGCGGGATAGTATGTATTTATTGGTGGGCTCACTTTGAAACGGTCTTTTGGAAATTGCGAGAGGCAATGCGTTCGCGATGTAAGAGGGCAGGTGCTTTGTGATGTGCGACATGCCAGAAAATACATGAGGAGAATATAACCTATACACTATATATATACCTTAATAAGGATCTTGCCGAGGCACTTTGTACGGGTAATTTCTCCTTAATGATTATGGTTCATTTGCTCAGTCATCGCACATGTCAAGAGAGGTTACGCTATATGTAAAATAATTTGTATTTAAAATCAACGAACCCTGTCTTCTGTTCCCGTTCATTTTCATTTTCTCTTGAGAATTATAATAATATATGCATTCTCCATAAATTCAAATTTCAAAAAAAAAAAAGTGAATTTTATTTCACTTTCAATATCGTTTATAATAAGTATAATTTAAAAAAAAAGAATTATATATGAATTCAAAGTAAAATCTTTTAATTTAAAGTATAAATAGTGATAAAACGTAAAAATAATAAAACCTTACAGAATGGTAGTTTCTACAATGTTGAATGTAAAATTTTATTTTTTTTATCATTATCTTCAAATATGTTGTATTAACATAAACATAATTATATCTTAAATACGAGGTATATCATAAATACAGGAATTATTATTATTATCGTAAACATGAAATCAAAAAAGGGAGAGAGATTTTTGAAAAAAAGAGGAAAAAAAAACCGGGACAATTGCATGTTGGACAGTGCAAGTTGTTCTATATAATCTTTGAATCTTGCATAGATCTCACGCCTGTGACCTCTGTTAAAAGTTGTTTCTTCATTTTCCGAATGAATCGGGGGAAATAATATATATATATATATATAAGAAATAAGAAACGTCTAGATCCAAGAGGCGCGCACACCGGACATGTAAGTTGACTTTATCAGATTAAAATTATAACTTCTTGCGTGAAAAATGGTCAACTGACATACGTCTTTTCGAATTAACAAGTAGCTTTCATTAATTAACAATGCAAGAAACTGGCATTTCAGAATAACCGCGCGCGGGAATGAAGAGGAAAAAAAATAAAGCAACTGATTTTATACATTTTGCACGAGAAAAATAGTTCTTCGCAGAAAGGAAACAATATTTCTGTATTTATACATATAATGCAATTATTTTAACATCTGCTTTAAAATCGGTTCAGGTTAATGCCTTTTGTAAACTACAATAGCGGAAAAAGTACAATGTAGATTTTCTTTGATAAAAATTAATATATATAATATAATAATAATTCAACGGAAATTTATTTAAAAAATCATTTGGGACACGTACCAGGGATACTTCATTTTTAAATATTATTCTTCTTTTTTTATAATTTATGTTTTATTTCAAATAATATTAATTTTTTCACTATATTTGTTTTACATTCTATTAAACAAAAGCAAGTCTAACAAACATTTTAGTAGCTGTACACGCATAGAAAAAGTTTGCTGTGGCAGCGAACTATTTGCTGTGGGGTCAAAAAAAGTTTACTGTGACAGTAATTTTTTAAAAATTAGGACTCATATTGTTTATCACAGCAAACTTTTTCGTTGTCATAGCAAAAAATTTAGCTGTGGTTACTAATTTTGATAGATCCTATAGCAAACATTCGTTATCATCTGCAGTTAATTATTTTTCGTGTAGTACAAATTTTGCTATATTTCTTTTTCGGCTTAATAAATTTTTAAAAAAATACTTTATTTAATTCAAGAGATTACATAATATTTAAAGATTTTTATTTTAGAAAATAATTTCTATGATTTTTAAATTTCGTGTACCTACATTTTTATATATGAATTTAAATATAATAACAACGAGAAATTACTTTGTAAATTTGAATAGATATAGCAATGAGTATATATATATATACATTTCATAACTGATGCGCTTTTGAATAAATTACTCAAAAAGTCTTTCAGATAGTTCACATCAGAGTGTCCGATCTGGTGAGAATCAGATGCAAATACACTTTCTTACTCAAAAGCCATACACACAAGCATATACCTGAAACATAAGGTAGCAATTTTATATGCCTTGACCGGTATAAATATGCGAGATTATGGAGCTCGAAACGCTTTGGCATAAGCTGATAATTTTTTATTTTATTTTTTTTTATTTTGAGAATATGCCGAAACTATCTTCTGACTGTTGGTTTACTCAAACTGACGCATTTTACGTCATACTGCGTTCACAGGCAAACAATTTTATATGAGCTTCATAAAAACTGTTATTTCATTTCGTTAATATATCTGACGAAAAACTATATAATAAAAAAAATAACTTTTAATCATTTAATGTTTATTCTTAAGACAGAAAATATTAATTTTTTTTGTCCATATAATTTTTTCCGTCAATAAGTTTACATCAAGGTTATGTGATTCTATAAAATTTTTCTCGCCAAGTACTTAAGGCTGCTTGCACAATAGTTAAATCGCATCGTCTTGGAGACGATTTTTTTAGGACAATACAATGCGCGCGCAATCATTGCCTATTGTTGACAAAAAATTTAATTTATGTGTTCGATAATTTCCTACAATTTTAGCTTGGAAATATTATTGAAATTATTAAAAAAAAATTTTTGTTAAACAATATTATTTATTATAATATTTGATTAATATTACGAATATTATTTTATAAATTACAGTCGTATAATAATTTTCATCAATATAATAAGAATAACAAATTTTCATGTCCCGGGTAGTATATGTTTACATTGAAATACAAAGGATAGACCTTAAGCCGTCGAAGGTCATAAAAATGGGCGGAATGAAAATCCAGATGATATTTCAATTAGTTGCAATTCGTACATTGACCTGTTCAGACGGTGATTAACGTGAGTGCGTCTATTTTAAAATTTTAAAAGAACAATTTGTTTATTATGTTTAATATTTTTATACATTTGAAGTGCGTACACGGAGAAAAATGGGATTGTTATACAAACAATTTTTGGATTGTTGTCAGTAGATTTGTTGATATTATAATTCGAAATGTTAATATTACAATTCGGATTGTTGTCAATACAAATGTATGTTGTATTAACAACAATACGAATTTTTTATTGTCAGTTTTGTTCAGTTTGCAATTCCGTACAGTTGCAGAATTAAACTCTCTGTCGATTTCTAATGGAACAATCCGGATTTGTTCATCTGACAGGTGTATTGTTCCATGTCACGTGATCATCTTGAATTCTCACAAACTGGCGTGCAGATCGTCGCGTCGTTTGCTTCTGGCACATGTACCACTTTTGCTTTTATTATTAGTTTTTTTTTAAATGCCAAAGTGCTGGTAAATAATGAATCCGGTTAAAGTGAGAAATCTATTGCAAGTGTGGTGAATGGATAAAGAAACAATTTCATCGTTTATCGGTGAGTTATACTCGGTTACTATTGAACATAACCTCACTTTAAAAAATACAAAATGTATATTAAATATTATTTAACAACAAATTTCAACTCAAAATAATCTTTTGGTTTCAGGTCAAAGAATTTGATTCAGAAGCTGCATGTTCCACAGATTTTAATGCAAATGAAACTGATGATATGACCTATACGGAAATTCTGCTATCGATTATTTTAGAAGGCGAAGAAACTGAACAAATTGTATTAGACGGATCAAAGCTTTGTTAATACAACAAATTGTATTGCCCATTTAACAATTTAGTTTTGTTGTTTCAACTGTTACATAATAATTTTCTTTGTTCAACAAACAATTCTGTTTGTTCACCAAACAATCCAAATAGTTTTAATAACAATCCCATTTTAACTATTTTTTTGTCCCAAAAACAAATAGAACTGCTGCTTCTATATTGACAATCCGAAATTGTTGTGTGGACTTAATTTTTAGTAACCACAACAATTCTTTTTTCTCCGTGTAATTTTAAGATAGTAGTGCTCGATTTTTTTTATTCGAGAACAAAAAAAATTTCAAGCATGTAAAACTTTTATTTTGTTATTTTTAATAAATTTTTTGTTCCGGGAGTGTACGAAATTCTTAAAATCGCGTTCGCTTAAATCTTTTGAAAAAGTATTGTTTTTTAAATTTTAAAGATGGTTTCGGGAGTACTGAAAATTAAATCGTGCGTGTTTCCGGCAAATCTTATCGTCTAAAATGATGCATTATCAGTTGCTGACTATAATAAGGTTAAAGATACATTTTTCTATAAATATTATAATTGCATGCAATTTTTTGTTTTCTAGTAAAAAATTGTTTTATGAAAATCATTAACTATATAGTAATGATATTGAGAAGAATAATAATGTCTATGAATGAAGATATTAATAAACTCATCCCTTTTGGGGGATTTTCACTTTTTCATTGAAATTGTAAAAGAGATTAATGTATTTTAATAGTAATTAACGGTTACAGGAAGACTCTCAATTAGTCAATTAGTTACGATTCCGTAGTCCCACGTACAATTCGCCGAAGAGGCTTCTTTCGATCCCATTCAGTCCAGCGCGTATATCCTTGAATGAAAGAGCGTATAAAGCCGTTATTCCGCGAAGATCAACACACGAAGCAGGTTGATTATTCAGGGCGTTTAAAAATAGTTTATGATTTCAATTAAATTCGTAACGTAAGTGAAATGAGCAATTATTCTTTAAAGTTGTCGAAAGGCATTTGTATATATATACTTATGTACAATGAAAAAATTTTATTCTGAATGTATATTCCTATAGGTATATATATATATATATATATATAATATATGTCAAAGACAAAGTAAGTTGACTAAAATTGTTCATATGAAAATGTGGAGCGTAATTTGGTGTTTGTATCACGCGTTTATTTTGTGTGTGATATGACGCTAAACGACGCGTGAGTCAGGGTTGAGCCACCCAAAATTTTGCAATTATGCAAGGGGAAATTTACCATTGGCAAAAGGGTGGCCTATTATTGGCAGCATTGGCCCATTATTGGACCATCATTGATCCTTAATGCATCGGCAATTTCCCACTGGGTATGAAGGATTTTTGAAAAATGAAAAAAAGAGGTGTCAAAAACTTCATTTCCATTGGAAAGAAAGGAAATACAAATTTCGTAATTTGCAAATTTTGATTTTCACTCATTTTGAAAGAAATGGGGGTAAGGACTCCAAGTATACGGTGTTTTTAAGGTAAGTATTTTCAGTATTTTTTTTCTTTGTACACCTGACGTGCTAGAGGCTTCTATATAGGCCTAAATAAAACCTTAAACTGTACACTGTAAGACTTGTATGTGCAAGACAAAAAAAAATTTGGAAAAAATTGGGATAAAGACCCCAATACTAAAAACCCTCAAAAACACGGGTTTTGGAGACTTTACCCCCACTTTACTCAAAATCCTGATCGTGATACGCAATTTTGGAACCCAGGATCGTGTTCAGCACATAAAAATATATACATTGAAAACCACTCTGATATAACTCAAAAAAAATTCCTTGTAGATCTGTGTTATATTAATCATTTATCTGCATATTTCATTGATTTTCTACAGTGGCTCAACCCTGACAACTCTTTTTTTTTAATTGCCTATAATTTCGAAACTTTTGGTCAAATATTTCAACAATGTTCGGCAAAAACATTGCATTTTAGTAGATCTTTCGAACCAAATGCGAGAAATCTCGAAATCGGAAGTTATAGAGAAAAGTCAAAATTATGTCCAACCCTGACTATACTTTCCCCTAAAATTTGTTGTTTTTAAAAGGGATAACAATTTTCGGCGTTTCTACGTACAAAGATTTTTTCAAGTTATTCGTAAATTCTTTATTATTATAAATTAATAGACTATTTTTAATTAAATTTATAAAAATTAAATTACTTTTAAAATAAAAATTGGTAATTAAAATTAAAAATTTTTTATTTTATAAAATATCAAATTGTGTACGGAAGTCGGTTTCGGCTTAGAAATGTCACGTCTATAAAGCTTTTGAGCTGAAATTGCAAAAAAAAATTACGTTTGTAAAAAAATTATTAAAAAATATATTTAAGAAAAAAGAAAATGAAAAAATGAATTGTATCCTTGAGCCGATGAGAGGGACGTGTGTTTATAAGGTTAGAGCAGAGACCCGCCACGGTGAGTTTCGCGTGATAATTCCGTGCGTGCCCCACGGCAATTTCAACGCGACTCGTCGAGATTCGCGATTCGCTGGGATTTAATGTGGAAGGAAACGGGCATAGTTGTTGGTACATCGTGCGGTAACACACATATGTATACCTTCGCATACCGACATTGCATATCGTATCGCACATGAGGATACATAAATGGATACGGTTCACACTGCCGTCTAATGGGTGCCGCGAACTAGATCGGTAACTTTACTCCCAAGCAACACGTATTTATTGTGCTGGTCATGAAAGATGGCCTGCGCATAAAATTAGCGATATCCGTAATTGTTATTGCTTATGCCAGACAACCACGATAATGGTAATGTACCGCGAATACTAGATATTTCATGGAACTTACCTCTTTGACTTACTTATAATGCCTACACGCCTCCAGTCATTTCCTGTTGTCGGGCGAGCGCAAGCATAAGCATCAGGAGCGACGCACAGGCGGCCGGATCTCTTTCGTCTCGGACGCATAGGCATAATTCTATTTAAGATTTGCATTTATTATTGCCACGCATTATTGCCCTTTTACTTTTGACACAAAAGCCGCGCCGTCATGTTTTTATGTTGTTTTCAAAGATTCAATTTCTCCAGGTTTTTTTTTTCTATCTGCTATCACTGTAAAAAATATCGAGAGTTAGTATATGCGCCCATAAAGATTTGAACGTTTAACCTATTATTTGTCATTAACGTCATTGAGAAATTCATGAATTCTTAGAAAATTATTTTTACTCTATGAAAAAATACAATTAAATTTTCAAGTCCTTTCATGAATAGAAAATTTCTGAATCTTTTTTTACTTTTCTTCTTTCTCATTTTTTAATTCCCTAATCAGGCTAAAATCAGGCTACTCTTATCACGGCCAAATAGGAAACAGGATTTAAATAGGTATATTTCTACTTATAAAAAAAGGAGTTGAATTTCAACTCCCTAGGGGATGCTATAAAAGTCCCACCCTTTTGGAGTTGAAGCAAAGGGAGTTAATGCTTTACGAGTTAATTTTATGCTTAGGGAGTTGGTTTGAAGGAGTTAGTTTAATTATTAACTCTTTTTTTGAGTTGATTTTTAACTCGAAAAATTTAACTCCAAGTCCCTAATTTTTTTACAGTTTACACAAGCGTAGCTGGGAGTAAAACTTTTGGAGTTAAAAATCAACTCCAAATGTGAGTTAAAATTAGATTAATTCCCTAGGCATAGAATTCACTCTCTTAGAATTAATTTCCTTTGCTTCAACTCGAAAAAGGTGCGACTTTTATAGAATTTTGTAGTTAAGAGTTAAATTTTAACTCCTAACGGAACTCTATATAAAGACCCACTTTTTTGAGTTGATGCTAAAAGAGTTATTCTAATGTTAACTCACTTTTGGAGTTCATTTTTAACTCCACAAATTTTACTCCCAATTCCTGTTACCATTAATTCCAGAAATTTTTTACAGTTTATTATAAGCAGGAGGAGGATTTTTTTTCAATTCTCTGTGTAATTTTTGTAAAATTCTTTTTGGTAACGAGATCAGAGAAAATCAAGAAAAAGTTAGGGAATTTATTAATATTTATCAGAGAATTAAATAAAATTAACCTTTAGGAAATTATCAAGAAAATTGTAATTACTTAATTTTAAAATTCACTCCAAAAATTTTCTATCTATTGTTTGTTTTGGTCATTAGCAGTTTTGGAAAAATGGAAATTAATTTTTTATGGGAAATTCATGCCCTCTAAGAAAAGAAAACGTCATATATTAATACAAAAGAGAAGGAAATATAACATAAATATTCTCTATATAATATTACACAGGCCTACAAATTTTAGACCCAGAAACCGGAATAGTCATTTCCGATGTAATTTATCACGCTAAATCCAAAAATGACAAGCAAATTGCTCTATCACGTCTGCATTTTGAGATATTCTAACCTAAAAGTGTAAAAAATGCCGTTTTTGGCAATATTTGATACTCTATAAAATCGACAAAATTTTTGTTTAATCATTCGTCCAAATTTCAAAAGAAAGTATTATATTTCCCCTTTCAAAATTTTCTTGGCTCGATCTGATCCAATTTTTTTTCTCTGAGATACAACCATTTGCGTTTTACATTGCATGAACTAAAATCCCTTTAAAAAAGAAAAATAAATTGCGAAGTACTCATGGCACTGAAAATTGTTACTCAGGGGGTTTTAAAATCGCTAATTACGAATGTGATATCAGATTCAAAAATCTGACATTTAATTCGTAATCAGCGACCCTAAAAACCCCCAAGTAATTAATGACAAGCGAATTCGGTAAATTTTTTAAAAAGTGTCCGCCATATGGGATTCGACATTTTGAAATTCAAAAATCTGACGTCAGATTCGTAATTAGCGACCTCAAAAATACCCGAGAAATAAGTTTCAGTGATATGAGTACTTTGCAATTTATTTTTCTTTTTGAAAGAGATTTTAGTTCATGTAATGTAAAACTTAAATGGTTGTATCTCAGAGAAAAAAATTGGATCAGATCGAACCTAGAAAATTTTGAAAGGAGAAATATAATACTTTCTTTTGAAATTTGGACCAAAGATTAAACAAATTTTTTGTCGATTTTATAGAGTGTCAAATATTACCAAAAACTTCATTTTTCACGCTTTTAGGTTAAAATATCTCAAAATGCTGACGTGATAGAGTAATTTCCTTGTCATTTTTGGATTCAGCGTGACAAATTACATCGAAAATGACTATTCCAGTTTCTGGGTCTGACAAAATCCAAAATTTTGTAGGCCTGTGTTATCTGAAATGTATAACAAATACGAAATTACTTGAATTTTACATGAATTTAAAAAAAAAAATTCCTTCTCTTTTTGTTTAAAATTTTTTTTTGCTGCAAAAAAAAAGTATATTTGATCGTCGTGCGCTTCCGTTACAGTCTAATAAACCTGTCGATGATCCGTTGCCTGGAAAGAAATGTTGCGCAACGATACCGTAAAAAAGCAAGGTCGTCATTTTTTGACGACACCGCGACTGATTTCTTACTATTCCGACTTCCGGAAGGAGTAAATCCCTTTATATATATATATACCGTCGTTTAAAAAATTCTTAGACCATAAAAAAAAATACTTTTACCATAAGGAAGCAATAAATAGGAAAAAAAATCTTTTTAAATAACTAAAAAAAATGAATAATAAAACTAAATATGTATAATAAATAAATAAAATAAAATTTAAATAAATATAATAAAATTAATAATCAATACTATAATCAAATAGCAACGAAAAATAGAGAACAGTATGGTTTTAAATGATCGTTAAAATATTTAATAAAAAGCCTAATATTTATGATAAATTAAATTTGATTAATCTGCCTGCACCGTATAGTTTTATCTATATACAAATTTGGTAACTATATATATAAACATGAAATTTACTTTCGAAACAAAGCAAGTTTATAAGTCGCAGTGCCGGGAATTATGGAGATGATGTTGATGCAAACACGAGCGTTTAATTACCAATCAGAAACGCTAGGTTTGCGTGGCTTATTCCTCAACGTATACGTATATATATTTCAGGGGGGAATCATCATCATTGACGCGAAGGGAAAGACTGTAAATTCATTATGTTCTTATATATGCCTTTTAATATTCATTTGCATTACAATGAGCATACTTTAGAAACTTCTAATTTTTTTTTCTTTATTTAAAGTATAACTATATACGTTTAAAAATGGCAAAAATGAAGAATAATTGTTTTAAACTCATTATTTTTTATAACTGTCAATTGAAAAGTTCATGATACATTTTAGATTTTACTAACATTGATGAAAAACATTAGTATTTTTTAAAGCCTAAACTTTTTACAATGAAGATTAAAATTATCTGTCAGCAATTTTAAAGGTTTTAAAACCGACCTATTTTTTGACTGTAGAATGTATTTGACGAAATTATGGTGCCTTAAAACAAAATTTAATTTGTAGACCTAAAAAATTTATTTTCTATATTTGCTTATTCAAGAATTTGCATAAGGGTATAGTTTTTTGAAAGTAGATGGCTAAGCAGAATTAACTGAGCATCAGTATATATATATATATGTGTATATACCAGTGGTGCGCGAACTTTATTAAAGGTACCGAGTACAGCACCAGCTGCATGCGATGCATAATCAGCATTAGATAACAGATCTCGGTTTCTCGATGACAGGCACACGGCATCCCTGTAATCGTTCTTGCGCTTCGCGGTACACAGGGTCGATTAAAATTGCCTTCTTTTTCTTGACTTACTTCCGTTTCCTTCGTTCTGGCCTATGAAAGCTTTCCGAGAAAAATTAATCTCCGGATGCGCTTACTATATTATATATTAAATCGAAATGACCATTAAAAAAAACTATTTATCGTATCAAGTTCATCTATTTTTTTTAAATTGCACAAAGTTTTATAAGTATAGTAAAAAAATAAGTAAAATTTCCAATTTTTATAGGTAAAGTAGTTTTTTCATTATATCAATCCTTCCAAGTTCAAAAATATATCTCATTACCATGTATGATCCGCGTAGTCTAGTGGTTAACCTTCTTGGCTTGCGTTATTAAGTTTAAAGGTTCGAACCCCAACAGTGGTTATAGATTTTTTCCACGCTAAAAATATCAGCAAATATATGTCTAGCAAATAATTATATGATTTCTCTATAAATATGAAAAATTGATGCGAGTTTGAAAATATATTTTTGAGAATCATTTTAATTGCAATTGTCTGAATATGTTATTTACACTTTTGTGTTAGTTTGTATACGGACGTTCTTCCGCACTAGTTAAGGAACAATCGAAACGAGTGAGGCGCCCGTTATATAGAGTCACTCTTGCGGGCTTAGGAGAATGCAGTAATTAATATTTGCAGTTAAATCTACGATCTAGATCTTAGCGAACCGCTAACTTTAGTCAGTCTGATATACTGGTTTGAGTCCGTTGTCTGACATTTTGTTGTGCGAGATGTGTGTTGCTATATAGTAAATGTGCACCGACCTGATGCGAAAAAAATACAATGTGTCTTGTGAATGAATCAGAAATGCTTACTTGCATTTTCCTATTGTTGTTGTTGATTTTTTTTATTCTCTTTTCGTTTCCTTTTTCCACTACAATTTTTTTTTCAAATTGAAATCAACAAAAATAAATTATTAATTTTAAAATGAAAAAATATTCCGAAATAAAAGGTTTTAAATAGGGAAATAAATTGGATTATAAATCGAATTTCGTAATAATAAAGTGTGAGTACATATATATTTTCGGTTTCAAAAAAAGAAGAAGAAGATGAGAGACCTGTTATTCTCTCGGTACTGTAATTTCTTATCAAATTACTGGTACTCATCATTTTACACATACTTTTCTCTTGGGTCCCTTCATCATTGAAATCGACACAAAAAAAAGTCACGTGTCATGCTTGCGGAGATCCAATCAAGTTGTTCGGCCCCTTCCTCGCACATTATTTCGAGATCCAATTTTTCCTCGAGCAGGTAGTCTCGTTCCACCGTAATTTGACAGCCAAAATGCACCCAAGCAGGTGGCGACTATGTCTCGACCGTTTAGTTCCTCTCTGATCATCGTTTTCGGTGTGAAATCCTTTAAAGACAACTCTCTCGAGGTTCCTTTTCTCTTTCAAAAAAACACTTATAGAAATAGTCTCTTTGAACGGAAAATCCTGTTGTCCAGACGATAAATTGGCGCCAAATATATAGTTCTTCTCTATATTCTATTCTCGAATATAAAAGAGGAAATACGTAATTTTCCTTTTTCATATATTATTATTATTATTATCATTATTGATATTGTATGTATAATGGCTTTTTATTTTACATATATATGTGCGAAATAAAATGAAGTATTTCCTTTTATTTTAATAGAAGGCAACGGCCGTGGCAAAGCATATTAGATTCACCGATATTCATCTTCGATGATTTAATGAGTCGCTAGGTACTCGAAGGGTACTTAAGCGCTTGGTAAACCGACCACATGTGATTTCCTTTACAAACATTGCACTACCGAGTCACTGCAGCGTAACCCCTTTAAATATATATATATATATATATATATATATATATATATATATATTGGACACAATTACTGACTTTTAAAATCATGCTAACTTCGATTTATATCTGAACAATAGTGAATATTTTTTCTACACTGATATGCCCATTTATGTTAAGTGAACTTGTCTTTTTTTCCCTTATCTCATTTCCGTAAGCACTTCTTATGTTCCTCGTTCTATTTTTAAAACTTTTAAACGCCTCGATTAACTTCTATATCTTTGCTTGGATTTCAGCTAATTTATATTAATTAAAAAGAATCTTTGACAAAAAAAATTGCATAAAAAGGATTTGTAATTTTAAACATATATACTGGTTTAAAGTTACATAATAAATCGCAAACTTATTCATTCAGCAGAATTTAAACTTATATTAAACTGAATATTCTTTGAACCAACATTACCTTTATAAATTATATTTATCCTACCAAAAATTGCCAGTTGTTAATTTTTGATAGGGTAATAGGATTTCTATTTAATCAACTTCTCGCATTGAACAAAATTGCTATTTCACTGGATTTTTATTTGATTATTAAATAAAATTTTCATAAACATGACGAAAGTTTTGGATTAAATTTCAATCAGTTTTAATAAATATTATTCTGAGACATTCTGAAATTTGTATCTGAACCAATCAGTTTCTATATTCTAATCTAAATAATGTAACTTAACAAAATGTTATTTCCTAATCAATTCGTTTCATTCCAAATATTAATCATATTGGATGGATTGATTATAAATTAAACTTCGTAATTTAGAACGATTAAAATTAATCTTTTAAATGAAAAGGATTGATTCAGTGAATGATCTGGAATTAATTTTTTGTTGAGTTACGTACAAAATTTAGATCTGATAATAAACTAATTATTGGCTCGACAATAAATTTCGGAATGCCTCGGAATAATAATAATTACCAATATTGATTGAATATAAATCCGAAACTTCTTTCTTGATTACTTTTTAAAAGAATTTTCATTTATAGAATATTTTATTTATAGCCAAACCATTTACATAATAATTGAATTATTTATTTTTCACCAAATCTGCATTTGCCTAAATTCATTATTTAGAAGAATTTCTATAGCAGTACTTTATAGATATAAAATTTATTGTTTCATTTTCTATTTCATCTAATTTTCTTTTCACAAATTTTTCATTTAACTAAATTTTTTATGAAACAAAATTTTCATATCTATAGCAGAATTTTTATATAGTTGATTTATTATTTAATAGAATTTTTATTTAGCAGGTTTTTCTCGAATAAAATTATTTAGCTAAATTTCCACTTAATTGAAGTCGTTAAACAGAATTTCTACATAACCGGATTTTTAACGCAGAATTTCTATTCTATCGAATCTTCATTATTTTGAATTCTTATTCAGCCGAATTAACATTTGGCAGAACTTTGCACATAGTGCTTTGGTATTTTTTGGTATTTACATTTAAACGAATTTTGACGTAATAAATTTATATAGTTGAATACTCATTCAGCAGATCTTAATATAACTTTTATTTATCACCCGGGATGAAAAATGTAGGTATTCCAAAAGTAAACTTGAGTCACATAGTATTCGAATAAGTATTGCTCCGTGCCAAAAGGTAGACTGTGGAATACATTGAGAAAAGTTACTAAAGTAAACTGATGGTATACTAAGTTCTACCACATAGAGAGGAGAGTATACCGTTCGTATACATTGGGATATTATATAAATTTTTCCAAATTATCTTGTAATGAACTCCAACTATAGAGTTCTAATGGTGTCTAATAGATGTCGCACTGTCATATAGACAAAAATTCTTCTTAATAATAAATGTAAATAAAAAAAATAATAATATTAAATGATAAGTAATGTATTCATTGAATATTTTTTTATACATATAAACACCAAATATACACAAAATTTTTTTCTTAAACAACATAATTATACATAATATGTAATACTTAATTAATTAATATACAAGTTAAATAAATAATTAGATAAACAGAAAGAAAAATAACTATCTGAATTGAATATTTGATGCGATAAGTAATCTGGTATATCCTTTATAAAACTCATAATTTCGCACCTGAAAAAAGTGTCAACTTTAAGTTGCATTCTAATCAATGATATATTTAAATATTTTAATGTTATTAAATTATTTTTTATAAAAAATTTTTGTGTTATAATATTTTATACAATAATTTATTAAATAAACTATTACAATTGGCAGTGAATACAAGGTTAACATTTATAATATTAATATTATATTATAATATTTAATAAAATATAAATTTCTGGTTTAGTAAATAAAAAACATATGAAAAACTTACTTGATTTGCTTATAATTTTTTCAGCATATGATTTCGTACCATTCGATGGGTAATTTGTCAGTAATGAATTGCGTCACTTAGTGCAGGATTTTTTTAGTTAAAGAATTATCTTACACTTCAAATTATTTTGTTTAATAAAAAACTTTAAATATTACATTAAAACAATAATTAATAAATAAATTCTCAATAAATTCTTCACTTTAACTCACTAACTACCGACTGCAGGTTTTCCTATATCGTTCCTGGCGAATGCTAGAAAGCAACTGAAAACTTGAAGGTCTGCCTTAGGAAAATTTTTGAAAAAATACTAAACATTTAAAAACATTTTCTTCGTCTCTTTGCATCTTCAAAATTTACACATT
The DNA here is from genome assembly GCF_019393585.1 of Leptopilina boulardi. NCBI lineage: Eukaryota > Metazoa > Arthropoda > Insecta > Hymenoptera > Figitidae > Leptopilina > Leptopilina boulardi. The sequence continues at coordinate 853,690 of NW_026137923.1, read as the reverse complement.
TTCTATCTAAATAAATCTATATGAAAAAACAGGTACCGAAAAACTCATAAAATAGGACCTCTTGCATCGAGAAACCATTCTAATTTTTTACTTCTGCCATCTATGTGTTGTATCACCAATTAAGTATCCAAAAATTCAGAGACTGCAGTATTCATTTTATTTACTCCGAAAGGTGTTCATACTTTTAAGAGACTTCTGAAGACCTTCGAAATTAATCTGAATACTTTGGTATAATTAGGAAACTAAGATGATCCATTTGAAGATTCAGTTTAGTTTATTCAGTGTACTGCCATATCCATTTCGAATATTATGGAAGACGTTCAGGTATATACATTGGAGATTATGTGGAATACTATTAGGTATACTCTATATACTTTCAATACCGTTTGGAATCACAGAAAAAACCTGAATTCAAATTGAGTATAGATTCTATACTCAATTTGATTCGCAACAAAAATGAAACTGATTGTCTCATTTCGAGTTCTAAGGTAAAAGTATCAAAATGAAACAGGCAAGTTTCATTTTGAGAAAAAGAAAAATGGAAAAATATTGTGAAATAACGAATAATTTTGCACAAAAACATGAAATATAATAATTACAAAGAAGTAAATAACACGCTAGACTTAATATATTTGATTAAAAATTGCTTGTAATCGCGTAATAAAATAATAAAGGAAATATGTTTTTAGGTTAGAAAAATGAAAACATGTGTTTTGACAACAGGAACGGTACTGCCAACTTAAATAATAGCGGTAAATTTAAAAACTTATGAAATTAATTATTATCTACGTAAATAATAATAAATAATTTTTATTTAAAAACTTCTAAATATTCGTACTGGTCAAAATAATCTTTCTGGTGTTGTTGAAATATTAGAAACAATAATTGAAATACAAAATTACTCTGCTTATGATGCCAACTTAGAAATATATAATAGTTGAACCAATTGAAATTTTTTTATTTTTTTTTCATTTCAGTATTTTGTCTCGCATTTGAAAAAAAACAGACTTAAAAATCATACCAAATTTTTTTCATATTCCTTATGACTCCTATAACAGAAATTCACTTGAATTTTTGATTTTTGTTAATTTGGTTAATAATGACAAGCTGTCCCCATTTACTCCAAAAATTTGAAAACTCAGGGTAAATGGGGACAGCTTGTCATTATTAACCAAATTAACAAAAATTCAAGTGAATTTCTGTTATAGGAGTCATAAGGAATATGAAAAAAATTTGGTATGATTTTTAAGTCTGTTTTCTTTGAAATGCTCGACAAAATACTGAAACAGTTTGACTTTGATTTTCAAGTTTTTATGCATTGAGCGATAACTTTTTCTATCTTGCTGCCAATTGTCAAGATAAAAGCTTGTCAATACTCAAAACCTCTTGCAGGTGATCTATGAGGTTAAAATATTTACGTTGAACTTAATTTTAAAACTGTAAATTAAGCTCCAAAACCTCTTGTCCCCATTTACCCCAACTGACCCTATAACTATATGCAATTAAATATAATTTCTTTTAAATAGAAGTTCGGATAAATAAAAATTCTTCTCTATGAAAATTCAGTTAAATATAAATTCAGTTGAAGAAAAATTCTCATGTAAAAGGAAAATTCAGTTAATGAAAATTGTGCTAAATAAAAATACTGTGGAAAAATATACTAAATGAAAGAAAATTAAATAAAAATTCTGTTAAATAAAGAAATTAAGATGAATCAAATTTCTATTAAATAAAATTTAATTAGCAAAAAAATTTGAAGTTTTTGGAAATAGTCATGCGTCATAAATATAAGTAGAAAAAAAATTCTTTGCATAAATAAAAAGTAAGAAATTTGCATTAAAAGAATCTATTTACAGCAAAAATAAAATTATTGCCTTTTTTTGCATAGAGAGTAAATGAAACTATAATTTAGTTCCTTAAGAAGGTTCATAAATCCATCAGAATTAAAATTTATAGTCTATTGAAAAAACTGGTAGTCAAAAGCAAGTCTCTGCTCTCACTGAAAGTCTTTATTGAGTCGGGAGATGATTAAAAAATTATCATATATATATATATAAATACATGTATATTATCGTTCATGAGTATTGAGAGCGAGATAAGTGATCGACTTAGGATTCGCAATCACGCTTGGAATGTGGCAACGCGAAAGCGTAGAATCAATGGCGATGCAGCAAATCAAGTGTTTTATTCTGCATAACATCCGGCGAACGACAGGTCTTCATACGGGTTATCTTCTTTCATTGCATATCCCTACTCGAAATGCAGGTTCAGTGTAGAGGGAATCCGGTCCCCATATATGATAGCTATTTATATCCCTCAACATCAAACTCCATATATGCGTGACCGCGTCTGGGAAATGAGTGTTTATGACCAAAAAATTGATATTCACTGTTTTTTTCTTAATTCCAATAGGAAAAAGAACGTTGATTAGGAATCCCATGGGATTTACAAAATTCAAAATGGCGGATACATTATGATGGAATTTTTTTTTTTTTTAATTGGTCGGATTCAATTAATATTCGTTATATATATATTGTGAATTGAATTCGATCAGTTTAAAAAAAAAATTCCACCATAATGGATCACCTTTTTTGAATTTTGTAAATCTGCGACTTGGGATTTGTACTCAAAGTCTTTTTTCCCATTAGAATAAAAAAAGTGAATATCAATTTTTATTTGTTACTTGAAGGTTTTTGGGATATATAATTATGAATTTGTCCGAAATTGCAAATGTTCGAACAAACAATCGACAGAAAGATTTCCGCACTATTTTTAAAAGTAACGAATAAAAAATTATCCATATATAAAATTGTGATTGGTTGATTTTCAAAAACGCGCCGAAATCTTTCTGTCGATTGTTTGTTCGGATATTTGCAATTTAGGATAAATAAAAATTCTATCAATTAGAAATTCTGTTGAATAATTTTTAGGTTAATTATAAATATTCTGTAGTATGAAAAATCGGTTATATGGAAATTCTATCAAATAATAATTCGAACACAAGAAAATTCATTTAAAAGAAAATTCTATTCTATAAAATTCTACCTAATAAAAATCCATTAAAATGGCAATAATTTAAAATAAAAATTTGATAAAATAAAAATTCTGTGAAGTCAATTTTCTATTATACCTATAAAAATTCAGTAATTCACATTTTTTTATAAAGGCGATTCATACACTGAGAAAAAAAATTTAGTCATTGCAACAAAATTGTTTAGTTAGGCAATTTTGGTTTTAATAACCAAATTTTGGTTGGCTGAAACAAAGTCGTAGAGTTATCTCAACCAAACATTTGGTTAGGCCAACAAAATTATTTGTTTGAACATTTTTAAATTCCAACCAAAATTTGGTTACGACAACAAAATAGTTCGGTCTAAAAAACCAAATGATCGTTTGTTGTCCTAACCAAAATTTGGTTGCGACAATTAAATAATTTGATTCGCTCTCAGCTTATAGCTTAAGAGAACTGTTAGTTTAAATCTCTCACAAGGATGGCTAGTCCAGTGGTTAGAGCTCCCGACCTTCAGTTTTAAAACAGGTTCGATCCCAGGCGGAGATGAAATTTTTCAAAGTCCACAAATATTTCAATTGGATAAATTTAAATTCAATGTCAAATTGATAATAAATAAATAATGAAATAAATAAAAGAGATAAAAAGAAAAGAAATAAGGTAGAATAAAATTTTTAATTTTACTAAAAAAACTGTTTGTTTGATCAACCAAACATTTTTGTTGACCTACCAGAAAAAATTTGGTTGAACTAACCAAACATTTTTGTTATGCCAACAAAAAACACTTAACCAAATTTTTTGGTTGACTGAAACAAATAGTTTGGTTGGCCCAACCAAATTTTGGTTGCTCTGACTAAACATTTTTCTCAGTGTACTCTGTGAGAAAACTATCATAAGAGTTTCTTGTCAATTTATTACAAATGCGCGAGATCTCATCGTTATTTCTTATTTATATCTCATAAATTGACGGTTTTGAATATGAATATATATATAAATTATCTGCGTTTTAAATATTATAAAACACACACGCTCGAGTTAATGAATTAAATTTGAAATATGTGAAAGTAATTATTTTATTTGTAATTAAATGAATAGTTAAATTTTAATGACACAACTAATATAAATAGTTAACTATTAGTAATTTGAAATATTTGCTTGTTTGGTATGTCATTAGTTAAAAAAATATCCATATATATATAATATAAATACTCATGGGAACTAATAAAGTGATAAATTATACTAATTAATAAATTTATAAAACGCCATTACATGGTACTAATAAACTATATTCAACTTATGTATATTATACAAATTATACATCTTTTTCAGTTAATTATCGTTTTCATTTTTTCTTTAATGAAAAGAGTGATTTATCTAACAAAATAAAAAGAAAATTAAAACTAAAAATTGAAATAAATAAATTGTAAAGAAATTTAATTAATAATAATAATAACAATAATAATAAAAAAAATAAATAATAATTAAAAAAGCGAAGCAAATATAAAACGATTCAATAATAATTTTGTGCACATAATCTTAAAATACAATGAGGTTAAAAAAAATTTTCTTTTATTATCCTTGTTCAGGCTATTTAAATACGTATCATAAAATCCATAAAAAAAAATTTCACACAATTTTTGATGATTTTTTTTTGTGCAATATTTTTCATTTAAATATCGAGTTGAAATTTCTGGTTTTGTTGAATTCCATGAATTGTGTAATGCATAAAGTTTTATCTTTTGCGCGAGATCAAGAAAGTAGCTTGCTTTTTTTTTCTTTTTCTTCAAAGTGGTTAAAGATCTGGTAAGTAGAAGAGATCTGTAAGACTATAGGGAGCAGAAATAAGTAGTCAGAAATGTAAGATCTGAAAAAAGGGTGCAGAGAGAAGGTGGTGGTGCAGGAGGGGGGAGTTCAGGGGGTATCAAAGTGGCAGGTATGGGAGGCAGAGGCCCTAACTAGCAGGGGGTCTGCTTCCTCTGACATGTTTATCACACTCGTTTCTCTCTGTAACTCGTGCCGTGTGCGTTATGCTCCTTTGTGTTATATATATGCTTTATATATATATTATATATATGTTAAGTTCACTCTCCTCCAGTAACTTCATATTCGCCGCATTTTTTTAATATATATCACGTTTTATGTTACTGGTGACAATTCTACTATGTTTTCCATCTGGAGAATGTATTTGCGTAGACAGTCAGAGAATTCGTCTCTCTTTTTCTGTTAATTTTTTTTTCTCGTTGTTCTTTTAAAATTAACACTACAAGTGCCATGTTCACATCCTACGTCGAGGTGTTATTCTTCACGAAAAACACACACTTGTAGATTTAATTTTTTTTTCAAATTCATGATTTTGATAAAATTAGGAAGAGTTTTTTTTTGTTAAAGAAAACAAAATTCAAAAAAGTTTATTTACACAAATAATCATTAAATTTATTTAATTATTCCTTTATTAATTATTAAAAATTATTTTTTTTAAATCAATTCATTATATTTTAATTCAAAATCGTTGAAGTATGGTTTTTTAATCTTTTACATTACCCGTTTTCATTAAATAATGCCTGCGGGAATATAACATAATATAATAATAATACAATAAAGTTTTTTTTTAAATACAGATAAGTAACAGAATAAAAGAATACAATACACTAATCGTTATTATTTTATAACCTGTAATATTTTTTTTATAATACAAAAATAAAATTGTATAGAAATAAGAAATATTGCTCTTTTAAGCAATATATTGTAAATTAATTTTTACATTTATGCTTTCGATGAGATAACGATCATCTCGCAATTTTTAATACCCTTCAGAATTAGAATAATAATGCTCGTATTCAGCAAAATGTTATTGGGCATATTAAGGTATTACTCTTGTAGTAAAAAATAATTTATGCATTATGAACAGAGTTTACCGAGCGTTATGCTCGAAAGCTTATTATACCTATATGCATATAAGAAATATAGTGCATGGCGCATTATCTTTAAGTAACAGAAATATTTTTCTAAACTACTTGAGTTTTCGATTTATTAAAACATTTGTTTCTTATATAGAATTTTTGTTGTTTTTGAAAAAATAAATTTTTAATGTTCAAAAAACGATAAATAAAACTTATATATTTAATAAAGCAGTAATAATTTAATATGCAATAGTAATGAAAATTACAAAATACAATTAGTTATACTGTTATGAAAAAAATAAGATTGAAAAATATTAGAAAGTGATTCGATCAGGTGAGAGCGTTTAGTAAGACTATTATATACATACATATTATGGCAAATATGAAAAAAAAGTATAAATGACATTTATTCCATTTTATGTCTATAATCGAAGAGCTGGGAAAAATAATTATTAGTAAAATTGCGTGTATTTAGAAACGTGTGATATTCATTCAAGGTCAGCCTCTTTGAGAATTAATATCACCACCTGTGTGTGCCTCCCTCCCTTTCTCTCTCTCTCTCCCTCTCTAACGAATAATATTTCGCCCTGTGAAAAAAATACGCGCACATTACGTAACGCATTAAGATCTTGAGATTACAGGGTGTAACAAATATTACGCTTTATTATTCATTTTCTGGTTATCGTTGCTGGTCATCTACCCATCCACCTCTCTACTATATAGCGATGAGGAGACACTTTCCTCTTTCCTTCGTTTGATGTCATAGAAATACATGCGCCATCACAGTCTCAAGATATACGTATATATAGTCATATATACAAAACTCGAAACGTCTGAAGATGAGTGCCATAAAGCCGATTTCGAAGAAACATATCCATGTCTCAAAAAAGTTAAAAACTTTCCGTTATAGTAACCCTCAAAAAAATGTTACGACTTTTATATCCTTTCTGTCGTAAACTATCGCGAGACGTTTCTTTTCTGTATGGACTATTCAACATCACTCATTTCATTCCCTCCTATGGTTTTTATGCCTTTTACCAACTTTCAATTTCTTCCATAATTTCACACTTATACATATACGTATATATATATATAATTATATTTATATATATAGATTTTTTAATTTCAATTTTTTGTAAAATCTGTAGGATTTCAAAATTTTGGAATTTAAATATTTATTCAAAAATTAGGTAAATTTTTATTAAAAATAATTTTTATATGTGCAGAAAATATGTTATTACGTATATATGCCATGGAGAAAAATGAGATTGTTGTGCAAACAATTTTTGTTTTGTTCATTTTGCAACTCCGTACAGTTGCACAAGCAAATTCTCTGTCAATTGCTGCTGGAACAATCCGGATTTGTTCAGCTGACAAGTTTACTGTTCCATGTCACGTGGTCATCTTGAATTCTCGCAAACTGGAGTGCAGATCGTCGCCATAGCGGAGGCACTTTCATTGCATAAAAGGGGGACTATATAACATTAGTTTCAGGTAAAAGGTGCTGATGTCGCCGTTATAGATCACGGTTATGCGCATGCGCAAATTTGAAAATTCAAATTATGCTATCGATTATTTTAGAAGGCTAAGAATTGTATTAGACGGATCAAAGCTTTATTAATACAATAAATTGTATTGCCGATTTAACAATTTAGTTTTGTTATTTCAACTGTTCCATAATAATTTTCTTTGTTCATCAAACAATTCTGTTTGTTCACCGAACAATCCTATTTTAACAATTTTTTTTTTGTCCCAACAACAAATAGAACTGCTGGTTCTATATTAACAATCCGGAATTGTTGTGTGGACTTAATTTTTAGTAACCACAACAATTAATAAAAATTAATAAAAACTATATTTTTCAGGCAAAGAATAATACAATATTTCATTCTAAAAAATTATTTCTTTAAAAATTGTTTATCATAAACGTTGTGTACTTCAGTATCGTCCTCAAAATTGTTAAATTCATTTTTAATTCAGAAGTATAAGAAAATATTATAAATTTTTTGCTATTATAGTTTTAACCCAAAATATAAATTTAATATATAATTTCAGTTATTGGAGTGAATTTTAAAGTTTCTTTAAAGAGTAAATCATTGAATTGCAACATCAGTAGTCCTTGAAGACTGAATTTAACTCACGATGAGCTAGATTCACAAATTGATAGTAAAGTTTCGTCCGAGCTCTAATGCTCTTGGTCCCACTTGTTTCCTCGGAGCATCACATAGCAATAAGATAGATGCTTCCGGGAAGCCTCTCTTGATCCCAATGTTTCTCAAAGAACGACTATCTCTCAGTCCAGATGTTCCGGAGGCTTTAGTCAATGGCCTGTGACATTTCGAATGAGATAAACTGGATCCATTCGGAGATAAGATTTTTATTTTTGCAAGTCGCAAATTCATAAACTATATTTGGAACTAACAAATATAGGCGAATTTTATTTCTTTTTATTCTCCTATACATTTCAATACTTGTATTAAAAATCTAAATTTAAGTTAGTAAAATTTTTACTAATTTAGGTTTAGTTAGATAGTATTCAAATATTTAATATTCATTTTTTTGGTACTAATTTTGAAAAAAGTAATAACGAAAAAAATTTTCAAAAAATTTGTAATATTTTATGATATAGAAGTAACAAAAGAAAAAAGTGATTTCTTTGTTTATTAAAAGGTTTTCATGAATATAATGAATAATTAATATAAAATCAAAGGTGTTCAATAGTGTTGAGAGTAAAATGTTTTGGATTCAATCTGATTAGAACGCTAATGTTGTTCGTCGTTTATCTTCCATTTTGCTGACTATATATACTTTTTAGTTATATCGCGAACGGTAAGCGGTTCGGAAATACTTTGAAGATGACTCGCAGTGATTAATTATATTTCTGTGCACTGTGTGCCAGTTTGAAGCAAGCCACGAGACGAAGAAATAAAGCTATCTAAAGTGTAGAGGAATTTGCATTATCAATTGAAGCTTTCAAGTCGAAATGGGCAAAATGGATCCTCAGTTCTTTTTTGCAACACGTAGTGTATACCATGTAGGACACAACGTGTTTACTAGGAAATATGCAAATCTCAATCTATATATATATATATATACGAGTCATCAATAATTAGTACATATTTTAGCATTTTTTTACTTTTATTTAATAAAGACAAATACAATTATTAATTTACAATTATTTATTGATTTCAATGTTTAAATTAAATTAATTTATAAATTAATCATTATTTAAATAAAAATTATGCCCCCTTAATAATACAGCCATCTGAAGATTATAGGACTGAATAAGAATTAGTTTTAAAAAAAATTTTGCTTCAAACCTCGCAAAACATGTAAGTGATATTTAGAAAACTTTTGAATCTTTTGCTTATCTAATATCTAAGCTAAATGCCTAGCATATTTTTTACTTTTTTATCAATAAAATTTTTATACAGGTTCCTACATTACCGACAGGTAAACAAGTAGCCTTTTATTTGTACCACAGTCGGTAAATAAGTTTCTTTTTTACTATTTTGAAAATATTTCTCCTTGATTTTATTTTCTATAACTATATATATATATATTTCTTATGAATTATAATTATATATATAAGTATAATTATACTTTTTATTTCTCGCGAGAATAGAAACAAACTAAAAAAAAATTATGAGTATTCATAGTGATCTCTGACATTATCACTGCACATTATTGGGGATTTTTATTTCTTTTTTGAAAAGGCAAATCTCTGGACAGTGTCTTGTTGAAACGCGCATGCGGCACGCCAAGTTTTACAACTTCAAGTTTGTAGCACTCGAAGTGGCCAGTTATATTTATGACTGAAAGTATTAGAGACGAATATAAATGTCGGTATTGCAAACACTTAACAGTCCGTATATCAATCAGACGCCAACTTTTGAACTATGGCCCCCTCTCGAATAAGTATATAGTGCGTGGATATGGGGTGCCAAAGGGGAGTGCTAAAATCCAACCGCGATGCACCGCGGTGCGCCGCGACGTCCTGCTGATTTCTCGGGCCATGGGATAGCATTGCCAATATGTCGAAACATACCATTATCACTGCTTCCATGCGTGTTGTACATTCATACTCTCTCACGGTACTATAAATATAAAACTATATATGCTATCGACTTTCACACAATAATTCTCCCATACGCGTCACTATTAATAAAATATATATAAGAATCATATAGTTCAAAAGAAAATTTTTCCTAAATTTTCAAATTGATTATCTTTTTCCAATACCTAATACATTTTTTTCTTATTTTTAAAATTAATGCTACAGACTACAACTGGGGTATAAAAGTACCCCAGAGAAAATTCAAACTACGGTCCTGGCTCTGTAAGCTTAATTGTCATGGCGATAACCTAACCTTAACCCCAACCTTCGAAAAACCGATTTTTTTTATTAAATTGTTTAAACAAATTATTTTGCTTCTCTTCTTTGCAATTCTGTTATTTCCCGTGCAGAAATTTGGCCAGGGCCCAAACCGGGGGCGGATCAGGCTGCCCTATTAGGGAATGAAACGCCGCGCCTGATGTGGCCCTGAATAGGAAATCCATATTTTCTGCACGGAGAAAAAAGAATTGTTTTGGTTACTAAAAATTAAGTCCACACAACAATTCCGGATTGTCAATATAGAAGCAGCAGTTCTATTATTGTTTTTGGGACAAAAAAAATTGTTAAAATGGCAGAGAGTTTGCTTCTGCAACTGTACAGAATTGCAAACTGAACAAAACTGACAAAAAAAATTCGTATTGTTGTTAAAACAACATACATTTGTATTGACAACAATTCGAATTGTAATATTAACATTTTGAATTGTAATATCAACAAATCTACTGACAACAATCCAAAAATTCTTTTTACAACAATCCCATTTTTCTCCATGTGGTCGCCCTGATTTGGCTCTGATCAGATGTGGCGTTTCATTCCCTACTAGAGCCTTGGTAGGGCAGTTTCTACACGGGATTTGATTTGAAACTGTTTCTCCTATTCTTAAATTCTCTAACTACTAACTAACTAAAATTACAAGTTTAAAAAGATTTTTTTGGTGCCCTATACATTTTTTGTTATGATGACAACGATTTACTCTTAACATTTTTTTAATTCGATAAAGCAAAAATGAAATAAAATCATCGTTAATTGTTTTTTTTTCTCTCTCCTTTCTTCTAAGAAGGCCTGTGAGATTCATTAATTCTCTTCCTTAATCCGGATGTAGAGTTGCACGATCGCTTAAGGTCGAGGTCGATTCAAGGTAACTAAAAGAATCAAACATGAATTTGACCTTGTGTAGAGAAACACGATAATCAAGAATTGCAAGTCTAACTCAATATTTGCAGTTAAATCTTAGCTGCGAGTCATTACGTGTTTAATCTGCGCACGCCAATGACGAAAAAAATATAGAGATAATATCTTTTAGAGAGAAAAAAGAGAAAAATAAAGAAAAAAAGAACGAAAGAATAAGAAAGAAAAGAGGACGGAAGATATGGAAAGGGAGAAGAAGAAGAATAAGAAAAAAGGAGGAGGGTTTGGTTTACTTGGTCGCGTCTAGAGACCTCCATGCCCGTTGCAATGGTACTCGTAAATTACACCGGGAGACCGTCCCCTTGGGTCACATCACTACCGGCCACTTGATAAGGCCGATAAGACATATAAAGAATGCTTGTCTCTCATGTTCACTTTCTTCCTTCTTTTTCTCTCTTACTTGCTTCCTCTCTTCTGCATCATTCTTATATATCCCAGTGAGTGTCAGTAACTTAATGTCTCCCCAATGCCCATAAATTATACGATCCAGCTGCGTCTTTTTAAGGCCTTTTCCATATCCTTTACCAGCCGCAGATTTCGATATATATGTAGAGCAAAAATCATGTTTGCAATATTTAAAAATTATATATGACAATTACTATTTAACTGTGAGAGAGAGAGCGGGTCAACGTCTTATTTATGGCAACTGTATTTTTTTTAAAGAAATTGGACATAACAACTGATTTAACTGATAATATGCTATTCCAAATTGAAAAATTGCCGTCAAGGTGATGAAATATAGACAAAACGTGCTTAAGATTTCACTAAGATTTCAAGGTGCAAAAAAATGTATATTAAACTGTCTTAATTTGAATTTGAGGAATGTCATTATTATTTTTTTTTTTTTGACATTTTAGAGAGAAACAGAATATAAGAGAATGTAGTACAGTCTTAATATTCAAGAAAAAGTCTTAGGTAAAAAAAATTTTGTAAGTCAGCGTAGCTGTGTGGTCAGAATACACGGCTTATGACCCAAGGGTCCTGGGTTCAATTCCCCATGTGTGCGAGATTTTTCAAAATTATTTTTAAGTGTTTTATATACTATACATACACTGAGAAAAATAATAATGTAATGTTAACAAAATAATTTGGTGGAGCACTTTTAGTTAAGATTACAAAAATTTAGTTGACATAACAGTAACGAAAGAAGCAATCAATCGAGAAATTTAGTTGGCTGTACCAAAAATTTCGTTCAAGCTTTTGCGTCTGTTAACTGAATAATTTGGTTCTCCAAACCAAACCGTCTGAATGCTCAATTGCGCATGCGCTGTTCTCGTAAATATGTCACACGTTAACCATGCTTCGCTCTTCGTGTCGTCCAGTTTTATTCAAGTGTTTTCGGGATTTTTATGTGTTTCAGAAATTCGGTAAAAAAGTGTGTGTAGTGATGCATATCGAACAGAGAGAATAAAGCTTGTTAAAAGAACGGAAGTTTTTCTCCAGCCTGTATACTTTATACACACATTGTCACATTGTCACTAGGATTCTTAGTGTAGTGGTCAGCGTTCTTGATTTGCGTTGCGTAGTCTGAGGGTTCGATCCCCAGCAGTGTTAGGTTTTTCCGCAATAGAAATTAATTTAAGTAGACATAGGGTATCAAAAGTGATAAAATTAAGTGAAAAATAAAAAATATAAGTGTGAGCCAAAAAATAATTTTGTTGAGAAAAGAACAAAATTTTTTTCATTTAACTAAATTTTTTGTTTGCTTAAAAACAATAAGTTAGTTGTGCAAAACAAAAAATTTGGTAGACCGAACAAAATGATTCAACGAAAAAATTTAGTAGCCCGAACCAAACGGATTAGTTGCACATATATCAAATAAAAAATTTGGTTTGGAGAACCAAACTTCAGTAGATGATACCAAACAGTTTTCTCAGTGTATAACAATCTCAAATAGAATATAAGTTAGCAATAAAAAAGTTACAAAAACTGTCATTTATTTTAAATAATCCGTGTAGAAATTGCCCTGACGTAGCTAAAGTAGAAAGTGCTTTAGGAACTTAGGGATGCCATATCCGGTTTTTGTCGGGGCCATAGTAAAAAACTATTCTCATAAAATGGGTCAATTTAAAAGTAAAACTATCAAGGCCCTAATAAGTATTTTTCCTAAATATAGGCTATTGGTCGGGAACAGTGTAACAACCTTGTAGGGCACCAGTCAGTTTCTCTAGGAAGTGACATATATCAGAGATAGAGAAAAATTGGTCAATACCCCATCAGGCCCTCGTTTCAATTTCTTTCTGGATTTGTGACAATAATTCAAATAATTTTTCAAAAATTCTTTGAAAGGAAAAACTAATTGACTCGAAAAATCATGAAAATTCAAATAATTTATGTGATTTTAGACAATAAATACATCAGTACAATGCAAAAATAATGAATAAAAACGTTGACACCTTTGCGGCGAGACAATGTGATTACAATTGCGCGCCGCAAAATTTCATAGAAATCTCTAAATTCTTGGCGCGCCTCCCTCACTATATACTCTTATTCGCCAAATGAGTGTGTATGTTTCCTATATACATGCTTGGTAATATTTCATGAGTTTCAGAGACCGCAGTCGTTAAAAAGATCTCACTGCGATATATCTTCATTTGCCTACGTGCGATAAATAACTCAAGCGATGTCTAGCATATACAGCGCGCAGAAACTCCAAGAAAATTGTGTCAAGTAAAATCAATATATATATAGTTTTAAACTCATATAAAGGGACAAAATCTTTTTAATCTCCTCCCCCTCCCAGAAAAGAGATTTCTATTTTCAAAAAAAAGAAAATAGAATTTATTAAAAAGATAGGATGATTCGAAAGTAAAAAAAAAATATGTGGGTAAAGTCAGTAAAAATCCATAAAATACAATAGAAAAGTCAAACAACATCCAATATTCCTGTCTTATCGATTTTAAAATTTTTGAAATCTAGAGAAAACAAGAGGAGAATTATAGAAAAAAAAAGAGAAAAAAAAGAGGGCGGATGTATAGGGGTAGTGTGCCCTGTGATTATGGAAGGGCATATAACCGTCGTTAGTTTCTCGTTTAAAGGCGCGTCGTCGGCGCACCTCATCCTGTCAAAAGAAACCTCTTTCACAAATAAATATTTTCTTAGGCGTGAAACTTGGACCTCTCTCGCTCTCGCTCTCTTGAATCTTTAGGAGTAGGTGGTGCTTAAAAATCAAGGGAGACAATGACTTGTTGAGTCTTTCAATTATTGTGTATCTTTCAGCTTTCCGCAAAGAGGACATATTGTGAGAGTTGGGTATTAATCCCATATCCAAACTACGTTTGAGTCTCAAAAAATATAATATAATAATATACATATAAAGAGGTATAGGTGTCAAGCCAACATAAGTTGAAAAGCTATTGACAGAACAAAAACTCAAGGGCACTTTAAGCCTTTACCAATGACAAATTCAGCAACATTGTAAGTGATCCACTCATCCTAATATATACACACATTCTCAAGTGGGCTCACTATTGTAATTGCAACATAATAGACAAATATTGCAGCCAATTTTGGAACCGGACAAAAATTTTCAACTTATATATGTAGCCTTATCTCTATTTAACCTAAATAATATTTAACATATAATCTTTATCTGACCTAATTCCTAGGTAGCATAATCTTTATTAGGCCTAATTATTATATGTATCTTAATTTGATCTAATTTTTATATAGCATAATTTTTATTAATTATAATTTTTATATTTAGCATAATTTTCATCTGATGTAAAACTTATTTAGCCTAATCTCGATTTTACATAATTTTTATTTGACCGAATCGTCATTTTATCTAACTATCTAAATCTCAATTTGATTCTCATGAGATTAGGCCACATTAGGTCAAATGAGAACTAGGTTAACTTTGGTTTTAAATTGGGTAGATTTAAATAAAGATTACACCATACAAGAATTAGACCAGTTTAAAAAAATAAGTCAAATGAGAATTACAGGTTAAATAAAGATAAGGCCAGAAAAGAATTAGGCGAAATAAAGATAAGGTCAAAAGAGGATTAAATCAAATGACGATTATGCTCAATGAGGTTTATGTATTGGTTAAATAAAGATTAGGCTCAAAAAGAATTTGATCCAATAAAGATTAGGCCAAATAAGAATTAGATTTAAATTAAACCAAATGAGAATTAGATTAAATACAAATTCTCTTTTATATTACTATTTATTTATTAAATAAATTTAATAAAAATTATTTTATGACGATTTTTCTTTTCTGTTCAAGTCGTGCTTATAGTTATAGCGATACTAGCGCTCTTGCAGGGAAAATGTTGCAACTCAGGTGAGAGATGAATTACGTTCGTAGATCTGCGCATGCGTTTTGTGTTAAAGCTGACGAGAAAGGTGAAAATTTCTGATTGTGAGTTTCAACATTTTCACGTAATTAAGTATGACGTCATACAGAAAAAAAAATCGTCATCACTTTTAACGGAAAGTGGGAGCACCTTATACTACTTCGTGATTTAAATTAACAATATTGCCAGAGGGATAAAACTTTGGCTTTTGCGATCCTAGAGGATAAGCAACTAGATGGTTGTTAGTGATTATATTGTTGGATGGTTGCCGCGTAAACAAAACAAAAATAATAAATTTACTTACATATATAAGTAGAATTGAAAAATAAAACAAAAAAACAGAAATGTGAATAAAAATTTGTAAATAGTATATCTCAATATACCCTCTTATGGGGTAACACAATAATTTTGAAACAAAACTTCTCAAGCTATACATATATACCCTAAAACGGAATTTAAAAATAAAAATGAATGAATGGACGTTTTTATTCATACAAACAGTCATTGATAAATGACCCGAGAAGTGGACGATTGTGCCTATATATATATATATGTATCTATATATAATAATATACCCTCGTTCAGGAGATTTTTGTTATTATTATTTGTTGTCGCGTCCAACTTCATCAATTTGTCGTCTATAGAAGAGAGGATGCATTTCTTTGAATATATAAGGGACTTTTGGTCGTCGTTTCGAAAGATCGTAACGCGATGACAACCAATAGATTAAGACAAGAAGAAAACGAGTTGAAACAAGTATATATATATATCATATAGCAAATTCATTAATAATACGTGTCCAATAGGGTTGACCAGAAGCTCACTTCTCTCAAACCCAAGAATTTCATATCTTTTGCCGAAATCTGTCGCCAGTCGGATTCAATGTCTTTACTAGTTTGTCTATATAACATATATTTAAATATCTTTCTCTCTCGATCGTTTAAAGCCTTTTTCTTCATCAGACGAGCCTACAGTCTAGACCTAAAAGTTTTAATCCTATTTTCTCTTGTATATTTAATTATAACCGGATAATATGTATATATATATATATTTATAATATATTATACTACATTGGAAAAAAAATTTATTAGTTTCAAATAATAATCGATTACTTGACTATAATCAAATATATATTTATTTGTATTAAATATAATTATTATTTGAGTCAATTAAATGCTGTTTATTTCAAATACCTATATTACATAAATTATTTGTTTCATGTAAATATTTATTTGATAATTCGAAACTTTTTTCTTGTTTCTCGAATTCGTGCTTGTGTTTTTGGTGTAAAATTTATGTCTTCTATAAATTTTTCACCTTTATTAATATATACTTGATCCCATAGTATATGTTCTTTATATTCGTTATTCTATTGAAGTTGCGGCAACTATCTGTTAATGAAGATTTATTTATTTCTAGCCCTGTAAAACATTGATTGATATTTTCTCGAAACTATTTCTTTTTAAGTTCTTTTCACAAAGGTATATAGGTATATAGTATAGTATAGTTATGGTGCAAATGAATTAAAGAGAATTGCGTCCCCAGGCGCCAGCACGTGGCATCTCTGCGAAAACCCTCTCTTTATTGCTACCAGAAGAGTCTAATAAGCATTGGCGAGCATCCATAAATCCCACACAACTACCGCACACAAGAAACGATATTACTTTTCAGTGTTTTTTGCCACTTCGTCGTCTCGCCAATGTTAAACCTGTAGTCCTAAAAGTTTCTATATCTGCGTGCCTATATCTCAAGGTCTCTGCCAGGCTTTAATATTTAATTCGTCATAAACAAAAAATAAAAAAAAAATTCTTCTTGAAATTCTTTAAAAAAATCCTTCGTAGTGAAAAAAATGTTCTATTGAGAAATAAAATAAATGCTTACGACTGTTTTATTAAAAAAAAAAAAAAAAAATTTAAATATGAAGAAAAATTTCACTTAGAATAATTTTTTTAGTCTTAAGGAAAGTTTTTTCCTCTATATTTTTTAGTAATAGGTAATCATAATTTTTATTCCATTTTTATAGACAATAGCTCCTTTTTCTCAGCCTTGAAAGATTCTCTACAAATTTGATTTTTGTTAAATAATGGTTTGTTTGAAAAATAAAAATTTTATTTGTTTTATTAACTTTTAAACAATATACAGTTAATAAAATTCAACGAACAGAATTGTAGAAAATCCTTCAAAAAGAAAAATGAACTATTTTTTGTAAAAATTGGATAAAAATTACAAATGTTCACCAACTTTAAACCAAAAATATAAAAAGTGAAATAATTGTTATATAACAACAAATTTTTATAATTTATTCTGAAAATTTTATATAATGCGAATCTTTCAAAAATTTTGATAAAATTAATTTTATTTATAGTTTTATTTGTTGTTAAAAACAACTTTTTAGTTTGAGGTTATATTAATGGGCTAAGAGTTTAAAATTTTTTATTTAAAAAACAGTTTCTTTAGAGTTAAAAAAACACAAAAAACAAAAAGAACAATTTTTTTGTTACAAATAAAAATTCTTATTTCAAAAAATAACATTCCCAGATAGTAGGTAAGCTTGCCGCACAATATTGCCAACCTTGCACGTCAAACTTGCCGCAAGCTTACTGCAAGCATCAAATGTTCCACCTGACCCAAGCTTGAATGGTAAGCTTACGGAAAGATTGTAAGGTTACTGGAAGATTGCACAATAAGATTATCGCAAGATTGCTCAGTAAGCTTGCACAGTATAGGCTTGTATAGGAAAGTTAGAGCAAGGTTGCCAAATAACCCCACTTTAAACCTAAAAATTTTTTTTTTTAAATGTTTCGTTTAATTAATTTAATAAAAATTTATATAGTAAAATTATATAAATTAGAGGAAACATTAAAAAAAAGTTTTTTTAAGTTCAAAGCAAAGTTATTTAGGCAACCTTGCACCAACCTTGCTACAACATTACCGTGCCAGCTTACTGCGATAATTTTATTGTGCAATCTTGCAGCAACCTTACACTGCAATCTTGCAGTAAATCGACACTGCAATTTTTCAGTAAGCTTACCATGCAAGCTTGAGTCAGGTGGGTAATTTGAAGCTTACAGCAAGTTTGCCGTGCAAGGTTGTCAATATTGCGCGGCAAGCCTGTCGCAAGGTTTCTGCAAGCTTGAATATTTATTAAATTATAATTTATAAATTTATTAAATTCTGATATTAAACTGAAATTGTTTAAAGAAATACTAATTAGCATTGTTTGTTTATGTTTCAGGAGGACCTGATTGAATTAGACAGCTGAGTGCGCAGATGCATTCATATATATATAGAGTTGAGAAAAATGGAGCTGAGGGAGTTCGGGACATTGAGGAGAAGCAAATGCGATCATTATGAACGTGTAACGAGCTTGTTTAGCAGAAAAAGGAGGGGGTAAGTTTTGGTTAATTTGTGTGAAATCGCCCGTTTACCCTTGGTGAGCACAGCGTGCCGTCACGCTCTATTGTCAAGTCGAGCTTTTAAACTCTAATCTCTAGGAGGTCCGCTAACAACACCTGCTTTGTGGTCCAGGGCCAAGAATCCAGGTGTAGAGAGTGTTTAACAATCTCTTTTGCTACAACTCAAAGTCCATTTTTAAATTTGATTCACGTCATGTCCATTTTTCGTCTACAACGAATTTCAAAACAAAGATATTATATACTTATATTTCTCCCAGGTGAATACTTTTTAATATTTATATTTGAAAAAAAGGTCTTATTTATAAAAGGTATATTTCCTTTTTTCATCGTGTATACTTGAAGAAATAAAATTTTATTTTTAGTTTTTTTAATTATAATTTTAAAAAATTAAAAACAAAATTTGAAAATAAAGTGAAAAACAATAATTTAAAAAGATTAAATTTCTCTGATAATTAAATTAAACTTTTGATAATATATAAAATAATATATTTTTTATTATTATTTTTCCATACATCATTGTTCGAAACGTTAAAATTTAATTTATTTGACTTTGATGTGAATTTTATTTTCCCCCTTTTGAAACTGCGTAGAGGGATTAGCGTCGTCGCGTCACGAAAATCTCCCTATTTAATTCGAAATTTGTCAATCAACTTTTGCTGTCGAATGTTACATATACATATTTCTCTTGTTTCCCTATTATGTAATGCTTTCAAGTGTTCATTTATAAAACGCATATATGATGTAATTTGATGCTCTTGCAGTATATATATAGAAGGGTGGATCTGTTTTTAATGCTTATTCACATGTTAATCTCAAACGATTCAATTTTTCATAATATTATACGCTTCCTTTTTAACTGCGTTCAAAACAGACCAATAATTTAAATCCGCATATTTTATGTTCTTTATTGTGAAAAAAAAATGTTTCCGATTGATTTACAATTTCCCTTTAGACTATATATATATTCTTTCGACATTTCCATATTTTCCGATTGTAAATTTGTAAATAAAAATCAGGAAAATAAATCTCAATATATAATGGAAACAATTTCTAATTTCAACATATTAAAAAATATATACATATATATATATACATATATAGTTGAAAAAAATCTAGAAAGATTTATTTGTATAAAACACGTTTGATTTTTTATGACTCGAAATAAACTCATATTTTTAATTTGTCAGTTTTGTTAAGGAGATACAATATAATAACAGTACCGACCCCCCGTTGAAGTGATTTAACTCTGCCGGGCGTATCTAATCGTTGAAAGCTTCGAGGCTCATTTTCCCATAATAAAAAAGACCACGTGAGTTTTTTTTTATGGGGGTATCCCTTACCTTAGCCGTCAGATCGACTCTCGTCAACATTCCGTATCGCTTTACACGCAGGATTAAGCCGTCAAAGAACACGAGACATCGATCTTTCAAGATGACGTCGAAACTAGATTTTTCAATTACTCACAATGTTGAAAATTAATGGTGAATTTTTTTTTCTCGCACTGAACTAACATATATTATATATATATATATATATATATATATATAGTCCGCACAAGCTTTGAAAAGTTGTTTTCCAATATGTATTTCAAGTGTTGCGATTTTTTTTTTAAATTGTTCTTTAAAGGAGAAATTTGTCATTGTAATTATAATTACAATATATAAGCGTTAATTAAAATAATTGTAATTTTATAATTAATTACACCATTAATTTTAGATTCTCTGTAATAAACTGTGTAAGTTTGAATTTTAATGGACAAATTGACTAAAAATTACAAAAGAAACTAAATTTTAAAAGAGAAAAAACCTTGCACGGCAAACTTGCCGCAAGCTTCAAATGTCCTACCTGACTCAAGCTTGCATGGCAAGCTTACCGAAAGATTGCAGTGTAAGGTTGCTGCAAGATTTCACAACACTTTAAAAAAAACCTTTTTTTCGGTTCAAAGCAAGATTATTTGGCAACCTTGCACCAACCTTGCTACAAGCTTACTGAGCAATCTTGCGATAAACTTATTGTGCAATCTTGCAGTAACCTTACACTGCAATCTTTCGGTAAGCTTACTATGCAAGCTTGGGTAAGGTGGGACATTTGAAGCTTGCCGCAAGGTTGCTGCAAGCTTACGTGCTATCTGGGTGAGCACAAAAGCTTGCAACAAACTTGCAGTAAACTTTCCGTGTAAATTGTGCAAAATTACAGTGCAAAGTGTACTAAGTTTTATTAACAAAATGTCCTACCAAAGCAAGCTTGCAGGGGAAACTTGTCGCAAGCTTGCTGCAAGTTTGCAAAACTTAACACGATGCGCAGTTGTAAACGGAAACTCCTACGGCTGCGCAAAAAATGTTTTAACCTCGAAAGCTTGCTACATGTTTGCACTGCAATCTTGCACAACTTGCATGGCAAGCTTCTTGCAAGTTTGCTGCAAATTTTTGTGCTGATTGGGTATAGAAATAAATACAAATGTTTTAAAGTTAAAAACAAAATAATTGATAACTTTTGGTTAGACATGCTAAAAATTTTGTATAGAGAATGAGTAATACGAATACGCTGAAGATTGAAAATGAAAACAAATTCATTTGTTTTTCCCTGAGTACAGAAAGAGGATTTTCCCTTTGTGGTGGAGGGCCAAAGCGTATGACAAAGCCGTGATTATTGTTAGGAATAAAAAAAAAAGCGACTGCGTTGAAAATCCGACGTGTCTCGAATCTCGCTTAATTAATAGCCTTATAGGATCAGCCCCTTCGAACGCGGGTCTACGTTTTCTCTCTCTCTCTCTCTCTCTCTCTCTCTCTCTCTCTCTCTCTCTTTCTCTCTGTGTTCTCGGAGGACGTTGGGAAAGGCACGTGCGTGCCACGTGTCGGTAAGAGGATATCCGTCCGTCCCACTCTGTGTAGTGGTTCAGGACTTGGAGCTCGAGTCTCAGGGCTCAGGTGCCTTCGTTCTCCACCTCTTGGCCCAATGTGTGTAATCCTTAGTGCAGCGGGATGAAAGAAGAGAGTCGTGTGTTCCAATAGAGAGCACCTCGAGGGATTTTGCACCCTGGGCTCTCTGTTCTGTATTTTCAACTTTTTGACTCGACAAACTAAAAATCATGATGAACTTAACATTTTTCGCAACAATTGTTAGTTATATTTTGTTATAACCGGTGATAATGTTGTTTTGTACGATGATTAATATTCAAAATATTATTTTGTACAACTAAAAATAACAACTTATTAATTTATATTCTTCAAATTAAATTATAAAAAATATAACAATAGTTTAAAATTTTATTTTGGATTTTAATAGTTGTACAAACTAACATTATCACTACGGTTGTACATTTTCTAAATTTGAATTAGTAAAAATTTAAACTAATTTGAATTAATGTTACTCACTTTTTGCTTTTAAATTAGTTAAATTTGACTAATTCAAAAACAAAAAATGAATCACTAATTCAAATTAGTTAAAATTTTTACTAGTTCAGATTTAGATAATTATAAATTTTGGTTGGCTGAAACAAAGTCGTAGAGTTATCTCAGCCAAACATTCGGTTAGGCCAAAAAAATTATTTGGTTGAACATTTTTAAATTTCAACCAAAATTTGGTTACAACAATAATAATTTGGTTAAATTTTTAATTTAAAAAAAAATTATTTTCGACGTGTCTTCTTTTCCACTAACTCAGCGATATAAATAAAATTTTTAACTTCATATTTTTGAAAAGTAAATTTTGTAATCTAGACATGTTAATTAAATTTTTACTGAATTTTCGTAAAAGATTTTTTAGTGAATAATTAAAAAAATATATATACAAAAATCATCTGATTAAGATTTAGAGACTTGTTATTTAAAAAAAAAAATGATTTTTCAGTATAAATTGATTTAATTTAAAAATAAAACACTTTAAATATAGAAGCTCTTTATAAAGCAACATTGAAGCAAAAGGAGCATCAGAGTGTAAATGAGTACTACTATAAAGGCCATGACTCGCTTCAAGGCTGTCCATTTAAGTCATTTTGCACATTTTGTATAAATATTTTTTACTTTTTACGTATATATATATATATATTAAGAAAATATGCTAAAGAAAAAGGATTTAATCTGCGACTTATAAGAAAAATTTTTCTAAACTATGTTGAAATCTCAAAACAGCTGGATATAGTATGGATATTGGAGTTTATCATTGACATTAGCCATAGGATATCAGGTTTACTGTAATGTTAACGCATCTAGGCTATTTTGAAAAATTTACTGACACGATTGTCGTTTCTTGAGTGGCGGTGTTAACTTTGTAAAGAAATTTCCTCGGATAAGAGGTTTGAGCCATTAGACCCCCGGTATTATCGGTATATTCTTATATTATATTGCAGGAGACTCAAAACCTTTCGAGTCTTTATTAAATTATTTAGTTTATTCTATGTCACACAATATGGAGTATATATTTTTTTTTATTTAAATATATTCATTATTGTCTGGGAAAATATTTCCAGTGAATATATATATTCTTTTTTTTTATATAAACTTCGCTTTCTTTGAGTTTCAATATATACTTGTTTACTTTTCTGAAATTTAATCTTACTTGTTTTAAAAACACTTGACTTTTTTTTATCTGGTTCTTGTTTCGTTGTTAGATTTCATTTTGCTTTTCTTCTCTTTTTTATTTTACTAATTTTTTCTTAAACTTCATTTCTTGATTTTCTTTCTTAAAAATATACATTTTTAATTTATACTTTCTAAAATTCTTATTGTTCTTCTTTTTATTCTTAAAATGTTTTTTTATTTTCCTCAATTTTCAGGATTTTTTTTGAAATGTTATTTTCTGTTCACAAATTTCTTTTATTTTATTTATTCACTTACATACTCTTTTTGCTTCTGTCTTAAAATTATAATAATTTTTCATAATTGTTCGGATTATTTTCTTTGCTCTTCCTTCCTTTTTTTTGGAGTTCTTATCTCGTTTTTCTTTCTTGCTAAATTTAATTTTTTTTTTTTAATCATTTGTTTATTTTTAAATTTCATTTGTGTTCGTCTTCTACTTGCTTCAAGTTTGAATCTTCTTTTTGGAAATATATAATTTTTGCTCTTCTTTCTCTGAGTTCTTGTTCCATTTTCTTTTTTCTTATAATTATTTATTTATTCAAACACATGGAAAAAAGAGATCATATGCACAGAGTACTGGTTTAAAGGGTAACAATTTTATATGAATGAATTATCCAAAAAAAAAAACGATAATATAATACAAGATTTACAAATAAAATTTATATAAATAAAATTGATAAAGTTGATAAATTACAATTATATATTTGAAGTGGAAAAAAAAGATTGTGAAGTTTATTTTTACATAAATAAAAAGAAAAAAAACGAGGAGAAGATACTTGAAAGAAGGTGTTCTGGACCTTTGCTCCTTTGGTTACACCGCTTGGACTTAAATACTCTCATCATGAGAGCAGTTTCTGGCATAGGAATCGCGCGCATTAAGGGTATTAAAATCTACCAAAGGTGCAGCGCTTCACTATATATACGCATATATATAAGCACTAAACAGTGTCTGGTCATTCAAGAATCTCGTTTTCTACACCAACAAAAATGCGACAAGGCATTTTCAATATATATACTGAAATCCCCTTTCTATTTGAAATTCCAACAGTTTCTTTGTAATTTCTAAACAAAAATTTGTTTATTATTCTCTACTATTTGTATAGTGTATTTTAAAGTAGTTTCATATTCGCATATAAAATAAATAATTTTATAAATCTATTTATTTTAAATTCAAAATGTTAAAAAAAATTGTTTTCAACTAAAATGAAAGTCTTATTATTTTGAATATATTTATAAATATCATCAAAATAATCTTCAATATTTTAAATCTTTGAACTCGAATAATTTTAGTTTATCTTATTTTTTTTTAATTGAATCTCAAAAATACATAATTTTTTGATCATATATAATAAAATTTCATTTTTATAATTAATCAATTACAATCCACTTTATTGTAACGTGGTTTTGTCACATTTACTTTTATGTTCGTCATCCGGAAAGGCCTCGAAAACTTCTTTGGCCTATTCACAAATGTCGGCAAATTTGAATCGTCTGAAGACGAGCTCTTGTAATCTGTGTGTTAAGTCCATTGACCAGCACGCGTTTTCGACCCCGTCCTATATAGCAGAGCGACTGGTCGAATAATGTACACATTTCTAAAGAAAAAGAGAGAAAAAAAAGAAAAACGTTTTTTTTTTTCACGATCACCTGAATGGAAGGCGTTTACTGTGGTCCGACTTATTGTAATAAAGTTGTCGTGCATGTAACTGGCCTGCCAAGTATTGTTAGCCTTTACACGTGCTTGTGGCAATACCGTGGCATTTTTTCACAATGATGACAATAACGTGGGGAGGCTCGTTTAGGTCAGTCGTTTTCCAAAGAAAACGTTTACGAACGTCTCTTTTCATTTTCACTATATATATATGCCCTTATATATACATAATAATTTTTCGCCTCTCAGATGACCATCTTGGCTACTGTTGAGAAATATCTTCAAATTATACTTTTTTTGAAAGAAAAAAAAATATATATATATATATAGATATATACAAATTCACTCATAAAATTATCATAAAAGGAAATTGTGACGAGAATGTCATCAGAAAGATATCTTTATTTCATTTCCTAACAAGTATATTCTATTCATTATTTTATTGCTATCTTTAATTCATTTTGTTTATTATAGCTTTTTTTATTATTTTTTTTTAATTTCGACAGTGTTATAGTATATTTTATTCTATGAGTATTATATAGCACTTTATCTCGTTATTATTGTCATTTAATTTTATTTATTACAGTATTACATTCTATATATATATATACATGTGTGTTTCTCTAGGTCATATAAATTTTATTACGAACACGAACAGGTTTTATTTTATTTGAATATAAAGACAGGTGAAAATCATTATGTCCGATGTTTAATACCACTTTTTGTTCTATATAGATATTGATGATTATTTTCAGAGTCTGATGGATTTGTAAATTAACAAATGAACGTATTTAAAGGGATTAAATATAAATCATTAAATTCGATTTATATTGTTGAGTTTATAAATACGAATTTGAAACGTGTTTTTTTTGCACTTTTTGGACCTATATCACATGAGGGGGAGGGGGGTTCTCAACGGTTGGATTGTTCTCCATGGGACGTCTGAATCCATTGTCCCGACCCCGTGTGTGTTTAGTATTCATGCGTCATCTCCTTTCCGACCTAACAGCTACGCCCTATTCTATTTCTACCGCAATTTAACATTTTTCTCTGGGCAAAAATAAAATTTAAATTGTGAGACCCATATATATAAATGCGAGTAAAAATTTGGTAAGTATATTTTATATACAATGAAAAATACATATAATAACGATTCTATAAAGTTTACGATATACTTGTAAAGGGAAAAAAAATTATAAGTGATAATTAAAAAGGGAAATTTGAAAAATATACAGCTTTTTAAAAACTGTTGACAATGTGCAATTTGAAGCTACTATAAAAATTATTATATTAATGAAGTTACTATTTAATTTATAATTAATACAATGTTCCGTTAAATATTAAAAAAATTACTATTAGGTATGAATAATAAAGCTTTTAGTAATAAGTTAATTTTTCATTTAAAAAAAAAAGTGGAACATTTTTTATTTTAAATAAAAAAAAATAAAATACACACAGAAAAAAAGAAATTCCTTACAGATACTCACTGATGTTTGCTATCGGATCTATTAAAATTAATAACCACAGCTAAATTTTTTGCTATGACACACTGAAAAAAAAATTTATTTGATTCAAATACCGGTGTATTTGGTTATTATCAAATATATATTTACTTGAATCAAATAAATGGTATTTGCTTCAAATACTGAAATATTTGATTCAAATAAGAAATATTTGATTCAAGTAAATATTTATTTGATAATAACCAAATACACCGGTATTATTGAATCAAATAAATTTTTTTTTTCAGTGCAACGAAAAAGTTTGCTTTGATAAACAATATCAGTATTAATTTTTAAAAATTCACTCTGACATTAAACTTTTTTGACCCTGCAGCAAATTTGTTCGCTGTCCTTATATTAGCTAACGTAATTTGCTGTGACAGCAAATAGTTCGCTGCTACAGCAAACTTTTTCTATGCGTGCATATCATTAATTTGAAAATATACCGTTAAAGGGAAGGGACAAGTAAAAGTTCAATCAATTGAAATTTATACGTTCTTTGTAGGCGGTGCTAATTCATTTTTCAATATATTATTAAAAATTTCTAATTATATGCTATCATGAAAATTTTGTTAAAATTTTATAATTTAATAAATTTTTTAACAGAACTCAAATTAATACTGAAAAAAATAATAGGTAATTTGAACTTCTCTCGTAATTTACCGTAAAATGGGGTAAAGTCGGCGTTTGAGGGTAAAGTCGGCCGGCGCTTTAAATCATTTTAAAGTTTAACTATTACTTTTTTCCAGAAGAAATCCGAGTTTTATTAAAAATGTAGTTAGAATTAATGTAAATTAATAAATGAAATACAATATTTAAGTGTTTAAAGCGCCGGCCGACTTTACCCGCAAACGCCGACTTTACCTCATTTTACGGTATATTATTTCTCAT
The DNA here is from genome assembly GCF_019393585.1 of Leptopilina boulardi. NCBI lineage: Eukaryota > Metazoa > Arthropoda > Insecta > Hymenoptera > Figitidae > Leptopilina > Leptopilina boulardi. The sequence goes on along the minus strand of NW_026137923.1, from coordinate 826,137 downwards.
CGATATCATTTTGATATGGTTGACATCTCTATAACAATGATAAATATATAAACAATGTAAATTTTGATTCATTCAAATTTAATAATGATTGAGTTATAAAAAGGCCTTTTATAACTTTGTATACATCCTCCCAAAATTTTATTGGTTTTATACTGTTTTTACTATTCAAAATATCAAAATAATTATAATCACTCAAAATATAAATGAATTAATAATAATAATTTAATAGAAAAAAAAGTAACTATAATTATATAATTTAAATTCACTTTGAGGTTATATTTCAAAATAACTAAAATTGCAATAAATTTTTATTAACTAATTTAATTAGTTAATTTTTTTTGTTTTTGACTAATAAATTAGTAATTTTTCATTCATTGCGAGGATTCTGTTTTTTTTTTTTTTTTTAAATAAAATTTCTAAAATATTCAGTATAATAATATTTTACAAATTTTAATAAATTAATTTTAGATCTTAAATAATCTCATGAAAAAAAATTACTGCCTGTCAACAACGAAAATTTCGATGGGTTAAACTTTCACTATGGTCCCTCCCCTTAATTAAAATAACTAGTACACAGGAAAGTCTTTTATTTAAAAGAAAAAAAACAGTAGACCAATATCGACTAAATTTAATCAAATTTCTTTTCGCTTTTAATTTTTAAACTAAAAATTTAAATTATTGAATTTTTTTTTATAAGTTGTTATTTTTTATATATTATTTTCTGACTTCTTTTGTGTGAAATTACCTAATTACAATCTGGAGGTAAGCTAACCAGAATTCTGATTAAGGATTCTATTTGGAAAAACCAAAATTCTGGTTATTCCAAACAGAATTTTTTCTAATATATATATATATATATATATATTTATTTATACGGGCAATACCGGAATAAAGCCCTGTCGTACAAAGTACTGTATATACAAAAATATTAGACTTATTTACTAATTGGCTGCGCCATTACTATTTTTGAATTGAAAAGCAAATTGCGTAATTCCCGTACAAATGAGCTTTGTGAAATACCACACTGAGAAAACTGTTTGGTATCATCTACTGAAGTTTGGTTCTCCAAACCAAATTTTTTATTTGATATATGTGCAACTAATCCGTTTGGTTCGGGCTACTAAATTTTCTCGTTGAATCATTTTGTTCGGTCTACCAAATTTTTTGTTTTGCACAACTAACTTATTGTTTTTAAGCAAACAAAAAATTTAGTTAAATGAAAAAATTTTTTTTCTTTTCTCAACCAAATTATTTTTTTAGCTCACACTTATATTTTTTATTTTTCACTTAATTTTATCACTTTTGTTATCCTCTTTTATTACCCTATGTCTACTTAAATTAATTTCTATTGCGGAAAAACCTAACACTGCTGGGGATCGAACCCTCAGACTACGCAACGCAAATCAAGAACGCTGACCACTACACTAAGAATCCTAGTGACAATGTGACAATGTGTGTATAAAGTATACAGGCTGGAGAAAAACTTCCGTTCTTTTAACAAGCTTTATTCTCTCTGTTCGATATGCATCACTACACACACTTTTTTACCGAATTTCTGAAACACATAAAAATCCCGAAAACACTTGAATAAAACTGGACGACACGAAGAGCGAAGCATGGTTAACGTGTGACATATTTACGAGAACAGCGCATGCGCAATTGAGCATTCAGACGGTTTGGTTTGGAGAACCAAATTATTCAGTTAACAGACGCAAAAGCTTGAACGAAATTTTTGGTACAGCCAACTAAATTTCTCGATTGATTGCTTCTTTCGTTACTGTTATGTCAACTAAATTTTTCTAATCTTAACTAAAAGTGCTCCACCAAATTATTTTATTAACATTACATTATTATTTTTCTCAGTGCAAAAAAATCTATTTCGCTGTCAAACTGGTTAGCCAGTTATTATTTAATATATATATATTCTATTTATACAGAAATTAGAAACAAACAACCATCACAGAAAAAAAATGAATTTAAAATGAGTTGAATTCAGACTCAATTTTAATGTGCAACAATCAGTAAGATGGCGCCATACGTTCTATTGGCTCATTTTTGTTGCACTTCAAATTGAATATAATTGAACTCATTTTGAGTTTAGGCTTTTTCTGTGTATAAAATTGAAACAAGCTGTTAAGTAAACAAAAATTATATAGTCAAATGTTTGGGTGTCGTTTTTTATTTCTACAATACATTAGTAACGAAGAGTATAAAATCAAAAGCGTGACGCATTTGGTCAACAGGAAAAAGTTTGTTTTATATTTTCCAATATGCTTCTTTCGCGACAAACTCCTTTTGTGTCTCCTTCAGTATTATACCGAGAGAGAGAGAGAGAGAGAGAGAGAGAGAGGGGGGGGGGAGATGCTCGTCAATTCTGTTGGGCAATACTCCGTAAAGTAACCAATGGAACAAAAAGAATGGACCAGATCACCGATTCAACTTTCCAGTCGACGAAAAAAGACTTAAACCGCAGAAAGCGTGGCCGGATGCTCGCTCGGGTGACTGCCGATTCGAATGAATATTTTTCCGTTGAAGAACCTCTTTCCAAGTCTCCTTCATCGCGGTTTACGTTTTATGCTCTTTTTTCTTTTTTCTTCTTGCATTTTTTGCCTCGTTTTCGGAAAAAGATGTTGCATCGAAATTCAATGATATACATCCGTCCTTTTAGTGTATATATATATAGACTGCAAATCAATTGCAGTTTCGTTTTATTTCTTATACACGCGCGTAAGTTGACCCAGAAAATACAGTTATTGAATCTTGTTATACTACTGTCTTTAGTTCTTCGTTTGTTTTTTTTTGTACACTCTCATTACGCTTTTGAAATTATTCGACAATTTATTCTGAAACGGTAAAAAGTTTAAAGCAATTTAGACGCGCGCAAATGCGCAAGTTAGAGAAAAATTCTTATATAATAGGCAATTTATAATTTAGAGAAGAAAATAATATAATGGATTTTGATAAAATTGACAATTTATTATAGTGATAATTTATAGTGAATAGAGTGATAAAAGATTTTTTTTTATTTTATATTATATACTTTTTATACATTTGGTGGTGTTATAAATGCGCCTTGAGTAACGAGGATAATTTTTTTCTGACCGCATATATATTTATTTGTTATATCGATATAAATATCGTTGAAAAAAAAACCTTGAAAATTGATAAACTAATGAGTCGTTAATTTTAACGTTTATCAAAAAAAGTAAAGTAACTATATGCATCAACTAATTCCGGTTTATGATTGCACTCATTTTGTAGAAATAATATATATATATATATATATATATATATATATATATATATATATATATAAGTAAAATTTTCTTTATGTCCGCAAAACCTTTATGGATATACAAAATTTATATTTTATTATATTATATATTTTATCAATTTACAAACGATATTTGCGCATTACAATAATGTCAGAAATTCAAAATTCAAAATGGCGGATTCAATATGGCGGTCGAAATTTATAAAAGTTTATCGAATTCACTTGAAACTTGTTACTTGAAGGTTTTTGGGGTCGCTGATAACAAATATGATGTCAGATTTTGATAATTCAAAATGGCGGATCCAATATGGCGGTCGAAATTTATAAATATTTATTATTTTTTATAAAACTTGGTGTTTAGGGGTTTTTGGGGTCGCTGATAATAACATAATAATAATAATAATAATGATAATAATAACATTTATAAATTTCGACCAGTATATTAGATCCGCCATTTTGAATTTTGAAAATCTGACATCATATTCGTTATCAGCGACCCCAAAAACCTTCAAATAACAAGTTTCAAGTGAATTCGATGAACTTTTATAAATTTCAAACGCCATATTGAATCTGCCATTTTGAATTTTAAAAATCTGACATCATATTCGTAATCAGCGACCCCAAAAACCCCTATAAGTAACAACTTTCAAATGAATTAGTGAATTTTTATAAATTTCGACCGCCATATTGGATCCGCCATTTTGAATTTTGGAAATCTGACATCATATTCGTAATCAGCGACCCGGAAAACCCCGAGATACCAGGTTTAATAAAAAATTATTTATTTTTACAAGATTTTCTATCACCTTTCAATTAAGGGTTGTTTTTACCCCTAAAAGCAAAAAATGACCTGATCTAGCAAAACGGCCAGACACGGGTATCTTTTTTTTGGTCCTAGTTTCTTAAAATCATTGATTTTTTCGTGTGTGAAAAAAAAGTTGAATTTTGTCGGACGGTGATATATATATATATATATTTTTATAAAATTCAGTTAAGGAAAAATATATTCGTCCTCTTTACTCGACCACTTGGTAATAATTGGAAAGCATGGGGTGTTGAAATTGTTCGCTAAGGACCATCATTTTGCAAAATGGCACGTGCTGTCTTGTAACAAGCTTTGCGTAGAGAAGAGTCATTCATTCGAAGCACTCTTGGAAACTGTAATCTTTAATCTGTGTGCGTTTGGGGATCTGTATAATTGTATATATATATACTTCTACTATATATACTTCTTTATATTTATAATGTATATACAATATATATATAGACAGAAATTTTCAAGCTGTGTTCTTATAAACTTGCTTTTCAATGGGATCAAAAATCAATTGACCAGTTTTATAAAAGGCTAACCATATATAAATATATATATATATATGCTCTGAATTTATATATACTTTATATGTGTGCGTTTATATATACATTGGGGGAAATGTGATACTTTATAGGATGTGTGCGCGTAATGCAATTTTTTTTTGATTTTGCAATTTTTATTTGTCCGACTTTCCCAATATATATACATATATATAATATACACAGCATTCTACAGTTTATTATTATTTCGTAATTTTATTGTTTCCATATCGCTGCTGCTACCGCATCTATATATATATATATATAGACTATATATATATTCTGTTAAAGTTGCATTCACCAAAAAAAAATTCTTTTTTACTCATTGATAATAATAATTAATAATAATATTAATATTAGAGTATTAATATAAGTATTTCGCGCTAAAACGTACAGATAACTTTTACATGTGTAATCACAATAATTACATAAAATATTTATATCCGGTTATCCGAGCTAATGTGGACCGGACCTACCTCGGATAAGGCGAAAACTCGGATAATCCGAATTGTTATTACAATTTAACATTATTATTGTTTAAACAATTATTATTTATTACAAACGGGAAAATAATATTGTATATATTTCATAATAATTTAAACAATTTGAATTTATTAAAAATAAACTCATATTTATAAAAAACTAAAATTAAAAATAACTCAGATGACGTAGACTACACTCAGAGATAATACAGAATTTTCTACTGGGACACCACCTCGGATAATCGAGACCTCGGAAAAAGCGAGCTCGGATAAACGGGGTTTTACTGTAATTTGAATTAGTGACTCATTTTTTTGCTTATGCAATTAGTTAAATTTTGCTAATTCAAAAGCAAAAAATGAGTTTACTTTTAAGTGTGCATAAACATCAGAGTCAGCCCAAGTTATAGACAAGGAGAGACCCAACCAAAACTTTACTATATACTGATGCGCAGTAATGACACCCCAGTATTGGCGCCATAGAGTTGGCGCAAATGATAACATTTTAGCAGTATTGGATACCAGAGTTGGCACCAGTACTGGTTCAGTATTAAATTTTTGTATTATTGTATATTAAAAATCAGTACTACTATATATTACTGCCAAGTTATACTGGGTCAGTACTGGACGAGTACTGGCAGTTTTGTGATTTATTGTATACGAAAAGAAAGCTTTGACTGAGATATAAGTTTCACTGCAATAGTTAAAGTTTTCGCTATTCTAGTGAATAACTTATCTCTGCTCCAGGTTAGGTAATACTTTTTTGGTGTGTGCTTAGGAAAAAGTATATCTGAATTTTTTAGTAATGCAACACAAATTTTATGAAGGCACTATATATATTTTATTTAGACTGTTATTATTAAGATTTAAAGAAAAAATATAAAATTAAAAGAAGAAAATTTAAATGAAAAATGAATTTTAGTCAGTACTAACTCAATGTTGGCGCCAGTAGTGAACTCTGGTATATATATAATACTGCAATTTTTGGTTGAGGACTTGTGAAAAATACATAATAATATTTAAAATGAAAAACGGTTTATATTATAATACATTTTTCTTACTGTGTTGTTTGTTTTGTTTTTGATCGAACAATAGAAATTTAAAAAAAGTCTCAAATTAAATTAAAAGTAAGATTTGTCTTAATTTAATATTCAACTTGTATGTGATAATCATAGAGACCAACACACTTTAATGAAAATTAAAAATCACTCCGTCGTTCTATTATAGTTTCGTGTCGATAAAATCATGTTTGTAGTGTCATCCCCTATACCAAAACTATATGTTTACTAAACATGACACGGAACTAAATCCCGTGAAGAAATTCGCCAACCTGACCCTGACCTATAGTTGAAACGGGGAACCCAACCGGGGCCGAACCAGGCCCCGGTCGGACCTTAATTGGGCTGAAATATGTATTTTTCTGTGGCCCGATCGGGTTTCCTATGTTTTATACGAATTTGGAGCTTCCCGACATGGGCCCTGTTAAGAGTCCTTTCAAAATTTATGGACGGGATCCGACATATTTGTTCTGGATCGACAAAAAATCAGACTTTCGTTTCGAATAGAAACTAAATTCAGCCAAGCGAATTTTGTATCAAATCCTTAAAAAATTGAACACAATTGTTTTAAAAATTTTTTATTGTTACAATTTTAAGCAAGTGGGGAAAAAAAATAAAAAATTCAAGGACAACAATATCCCAATTTATCATTCTGATGAGTTTCCCGTCGGATCGAGGAAATTGGAGTTGGGTTGCGCGCGATGATAGTACAGCGAAGGTTACATGGTAGAGGTAGAAGGTTGCTCGCACACGGTAGCACACAGTCAGAGGAAACCTATATATCCATGATGGGCAGGATCCGAGAGCTCAAGAGGTGGAGCTTGTTGGAACAAGTTTACCCGAGTGAGGGTTATGTGGGCAGTTCCATTCAAGTTACCACCTCATTTCTGTCTGGTTCATCATTCACCGCTTGTGGCGCTGTTTATTGCCAACAACTATACTGATCCTGTCGTTCCCTCACTCCGCTTCGTGGTCCGAGCCGAGTCTGTACGACGTAGCGCGTTGTACGTGTGCAACAAAAACCAAAGGTGGAGCACATGCGCTCATGTTCCACTCCGTTCCGTCGTTCCACTTAATCCGTTTATCCTGTGCGTGCCGGTAAGGATCTATCCTATTTGCACCTGGACGCAAACACACATACACACATTCTCCCTCAAGGAGAGATTATAATATTCCAGCTTTATAAAAAAAAAAAAGAATCGCGCGTGATTATTATCCAGTGCTTGGTTTCAGTGTTGTGCTTCCAATGTCCGTCGGGGACAATAATTTATTATAAAAGAATAGGTGCTTTTTAATTTGATCTGGAAGCTTGCAAAGTGATTATAAATCTCGATGAATGCACAAGGAACGAAAATATTCCAGAGAGAGAGAGAGAGAGTGGTCCAGCAAGTTGTTGTTGTTCTTTTATTTTAAATAAAATGTGCGACAATCTTGGGATTTTTGCAACGCTAAAGGATTCTCGTGCGTGAGACTCTTGAGTGTAGGCAGTCCGTGTGAATTAATGTTCATCCTCGGAATCCCGAACCTTGTTGAGAGGAGACACAGCAGGTGGCTTTCCAATACCAGTTTTGCCGAAATGCTTGTGTGGCCAGTATGAGTAAAGTGTGTTGAGTGCTTGGTTCTTGATCACCTGTATCCTGGTCAAACCTGATCATCTCTCACGATTCACGAATCGAATCTAAATCAAATGACAGTGACTGAGTGCTCGCTATTTCAATTTTACTTCACCTGCATCTGTTTGTAATCATTAGAAAGCAACTAAGGATTGAACAAAACACTGATTGGAAATCAGCGTTGATGATCTGATTAGATCAAGAAGAAGAGGAGCTCAGTTAATCAGAAATTAGAAGTTATCAGGAACTGAAAACTTTGGATGATTGAGCGAATTCTTATTTTGGAATCAGTATAAAGAATGTTTATTGCTGTCAAGTGATAAAGTGCAAAACTTGAATGATTGAGAAGACAGTGATAGGAACTGCGAATATAGTGCTAGTTATGAAAGTGTAGAGTAGTGTATCGTGGATTGGATTTGGATTTAAGGGTGCAGAAAGATTGCGTATATAGCTAACAAGGAAAAAAAGTGGAAGAGGTTTTGAGCGAAGGAAGAGGGCAAAGGGTGAAACGTAAGTTACGCGGCGGACGCCATCTCCGCGTTACCGGCATCCAGGTCCCCAGGTCCCACCCTTGCTACCTCGACCTCGTCTCGCACCCTTAGCGGGAACCACCCCGCGACAGCAGCCACCCTGATGGGAGTGTATGAGGAGCGCGCCCCTCCTACCACCGGCATGCACTGGGTGAGTGTCATCTCTTATCAATTTTTCATGTTATTTCCTAAAAAAAGAAGAAAACTTGGTTTTAAATTATCCCAAAAATCAGTGAAGCCAAAGCAAAATTACTTGAAAGCTTTATACCATCTGCTTTCAATACTAATTCATGTAATAAATTATTATAATATGAAATGTAGAATCTGAATACTTAATAGAATTATAGTTATACATTTATTAGGATGATAATAATGACTAATTGTTATACAAACTTGAACATTCTGTTTTATTATATCATCTGTTATAAATTTAGTTTCTGATTCTGAATCAACAATTATTTAAAAGATTTTGGCGTTGTCGATTCAGTAGCACTATTATGTTTACAATTATTATATATAATATATTACAGAATTGGTCAAAATTTTGTTTGAAATAAAAAAGTTGATTTTTACTACATGGTTAAACATTTTTTCAAAAAAATAATAAAGTAAGGTATATACAATATAACACTGTCAAAAGAAAGTTTTAAAATAGTACCGATTTTAGGTATTAAAGTAGAACCAAATGACAATTTATAGTACCTAAATTTTATATTAAAATAATACTTTTTGTGAACTCTGAACCTGAATTTTATAATGTCAAAAGTATACAAAAAAAAGTAGAAAATAAATAACGAATTATCTATTAAAGAATAGAAAAAATAAAGTAATTTTTTTCTACGGATTTTAACTATGGATTTTACAAACATCAGACTTTAACAGGATCATAGTTTGTAAAATCCTGTGTGCGACACTCGCGAGTTTCTGGGTTTCAGTAATTATTTTCTTTATCTTTCTTGCTTCCTTTAAAGTCGGTAGCTATAAAGAAATCATTTAATTTCAAGATCTATAAAACCAGGCGAACTCGATCGACTTATTTGTCCTAATTGCAAGGTAATGCAAGGCCGTGTAAGAATAGTCGCCACAAGCCTTAGATAAGAGCCAGACTCAGTATTTACTGTCAAGAGATCATTTTCCACTAGCATTATATATATGTATATAATATAATAATAAATATCTTTAATATTCACATTTAAATTAAAACTCTCGAACCCTAATCTGTTATTAATAATACAATAATTAAGATGAGTTTTTCATAATTAATAACAGTTCCCTTTTTAATAATTTCTTATAAGATTTGAGTAAAACGATATAATGATTATATACTTTCTATTTTCAAAGAATGAAATATTATACCAAAATTTGAAAAATTATTAAAAGACTGTTATTAAATATTTTAAAAAGGTGATTTAATGTCAAATATATTTATTTTTCGAAATAATCATCCATATACGTATATAATGTTCGCGGTTACCTCTCGACATATATAAAGTTAGATGAAATATGATGAAATAAATGCTACATAAACTAATCAGTCAAGTGCAAAGGTTGCTCACTGAACTTTGGAGATCATATACCGCGAGCGGAATATATGCGCGAATTATTGGAGACAAACTTCATTTATATTTCTTCGTTTATACTTTATGCCAATATCTAATATTCGACTGATAAAAAGCATCATCAGTCAGTGAAAAAAAAATATATATATATATGTATATATTGCGACGAATAATAATGCGATTAGACATATCGGTAAATGATGATGAATAATTTTTTTCTTACGGTTCAATGTCTGTTTAGTACCACACGTCAAAATGTCAAATTGTCACATATATTAATTATGTGCCAATTACAGTAAATATACAATTAATGGATGTTTTCCATAAATAAATAAACAACTTTTTTTCTTGCATTTTAGTTAATTCTTATAAATAACATTTTCAGTTTTGCAATATAAATATTTTTATTGGATAAAATTTATTTTAAATCAATGAGTTTTATATTATTAATTATTCCGCCGTTATAATTGAATATTTATTCGCTCTAGAGAATTATTTTTATTATTATTATTTTATTGAATTCCAGTATCTCTGGAAATTCTTTTTCCTTTTCTTTAATTCCTCGTGATGTTTGCAATATATATATATACTAGAAATGTTTTGCTATAATTAGAATTGTAAATTTTGACGTTTCTGGCGATGTTGTATTGAAACTCGTTTGATTAGTCGAAACTGATGCACACTGATGAATAATACACAAGAAAAACAAAACTTTCCAATTGTGTATATAAAAGTTTATACTCGTAAATAGTTGCTTGTTCATCCTGCGCGACTCTTATTCGTGATATAGTGAAACGTCAAAAAAACTTGTCTTTTAATAAAAGTCGATGCCGGAGATATTTTTCTCGTTTGACCAAAAGTCTCATTTGACAAGTCGCCTCTGTTTCTCCAGGATCCACCTGCTTCCCATGGTGTAGTGTGCGCGCAAATGTATATCTTATAGTATTTACATTATCAGACAAGGCACGTCCACGCCTTGCATCACCTTATATGCGTCTTTTATTAATTTGTTCTTCTTTTATTTATTTAAATTATTTTCTTCTCCATTTTCAAAATGAAAATAATTTAAAGTATTATTTTTTCGATTGTTAAAAAAAAATTTAATAAATAATTTAAATAAATTAGTGCTCTCAAAAATTCTTACATGAAAAATCGTTATATAAAAATATTTTTTAATGTATTTATGAGGGAAATTTCAAGAAAAATTATATCAAAATAATAGGGTCAGTTGGGGTAAATGGGGACAAGAGATTTTGGAGATTAATTTTCAGTTTTAAAATTAAGTTCAACATCAATATTTTAACCTCAGATCACCTGCAAGAGGTTTTGTAAGCTTTTATCTTGACAATTGGCAGCAAGATAAAAAAAGTTATCGCTTAATGCATAAAAACCTGAAAATCAAAGTCAAACTGTTTCAGTATTTTATCTCGCATTTGAAAAAAAAAAAAAAACTTAAAAATCATACCAAATTTTTTTCATATTCCTTATGACTCCTATAACAGAAATTCACTTGAATTTTTGTTAATTTGGTTAATAATGACAAGCTGTCCCCATTTACCCTGAGTTTTCAAATTTTTGGAGTAAATGGGGACAGCTTGTCATTATTAACCAAATTAACAAAAATCAAAAATTCGAGTGAATTTCTGTTATGGGAGTCATAAGGAATAAGAAAAAAATTTGGTATGATTTTTAAGTCTGTTTTTTTTCAAATGCGAGACAAAATACTGAAATGAAAAAAAATAAAAAAATTTCAATTGGTTTAACTATTATATATATCTACTAAAAAATTTTTTCAAGTTTTTGCATCCCTTAATACAGTACTATACTTAAGGAAACTTTTTTCTTAAAACTTTCTTAGAAACTGTGCTGTCCCCATTTACCCCAAATTTTATGAAATTTTCTAAATTTTGGGGTAAATGGAGACAGTCAGTTTTATGCGTTTAAAGCTATTATCTAAATTTTTTTCTGCTGCTAAAAATTAATCCTGGGAACGTAAATAACAACTTAAAAAAATAAACCCGCAAATGTTACCTTTTAAAGGAAGAAACTTATGTATAATTTGTGAAAAATAGCGATTTTTTCCCCATTAACCCCAATAACTGACCCTATATTATATATTTAAAATTTGATATAATTTTTCGGGTAACGGGAGTATAATTTTCGATTTTTTTTTTTCATTTGCACATTAGATGATTTTTTTTCCTTATTAAGTATATATTTTAGTAGAGAATAAATTTTATAATCCCGGTTAAACATTGTATACATTTGTGTATATATAAACTGATTATGTGTACACGCCGTTTAAAGTCCAGCTCTCATCATCGTCTAAAAGTTAGTATTTAAGGCTTTTGCGATTAAATATGTATATATCTATATCTCGCGCAAAGTAAAAGGAGCGAATATCATCATCGCGTGATTTATTTGCAGATGTCTGTCTCAGAGAGTCAAAAGTATATAGATTGAAATTTTATATCTGTCAATTTTAACACGCTTCTGAATTTTATTATAACAAATAAATAAAAAATGATGATTTTTTCTTTTCAACGTTTCATACGAAAGTTCAATTATTCATTGATAATAATTTTTGTATGCACTTTTAAGGGGGAAAAAAAAATTTGATTAAAAAATAATTTTTTTCATTCTCGACATAAATTTCATTTGTTTAGAAATTTCAGATTTTTTTCAGTTTTCAAATTATTGATAGAAGTATAGTGAATTGCACATATTTTATGGTGGGTAATCTGAATTATATACAGTAATCTGTCAAGAATAATTATGATAAACTGAATGGGAATTCTTGTAACATTTTATTCGGATGATTAATATTGAATCGAATCGAGCCTATATTGTATATATATTATAAATTGTTGGATAATGATAATAATCGAAAAATTGATAAAAGAGCGCGAATATATGTGTCCTGACGCGGTGAAAGGGACCTTACGGTTCCAAAGCAAATTTCACAGGAGAGGCGCTCGAAGTGTAGCACGAAAATAGACATTTGAGTAGTGGGGACGTACAACTGCAAATCAGCACCACTGCTCACCACTACAACGCTACACTCATATGTCTGTGAGCATGCTACCTTCGTGCATCTTCGGCTCTACCATATCTTGTACCTCCCTACTCTTTCTAAGCTCTGATGTAAACATTGCCCTGGGCCCGGCAAATGGATTCATTTTCTATTAAAGTTAATCGATTAATTTTGATTGACAAAATAATACGTAAATAACTTGAAATATCTTGTTCGGATTTGTCGGATTAATTAGATGAGGGCGAGCTGATTAAGAAGCATCTCCATTTTTAAAAGTAATTTTGTGGTTATAAAAGTTGGATTTTTGACAGAAGTGGGGACAGACATTGAATCTATGTGTCAGTGGCCCAGAAGGTGGCGCCAATTCTAGCTAGTGGCCGCTGCTGAACTAACTTACCCCAAATTACTCCACTTTAAATCTTTAATAAAATAATTTCCTCACAATATTATTGCAAAAATAATATTCCTCTATTATTCCTCCAAATGCCAACTCGAAATACTTTATCCTTTAAAGATGAGAAGAAATTTACGAAACCCCTTTTTGACAATGTTTAAACATTTTTTTAATAATTATTTATTAATTCTCTGAAAATCGTTGTTATCAAATAAAATTAATTTTTATTATTTATTTTATCAACAGAGAAATTTTCAATTTTTACTTTTCTTACAACAGTAAAAATAACATTACTTTTGATGTATAAATAAGTTATATGTCTTGAATTTAAAATATAAATTATTATTATTATTATTATTATTATTATTATACATTATTAAAATAATGAAAATCTAATAAATTGTTTATTGCAATTTTACTGGCTTTAATATGAGATAAATCCATTTTCCGGGCCCAGCGCAATGTATACATCAGAGCTTAGAACTAGTGGGGAGAGACAAGAAATGGTAGAGCCGAAGATGCACGAAGGAAACACGCTCACCGATATACGAGGGTAGCGTCGTAGTGGTGAGCAGTGGTAGTGGTTTTGCAGTAGCCACGAGGCGCCCGAGAATACGCGGAAAAGTACTTATGTTTAAAGCTATATAACACAATAAGTATTTGAAGGAGACCAATTTTAATTGTTGGAAATGAAAAAGCAACTCAAAAACTATCGATTGGTATAAAAAAATAAAAATCGATTTATTTAATCATAAGGTCCCTTTCACCGCGTCAGGACACATATATATATATATATATATATATAATTTCTGAATGCAGGGTCGATTTGGCGTCGATTAGTCTCAGGATATAGGGATGCCTTGAACTTTCGTAAACATGTTCCAAAGTAGAATGATTATTTTAAGTTTATCGAGATAAGGGCATCTTGCCACGACGTGTCTGCTAGCGATAGTGTGTTGCTCTGTTCCAAGTATAATTTATTAACGTTCGCGACGAAGATATTCGCTGAAGACGACGACGACGTCGCGTTCTGATCCCGCGTAATTTCTATATATACGAATATAGCGCATTCGTTGACATTTTTTTTTTTCATGAACATTTTATTTCTGATAAAATTAAAAATAAAACATTTTCATAGATTGACACATGTCCACTTTTCCTAGACACAACATATTTCTATCTTGCAATAACATCACGCGCGATTAATACTTTTGCATTCTTATCGTTTTAATCGAAAATTATTATTATTATTATTATATATTTCAATACGAACTTTTACTAAAAATATTGTTGATAAATTTTATAACATTATACATCTAATTGCATAAATGCTGTTCTTCCGGTTTGACGGCATTTTGGAAAGTTTTTACATTTTCTATAATAATTTTATTAGTTCGTGGCGTCTAACCTATATATATATATATATATATACGCCATGAACTAATAAAATTATTATAGAAAAATTTCACGACTTCTGAAAGTGTCGTCAAACCGGAAGGATTTTATTAATAATAAAAATAATAATAAATATTTTAATTATTATATGGCTATAGAATTCAAACGAAATTAGTACAAATTGATTATAATAACAATAATAATAACAATAATAATAATGAAAAGGCCTAGAACGGTTATTTGAATTTAATTCATATTTATTACTCCCAACTAGTTTCGAACTGTTCCTTTTCAAAGGATGTACACGAAATTTATACACATATTTTTGTCACAGATTAACATTGAAAATACAAAAAGATTTTAGAAAGGATTTTTTTTTATATAAATGCTTGAAGTTCCGAACGTTCAATAATGAATGAAATAATTTTTTTGATCTATAAATTATTTAAAAATTATAACAGCAATGACGAATAAAAAAATACATTACAAATTTAATAAATTATTATTAATTTATTTTTGGAAACAGAAGGCAAATATTTTTTAATAAAATTTGAAATTAAAAATGTAGTAAACTTTTATTTCAACGTTCAGAACTTCAGGCACATTTTTATATTATGCATAAAAGTTTTTTTGCAACTTCTTTAAGTGCAAAATTTTATAACAATAATATTTTAAATAAAAAGAAAATTATTGTACCTATATTTTAATACCTATATAGCTAACTTTTCTAGGTATATTAATAAATAATACAATGTCACAATTAAAGATTTTTTTTAATTCTTTTTTTGTACAATTAAGATTATAAATTGTCTGATATATCTATATACATTATGTAGAATCTAATTTTTGACCTAACATGACGACTCTGATACTATCTCATTGAGAAACCTTTGACCATTCAATATGAAGTAATTAATTACGCAAAATTGATATGTTTGATCTGGAATAATTGTATAATTGAAATCGAGTTGTATAGTAATTTTTTTTATGAATTTAATTTCAGGTTTTGCCGCGTATATATTATCATTTGAGTTCATATATGTGTTTCAAATTAGTTTTTATTTTATATATTCCACATATATGCATCATATATATATATAGACTTTTTATAATTTTTATTCATTTTCTTTTCTTATCTGAAACTATGTATTTTTTTTAAACTTTATAATGTTATATTTCTTATATGTAAATTTATTTACTTTTATACACAGTTAAAATGGAAGTCTTATTTTAAGGTAGAAAATGTGCCTTATTTTAAGATGCAACATTTTTTAAGGCACCTTTGCTGAATTTACGCAATGCAATTTCAGCATTATTACAAGTAGTGCTGATTTTAAGACTCATTTTAAAATAAGATTTTATTTTTACTGCGTGTATATAATTTTATATTTTGTTTTTAAATACTTGAAATTTGTTTAGTTACTTTTAATAAAATTATTATAAAAATATAGGAAAAAAAATCTTTTTTTTTACAAGAATTATGAATTATTGATTAATTAATAAATAATTGATTTATCAATTTGCCCAAAGAATTTGATTAATGAATAATTAAACACATATAATTAATTAATCAATTTCTGTAAGGGAAAAAATGGCTTGGTGAAAAAAAAATGTAATTAACATTCTTGAAGATTGATTGTGTATATACATATATATATATATATTTTAAATTCAGCGATCAGAATGGGAGAAAAATGGTTGATGATTGGCGAATAATGGATGAAAGTAGACAATTTAGTTGGAATATGAAGTTCTAAACGAGGGACAATCGCTAATCACTTGGGGTCGGGTCACGTTTCTCCATTCCTGGGTCTCGGGCTTATATAGAGGACCGCATCGCAGTGACACACCGTGACGCACGATTATTTCCACTTTGTTCTTTTTTTCCATCCTCTTCCTGAATCTTCTCTCTATATATGGAATTTCCTAAAATTTTTAAATTATTATTTTTAGAACGCTATCGCATTTTGTCCTTGTATAGTTCTTTTTATGCGGTTCAAACAATATAGTTAGCATATACGCAGTGGTTTTAAGGTAATGGCAACATCAATTAATGATTAGCTTTAAATAATAATAGTTTTTAATTAGGGTAATTTTAATTTATAATTAGCGGTTTGAAATATAACCAACAATATGTTAGATTTAATTAATAGAGGTGGTTTAGTGACTATTTCAATTTATATGACAATTGTGGATACTGGTTTTTACAACATAGTCGCATATGTGCCTGAAATTCTGAACGTTCAAATGAAAACATCGGTGCAAAGTTTACAATGTTTATGATCAACGTTAAAAAAAAAATATTTTTTACGCGAAAAATAATAAAATTTTTTGTTCATCGAAGAATGCGTTTACGAATTTTTTAACTTCAAATTTTATTATTACAAAATATTGTTTTCTATATATCGAAAAATAAATTAATAATGTATTAAATGATTAGTGTACTTTTTTATTTTTCATTTTATTTCATTTTCATTTCAGCCAAATTAATATATTAATAATAACATTTATCAATTAATGATATAATTAACAATTTTAATAAATTATTTACCTTGAATTCGTGAAAAAAATTTCATTTTTCTAGTCCTTGGAATCTTTTTTCCTCTGATGTTCTTGACACAAATATGTCGATGCATGCGATTGCATATTCAGACACGGTTAATTATGCGAAATTTCAAATGAAATTTAGTGGTGATTTCAGTGTGGTATTATTTGTAAATTTATAATAAAATATTTTTATACCCTTGAGCGGAGTAAGTTTGGAACACCGAGGGCAACTTTGAGTTACACTAGAATTTTTTTTTTTCTAAAATCTTTATATAATTAAGATTAGACTTGAGAGGGCACAAAATACTTTTTTACGATTTGCCGCTATAGACAAACTGGCGTTTCATATGATTTCTACTCTCATAATTATACCGAACTCAGAGATCAGTTTGCGATACCAAAAATTGAATTGAGATTTCTTTTTGCTGATCTTTTGTTTCCTGTTTAAAGTTATCAATGGTAATATTAATTGCGTCCTGAAATTCTGTCACGAATTGATTTTTATGTTACTTCCAGACGACTGAGGAGGTATATTTTTTATTTAAAGAGTCAGCAAGTAGAACAAATTATTATGATAATTTTTTGTATATAATAGATTATTTAGAGAGGGTAATCTTGTGTCTGACAGTGTTGAATTTTTTCTAACTCACTTTCTAAGTTTAAGTCAGAATTACGCACTCTTTTATTTGTTAATATTACTGATGATAACAATAACTCAGCCTAATTTTTCTTTTGATTCATTTTTATTGTATTCCAAATTTTGTTTTTTTAGTTAGTAACACCCAAAAAAAGTAATCTTATACTTAGAGGAAAATTCCTCTTCTAATATCCTCTAAATATTTCCTCTTAAAACAAGATTATTCAATTGAAATGTAGAATATTTTTATTCTTCATTTTAATGGAAGAATGACAAAAGGATTCCTTTTGTATTTTCCTCTTTAATTAAGATTTTCCGTTTTAAATTTAGAAGATTTAAAAAAAGGAAACGGAAAAAAATAATGTAATCGTTTGATCCCTTTCCCTGGGTATGATAGTTGTGAAGTTGTTTTTTAACCTTTCAGTTTTAATATTTCTGGTAAAATGTCAACAAAAAGGACAAAAAAATGGATTTGCTTTATTAAAAATACAGAAAATATAGTTAAATTCAAATTAAATGAATATTTTTAACGCTATTTTTAGATTTAAAAAAATTTGGATATTTCTTGTGAAATTTTACTACTCAGGTAAATAGAAATACTATAACCCCATCTTTGAATCTTTCGAATTTTTTAAATCTTTTTATTTACTTTTTTAAAAAAGTTTTAAAACGTTAAATAATTTCATATATGAAATTTTTTTCTGTCCTATAAAAAATGTTAACTTTTAAACATATCATCATGTTTTAAAATTATTTTTGCGCTGAAAATCTCGTTGATCATTACAACTGATTAATGAAAACTTATTTTTTGTATTTTAATTATCAATATAAAATGTTGATAATTAACCAAAAACATGACATTGTTAATGTTATATTAAAAAACAATTTTTATTATTATATTGAAATGAACTATTATAATTTTACTTAATTTTAATTTAAAAATGTATTTTCTGCAAAGATTTTATTATTTGATTGAAATTATAAATATTTTATTGATGGGTTTGACATTAAAAACAATTTTACGAGGTTTGGATGTCGACATTTAATTTAAGAGGAAAATCCTCTTAAATGAAGAATAATAACTTTGATACCAAAATTAAGAGGAAAATATGCATTTATTTAAGAGGAATCCTCTAGATTGAAAATTACTTTTTTTAGGGTGAAGTTTGAGTGCTTTTTACTTTGTACCTTGTACGAAAGGGCTTTGTTATCCCGTTTAATAAATAAATAAATAAATAATTAATTGTTTTTTTGTCCCAAACTTGACCGGTTGACGGTATTCATTTTTTTAGATTTAGATATATATATTAATATATGGAGGAGTTTATTTGAACTTTCTTTACCTGCTTGAGTGCGAAGGGAATTTGTTGTAAAACAGTCTGGGGTATTTATCAACAGTGGAAATTAATCAGCAATGCAATGGAACGCGTTGCATATATTGCAATTTAGCTCCTAATGCCACTTATTAACGTTCCGCAACTTGAAAGCGTTCCTCTATATATATATAAGTATTATTCAACAATTTTACACGAGTCGTTTGGCAACAGTTGCTTATAGTTATGACAGCGGAAAAGTAGAGATAAATACATTTTTTTTTCTAAAAAAAAAGCTTTATATTCAGCTACCGTTATAAGACTCTCCCGCAAAAAGTTGTATATATGTATTAATTTATTTCAAACAAAGTGAAAATTATGAGTATCGCAACATATAAAATATATATATACGTTCTCAAACATTGTTCAAACGTTCATTCACCCGAAACGATGATAATAAATAAACATTATACCTACTTTTTTTTTAATATCTCGAGTATGTAATTTTATATATATATATGAGTAGACTTTCTCCATTTTATTTTATTATTAAATAACCTATAATGATAATAAAAATTTTTGCTGAAATCCGCGATGATGTCCGCGAGAGTTTATGATTGGTTTTCGTATAAATATACATTATAATATACCGCGCGCATATAATCATAAAAATTCTCTCTGATGAAAAAAAAACAGTTTGGGGTATAGCTGTATACTTTATGGTCTGTTTCTGATTAAAAACAGTAGCAATAAAATTGTAAGACATCAAACAAGTTCGTTAATATTCATTGGCAGAACGATTGCAGTGTAGAAGGAATGTTCTGTGCATGTATGTTTATTCTAATTGAGACTGCCCATAATCATGAGAGAGAGAGAGAGAGAGAGATACATATATACAAGCAGCAAAAGAGTGGGAAGCTAAGTAGTATTTTATTATTTATAAAATAAGGCAAGATTAATTTATCATGACAGCGATTCAGACTTTTAAGATATCATTAGGAAATTATCATTACGCAATTTTTTTTTCTACATATATACAAACATATGTATATGTAGATATGTAAACACTTTCATCGAAGAAAGTCTCAATATTCTTAGTTCTTTATAAATATAATATACTAATAAAAAAATAATAAGTTCACGGCAAAAAGAAGTATCTTATTTTAAGATTGGTAGCGTTTTCAAGACATCTTAAACGCATCTTACTTACTGATCTTAAAAACCCTACTAAGATACTTCTTTTTGCTGTGTTAATTAACTAAATTAATTTTCTAAAATTGACGAAATTACAATTGAGAATTTCTTGAATTTTGAAAAAAAAAATATTAAATTTCAAATTAAAATTATTAATGATTATTATATTATAATAATCAAAAGAGATGAAAATTATCAATTATTAGATTCGGGGAAAAAAACTGTGATTATTAAATTCACAGCTATTCATCATTTATCATCAAAACACATGATCCTGATATTTCTTTATATATTATTCATGATGAAATATTTAAACATGCGACTTGAGAACCTGTTCTTTAATACATATTAGAAAAAGAAGAAAAAAAAACTTGTCTCAGCTTTATCTATATAGTGAGTACTATTATCTCTCATCGGCACATATGAAAGTGATTAGCATCGATCAGTATTGTCTCAAGTGTCGTTAAAGAATGAATTTTGGTTCCAAGAAGATTTCATGCTCATTCATCGATGGACCAACGGGACTAATATATATATATAGTCCTGGTGGAAGACTTCTGAATAGGTGTCGACGAGCAGAAGGCCCTCGTTGGCCTTGAAAGAGCCTAGCGTGATTCTTTAAAATTTATACTTCTTTAATGTTCCGAGCGTCTCCACGCCCTCTTATATTCTCGAATATACATATATACACGCATCTCATCACAATTTCGCCGGTGGGAACCACCGTGAGTCAATAAATATATATATATATATAGTCTCCATCTCCTTAAAGTTGATTTTTTTTTATTTTGATTTTCAATTTTCTCTCTCTCTCTCTCTCTCTCTCTCTCTCTCTCTCTCTCTCTCTCTCTCTTTCTCTTTGTCTTTTTGTCAGGTTCAAGTCAGGCGCCATATGTACCCCGCCTATTCTAGACTCTCTTGAGCTCTTGTCTTCAAGTTGCGCCTCGCATCGCAGGCTTCAACTATAATTAAATCGTGCTCAACCGCGTTTACGCAATTTACGCCTAATTGCTCTTCAACGCGCACAGGAAAGGAGAATCAATGACGATCGGTCATTATCTGTTATTTAAGGCGAATAAAGAAAAAGTGTCTCACAACTCTTGTATATTGAGAATGAAATTGTCGGAATTTACAGCCTGTTAAATACATGTCTATACCAATTATTTTATTATTATAATTAAGTAATCTACAAATTTAATTATTTATTAATAATAATAATTTTGAGAAACATTTTTTTAACTTCATTTATACTTTAGTCCACTGACCAGGAAATCTTTGAATACCAAAAAATAAGCGGAAATTTAAAATGACCGGGAAAAACAGCAAATTTTACAATTTATTAGTTATATATAGTTTAATTCTGTATGTGTAATTAATTTAACTATTTTTTATGGAGTTAAAACTGAAACAACTACAAAATCTCATTCTACCAATTACATTCTTAGATACAACTTTTTAAATTTGCACAGGAAAAACAAAGTGTTATTTTAACATCAGAATTGGTGTTAAAATAAAACGGAACAAATTTTACCCTAAATCTGGGTTAAATCTTATGGGTTTTAGCGTGTATTTGTTAAAAATAGTATATTGTGCAACATCTGCAAAAAAAGCTATTTTATATGCTGTTTTCAAGAATAAATTTAAGGTTATGTTGCCTAATATGCCTGAAAGTGTGCAGAAAAGTGTACTTTGCTGCACACATTTTACTTTTCTCCACACTTTATCAGAATGCAGAAATCAACAACTTTGTGCTGCATTCACGTTAAAGTGTAAAGTAGCGTTTTTCTTGCAGGTGTTGCACAAAATAATTTTTTCTGGTGAGATTTTATTAATTTGGATTTTGACGGTCACGAGAGTTATATAGACAATTAAGATAATATGCGTGTAAGTAGAGTTGTGACATCTATAAATCAAAAAATAAAATTTTTGGCAAGGAATAAGTTCTCTTCTGTTTCTTGGAAATATATGAACCATATTGGAGGAATATATTGCGCAGTTTATTTCTTGTTTGGTATATATATATATAAACATTAAGTCTCAGTTTGCTTCTTAAGTGCCGATAAAAGATTGCGGCTTTCGAGCATCAGAAAACCCCACGTGCGTGGCTTTTAAACGGATAGTATATGCGGTGTACGTGTTAATGTGTAACAATGTAACCAGAGTAAATACCGCGGGCAACCAACGCCAACGCCGCGTTAATCGATCTCTTCTCTGCGGTTTGAACGACTTTCAGTTTACTCTCTTGTGGTATATTTAGTGCTGTGGTAAAACGTGATCTTGTCTTTATACAAACATGCACCCGTTTTCAGGGACAAACAGCTACTTTTACAAGTTATTTCTTCAATGTAAATAACATATAGCTATGGCACACTCTCAGTCACATGTGTATATATATTTAATTATATATGTATAGCTCTAAATTTTAAATACATTTCTCATTTATATTTGATAATTTTTTAAACCAACACTCTCAGACGAATATATGTGTACTCATATTAGTCTAGATCAAATAATTAATAGCACATTTTTTGAGGTCAATTTCTAAGTAAAGAATATGTGGTGTATATTAACTGTAAATTGTTATTCTAAATTTATTTTGTATACATTGAAAAAAGAGTTTGGTTATGACAACAAAACGTTTGGTTGGTATTTATAAGCCAATAATAATTTTTCTGTTAGGTCAATAAAATTTTGATTGTCCTTATCAAAAATTCTTTTTTTCTAATTTTGGTTTTGTTAACCAAAGTTTGATTGAGTCAATCAAAATATAGTTGAGGCTACAAAAAAATTTTGGTTGCTTATAAGCAAAACTAAACTCTCTTTTTAGTGAAGTTTCTATATAGAGTAAAAAAGTATTTGAGTTGATAACAAAACATTTTGGTTATAACTGTTACGTCTCAAATAGAGAAATATAACTAACGAAATAATATTTTATTTTATTTATGGCCGCTCGGTGATTCAGTGAATTCCTGTTTCATTTAAAGAGCATAAGGTTATGAGCTAAGGGTACAGCGAAAAAAGAGAATATTGATTTTTAATGACAACGTTACAAGTTTATTTAGACAAACATTTAGAGTTATAAAATTGATCTTTGAAAGAGAGTATCCTGAAGCAACCATTCTTGAAATAAGGAAATCAGCATTCTACTGCAACGAGGAATGTAAAGGTTACTACAAATTTTTACAAGGAGTTAGGAAGTATTTAGATAAAAGCATTACGACTTATCTTAAAAATTTAGATGTAAGATGTATGAAAAAGGACCACTGCTGTGTCCTAATTATGATAGAAACGTCTGGTACCAGATATATATATATAGTTTAAGAGCTCACAAGAAGGTTGACGGGCCTTGGTGATGACCACAGGTCCGGAGTTCAGTTGACCGTAATGAAACCCAAATAATTAAATTCTTCCAAAAAAAAGAAGAAAAGATGATTTTCAAATATTATGGGAAGTCAAAGTCTTGAATACTTGGATAAGCTCTTCTTGACGTAGAAATTTTTAACACTTGACATTGACACAGAGATTCTTCTACGTCGAACTTGAGTATACGAAATCGAGCAGAGTAACAGTACTTATATAAGTTTTCGTATATTAAGAAGACGTGCTGGTACCAAAATCTGAACTTGATGTTACGGTTTCGATGACAATTTCTGAACTGAACTCTCCTGAGAAAATGTAGACCTTTTATACAGGATTTTATAAAGAAGGTTGACGAATTCTCGGAAGTGGGTTGCATTTTTCACCTATTTCATTAACAGAGTTGACCATGTAATCGTTGCTTATTAGGGCGACTTCCCCTGTTGCTTTCCAATAAATTATGGTAATAAAGGAAATCATAAACATATTCTCTCAGCAAAACAACGCATGAACAGGCGATCTTTCGATGTTTAATTTTTTAAGTTCGGAGAAAATCCAAAAATAGAACAATAGTATCATGTTACAGGAAAGGTTTTATTTACCTAGTTTCGATACAATTTTAGGGTCAGTGTCAGAACATTATTTATTACAATGATAAGAATTATTTTATGAGATAGTAAATGCTCTTCCGGTACATTTATAATATATTTTAATAATACTGAACAAATTAGTAAGTCAGATTACTGTCGCGACTGTAGTATTGATCTTATACAGGACAAAATCAGGAAAAGATTCTGTTTCTAAACAATGAAGCTGTTATAACTATATATAGCTTATAACTATAGCGCTTTACCAATCCTATGCGTTTAGCAAAGTTACGGTGACGTGACATAACTTTGGTTATAAAATTTGTTTGTTACGCGTCAATAAAATTTTGTATCTTAACAAAAGTTTAATTGCGCCAAATAAAATTTGATTGGAACAACCAAAATTTTGTTGCTGGAACCAAAAATATTTTGCTGTCTAGTCAAATCTTTTTTCTCAGTGTCATGTTTTCAGATTTATAATGAGAATTAAAAATGAGAATGTATAATGTGTAACACTCTAAAATCAATTTCAATGAAAAATTTTTATATATGCGTAATTCTTTCAATAACATTTACGAGTTGAAGAAACATGAAAGAAGTGCGAATTTAAAAGTATATACAGGTGTATCAAGAATTTTAATTGCGATTGAAATAGTCGCAGGGAATGATAAATTTTATGAGAAGAGAAGATTTATGAAAACTGCGTCAAATATATATAGTATTTACATTGTACATACAGTATTGTATATACAGTGGCAGTATTAATTTAAGTTAGTGTATGTTGATGTATATATATATATACTATGCATATTATACAATACTGGGCGTGTAGAAAAGTAGATAACATTATATCGTTTTGCGGTGTTGAGAGTGTCGCCTACGCGTTTCTCTATGGACCATCCATTTGTATGCCGGGAACAACCGAAGCTGTTTGTTATCTATATCGCGCGGTGCCTAACCAAGGAAGCTGATATGCATATAACAGCTTCGAGTTTGCTCTCACGCCGTCGTTGGCGCAATTTTATGTCACTGTAGTATAAAACGGGTCCAAACACAAGCTCTCCTAGGTCCCCAGTTTTCAAATCGTCTTTTTAATGCAAAAACTTTTTTATGATCGGGAAACTTATCTTTTCTTTATATACCAGATTCTTTCTCTCTCTTCGTTTCTTGTATTTAATCAACTTTTCCTTTATATTCTCTCTTTCTCTCTCATCTTAGCTCCACTGTTTCTCTTTTCTTCCTCGCTCCTTATTTAGCTCCTTTTTGTCTTTAGTTTTCATTCTGAAGGAGTTTGTTTCAAGATTGTATATATAGTTTTTCCTGACAAGAAGGTATGATAAGTCAATTTGCTGAAGCTATACTTGGAGATAAAGTCGTCTCATTTTATTATAGAGAAAGAACAGTTCAGTACATGCACAGCTACACACTAAAATACTTTTCATTTCAAAATACAATATTTTGTTTCTAAAATTTGAGAGTGTATTTATTGATGACATATAAATTTGTTGAATTACACGGTGACATTGTTTTGAAAGTCTTTACAGTTTTCCGGATTTCCTATATAGAATTCCTCTATTACCTTAAATTCGAAAGCTAATGTTATATTATTCCAATTCTACTGAAAACTCCCTACAAGAACAATGTTTTTGTATAATTTTTTGATATTTGAACAAATAATAAATATATTTCTAGATTTGATATATAAAAGACAAATATTAAATACATAAATTTACAAAAAAAAGGCGCGCATGAAAACGACAATATGAATTTCAAAACTTATATGTTAAAAAAACAAAATTTGCATTACAGATTCAAAAGTTGAAACAATACACCTAAAAAAATCGTTATTTGTGTACACAATATCTCAAGGAAAATTGTCGTTTTCTTTTCTTCAATTCGAAACATATATAAATCTAAAGTTTTTTTTTTCCTTTGATCTTTCAACGTGAGTCAAAGGTACACCGGCTGGTTGGCATTATTCTTCGTATAAATGATCAGGATCGGCATCAGTCTTGCGATTGGTCGCGGTGGTATCGAATGCGGTGAGTGGCCGGAACGTTTTGTATTCCGCACGCCATTCGGTAGCAGCAGGTTACGTTACCAGTCGACGACGTTACTTGCTTCTCGTATATGTGTGTATAAACCTATATATAAATACAACATTGCAAGAGTGACATTTCAGGCGACATTCTATGCGCCTCACTGTGAGGCCAACATTCATCTTTGCTTGCGGATTCCGCACTCGTTATTTACTTCACGTTCATGAAAATGAAAAAGGCGGAGTCTTGTGCAAGTTCGCGAGGTGAAAGTCGCACCAAAGCTGGTATTATACACCTTCACGTGATGGTCCATATACTCTCAAGATGGCAATATCTTAAGGGAACTTGGGAGAGAGAAATAGTTCGACGGGTGGTACCACTTTCGTGGGAAATGTCGTGGATTATATTATATATATGGGGTTCAACTTTTTTAATTTATCTTGAAAAGAAAAATTAATCCAGATCAACAACAATTGCAAAGTTGTTTCATTCGAGAAATTCCCCCTTCTGCAAATATAATATATTATTCGTATATAGTTTTCGATTGAACATGTATATATATATATATAGTTTCTATCATTAGTCTTCTAATGACATTTTTATCTCTACCATACTGAACAAGAACTGGAACAAATAAAAAGCTGTTAGCGATGATAACTATTTATTATATTTCCCATGAATGTCTCTATGGAGGATCATATTATAGGTATTATATACACCTATATACATATATATATATATATTGAGTGGATATATAGAAAAGCAACATTTCCTGTTTACGGGAATTTTAATGTTTCAATGGAAACCTCGATTTCCTGTTTGATAGCAGGATTTTAAGGTTTATATGGAAAAGTCGATTTTTCTTGTTTGTTTGATATTTTTATAGGTTTCGTGAAAAAAGTTGATTGTTTAAATGCGTATGAATGTGGATTTGAAATTTATATTGTTGGATAATTTACTAATTTGACGCATTAGTGACTTTCTTTAAAATCTAAAATCCTCATTAAATCCACTCTCTAAATTTGAATCAATGACACTGCAGAGAGAAAAGATTGGTTGGAGTTACCATTTTTGAGATGACAATTTTTAGTTAGTAAACTATACCTTAAAAGAAAAAAAAAATTCTTCTTTAGTTGGTAAAAGGATATTAAAATTTTTTTTTCAAATGAAATAATCGTAAACGGTTGTACAGATCGTTTTTTATTATTTGAAGAGATGTATCCTGTTAAGTGCGCAAGCATATTTTTGAATCGTTTCAAGAAGGTGATTTTAAGACCGTTTATGACGATGAACCGGCCATAAGGTAGAGTGTATGTATATATATAGATATGCTTTGTGGGCAAAAGTACCGCATTGAAGGCAGTAAATACTGGTATCTGCTATCATAAAGTATAGCATTGGTTTTCTAGCGGGTACTCGCGCGCAGGGACGATAATAATTTATGTTTTGTGAATGCGTGCGGTGTGCGTGTTGACAGCTGAAACACGGCTCCTCAATGACTCCGATTGGTCGACATCGGCCGCCTTATATAGGGTGGATAGAACGCATGCGCACTCTCATACAACAGCGTCGTCGCTTGAGAATTGCAGCTATATCGTTGTTGCGTTGTTTACTCGCGCAACATCCATCAGCGTCCAATGTGCCGCTGTCAAACCACTGTAGCCCAGATGTCACTTATCCTTCTTTCCTCTCGATTCTTTACTTGTCATTTGTTTGTTTCTTTCAATACGTTCTCTATAGCGTCTTGTCTCTTTTTTATCTTTCTCTCTCTTTCTCTTTTAAGATTATTTTTTCCCCTTATCCTTTTACGCCAAAAAAAGTAAGATCAATTTTTATCATAAACTTTTTCTAATATGAAATTTAAAAAGTATTTTTGCACTTTAGTTGAAAATAATTTTTTTTTTAATTAGAAAAATGTCAAGTTGAATATTTTTTTTCGTAGTATTAAGAAATTAATAAGAAACAATTATATAGGGGACAAAACAGAATAAAAAACAATGAAATAATATATATATATATATATATATATATATATATATATAATTTCTCCAGTAACTGTTATCATTCGTTATCAATGTACCTCTTTTCACACTGTATATATTTCTGACAAATTTCTATTTTTACGAGACAGATATATATACAACTTCCGTTTTAATTTATATATAAATTAAAGAAGAGTTATACTCTGATAAAATATGTAATTCATTTTAGAAAAAAATAATTTTTTTTAATAGTTTTGGTGATGAAAATAAATTCTAAAATTTTTTCTAGTGACATTCGATTAAAAATATTTTTGTTGAATAATTCTATACATTTTATTTTGTGATTTAACAATTTAAATTGTTATATAAAACTGTAATGTCCACAACCTGTTTTTCATCACATGATGAGATGTTGACGGATTCACTGAATCGTTCAGTCGATACACGATTTTGTTTTGCTTTGCACATTGAGAAATCGCTGATCAAAAACGTGACTATATATTAGTACATAACAATAAGAGAAAAGTATGAGAAAACAATGAATGTTTTTCTTTTTGAATAAATTTGAAAATAATTTTTCTTTTTATTTTTAAATAAATTGTAAAATAAATTGAAATTTTATTTCGAAAATAGAATCTGAGGCAAAAAGTTGAGCACAAGTTTTTAAGTATTTTGCTGTAGAGTTAAAAAAAAATAATTATGCCATTTCCTTGCGATAAAGTCAAGTAAGCATTAAAAGACGTGTATCGCGTTTGAAGTGATGATGCTTCGTGCGGTTTATACGACTGCATAAATGCCCGCAAGTTATTTATCGACTTTCACGAAACTAGATAATGTATATATATATATATATAATGTTTTTTGTATATATAACAATGGAAGGAATGATGTCCTTGATCGTAAATGAAGTTATTACTTCCGCCGCGGTAATCCTTCAATGAAAAATAAAACATTGGGATTTCATCTTTTATTGTAAACATAATAATATATGATGAATTCCTCTATATGGAGGAAGAATTTATTAAAATATTTTATTTATTTATTTAAACCATACGGATATAAAAATTAGGATTGGTATAGGTACTAAAATAATTAAATAATTTATTTTTTTTCATTATTTGGTATTAGAGAAAGTGTAGAAGTAAATTTGGAAAATATATGGAGGATAATTGTTTTCAGCAGCCGGCGAATTCGCAGGAGCGTGGCAGCGGCTTGGGTTTGGGGTGTCAAGGTGGTCCAGTAGGGAGTACGGGGGTGGGGCCGGGAGCAGTTGATCAGGCCCGAGATTTGAGTCCATGTTTGCCAGCGTCTATGGGAGACGCTGCAAGACCCACAACTCTTCCGTCCAGTCCACCACCTCAGCAACCTTCGCCGTCGGTTCATCATCACGGACCTCATTCGAGAACGGCCTTACATCAAACACATTGTGGGACCAATAACAATTGTTACGATTCTACCACCCCCTACGATTCCAGGGATTACGGTTCTCCAGGAGGTACAAAATTATTTTTTCCATAAAATCTCTTCTTTGAGAATGTTACAAAATAAATTTAAATGAAATTAAATTTGAAAAAACTGCAAACGTAAACTTTTGATGATTTACAGGTACAACAGAGTATAGAAGTAGTGGAAATTACGAGCCCCCTAGTGACCTTACAATGCCACCGCATTCGCATCATCATCATCACCATCATCATCATTTTCACCATTCCGTCCATCAGCAAGATCAACAGTCCTCGGATCATCTTCAAGCAGTGCCAAAAATTGAACCACCTCCAACGCCTCCGGCACAACCGGAAGACATGTCGGGAGTGGTTTGTGCTGGATGTGGACTAAGGATATCGGACAGATTTTATCTTCAAGCTGTGGATAGAAGATGGCATGCCTCTTGCCTTCAGTGTTCTCATTGTCGACAAGGTTTGGATGGCGAGGTCACGTGTTTCAGTCGAGACGGAAACATTTACTGCAAGAAAGACTACTATCGGTGAGTTATATATTTTTTTACTTAATACGCTTTAACTATTGTATTATTCTTCGGACTCTCGCCAAACATATTTATAACAATGGCTTTCTCTCTCTCGACACGAGGTAGGAGGATTTAGATAGAAAATGATAAATTCTCCGGTTCTTTCCTTTTATTCTTCTTTTAAACCAAACACAAGAGAGTCTTTAAAGATTTTAACAGTTGCTTTTGTCTTTTGAGAATTGAATATAGGGCGGAGACAATGGGGCGGAAAAAAATAACATTGTAATCCATATATTTTTTTTTCTCTAAAAATATGCAGAAACAGTTTGAAGTTAAATTATGCAAATTGATATTATTGGAAAAAATTTTTTAAAATTTTAATTTTGTTCCCATAGATTTCGGTTTTAGGGAAAAAGGAAAACTTTCGGTATTACACAATTATTTTTTCACGCGATAGAAAACGCTGTTTATTTAAAAAAAAAAATGTTTAAAAACATAAATTTTTAGGAAGCATAAAAAGTGACCTTAATTAAAATTTTCCATGTCCAAAAGAAGAGTAAACGCGAGTTTTTCTCTGAAAAGAAATACAGAATATAGAAAATATACATTTGTTGGAATAAAATCTTGCGGTAAATGTTGTATACATAGTTTTAGTATAAAAAAAGTCTCCAAGTACCTACATAAATATACTCCATATAGTATATATAGCAAATAGTGAAGTGTGTCTTATCTAATTGGGAAGGTATTATAGTGCCTTTGAACACACATGCATTTAAACAAATCGTGGTGACGGCGCGGCGCTTATACACGAGTACCGCGGTTGTTTGACATTTATTTATTTAGATTCCCACTCCCTCTCTCGTTACCATTTAATTCACCGCGATATTCATTTCAATGTCGCGTTACAATTTTCCGCGAGCGTGAATAATGAAACGTGATTCAAATGATTACAATGTCATTCAATGTCACATTCGCCAATTTCTTTTCCAATACGTGGGTATATATATATATATATATATATATATATATATATATATATATATATTGTATTTTAATCTTGATTTGTACCTGAAAATTTAACTTGAAGTCTTCACTTTAATTTATAGGAGGAGAATCACAATGAGGCAGTAAACTATGGGGAAAGAATCTTATTTCACTTCTCAACTATAACGATTAAACTCTTATCTTTTGTAACGCGAATTTGTTTCCAATTTCAAGGGGATAATAAGACTATGAAATTAATCTCTATTTAAGTTAAATTGATTTTTTAAAACTTTTTCCATATTTAAAACTAAATGAATAAAAACATAAATATAGAAAAAGGAAAAAAAAGTCCCGTAAATATTTATTAGAATATTTTATTAAATTTCTGTATTTGTTTTTTTTTATTTAATAGTAATAATTAAAAGTAAATATTTAACAATAATTAAATATGCATTAATTAATTTAAATTATTATTGAAAAATTGCCTTTTTTGTAAAGTAATCCGACTAAAAGGACTTTTTTTTGTATCTTTTGTATCTCATTTTTTAAATAAAAATTAATAACTTTATTTTTCTAATTTCTGTTAGGTTATAATTTATTAAATTTAAATTTAATTATTTTAATAATTTTTTATTATTTTTATATTTATTGCTAAGAATATTAAAAAAGAAATTGTTGAATAATTTTTTTTATCTTGTTATGATGTAAGGAAAAATAGTTTTTTGAAAATTGAATTTGCCCTTCACTTATTTTAAAATTATACTGAACATATATATATATATAGATATGTTCGGGTGAACTTTTCTCTTTGGTAATGGAGTCACTTAACTAAATAGATATAACTGCTTCTAATTTTCTCGATTACATTCAATTGTTGTTATGTAATCTGTCTTTTACTGAAATTCACTTTTCCATGTTCAAGGTACTTTAAATTTTATTTAATAACAAAAATATTGAATTTCCTGTTATTGAAAAAGAAGTATATTATATATTCTTAAATAAGGTTTTACTATATTTAAAAAAAACATGTGCTGTATGTTCCAAGGATTGAAATAATTTCTTTGGACTATCAATTTTTTAAAAATTACTACAGCAATTAAAAATAACAAAGTACAGTAAATATTAATTAAATTATTAATTTATTTTTCGACATATAAAGCCATATTTTGTAACAAAATTTTAAATTAGAAAGTAGGAAAGAAATTTCAATATTAGAATTTAGTTAATCCCTTCACACACATATGGGACATTTACATCCAACCTAAAAAAATTTCAATATCTTCAAACAAAATTAATATTTTTCATTTAACTTGAGTTCATTTTCTTGAGAAAGGACAGAGCTTTAAAAATATGTGGATCATGTTATGCCTAAAATTTCCTATTGTTTAAAAAAAAACCCCAAAAAACCACAAAATAACAAGTTTCGGGCGAATCTAAACGAGTTTTAAATTTTTGTCCGACATATTGGATCCGCCATTTTGAATTTTTGGAACCTAACTCCGGATTCGTAATCAGCGACCCTAAAAACCCCCGAGTAACAAGTTTCGGGCGAATTCTACCGATTTTTTAATTTTTGTTTGCCATATTGGATCCGCCATTTTGAATTTTTGAAAACCAACACCGGATTCATAATCAGTGACTCCAAAAACTATAAAAACCAATTTAGTTTTCTTCTTTTCATTTCTCAGTTTGGCCTGGGTGTGAAAATGTTAAATTAAAATACTTATGAAAATTCGGTTTAATAAAAAAGTTTATATACAATTGTGTTAAATATAGAAAATAGAAAAAAAATTCCAAATGTACATTGTGTATGAGGAATATTCATGTGTATAAAAACGAAAAATAGACGCAGATATAATATGTATGTGAATGGAAAAAAAGTAAAATATAATTGGAAGAAAGAGACGTTGGCAGAAATAGAAAAAAATTGTCAGAAGACGACTTCTCTCTAATCCGTCTTTCATCTTCCCGCGACTCTCGAGTTGGAAAAAGTATATAGTTAAAAAAAAAATTGTGCGTTATTGTAATTTAAATTGTAGGCCTCCTTTGTGTTTACTGTTTATATTCGTAATCAGAGAGTTTTTCCGAGACCGAGAGTGTCTGTCGTTCAAATTCCCTTGTGTTCTTTTGATCGAGTAAAATTCCCATACGTGTATATTATAAGTGTTATATATATATAGTGTTGTGTACCAATACGCTGCTTTGCGGCTTTTAATAAGAATTCTCTCACGTTCAACCTCTACAGTAAATTCCATTCCTGGAAACAATTGTCCTGGCTAGTAGAAATACGCGGAAATCACCTGTCTTGCCATGTTCCGCTCGTCGTAAGCTACAAATCCTGATTAAAGGGATTGCCGCCTCCTTTTAGTGACACGGTTTCAAGTTGAGCTTTTCGTACCCCGCTCTAACACCGTGCGCGCACACACAAACACAAATGCGATTCCCATCTCGCCAATATATATAATCCTCTATTTTTATCCCTTTAGCTTTTCACCGTTTCATATCTATATACATCATAGAGACAAGTTTTTCAAGTGTTTTTTCTGACACTGTTGAAGAATGACAACAATTGTTATGTTTCAAGTATAGATAATAATCACTCTGTTTTGGTCAAGTGATTGTTGAGATCTTTGAATAACATAATGTTATAATACTTACGATGGTAATCATTATATTCTTTGTATAATCTTTTACTGCAATGTTAATACCGTTCAAAATCCCCTTCAGTTGATTGTATCTTTATTTTCTTTTATTTTCCGCTTCTGTTTCGAAAGCGAGAAGAAAATTTCACTTTCACACAATGGATTTTGCTCTCTTAAAGTTGACAAAAATTCTCGAGTGTCTTGAGAATTTTTTTTCTTCTATAGAAAAAAAAAAAAACTTTAAAAAGTTCATTTTTATAAAATAGGAACAATTAAAAATTTTCTTTAATGGTTTTACAATAATTAATTAATTATTATTGCATTTGTTCGTTCAGAACTTGCAGAACATTTCGAATCAAAAATCCTTTTTTTGTGGATTAAATTTAATTTAATATTTGGATTATTATTATTATTATTTACTGAAAATTTGAATGATTTTTTTAAAATTTAATTTAATTTTCAGTGAAAAATAATTGAATTTTACTAAAAGTGAAAGACGAACTCGATTACGATTTACATAATTAACCCCAAGCTTTTTTATCTTTCTTATTGATTCTAATTGTCATACAAACAGTTTATACATTATTTCTCAATGCTTTAAGAAATATCGAGAGCAAAATATTTACAATATATTTTTGATACAATAGAACTTCATGGAATAATTTATATTGTCAAATAAAGAATGTTTACCTACAAAATTAAATATATTCAACGTAAATAAGGATTGAAACATTAAATATCTGTATTAAATATAACATATATATTTAGAAAATATATAATATTTGTATTTTATCGGCTTTGGGAAAATTATGATTTCTGCCATGTGTTAATTTTTACAAATTCAAATTTAAAAAATAGAAGAAAGTAAATTTTGTGAAAAATGCAATGCAACAGAAAAAGTGAAGTAATTGTTGTGAAATCGATCATTAATTATTTGTACAATATTGGCGTTCATGGCTAAAAGGAGAAAGAGGTTCAGAAGGTGTGGAGGTACAGTTGGTAGTATATAGAGAGAGGGGATTTGGAGGTTTTTAGAGGGACCGGAAAGTGAAGGAGAAAGGCCCCACACGGTGGTATTTTAGCGTATTCCCTTTAGCCCTTTCTTCCCCACCTTTAGAACCCTTTACACACGGATCTTCCGTTTCGTATATATAGACTAGCCTCGTCCACGGACTAATGGTCACGACTCGGCCATTTACCTCCGGCGAAGCGTCGATTCTTGATAAGTAAATCACCGCCGATCTACACTTCACGAGCGACGGATGATACCTATACGTATACATGCACGCGCAGTCCCTTATACATACGGACATACGTCCTCACCAAGATCAATCCTTTCCGCACGCCTCGCTCGCCAAGATGCCGTTTTCAATTCCAATTAAGGATTCGTTCCTTCGTCTCATGTATAAGTTTATATATATATATATATATATATATAGGTATACGAATCTCTCCTATATTCTTACAGAATTTGCGAAAATGCCCCTTTTATTGACATGTGTGTATGTGTATGTGAATTTTTACCAAGTCAAGTCACGTTATCGATGTCAATCGAATCGACACGGTTTGCGTAGATCGAGATGCCCGCTTTTATATATATTGACGAGACACTTGAAAAATGGCCATTTTCTCGCCAAAGTCAATTTGAAATTGCCGCCATGTAAAAATGTTAAACCGCCTTTTATATATAATGGTATTCCTATATGTATACCAGTGAAAATTTATCGATTTCAAACATTATGAGATTGAGGGAATGATGCAACTTTCTATATATCTTGAGAAAAAGTGAGAATAAGACAGTATACGGTATTTGGGTGATTAGAAAAAAAAACAGGTTTTTCTTTATTTCTCTTTTTCAAGTTTTTTCATTCCTAAGCTGCGCGAAAATAAATAGTTTCAAGTAGTGACATTAAAAATTAGTGGTTTTTGCCATATGAGTGGAAGAAATTATTCGTTGCTTTAATTATTTGATTATAGTTGAGAAAAAGGTTTTAGATTTATAAACATGTATTTAAAGATTTATTATACAAACAGATTTTGTTGATTTTGAATATTGGTATTGAAAAGTAAAAAAAAAAAAAATTTTTTTTTGTTGACTCAACAAAATTTTGATTGTCTCAATCAAAACTTTGGTTGACACAAACAAAATTAGAATTTTTATTCTTTTAACTAAAGTTTGGGTGGGATAATTGTCCAAACCTGAAATACGTTTTTATCACTTTTTATGTTATTTCATTATTATTATTATTATATTTTTCTGGTTTATTATAATGTAAAAATCATTTTGGAAATAAAATTGGTAAAGTTAAATTTAAAATTTTGACATTCGAAA
Source organism: Leptopilina boulardi (assembly GCF_019393585.1). NCBI lineage: Eukaryota > Metazoa > Arthropoda > Insecta > Hymenoptera > Figitidae > Leptopilina > Leptopilina boulardi. Next base: position 789,871 of record NW_026137923.1, on the reverse strand, counting down.
GGATTCTCGTCGTAAATGTTCAAAAATTCTGAAATACATTTAGGGGAGACCGAGGAGGAAAGTAACAAAAATCAGTTTTTTTATGCTAGCATTAAAAATATTTGTCGGATAAATTTGTCCAATATATTAAATGAAAGCTTGGACATTCACCTTTTAAATAAAATTTGAATTAAACATTTATAATAAATTGACAGTTCACAGTATAACTTTTACGCAAGCTCTTCATCTGTTACTTTCCTCCTCACCCCCGAGGAGGAAAGTAACAAGCTCCTAGGAGGAAAGTAACAATATAAAATTATGTAAAATTCTTTAGACTAATGACTATTATTAATTAGAAATATTTTTATTAGGAACACATAAAAGTTTAAGTACACTTTATACTTATTTGGCACATATATGGGACATATTTAGCACATATATCGAACATTTTATGAATTTAGCTCATTTTTTTTCTTAAAGATATTTTATGATTACCTAGATCACAGGTTTTTCTTAAATAAATCTCTGTTATTCGTAAAATTAAATACGATTTGCTTCAATCATTAATTAAAACATGGACAATATCGACAACAGGAGAAAAGTAGCGTGTTACTTTCCTCCTCGGTCGATTTTTTCTTGTATGTCAACAAAAAAGTTAAAACTACACAACTGTTAAATTGTTTGTTTAAGCACAACTTAAAGACAGATAATAAGGCTACAAAATAACGAAAGGCACATTTTGAAAAACAATAAAATTTAAGAAATACGAGAATTTGAAAATTTGAACGAAAACTTACTTTTGACGTTTTTTCTGCACGTCACACCGGAATCAGACCTAACCTTTCCTGTCAGGCTCGGACACACTATGGAGGAGGAAGGGGGAACAGTGCCGACTAAAAATATGTTTGAACCATGTCTATCCGATAATTTGTTTAAAAGTTATAAGCTTTGTTACTTTCCTCCTCTGTTACTTTCCTCCTCGGTCTCCCCTACCAGATGCGTGTGTGTATTTATAAATAAATATATGCAAAATATGAAAACTGTAAATATAAAAGGTGTTGAAAATTTACGAGAGTCATCAAGAGATACAATTTTCTGCTTTACATTTTCAATTATTATTCAATGCAATTTTATTGACATTTTAATCGTGTCACAAACAAAATATATATGACACATTTCTTTTTATTAAACTTTAAATTTATATTATACCAAGAGATGAGTTGAACTTTACACGTCGTTGAATTGTCATAAAAATATATGTCCAACTTTTCACGACACAATAAATCATATGCGTCTCTTTTTATGATAATGAGATGATGAACATTTATTTCTATATATTCAATTTTATGGTAACATTTTTTTTTTTTTATGAATTTGTAATCATTTTTATAATCAGTTTTGATTTCTTTGGTTGTATTTGAAAAATCAAAAAAAAAGGGGATGAAGGGACATCAGTGAAAGTTTTCGAGATCAATTGAAGGACTTTTAAGATAAAGATGAAGGATTCACTCGATAATGAAGACACGTGTCGTGAGAGCGAGAAAAGAATAGATGAGCTTGAGACACCAATAGAAGTCAAAGATCAGAGTATACAGATATCTGAGAGACATCTTATAAAGATATACTCTCACGCACACATTCATTCATTATAACAAACTATCAAGTCCTTGCATTATTCATCAGTTCTACTTTGAGATAATTAAGCCCTTAGTTGAACAAAAAATTAAAAAAAAAAAAAAGAAATGTTAAAAGAAATCTTTCATTTGCAATTATTTTACTCTATCGAAAATTTTTATTTCTTTCGTATGTCTATATACTTTAAATTTAAATCAGTGAATCTCTCACGATGTGATATTTACTGTGAATAAATCAATAATGTTAAAATCAAAGATCGTTAGTAATCACTGAATTTTCACTGATTCGGATAGTTTTAGAGAGTGTGTCAATTATTGTTTTATACGCTTCAAGTAAAAAAGAAAAAAAAAAAATTGCGGACGTTCACAACATAATTTTTATCTAAAGTCTTTATTTTTTTTCCCCTCCTTTGCATGTGCGCGATCTGTTTGCCTTTATAGTAACTTGTCCGTCTGTTATTAGGTAGGGACATCGCGTGAGCGTCCGTTAAATGAGTAAAATCTACATGAGTATACAACACTAAAACACAACATACTCCTTGTTTCATATCTTATTGCATGTCGTGGAAGTTACGACTCAATAAAAGTTACGTTGCATCTACCCCACTAAAGGAAATTTCTATATCTTGCAAATTTTTCATATATATATATATATATGTATCAAGACATATATCTGACACTATAAATTCATTCGAATAAAGACGACACATATATACAAAATATATCTTATTAATATATAATATCCCAATGGGAAAAATACCATTGGCGTATTAATGGCCCAATAATGGGAGCCAGGGATGCCAATATAATTCCAATAATGGCACCCAATAATGGACCATTATTGGTAAAGTCATGGGCTGTCCACGCCGATGCCAACACTGAAAAAAAAGTTCTGGTTAAAGTTACTAGATGCGTTTGGTTAAAAAATTTCTAGTTATTTTAACAAGAAAATATAGTTAAAAAGACTAAACAGTTCTAGTTAAATAAGTATGGTTAAATTATTCTGGTTAAAATAATTCTGGTTAAAAACGCGCGTTCGCGGACACTGCATAGCGTCTGTTGTTCTTTTTCGAATAGTTTATCGTGCGGATCGCAAGAATGGATGAAAAAGTTAACCAAGCTCTGGAAAATTGGGGTTTGGGAGAATTAAAAGATCTGTTTAAAGGTTGGTTAATTAATTTTATAATATAAGTGAAAAAATTGTTGACGAACGGCAAACCCGTTCGTGTGGAAAATAGTTTGAAGGTTATGTTGAAAACGTGCTCGACACGTTTTATCAGAATTTTAGTTCTGAATAATCATATTTAAATAAACATTATTAAGAGAATTGCAGTGTAAAGGTGTTATTGTTTGATTGCATTTATATGTACATAATACAAATTTTTTTAATTCATATTTTATAATATTTTATAATATAATATAATAATAATAAATTTAATTAATTCTCGGATTAACTAGAATTTCTGGTAAGATCAACCAGAAATTTTTTTACCAAAAATTTTTAACTAGAAAAATTCTAGTAAGATTAACTTGAAATTCTGGTAAAATTAACCAGAATTTTTTAACCAAATTTTCTAGTACTTTTAACCAGAAAAAGTAGTAAGGGTATATATAACTTTTTATTCTGGTTAGATTAACCAGAATTCTGGTTATTTTAACCAGACTTTTTTTCCAGTGAATGATTGGCAACCATCATTGGCAAATTATTGGCAACCAATAATTATCCAATATTAAAAATTTTAATAATAATTTAAAAAATCAATAATTTAAAAAAAAATTTATATTTTTATTATTTTTTAATAGTTATTATTATTATTATTTTATTTTTAATAATTAAATTAAAATAAAAAAATGGTCATCAAAGTATTAGTGAAACTATTTCTTCCAAAAAAGAGTTTGTCTCAAATCCAATTAATAGGAGAGATATCGGGCAGAAAAAAATTTCGACGAGAAAAAAATTTTAGATCACTGCTTATATACCAATCAAGTGGCATCTCAACTGCGAGAAACAGTGATGTTCGCCCTCCCTTTGCGGCGTTGAGTGAACTAAAGTCGGCTCTACAATGAACGTGTACGTGAACGCGACGTGCTGACATCACAATGTTAAGTCGCCTCTACAATGAACGTGTACGTGAACGCGACGTGCTGACGTCACAATGTTAATCAAATGGGTGACGTCAGCACGTCGCGTTCACGTACACGTACATTGTAGAACCGACTTAAAGTCCAGAGCTGAGCCATCAGCGCAGCGCGGGAACATTTGAAAAATTTGATTTTATTAGATATTTTATTTTATTTTAAATATGACAAATAATTAACTTAATAAATAATTAATGTCATTAATAATTATTAATGACATAATGTCATACTTAATAATTCGTTAATTATTATAAAATAAAATATCTAATAAAATCAAATTTTTTAAATGTTCCCGCGCTGCGCTGATGGCTCAGCTCTAGACTTTAGTTTGCTCAACGCCACAAGGAGGGCGAACATCATAACTGTTTCTCGCAGTTGAGGTGCCATTAGATTGGTATATAAGCAGTGATCGAAAATTTTTTTCTTGTCGAAATTTTTTTCTGCCCGATGTCTCTCCTATTAATTGGATTTGAGACAAACTCTTTTTTGGAAGAAATGATTTCACTAATACTTTGATGACCATTTTTTTATTTTAATTTAATTATTAAAAATAAAATAATAATAATAATAACTATTAAAAAATAATGAAAATAAAAATTTTATTTTTAAATTATTGATTTTTTAAAATTATTATTAAAATTTTTAATATTGGCTAATTATTGGTTGCCAATAATTTGCCAATGATGGTTGCCAATCATTGGCATCGGCGTGGACAGCCCATGACTTTACCAATAATGGTCCATTATTGGGTGCCAATGGTTTTTTCATTGGCTCCCATCATTGGGCCAATTAATACGCCAATGGTTACTCGTGGCAGTTTCCCATTGGGATACGAAGAAAAAATTCATATATATATATGGGACGTTCTTTGTCAACCGGACCACCCCATCTCTCCATAATTGGTTTAATTTAAAAAAATTTTATCATATTGGAAAAATTAGCTTGGAATGTCTACTTTTTAATCCCGTTGGGCGCTTTTTGAAATTCAAAATGGCGACTTAAATATGGCGCCTAAACCACATAAAAAACACAAAAAATCCACTAATATGATCTATATTATTGTTTAAAGCTTCACATATGACGATAAAAATAACCACAACATAATTTACTTACAAACTGATAACGTATCTCCATTCAAAATTCAAAAATTCAAAATGGCGGATTAAATATGGCGGATAAAATTAAAAATTGAGCTAGACTCGTGAAAATTACTACTTAGGGGTTTTCGAGGTCGCTGATTACGAATCCGGTGTTAGTTTTCAAAAATTCAAAATGGCGGATCCAATATGGCGGACAAAAATTTAAAAATTGTTTAGATTCGACTGAAACTTGTTACTCGGGGGTTTTTGGGGTCGCTGATTACGAATCCGTTGTTAGTTTTCAAAAATTCAAAATGGCGGATTCAATATGGCGGACAAAAATTGAAAGTCGTGTAGATTTGATTGAAACTTGTTACACGGGGGTTTTTGGGGTCGCTGATGACGAATCCGGTGTTAGTTTTCAAAAATTCAAAATGGCGGATCCAATATGTCGGAAAAAAAAATTAAAAATCGTGTAGATTCGATTGAAACTTGTTACACGGGGGTTTTTGGGGTCGCTGATTACGAATCCGGTATTAGTTTCCAAAAATTCAAAATGTCAGATCCAATATGATGGACAAAAATTAAAAAATCGTTTAGATTCGCCTGAAACTTGTTACTCGGGTGTTTTCGGGGTCACTGAATTCGAATCTGCGGTTACTTTTTAAAAATTCTAAATGGCTGACCACAAATCCAAAAAATTGAGCTAAACTCGTTAAAATGTCTACCTAAGGGTTTTTCAGGACAATCTTTACGAATTCATCGTTACTTTTTAAAAAATCAAATTGTGAATATAAAATGGTGGACCAACATATAAAAAATTGATCTAACTTTTTTATATTGAACGTAAAAAGGTGCCATTTGAACTTATCAAATACAACGCCAGATAACTTTTTATGGAAATTACGTGAGGATTATTTAATTAATAATCACAAGACTAGCTTAATTTTTTAATTCTATCTGCCATTTTGAATTTTAAATAGAGATTTGTCATCAACCATTTAAAAATTTTTTAAAACTGACATCGGATTTGTAATCAGCGACCAAAAAAACCCCTATGTAGACATTTTTACGAAATTAGCTACATTTTTTAAATTTTTGTCCGCCATATTGGATCCGCCATTTTGAATTTTTGAAAACTAACACCGGATTCGTAATCAGCGACCTCGAAAACCCCCAAGTAGTAATTTTCACGAGTCTAGCTCAATTTTTAATTTTATCCGCCATATTTAATCCGCCATTTTGAATTTTTGAATTTTGAATGGAGATACGTTATCAGTTTGTAAGTAAATTATGTTGTGGTTATTTTTATCGTCATATGTGAAGCTTTAAACAATAATATAGATCATATTAGTGGATTTTTTGTGTTTTTTATGTGGTTTAGGCGCCATATTTAAGTCGCCATTTTGAATTTCAAAAAGCGCCCAACGGGATTAAAAAGTAGACATTCCAAGCTAATTTTTCCAATATGATAAAATTTTTTTAAATTAAACCAATTATGGAGAGATGGGGTGGTCCGGTTGACAAAGAACGTCCCATATATATGTTTATCTTATCTATTTCCTTAAGAAACACATTTTTTTTTCTAATTGCAATTTAATATAATTACAAAATTGTTCTTTTTTTCTCTTTTATTTTAAGATTTTGTATACAGATGTATAATATACGTCATGCTTAAAGCTTACAACTTTGAGAGTGGAATTAACACGTCCCTCTTACAAAACCGATGCACGGGCTTGTCTTCGTTGTAGGTATATAGATATCTCGTCACTTTGCGTGTCTTTTCTGGTCGCCCGAGTGGTTCCGTCATAAAAATTGCTTGCGCGTAAATAAGGAGATCGTTATTTTGTACAACGCGCGCGAGCTTCCTGGATCGCTCCATTTTCTTTATTATCAACACACAACAATATATATATATATATATATATATATATATATATATATATATATATATATATATATATATATATATAACACGGAGTGACCAAACAGCAATCAAGGTGTGTCAACATTTTCGCAATTGAAATGAATTCACATTTATCATTCTCAATCAAATCTTGATTAAAAATGTCTTTTTTAGTATTGTATACTAATGGTGTACTAATTCTTCTTTGCAGTGGTAAATTTGTTTTTTTTTCAATTTTGTTTCTCTAAATAAAAATTTAGAATGTTTTCAAGTATTTGTAATTGTCTTACGTCATTGCGTTCTGTTATCAAGTGCGGTTACGATTAAACAAACCTGATGTCCTCTATGTCATTATGATCTACATCTGTCCAGTAAATAAAAATAAAAATTAATTTTTAAATGTTGAAGTTTTTGAAAGAATTTTAATTATAATAAACAGGTACAATTAAAATTTTTTGTACCCTACCAAAAATTGGCAGAATTCACTATATTGACGCAGTGCTGGGTATCATAGTACTGCGCCGGTAATCAATTTTTTATGACTTTCGTTTGACAAGAATCAATAGAATTATTATAAGTGAATAATTCGAACAAATCGATTTTAAAATGCTTCATTGGAGTTGAATTATCAAGTAATCACATTTATTGCATTATATAGTTGAGAGGGTTATAGATAATGTATATATATACGAATAGTTTTAAAACAAAACTATTATTGGTTTATAATAGTTTACCCGATGTATGGTAATAGAATTTTACGAGCAAACACTGATATGTAATAAGATAAATATCTGTATTATTTATATATATTATAAGTTAAATATAATGCATTTTATACACGACCACCCCTTTCGGGGGGGGGGGAAGGAGGGGATATATAGCAACGTGTGTTTTACTTCTGAATCACTTGTTGCACATATTGGCTGCACTTACTCCGAATGCATGCGCTTATCCCGATTTATCTTAATTGAATGCTTAAACGTTCGTTCCACTTGCAATACGGTTGCGACCAGTCGCCAATCAATGATTTCATCGACCTTTCAGTAGCGCAAGGAAGCTCTAAACATTATATATAAAACGAGCGTGACTTGACAAACGGTAGCAAACCGTTTCTTCCCTATTTGAATAATACAAATTAGGGTTTAATTCTTCTTCAATTTAAATTTTATACAATATGATTATTGTATACGATTGGATTTGTTTTTTATTATTTAATTTACATTGATTTATATAAAAACAGAAATATTTTATCAATTTTTGTTGAAAAAATTTCCATTTTATTTAAGAAAAATATAAATATTTATTTCATCTAAATAAACATTTAGTTTATTTTTAATAGATAATTTCTCATCTTAAAATTTAATGAAGAAAATCAAAATTGTATTCACTTTTTGTTAAATTGGTATTTTGTTTGTTAACGAGAGATGAGAGCGCGTGTATTCATCAATGTATAATCTGTACACTGTAAAAAGAAAGTACTAAAATAGTATCGATTTTAAGTATCAAAATAGAACCAAATAATAATTTAATACCTAAAGTAGGTATTAAATTAATACCTTTCGTTTTACAGTGTATACATCAAAGGTGACATACCTATATATCTTTTAATAAATGGATTAAGAAATAAATACGAGCATTAACAGGATCGCATAATTCCATGTAGACTTAGTCTTTGATAGATTTCATACTAGGAAAATGTATGTATGTATGTATATATATGTTTAGGTATACAAAGATAATCGTCAATCGAGTGAACTAATATCCTCTCTAAATCCTCACTTTAAATTACAAGACGAGAAATATATATAAAATAATGGACTGTAGTTTACATTATTTATATATATAATAGGTAGCCTAATTGACTTTTATTTTAACGCATAAAGTTTTTCTGATTTTTTTTTTTTAATTCAATAACTTGCTGTACGACCATATTTTTCTCTTCCCTGTAATACGAAAATTTATGTTTTATTTCTCCAAAAAATTTATTTCCAATTTTTTAAACTTCATTTGTTGAAAAACTGTGACGAAAAGTGCGCAGGGACACAGAAACCATGTGTGTGTGTGTGTTCAAAAAATACATGTATGTGTAATATTTCAAGAATTATTTAAATAGAATTTATTTAACCGATAATCCAAGCATGGCATCAGACCATTCATTAATAAAACAGTAAAGACGTCTATAATTTGAGAAGAAAATTAATTATATATATATATATATTGAAACTTTAAAAAGTATATTTCAATTAAACATGACACGGAAGTCACAAGAATGAGACGATTTTATGATAAATTGTGTGTTGTTGTTTTTCTGACAGTATATATTATATACTTTTTAATCATCTTGTCGACAAACGTTAGCATCAAAAAATGGCGTCCACCATGATGTTGTGCAATGAATGTATATATGTCTCCTCTCCACAGCAGACCGATACCACATTTGCCATCTGCAAAAAGGTGCACGATAAATTATGCATGTCCAGTGAGGCAGCAAGTGCGTACGCGTTGTGTCGTCCCACGTGACACATACACACATATATATATATATGAGAGGTTCTCTCAATAAATAACGAGTGCATGGCGGTCCGATTTCGAGTTCCTCTTGAATGCAATGGTTTTCAACGCGACTACCGCCGATTTAAAACCAAACGCCTCGCTAAAATTTCATCTCTTTGGACTTGCCCAATTGCGCCATTCGAAATCGGTATAAATTTCACTTTACCGCCTTTCCTTCTGTACGTGAAGATATTAAATATATATCACGATCTTTCATCAGATACATTAATATTCATTGATTAATAAATTGAGTATAATCGATACTAAATAAATATTTACTGAAAAAACGAAAGATAATAATTTAATACCTACTTTGTACTAAATTGTCATTTGATTCTATTTTGATATATCTATAAAATCGGTACTGTTTTAGTACTTTATATTAATATAAATGTAATATAATATTAATTTTTGAAACAAAAAGTCTTTCATTGTGTTGCCATTGGCTTAATTTTTACGATTTATTAACAAAAATTTTATAACTTACTTATTTTATAGTGTACTTTAAGGTAACTAAAAGCCTGGCTACACTGAGAGCCAACCAGGAGCATTAAATTTGATGATCAGGCGTATTAAACGAGTAGATTAGATTCGCGTCTGCGCAGAATGTTTGTGTATATCTGCGACCAATGTTGCGATAGGGACAGGTTAGAAAAGGCGACCACGTGGTCGCCAAAGTCAGTGAACTTTTCTAACCTGTCAGTATCATGTGTACACAAACATTCTGCGCAGACGCGAATAAAATCTACTCGTTTAATACGCCTGAGCATCAAATTTAACACTCCTGATTGACTGTCGGTGTAGCCAGGGTCAAATAAAATAATTTATTTATTATATAAAAAAAATTATACAAAGACTCACATTTTTTGACCCATGAAACCCCTTAATGATACTGAAATTTTTCTTGACCAATTCAGAAGTCCTCATATATGAATCCTTTATTTTGAAACAGCACGTCTAACTTAAATTTATTATCCAATATGGAAAAAAATACTATACAAGCAACAAATGAAAAAAAAAGAAAAGAGAAAGATAATGTACATAATGAATTGAGCAAAATATATATTAGATAAAGTGTCTACGCACCTAATTGTCATCATTGATTAAATGACTCAGAAAAGAAAAGTTGGTCCATAAATCATGACATTGGTGCGAGGAAACATGAAACATATATGTATATATAAAAGAAGGATGTTTGTTGGGAGTATTACATCGAGAAATATATATGAACGTTGACGACCTTGGTAGGCCAAGAACGGTTAGTAAACATAAGACTGGGTAATAAACGCAGTGCGACTCATAGCGGGGCGCCATTGTCGGACGAATCTGATAGTGGTGCGAGAATCACGGGCGGTTACTGCTATCATGACTATGTCTTCCATTTAACCTCGCGATGATACATGGAGTATCGCGTGTACAGGTGAAGTGGATACAAATACGATCGTCTCTTCTATCTCACACATGAGATCTACTATATCTCATCGCGAAATATAAATGGTCACCACATCGATTCTCGTTGAAGGTATATCTGTAATACATGCAGAAATTGAAAGAATAATTTTGAAAAATTTCCTCCTCTTGGGGGATCGAACCCAGAACCCTTGGGACTCGAGCCATGTATTTTAACCAGACAGCTACATTGACTTACAGATCTTTTACCATAATACTTATTCTTGAATTAGGACTGAACTATATTTTCTGTATGTAAATATTTTATGTTGTCAAATAGTATTTTACTAATTTTATATTATTGAATCGTTTATTTGTTTAATGCAAAACTTTATAAAAATGATTGGTATACTAAATTGCAATATATGTATACGTCAACACACTGAATTATATGCACAATTTTTAATTTGTTTTGTTTTCAATACTCATAAAAAAAATAATATAGCGGAACACAAAAATTATTATTAATTTAATTCCAGTTTGAAATGCTTTTCTGACTGAGAATTATAAATATATATGAATTATATACGCATGTATGCATGTGATATATATCTGTAATATCTGTATTAATTTTGTGGCAATGTTGTCATCGAGTAATTAAATGTTCTAGACTATAAATTTTGAGTCTTATCGGAAGAATCTGGTGGAGGGAAATTGGTTTTCTTTTATTTTGTGTTGTTGCAATTGCTATGGATATGTATATCTACACTCTAAATCTGAATCAGTGAAAATTTCTATTAATTCAAATCAGTGGCTCAGTTTTCTTTAATTCACCAGTGGAATTTCACTGGGAATCAGTAAAAACCACTGATTCTCAGTGAAATTCCACTGATGAATTAAAGAAAACTGAGCCACTGATTTGAATTCAGTGAAATTTTCACTGATTCAGATTTAGAGTGTATAGAAGCAAGCGCATAAGTTCTTCCGAAGGCTCCCTCATTTCTTTCTGATATAAGTCGCAAATGTAGCTGACAAGCATATAAGAAAACTTGCATCAAGCTGGCAACTGCCAGCCAGGGAAACAGGGTCTGAGAAATACTGCGACAACGGAGTTGCTACCGATGATGCATGTTTCAGTCTTTTACAGTATTATATTACTCTCTCTTTTAAGAAACACACTTCACAAAAAAAATATTTTTTAATTACTACTGTAGGATATATTTATTTGTACCCGTAAAAAAAAGATTTATCTGAACAGCGAAAGGTTTCACTAGAACAGGAAAAGTTTTAATATATGATTGCAGTTCAATCTTTCACTATCACAGTTAACTTGAAGGTATCAAATTGATACTAAAATTTGTATAAAATTGTTGAGATGCAATATTTTTCTTAAAATTTTCCAAATATTTAACTCTGAAAATTATGTCTATGGATTTTTTTTTGAGAATTTTGTTAATTTAATAAGGTTTAATATACAATGGATGAGGATGGGAAATCGAGAATAACAGTTGAATATAATCATAAAAAAAAGGAAGATAAACAACATTACATCGTGTATCATGCGGAAGGTGTGTATATATATATATATGTAGGGTTGCAGTGAGGTGGATGCTGCGCGCGACGCATCTTAATTATGAGCGTTAAATTATGAGAGTGCTCCCGGGCGCTGAAATATTTGTGTGTTCACCGAGCGAGGGTTATGGCTCAATTATCACTAGCTGTTTCCTTTTGCGAGGCGTTGATTTAAGGTGCTCTGCTTCCTGTGATCACACAGAATCCGCGGAGTCCGCTTATCCGGATCAACGAAGATTCATTGCCCGTTTTATAATCCTTAAAGAACCTCCCTTTGTACCACCCACAAAAAAAATAATTTAAAAAAGGTATATCGCTCGCCAGCTTCTTTTTGACTAATGGAGATAGCTTTAAATTTATCTAACTTTTTTTTATTTCCTGTGTAATTAAAATCTATTTTCTTTTTTTTTTGCTGTAGATATTTCTTATTTTTATTTAATTATTCAAATTTTATAAGGATAAATTTTAAATTTATATTTAAATATTAAAATGTTAAATGTTCATATTGTATATGCGTATGATATTGCGTACATTATTTGAGTTTACTTTGATAGAAATGGATGTGTGATGGAAAGTATATACGGTTTCTAGTTGGGAGTAAAAAAAAAAATGTTCTTTTCGTGTCAGTGATCACATCAACTATGCATGTAACATATAGACGATATAGAAATTTTGCATTAGATAACCAGAGATCTATCAGCAACTAATTTACGAGGAAATGGTGGAAATCATCGAAGGAAGAAGCACGCGATCAGTATTAATATAGAACGCAACTGAAAATGATTTATAATTTTATATAGATGACTAATTTTTCCTTATAAAATTTAATTTTTGTTCTTGAAATAAATGCGCTAAAATATTCTCAAAGAAGATTCAAATAATGCCTCACTAGTTTTTGAAACTGTTCCCCCACTTGGAAAGATTCTCCGGAAAGTGCCCCCTGGAGGTTCTATCAGAATTCCGCCGGAACTTCCAACGTAATTCCATCGGAGTTCCAAAGAATTTCCGATGGGATTCCGACGAAGTTCCGACGGAATTACGTTGGAAGTTCTGGCGGAATTCTGATAGAACCTCCAGAGGGCACTTTCCGGGGAATCTTTCCAAATGGGCCTTATTTAATAACTTTCTTTCTTTCGTTTGGATTTATACATCTTACTTTTATCTTCATTTCTTTTATTAATAAACAAGAAAAAAATGTCTTCCATTTTATTTCTTGAAATTCCTTAATTTTTATGCTTCTTAATCATCATTCGAAAAGTTTCCTTTACATTTCTTTTTGTAGCTCTCGTTTTTTCATGCTGTGGAGAATTTCATTCACAATTATATACAAAATTGAAGGAGTTGGTTCGCGACTGTTGAGAGTTGCGTTCACCGTCTGTGAATCGCGAGCACGCCATCTTCATGATGCGTGACCATTGGCACCACTGCATCATCACGATGAACTCCAGGAAGTCTCTTAGGTTTAATTCGCGACAAACCACCCGAGACACTCGACTTCGGTCTGCAATTAAACACGATGATGGTGTATACACTAGAGTGATTTTAACGCCAGAGTCGTGCATATAACATTTAAAATTTATATCTTACTTGTATTGCGCGCGCGTACATTTTGAAAGAGCGAGCGCGACTCTTGTAGGTGAGAGTGGATATCATCCATCTTATTAACGACAATGTGTTCAAGTAATTTACAGAGTCTACTTCACTATTACCTACAGCTGTTGCAAACGGACTATTATATTTTACAAAAAGGAAAATAATATAAGAGCAGGTGACAACTGACCATCAGAAGTCTTATGGAGAAAACGTGTTTCTTTTTCCCATTAACAACTCTCGCTAAGTGCATTACTGATAAAATATATATGGGCGATTCTCCATCCGATAATTCGAAAAATAGAGCAAAAAAATAAAAAATCGACAACTTTCTGCGCAGATAGCAATTCAAGTTTACCTTGGATCTTTAGTTTCGGTTTTTGTTTTGGTGACAAATTTTTCTTTTTATAGTATATTTAAGCTTTTCATTTGGTATTTTTTTTTAATTTCAATATTTTTTTTTTAGTTTCAATTTCAGCCTATAAAGTTTAAAATCTTTTTCAATAGTTTTTCCTTTCGCTTATAAGATAGAAAATTTTGTTTTGCGGACAAAACTTTTGCTCGCAGAAATCATGAAAATTGTGTCAAATTACCCGTAAATGGTCTGATGGTAAATATGTTTACACCCATGGTAGAAATCGTTGAGATTATCCATTGTGAAACGTTTCGTTGAGGACAAATGACACCTGTATTATTTATTGTGGTAGGTGTTTTTACAAGAATTGTTGGGGATTTTGAGTTGAGAGGTTCCTTTTTTTTTACGATGGATTCTAAGCATATCGGGTCTTTTGGTGTATATAAGAGGATTCGGCGTATCACAGCAGGGGACCTCTCGTAGGGTTTGCAAGGTCATGTCGCGTCGTATGTCCACGGAGAAATCGCGGGTGTCACCACATAAACCATTCCTACAAAAGTATCAGGTTACTTGAGATGTTAAACCTCTCGTGTCGTATATACACACCTCTGATATAAATATACATACTTAGTAGGAAAGGTACATGTCCCTCTATAAAGAGACCATCAGAGGTCCTCTTATATATCATATGAATATCTTCATTCGAATACTTTTTGTTTTAAAAATCATTAAATTTGTACTTGTCATGATGCAAGTTGTAAGTCATTTGACGATGTAATTTTTTTTTGTATTAAACATTTCCTCTTATTAATTTATTACTTGTTTTTAGTTACGATTATAAAAGAAATTGATATAATCAAAAATGCACTTTTGAAAATATTAACGAATGTCAGAAAAGAAGCTCTCTCTCTCTCTCTCGAGAGAGAGAGAGAGAGAGAGAGAGAGAGAGAGAGAGAGAGAGAATTCTACCTGTAATATATATTTTAGAGAGAAAGGTACAGAAGTGAAAATAAAGTCATCTGTCATTAGATAAATGCTACTACTAATGTCACTCCTGTTGAAAATTCCTGGACCCGGGGAGTCATTCCGACTGTCTCTCTCCTGCTGTGAGGAGATAAAGATGTTTCTCGCCAGACAATACTCAGAGTGTAAGATACTCGGCGCGGATCAGTTGGTTTACAAGATTTCTAAACAATGCCTGATCATTTTCCTCTTTAAGCTACTATAATCCCGAACAAAAGATCGATGATTCGCCAAGCTCTTGTAGAATTTAGAAAATTCCTCATAAAAAAAAAATAAATTCCAATTTTACGCATTCTCGTTTAAAAAAAAAAAATTCTTATTCCAGTCTAAGGGGAAAAAAATTTCTTTTTTAAAACCACTTCAGAAAAAAAAACTGTTGTAAAATTTGAGAATAACATATATGTAGAGGATAATGCATGCCAAGAGGGAATTGGATAACCGAACCAACAGGTTGAAGTGCATATTTATTTATTTATTCTGAAAATAGAATTGAAAAGGAAGTGTCGAGAGATTTTAGAGGTAATCTAAAGGGGGGATTAGAATATTGCGGGAACCATTGACGGGGTCTCTCTTGACTCGAAACACATTGTCATATTGGCTGATCCTATTTGAGTGTGTGAACTAACACTCAGCGGGGAGGACCACATATTTTTCGCCTAATCGGATCTATCGAACTGTATGTTGTGCAATCGACTGGTCCTGGCCAAGGGGCATATAATATAATAAACCAAGGGTGAAAACTATAAGAATCTGCTAAACGAGAATCGCGGCTGTTTCTTCCTCTATCTTTCACCACCTTCTATTACTTTCTCTCTCTCTTTTTTTTCTCGTTCTTTCTCTCTTTTCCTTTTTTTTCATTTCTTTTTCTCTCATCAATGAGTTCGCAACCGGGAGTAACCTCATTCACGATTCACGTTAGACAACCCGCAGAGTTTTACAAGATGCGCCATATGCGTTACATTATTATACAATGTGCATTATAAGCCGTGCGAGAAAAGCCCATATAGTAGCACGCAGCCTAAACACTACCTCCACAAAGAGTCGGAAATCTTTTATATATGTATATGTATATAACCGTGGACCACTTGCCGAGCGTTCGCACACTCATTCGGAGCACGTGGTTTATTCTTTCTTTATACAGACTTGGTTTTTTTTCCTCTCCTTCAAAATGCGGTAAACCAAGTAGCGACAAGTTTTTGAAATTTGTCACAAATCATATTTTTAAAAATATTATTTATATTAAGCGATAAATTATTCTTATCGAGCCTCTCTCTCTCTCTATGTTTGCATATACCTATTTCTCAATTTGTAAGCGAGAACAAGTTAGGTCTTTCCTTGCTCCTTTGTGGGATAAATTATTGCTGAGAGTGCAATGGAACAAGTTATGTTTCGTGTTCTTTAATGCTACTGTCGAAGTACATTTGAATTTTGCGTTTATATATATGTATATACATTTCAAAGACTGAGAAGCGTGAGACTCGTTTTATATATATATATCTATCGAACTGGATATACACCAATCGCAAATTCACATCGATATTCCAGTATCAGCGCGAGGCGAAAGAGATGTACTTTTGTCGCTCGATACAGAACACTGAATGCATTTTACGATGCCGTGCTCTCGTCGCATTAGTCAGCAAAACATACTGCAACCAAACCGGGACACCCGGTGTGGTGCCACTCTCGCATACTTTCCTGTATCTACGCCAAGTCGTTTTCTGTCACGGTTCGAGACTTGCCTTCATCTTACTACTCTACTTCTATAAATATATATTATTTCTTGGCCAACTCGAAACAAGATACTGTTGTCTTTGTCAGGAAAATTGTTTTCTCTTTTTAATCTTAAAAAATGGTCACATCGCCTTTTTTTTGCACTAACACTATCAAAAATTGGCTACTGTCGCATTACTGGTACCAGTACTGAAGTGAACTCTGGAAATTTTTGATTGCGCATTATATGATAACGAAAGGTTTGATTAATAGAATGATAAGATGAATGAAAACAGATTTCAACGAGTCATCTCGATAAAGGAGTCTATGTATATGGTATCTATATATATATATATATACGTGAGAGCAATTATTACGTGGTGGCACGTATTTTCTTGAGAGAAAAATGCCAAGGGCGCTAAGGTAACGGAATGCCAACAAGAAGATGAGGGTAATATAATGCTATGATCTAGATTAATGCAAGAAGCCGACAACAGTCACGTATATCGTCCCACGCGCAACGCTGTATCCCCTGCCTTTAACATTATATTCATCAAATAAAATATATTCATATATAAAAAAGGCGTCTATTGACAAAGGTAACAAAAAAAAAAAAATTGCTAAGATTTACCTCACATGTATAATCGAACTAGACACTTCTGATTTACACATATTCTTATTATACCTCCATATTTTTTAATATTAAATACTCTTGATACAATATGAAACAAGCAAAAATGCAAATTTGTATCAAATTTCAGCTCTCTAGGTAAAAATGACCGAACTCTAGAAAAAGCGCATGAATTTTTTCCAAATTTTAAAATCGAATTTATGTCATTTGAAATTTGCAGAAAATAATTCATGCGTTCTAGGGTGGATTAGCGAAATACGTAATAAAAAAAAATACTTATTTTGACAACAGCGATTTAAAAGGGATGAGAGAGAGAGATTGTGCATTTTTGGATATAGAAAGAAACTGAAACGTGACTGATATTTCCGAGAGCAAAATTCGATAAACACGTGTGTTTCATTTGCTGCTTTTGAAAAAATCACGTTTTTCCAGACGACGATCGTATGGGTCATTATAAAATCGGACACATCTTTATCTATTAGTTCCTCGGTAGATGACTGGAAGGTAATGTGTGTGTATATATGTAATATATTTGGAGGTAAAGAGATATATATATATATACATACAGGTAGGCAGGTTGTCTGGCATAACTTGGTTGGTAGCTGAAGAAGATATCGAACAGATAGGCAGCTTACGTTGGGTAATGGAGACTGTTGGGTGCCGCTAATGCAGTAGCGATGTCATGCTATACCCGGTGCATCGCTATTTTCTCTCTCATCTGCCCTTGCTTTTCGCTTTTTTTCTTTTTTATCGCCATATCGTTCAATGTACTTAGGGCTTTTTCAAATGGATTCCTATATCAATAGTATACTCAACATTTTTTGCGTCTACTATAATCTTAAAGAAAAGTAACTATATAAAAATAAAATTTTTTTGTTACAGAATGTTTGGCAGTATGAAGCGATGTGCAAGATGTCAAGCGGCGATACTTGCCTCGGAATTGGTGATGAGAGCTCGTGAATTGGTGTTTCATGTGAGATGTTTTTCATGTGCGGCTTGTGGAGTGCCCTTAACAAAGGGGGATCATTTTGGAATGAGAGATGGAGTTGTTTTGTGTAGACATCATTATGAAATGGGAGCAGAAATGCATCCATCGCAAAGTCCACCGGTTCCTGTTTATCCCCCGGGACCACATTATCCGGGTCAATCGTTTCCCTCGCCTGAATTTTTGCATCATCATCCACATGGTCCTCCTCATCCACATAATACAATGCATCAACATCAACATTCTCATGTGAGTCCCGTTCATCTTCAATCGACAACACCATCCGGCCCTGAGGCTGGTTCACCCCCCAAGGTGCCCTCTTATTTCAACGGTTCCGGAACCAATGTCCCACCTCCCAGACAGAAGGGAAGGCCCAGAAAAAGGAAACCCAAGGACCTCGACGCTATGACTGCTAGTCTAGGTGAGCTATTGTTTCTTTTTTTTCTCCTCTAGGGAATAAATTTAAAACTTTTTATACACACTTATAGAGATTAATGATCGTTACAACCATATTTATATGTTTATATACTAATCCAAACGGAGTAGTAAAACAACAAAAACTCTTTTTCAACTTTGATACCAATAATTTAGGTATCACAAAATAATCCCAATATTTGGATTAATTTTTGATAAATATATAAAATCAAAACGTTGCTTTACAAAATGATACCATCAAATTAATAGTTCTATCAGTGTAGTATAAAGAAACTAAAATTTAATATTTCAATTAACGAAATGATAATTAATACAAATAATAATGGTAAATAATTTATAATAATATAATATATAAAATTCTATATATTCAATCAAAGTCATTGTCAATTTGTTCTGCTTCAATATATGCGTTATATTGATGAAACTTGAATCGAAACATGTTTCTTATTATTAAAATTTATTATAAAGTTTGAATTTTCTTTTTTTTTGAAATAAATAATTGCGGGAAACAAAATTTACCTCCTCTTTCAACTGACATCTAATTAACAATATCTCTTTCATTAATATATATTTCTCCCTTTATCTTTCTATTCGTGAAATCTATTGAAGACATCAAAGAATCTTGATTGCGATTAGTTTGTGCGAGCAATAAAGATTTCAATTTCACGTTCATATTTATGTATAATTATAATAAATGATTTTGATTATATGAAAAGGAAACCAGTTGTGCAAAGAAATACATATATATATCTAAGTATATATTATAATCTAAAACTGGTTTCACACAGTTGACGAGACTAAAAATTCTTGGCAAAAATTCGGACCGGTTCATCTGGGTTATCATTGAAATTGCTTATTTGTTTCATTAATAGAGTGCTTGCTTATCAACACAACACTGGGGATCCATATCCCCTTATGCTCCTATATATATATATATGGATAAATGATTTGTTTTTTTTGCAACGGGCAATTATACAATAAATTCGAAAAAACGACGCATAAGAGTTTTGCATTGATTTTGCTTTATATGACTTGGAATTTCAATTTTTTGCTTGAGATTAAAATTATATATAAATTTAAAAATTATTTACTATGCAATAAATATATAGGTATAGTGTATATGTTCAAAGAAGATTTACAGAAGTAAATCTGGTCCAATATATAAACACAGAGAAAGACAGAGAAGTACTCGAAACTTGTGTAAGGCTTGCTTGATGATAATCACATTTCGAACAAGGGTCTCGGATTCAGTCCAAGAATTCTACGTTCGCGTAGAGTTTTAAAACAAGCATTTTTATCTAAACGATCAAGTGTGAAGAACAAGAGTGTAATTTACACTCTATGGCGAGTGATAAGTCACTCTATATCAATATTATAATTTTTCAAGAATAAAATTTTTAAAAAATGTCATTACTATACCATATTATTGATAGTATAGTTACTATATGCACAACTAGTGCTATTGACATTATCACTCAGATAAAAATTTATTTGGAACAACCAAATATATATATATATATATATATATATATATATATATATAGGAACGCATGAATATAGTCTGTAGAATGAAAATTGAAAATTTTTTTTTTAAAAAAGTCAATGAAATATTGGTAAATAAAAATTCTAAGGAAAGAATTTTAGAGCTTATTTATGCGTCCCTATATAAGCAATTAATTAATTTGGTTAATCTAATCAAATTATTCATTTGCTTATTTTTAATTGAAAGAATCAAATACGTTATTGATATTATTTTTTTTTTTTTGATCCCCTGAACAATATGTTCTTTATTAGAAAAAAATTTGTTTGATTCAAATAAAATGTTTTATCAAAATGCATGTAGAGTTGTAATTGATCGTGTATAGCCATATGTGGTCTTATATATAAGTATATATATATACGTAAACACTATCACCTCGTTTTGTTAACAGTGAGCTAATGAGTCGTGATACGCATCGAACAGTGCTTATAAAGTAGGGACTTAGCTTGCATTAAACGATATAAATCTTCACATGACCTTACATTATATCCTAATCAACTATCAACACTTCACGAATCATTTTAATTCAAAACAATATATTCATTCGGTATTTAATCGTCATTTATTATTTGAATTGGAAAAGAGATAAAAAAAAACTTTTTTTTCAAAATACAAATAGTGTTAAAAAATTTAAATAAAAATTTCTCGGAAAAAAATGAAAATTTCGGATGACTTTATATATATATATATCAGTATATTCAATCTAGATAAATCAAAACATAGGATCATTATAATGAACCTGTCGTTAATAACAGGGAGAATCCGTTTCGAAACAATAATAATTTGTGTGTAGGACAACATTTGAATCATTTCTTGCTGAAAGCACACACACACTGTTCATGATTCTGAAAATTATCAGTGACTTGATCGCACCTTTCAGTTTTTAAGACACGCAAACAGGTCTCGCTCATGTGCGTAAAGGTCGCAGAGAGGAAAAAAAAAAAGAAAGAGAGAGAATTAAAAACGATGATGGTATATAAGTGTGTCTGAAAACGTATTTTCGAACGAAGGGGCAGTCATTGTTTTCCCACGGTTTGTGGTCTACATGAAGTTTTTGGTCTACGGAACTCGGCCCACGCGCAACAAGAACGCTTTGTTGCGAATCGGATTCGTGAATTTATGTCGTTGGGACAAATTTTATCGGGGTTCAGTGGCAAACGCTCGACGCCTACGCATCCATAAATCACTGTGAATCGGATTCGAATCTGGTCCGCGATGTAGCATTAAGCTGCATTCATACGACAGCTATAGTGGAAGGAACGATTCTGATGAAAAAAAAGGAATGATAAATGCGCATCTATATATCTCGTGAAAATCGTAGAATATTGAAATTTCTTCATACAGAAGTTTAAAAAAAATCGTATCATCAATTTTTAAACACATGTATAAAGTAAATAATGAAAAGTGAATTATTAGTGGAAAAATATTTGCTCAGTTGCATAATTTTTTTTTTTCCATTATTTCTTTAATATTCCCCCTGTCCCATTTTTTGTTCTTCTTTTTCGTGGGACTTTAAAGACTCTTCGATGAGCAAAACCGCTGAGGAAGTATTATCATCATCATATCCTTTTAATGAAAACAACCTTTCTTTTTTTTTTTTTGGTTGCAGATCTTAATTCGGATTACATAGACATGCCTTTCGGAAGGGGCGGTCCCGGAACTCCAGGAATGCCAGGTTCAAATAGTCGCACGAAGCGAATGAGAACGAGTTTTAAGCATCATCAACTTCGAACGATGAAGAGTTATTTTGCTATCAATCACAATCCCGATGCAAAAGATTTGAAGCAGCTTTCCCAGAAAACAGGCTTGCCAAAGAGGGTATTACAGGTGAGACTTTTTATTCTATATTCATTCATTCTTATTGTAAATTAATAGTAAGAAAAACGTGTACCGTTTTACGTTAAAAAAATATATGATTTCTACTTTTTTCTGTCTTTTGTTTGTTTGTTTTTTTTTTATTTGTTCGTCGACATAAATGTAATTGAGGTGGCATTTCAACTGCTGTCAGTATACTTTTCATCGACTGGATCCGGATCCAGAAATGCTTTGAGAGTGAATATATATATATGCTCGACGATACGACTCGGTTAGGCATGACTTATTAACTATACGCGGCTTAGATCTTATAGCGCAGTTATAATTTACACCGCAAAATACAATTTATGAGCTAGAAATCTCGCGGAGTAGGAGACTCAATTATAAAACTTGCGGTATGAAATACCATGGACCCCATAATTTAATCCAAAGTTATGCGAGTAGCAATGCACAATATAATGTGTATAGATGTAAAAAAAAAAAAAAAATTGTAACACGACAATAATAGACACTGTCAAAAATAAGGAATATGCTTTTTTATATTTATAATCATCATTTTTATTCTGGGAATTTCTTTGACTAAAATCACTGCCGTCTCAACAATTAGTTATTTAAAATTTTTTAAATTATTTTTTAGACAAAAAAATTTTTTTTAATAAAAACAACTTTTAAGAATACACAGAAAAAACATAGTCTCATTTTTGGTACATCTCAAAATGAGCCAATGCTAAACGACATAGACAGTGGCGCCACCAACCTGGCTCATTTTTGTTGCAAATGAGTACCGTACGCTACTCATTTTGAGACAAGGTTTTTTCTGTGAACCATTTTCATATCTTCTTTAATCATTCACGGAGAAAAAGGAATGGTTGGGCCAACCATAGGTATTGATAAATACGTCCCATCAATATTATATGGTTACCACAACCATATCTTTAGTTGATACAACCATAGTATAGTTGGCGCAACCAAAGGTCAGGTTGACACATTAAATTTGCAATTTTTCATCATTTTGATGTGACAACCTAACCTTTGGTTAGGCCAACCATACTATGGTTGTATCAACTAAAGATATGGTTGTGATAACCATATAATATTGATGGGACGTATTTATCAATACCTATGGTTGGCCCAACCATTCCTTTTCTTTCCGTGTTATTTTTCTTGTTGAGACGGGAGTTAGAATGTAGGCTATTTTAAAATATATTCATATACGAGTATGATTCTCCCAAAACAGGTCACTTTTGATCCTTTTTTTTCTAAATAGTGACTAGAAATTCAATTACCTTTATCAATTTCTATTTACTGGCATTAATTTTTTGTTTTTCTGAAAAGTGACTACACTGAAAAAAAAGTCTGGTTAAAATAACCAGAATTCTGGTTAATCTAACCAGAATAAAAAGTTATATATACCCTTACTACTTTTTCTGGTTAAAAGTACTAGAAAATTTGGTTAAAAAATTCTGGTTAATTTTACCAGAATTTCAAGTTAATCTTACTAGAATTTCAAGTTAATCTTACTAGAATTTTTCTAGTTAAAAATTTTTGGTAAAAAAATTTCTGGTTTATCTTACCAGAAATTCTAGTTAATCAGAGAATTAATTAAATTTATTATTATTATATGATATTATAAAATATTATAAAATATGAATTAAAAAAATTTGTATTATGTACATATAAATGCAATCAAACAATAACACCTTTACACTGCAATTCTCTTAATAATGTTTATTTAAATATGATTATTCAGAATTAAAATTCTGATAAAACGTGTCGAGCACGTTTTCAACATAACCTTCAAACTATTTTCTACACGAGTTTGCCGTTCGTCAACAATTTTTTCACTTATATTATAAAATTAATTATATAACCAACCTTTAAACAGATCTTTTAATTCTCCCAAACCCCAATTTTCCAGAGCTTGGTTAACTTTTTCATCCATTCTTGCGATCCGCACGATAAACTATTCGAAAAAGAACAACAGACGCTATGCAGTGTCCGCGAACGCGCGTTTTTAACCAGAATTATTTTAACCAGAATAATTTAACCATACTTATTTAACTAGAACTGTTTAGTCTTTTTAACTATATTTTCTTGTTAAAATAACTAGAAATTTTTTAACCAAACGCATCTAGTAACTTTAACCAGAACTTTTTTTTCAGTGTATAAATTCAATTCCCTTTTATCAATTTCCATTTACTGGTGTCAAGTATGAAATTTACAAGAAAAAAACCTTCATCTGGAACACAGTGAAAAGTTTTATTAGAATAGAGAAAGTCATTAATTAAAATAATTAAAACTATACAATTTTGTATAGTATGTATATACAATTTTTTTTTAGATCCATTCTTCATTATTTAATTCTTTTCAAAATTTCATCATTTTGTTTTTATTTTATACATATATTATAGCTAGGATACTCATCCTCGACGGGTTTTGAGTATTTTTATTCTTCATTATATCTAAAGTTGTAAATTTTATATATAATGATAGTCAACTAATTTCTATACCTACTTTTTTATTCAAAAAAAATCTATTATTAAATTAATATTTATTCTTAGATAATTAAAAAAAATCTGAATCTTAATTTATGTTAAATATTGATTATTTAAAATTACATTGGATAAATTTATTCGATATTATATTTATAATCGATTGGTGTTTGCGTTTCATTTGAATATTGTAAAGAAATAAACGATTAATTTATTTCCATTGCATTTGCGGGAACTAATATACAATATAAAATTAGTATTATCGTGTATATATATATATGTATACGTAAACGAAAGATATGTGTCGTAATATTAAAATCAGTCTGTCTTCCAGTTGGAAATTATTGGTTTACGACTTTAATGATTTAATGTTTATTATAGAGATCTTGTTAATTAATTTACAACATTAAATTTTAATTGTATAATGTAAATATTTTTTGATTGAGATGAAAGCAATATTTTTATATAATGTGATGCTCCACGAGAGAAGGGACCTTACGTCAAAAAATTTTTAGGTTATGTTCAATATAAGTTTTACCTTGATAAAAAGTTTCTTTTTAATTAGGTAAAATCAAAATTAGTTTTTATTGAATTTTTTGTCTGTAAGTATTTTTACTTCAAAAATCACAAGCATAACCTAAAATTTTCTTGACGTAAGGTCCCTTTTCTCGTTTAGCGTCACACATATTTAAAAATTAATATATTTGATTTATTAAAATCAATTTTCTTTATTAATTTTCATATATTTAAAAAAAGTACATGTAAATTATTGTTTATTTTTCATATTTCAATATATTTCCATACACTAAATAAATAGGTTCTTTTTTTAATACTTTTTTTTTAATTAATAAATTAATTTTACTTTTCGAAATGGATGCGGATATAAATTATATTGATCAAGTTTAGTTAAGGGGGGGTTGCCATTGAAATTTTTCTTTTGGTAAATTGGCTGGTTGCGCGTCACTTGAACGGAAATGAGATGAGAAAAAAAAAGAAAGAAGAAAAGAAAGAAATAGAAACGCCGAGAGTCAGGAAGATAGACCGCGTGAACGTTATACCTCTTGTTTTTCTTCTTAATTTTTTTTTTCTTTTTGAAGAGGCGACTCGATAAAAATATTCACGGGCGCGACCCCGAAGTATGTATATTCTTCTCCCAATTAGTGGCGCTCTGAACCGCGTTACGGCTGTTGGGTTAAAAGCGCCGCAACGCGATATTTCCGTCGACACACTATATATGAGACTCGTTCTTTTCTCTTTCCGCGTTAAATATATATATATATATATATATATATATATATATATATATATATGTATATTTGTGTACATATGTGAGAGCTGCATCGTCAATCTGGCAGTAGTCAAATCCCTAGTGTCTTCAGAATCGTTCGCCGACGTGTAAGGTACACCTACATGCAAGCCAGACATAAATTACCACGCTAATAACTCATTCTGTGCTATTTATTTCGCATAGACGACCCTTTGTCATCGAACTCAGAACATTGTTTTGATATGCGCCACAATTTCCAAATATTTCAATGATATGACAATTTTGTTGTTATAAACAAAGAGCATTATGGAAAAATGATACCTATATCAGAGATTTTTGGATTGGATTTATAGATAAATTAATCCAACCAAAACTTACTGGCACCCAGTATTGGCGCAACTTTGGAAAAGTTGAGAAATATATTTTTCCCTTCATATTTTTCAAAAGTCGATGAAAATCTAAACTTTCTAATCAAATTTCAATTATTCCTGTTTTTAAACATTGAAAAGTACTGAACCAGTACTGCGCCAGTAGTCAACTCTGGTATATAATATTGCAATTTTTGGTTGGGAGCTGAAAAATCCCCTACCAAAAATTACCAGAGTTCACTACTGGCACGGTACTGGTACCAATATCGCACCACTACTGGTAATTAATTTTTAATAAGGTTAATGGTATATATACTGAAAAAAAAGATTTGACTGAAAAAGGTATCCATCCGTAGTGATTAAAATACATTATAATATGCTATATATATATATAATAAAATTGATAATCTATATATGTAACGTTCCACCGTGAAAGGGACCTTAGCTGCAAAAATTTTTAGGTTATATTTGAGACTTTTGGAGTAATAATAAAGAAAGAACAACTATAATATTGTAAGTTTTCATTAAATTCAAAACATACAATAAAAACTGTTTTTGCATAATTAAAAATGAACGTTTAATAAAGGTAAAACTATCACTAAACATAACCTAAAATTTTTTTGTAGTCTAAGGTACTTTTCACCGTGAAGCGTCATATATGTAAGTCAATTAAAATTAATAATAATGAAAAAGAAGAAAAGAAGATAAAATTTTTTTTTGAATTTAAAATTTTTAGTTTATTTTTATTTTTTAAATTGTTTACATATCTAGAAAATTTTCGCCTTTTTTTGATTGCACTAAGAGTTCTTCTGATTATTATTATATACCACATGCTCTAGTGGCTTGAAAAGAGAGTCTCAAGTACTACATTCATTTACACGTGTTTCATAGTAGTATATATATCATATTTTTCCTCATTTAAATATATATTTTTTTTAATTCAACCCTTTACCGGCGCATGAATAAAAAATATCATTTCACACCATTGTTCAAAATAAACCAAAACTTTGTTTATTACTTCTTTAAGTTTAAATTTTATTGAAAAATACTAGTTTTTGTATTAAAAAATTAATCATTTAATTAATTAATGTTGGGAGCTGTTCATAAATTACGTCACACTATTTTTTACTATTTTAGACCCCCCCCCTCCCCCATGTCACACTTTTTACACACATTAGCGCCATTTTTTCTGCTGGTTGTCACGAAATTGCTTGACCCCCCCTCCCCCTTAAGGTGTGACATAATTTATAGACGCTCCCTTGAATAAATATTCAATATTCAATATTTTTATTTAATTTTATTTATATTTGTTTATATTTCATTAACAGGAGAAATTTTAAAAAATTTACATACCCAAAAAAAATTATTTCGTTCATTTGAGCATTCTAAGAATTTCAGGCACATCGCCTCATCGTTCTATAACAGAAATGTAAGATTAAATGTATTCGTATCCAAAATACGTTTAGGTATTCTCAAAAAATTTCGGTTTTAATTTTTTATAGGTTTCAATTTTTTCCTTAAATCAGTTTCCATGACATAAATTTGTCTTTCTGTTATATGGTTATATTTTTTAAATTACTTCTAGTTAGATTTTTCTCGCACATTATTGACATATATAGGGAGAAGATTTATTGATATTATAAAACTTTTCTCTTTCAGAGGAATTTTTATATACGAAACAAATATAATGTATATTTTTGAATTAAATAAAAATATATTTGTTTCCCGTGATGAAATTCGCCAACCTGGCCATCGCCTGGTTGAAACAGGGAACCCGATCGGGTCCAAACCAGGCCCCCGTTTTAATCGATTTTAATCGGGTTAAAGTAGGGCACTCTTCTGTGTCCCCCAAACTGACTCGCCCTGTTTCATGCGGATTTGGAGCTTCTCGACGTGGGCCCTGCTAGGGCCCTTTAAAAAATTTCAACACGAGTTCAAATAAAAATTTTTTTGGTATAAAATATATTTGTAGTTGAGACAAATAAAATTTTCCCCCTATAGGTGTATATATTATTGTTATTATTTTATTTCTCCAGACAATAAGAATCTACAATAAATTAAATTTGTAAAATGAAAAGTACACCGTATGGAAAAGAAAAAATTTATCGAAGACAATATTCCTCTTTCTACTATGTATGTATATATATATATACATTATTATCACATTCGAGGAAGTGGCGTCTCTGCTTCTTTCGCTAGGGAGAGCAAGTAGTCCATAAAACTTTTTTTTTCCCTTCCCATTAACCAAGCTCTGGGTATTATTCACAATATATCTCGGTGCGCTTCCCGAAGAGATTCCTGAGTCACATATAGTATAGGAAAACGGGTATGGGAACAGAAAGAAGGAACGGTTAAATTCGAGACCGAGAAAGCCTCAAAGGGGTTGTAGTGAAGTTGGTAGAATGGACAGAGAAGGAGAGAGAGAGGAAAAAGACGACTATTGTATTCGGGCGCAGTGTGTAGAGGTTTTGAGCGCGCCATCTTGGTTGATATTGATCGCGAGACGCGCGAATACTCACTCCGGCAGCCACGGGAGTTGGTTTATTCGTTCATCCTGCTTTCGTTCCTTCTCTCTTCTTGGTTCGTTCGTTCGAGGGGAATACTCCCGATTCACTTTCTTTCATTCTTTTCTCTCTTTGTCGTTCTCCTGGGAGTCTGCGAGGGAGGAGACTATCTTCAAAATGGCGACCCACACGATTCGATGCATTACCATCTTTTATTTATCGTCGCAGAATGCCTCGAGCTCTTGACGCAATAGACCATTGTCCTGACGTTCGATACACACACACACACACACATATATATATACTAGAATCCCTCCTTCGTTCCTGATTCATTGTCTTCTTTAACACGAATCCTCCACTTCGTCGCGAAGGGAAAAAAATCGGCTCATCTCTGTCTTTAACATCCCTTTAATGGACCCGATTCTTGACTATATATACGTACAGAAAATTTTCAATCATTTGTGATATTTTTGCAAAAGACAAAATTACACAAGAGTGCTTGGCAATTGAAAAAAATATGCTCTCTTAAGAGCATATGAAAATTATTAATTATAATATGCTTTACAAAAATTTGTAAAATTATATAAATTTTGTAGCATATGCTTTTGAATCGCGCACAGTATACTCTCTAAATTTGAATTAGTGAGAATTTTTTCACTACAATGCATATTAGTAGAAATTTTCAGAAATTAGTAAACGAATTCTAGCACTAATTCAAATTTAAAGACTTGATATATGCGACAGCCAAAAAAATCCCTGAGTAACAAATTTTAAGTAAATCCAATGAATTACAAAAAAAAACTGTCAGCCATATTGGAAACGCCATATTGAATTTTGTAAAACTGACATTTGAATTTGCAATCAGCGACTCTGAAAACCTCACTCTCTAAATTTCAGTGAATCAGTGAGATTTCTAGTTGGAATTTAGCAACTGTATTATAGTTCAGTAAAATTTCCATGGAAATTCAGTCACATTTCACTGATGAAAATCATTAAAATTATTACTGTTTGAAACAGTCAAATCTGTTTTACCGATATATTATAATGCAGATTTTACTGTTTAAATCAGTAATAATTCTACTGATTTTCAGTGAAATGTTACTGAATTTCAGTGAAAATCTTATTGAAATGATTCAGTTGCTAAATTCTAGCTAATATATTTCATCAGTGAAATCTCACTGATTCAAATTTAGAGAGCAGAGTAACCATTTTCATTATGAGCTTATAGAGTATATATAACTTAATTTTATAATTTTTTGTGATCTTATACAAAAATTATTTTCTTTAGTTATAATTAAAATGTAATTATTGCTGTATAATTTTTTTTTTTTTTTGCAAAGTATTATAAATTTGTGAGTATCACTTCCGTAAATAATAGTTTTTTTCTCTCAGCACATTTGACTCATCTCTTTTTCTCTCAAGGAACATTAAACCAAATTCCGTTCCCATTAACCTTGCACCTATATATATAATTATTATCTCAAAAACACAGTTGTTTCTATTAGTTTAGGAACGTATAATTTGACCCTGAAAAAACTTTTTTTTTGCTTGTCATCAACTTATTATTGTATTTATCTATCTCTCTATAAGAAGGAAGTGAAAATCAACCCCTAATTTTCAAGTGTCAATAATGTCTGTGTGTGAAATATATAAAAAGCGGAAATTTATGTTTAATATAATCTAATCGATGATTTCCCGTTTTGTGTGTTGCAGGTGTGGTTTCAGAATGCGCGTGCGAAATGGCGACGCATGGTGTTGAAACAGGAGGGCAAATCAGACAAGTGTGGCAGCGGAGTTGACGGCGGTTCCCTTGGTGATTTAGAACTTTATGGCAATAGTACAGGAAGTGGTGGTCCTCCAATGAGTCCTCCATTTATACTTGGCGGACCTCATAGTCCGGCGTCACTAGCCTCCCTTGACTGTGCGTGATTAAGGAAATTCAATACTACGATGAGCCAACCATAAACTCTCGCCCCTTGTGTGTGTGTGTGTGTGTGTCAACCACCTTTTCGAACGAGAGACTTGTAAATTTAGAACGCCTGCGGAACGAGAGTGAAAGTGAATCAAGGTAGTAGTTAGCCTTAATTGGACGTCTCGTCTCGCAAAGTGACGTTCCATTCGTTCTCTCTGTAAATGTCGTCGTATATGGCGGACGTGTATTTATCCGGGCGAAAATCCTAGATCAGTCCTTGAAATCACTGCAGCTTCATGAAAAATTCCCTGTCCAATTTCAAAGACTTTCTAACGATATACATATATATATATATATATATAACAAGAGGCAAAAATAAACCAACAAAAAGAGATAAATAACAAATATTTATGAATATCTTAATTTTCACAAGAAATTGGATGTAAATGAGATTATATAGAAAAAAAAAATTGTGATTGATTTATTAGTTAATTTTAGTTGCTAATATTCAAAATTGTTCACCGGTCTAAATTATTTATAAATTAATGTTAGTAGAGTGAAATATATATATATAAAAACCTATATATAAAAAAAAGCGGTGGTTTCGAGGTTTTAAGGGCTAGAAGACTGACGAACGTATGAGCATTTTGTGAATATTTATTGCGCTTTCATTGAGAGCGTTTATGTAAAAAGTTAATGCGATTTTCAGTTTTAAGTTAACTATATTGTAGAATAAAAAATTACAACTCTCTTCGTAATCTTCAGATTAAAAAAAGATATATACGTTACGACGATTTCTTTTTTGCTTTATTGTACTATATTGAAAAAAAAAATTAAAAACTTCTCCAGTGTATTTATTCTAGAATCGTCGCTATCGAATGGTTTTTTTTTTATTTTCCATTGAGTCAGAATTAAAGTGAATCCTTCGTTTGAAGAAAAAAAAAACCTATATATAATTTAAACGAGCATTTGTAAGATTAATTGATAAATATTTATTGGCTCGGTATATATGGTTCTTCAGGAGGGAATATGAATAGAAAAAAAAGCAATTAAAGGCTCGTCAATAACTTGAAACTATTTTAATATAATATATAGATATGTATATGTGCAAATAAATTAAAAAAAAAAAGAATATAAATTATATTTTCGTCGTGTGATCTTAACTTTACGATTGTCAAGCAGTTTGCGATGTAAAATTTCTAAAGCTCTCTGACTGATGTATTGTACAGTATATTGATTATATGGAAATGTTGTCGAAGGAGGCACTTGAAGAAATAAAGAAACCCAGTTTTTTTCTTGAAAATCTTGATATACTTTTATTTTTCCCTATTGTTTTTTTTAATTATTCGAATTTTATAGACATTTTTATTTTTCAAACCAACATCTCAATATATAATTTTTATTTTTCATTCATTTATTTTGTTTATATTTCTCGTCAAATTTTGCTAATATTAATAAATACAATTATATTAATAATTAATATTAATAAAATTGAAGAGCTCCACGGAATAACGATCTATGGCACAATTGAAAAGTTTGGTTATGAGCTTTCAAAAAACGTAAATTTTCATGAAATTTGTAATAAGTATGTATATGTAAATTGTTATTTATTACACTTTTGGTAACTATTATTAATTCTATTAGTTACAATAATTCGCTTACAGCTATTAATTTATAAAATTTTTATATTTTTTGAAAGCTCATAACCAAGCTTTTCAATTGTGCCATAGATCGTTATTCCGTGGAGCTCTTCAAATATAAATATTCTTTTTCAATAAGCTTTTTTTTAATTACGATTTTTGATTTTAAAAAAATTATTTAGAAATACTACACGGAGAAAAATATAGTTAGCTATATTAACTAAAAATTAGTTATTTTAGCTAATCCTAATTGCTATTATATGGATAGCAATATTATTGTTAGCTAATATATGGAAAAATGAAAGAGAAGAAGAAAAATATTCATTTTAAATAAAAATCCGTTATATAAAATATATATTCGTTTGATATAAATAAAATACAAAAAGTTGGGTATTCAACAAAAATTAATTTTTTAAGCAAAAAAAAAAAGCAAAGAGCTACTTTTTTTTATAACAATTTTTTATCTCGAGTGTTATTATATTTTTTACCGTATTTTTCCTTTTAGGTGGAATAATTTGTGAGATATAAAAATGTTAAGGTATCTGTTTTACATAGCGAAGATGTCGTTTATAGTCCACTTAATTTGCCAGTTTATGAATATATATCGAGTGTCATAATAAAGAGCAGGTTTTTTTTTCTTCTTTTCTTTAATATTGTACTAAAAATATTGATTAAATTTAAAAATTCTCGTGAGAATATTTTTAAAGGTGAATTGTATCACACATTATATATATATATGTGAATCGAGTTATATATATTTACCATAATAATATTAATAAGAGGAAAGTTCTTAGTCTCTGTGCAAGCAGACAATAATTTATCATAGTGACTTAATGCTCACTATTGTGAAATGTTATGCACTCATGAATTTACGCTATATTATTTTGCGTATGATAATTTTCTCTTGAAACTGACACTTTCGAAATTTTTTTTTATTGTATACGATAATGTTTAACATTTTTTTTTTAATTTAATACAAATTAATTAAGGTGTGAAGAATTTTATTTGTATTTTGATATATTAAAAGTTGCATTTTTATAATTGAGCTACCGGATCAAAGAAGGGCATATAACTATACTGAAAAAAAATGTATTTGATTTAAATAATCGTTTACTTGACTATTATCAAATAAATAATTATTTGTATTAAATAATTAGTATTTGTTTCAAATTAAATGATATTGGTTTCAAATACAGAAATTATTGGTTCAAATACAGTTTATTTAATTCTAATAAAAATTATTTGGTTCAAGTAAATATTTACTTGATAATAGTCAAGTATAACTGATTATTTGAATCAAATTTTTTTCTTAGTGTAGACTCTAAAAATTCATTTTAAGATTTTTGAAGACTTTTTAAATAAGTAATACCTAATTAACTGGTGTTATTTTTTTTAAATAATATTAAAATATTTTTAACACTTTTTTTGCGTGTGTACTGGTGAATCAATAAAATTCCATATTGATTCAAAGAGAGGAAGATTTTTAAAAAATTTTTGTTTACTTTTTTTTTAAGAATTAGAAAAGTCACTGCGAAATGTTTAGAATAAAAACACAAAACAATAATATAATTGAGTCTGGAAAAATTCCGTTTTCTGTTTAAAATGAAAGAAACTTTTTTGTAAGGCGGGTGGTATGCCAAACAAGTCGTTTAAATTGTATACATAAAATCATTCATTGCATTCTACAGGAGATTCCATTGACGCGGAATCGCAAACGTCGGTAAACAATGATTGTATGTGTGTATTTATATATACATATATATATATCGGGGAAAGAATGTTTCACGGAGATTCTCTAGTAATGTTTCACAAGCATATTCCTTACTATTTCCTCGTACATGCGATATTTATGTTGTACAATTTGCTCCTCGCTCTACCGGCGCACATTATCCGTTTTCCCACGAAGGACTTTGCACGAAGCGATCTTCATTAGTTTATACTATACATATATGTGTGTGTGTGTGCCAAGAGAGTGAAAGAGGAAGAGCGAGGGAGGGGAATATAGACTTTCTTCAAGTATTGGTGAATCACCTTGAGTGGCATTACAAAGAGAGAATTGCACTTTAAATCGTCGTAGAAATGTCTCTCAAAAGTAAGAGGTAAAACTAGATCTACGATTTCTGGTTTTAGAAAATGTCATTCAGTAAACTTTACATCGATTACTGGACACGGTTCATTAGCTTCTTCTTTCTTTTCTTTTTACTTTAATATATTTATGAGAAAATAACAAGTTTTATGGGACAGTTTATTTTTTTTTTATTTTGTAGCTTATTTTCTTATAATTTATAAATTGTTAAGGTACATTTTCGGATTTAAATGGATTTTGTAGTACCAATAGTAAATTTATAAGAATTTAGAAGTCTGACTGAAATATATTTCTACTACTAAAATAAAAATTCAGAAGTATCACTAAAACTTACTTTCACTACTGGTACCAAATTTCTTAAAGTATTTGGAAGTCTTTATTAAACTGACTTTACGCACTGAAAAAAATGTTTGGTCAGTACAACCAAACTTTGATTGTACACTCAAAAAAAATTCTGATTAAAATAACTATAATTCTGGTTATTCTAACCAGAAAAAAATGTTAAATATACCCGTGCAGAAATTATAGTCTGGGCCTCCCAAGGCCCTTCCCAGTTCGCCAGGATTCGGGCAAGGGCCTGACATGATAAAGCAGTGACGCCACAAGACGAAGTAAAATCATTTTAAAATACAATGAAACTTTTATCATAGTCTCGTTTTGTCTCTTTTTTGCTACTTTAGTTAATATAACTTGGAAAGGATCAGCTAGTCCCCAATTGTCTAAAGCTTGTTGCACTTTTTTATCCATTTTTATCCATGTACTGACACAGCGTGAACATCGTACTATAACCAAAAGATCTCCAAATACAAGCTCGGTCGACTCAATGTAAAAACCACGAAGCAGTATAAGGAGACACCACTGTCTGGGAAAGCTGAAGCCATTTTCCCCGTTTTTCTTACAATTAACGGAGGTGTCGAACCCTAACGAGAAAATTTGATATCTCCGAAATTTCGTCCGCTAAAAGTGACATGAGCGATGTAACCATGGAGAATCTCCATGGATATAAATATGATATAATTATTTATGTTATGTAAAAATACAGTATCGAGATAAAATTAGTAACTGCAAGTGAATATAAATTATTAAACTGTTTAAATTTTATTTTAATTATGGTTGTGATAAAAATATACTTTAATAAGATTTATATTTAAAATGAAACTCATTATTATTATTATTTGGATTTCATGGAAAATAGTTTTGTAAATAGATTTATATTTTGTATTACCTTTAACACAATTTGTTTTACATCCTTTAATAGAACAACTAATCATATTTCCTTATTTTTCTTTAAATTATTTACAAAAATCGGAAAAAAACAAAGCGATATAAAAAAAATCAGTTTATGCAGGTTATGCCACGGTAGCCATTTTGCGAAAGTTGTATTTATTAGTAACTGTATGTACAAATTTTGTGTCAGTATGGGTATTAATATAGCAGTGGGGTCTCCTTATACTACTTCGTGGTAAAAACTGTGGCAAAAGATTTCTAGACTTCAGCGCCTCTGTCGTGAAAACAGAGTGAACTAAAGCGTGTATGTATACGCAGCTGCTTGTGCATGTTTGTATAGACCCTCGTGTGAGTTACGCGGTAAAAGTGATTGAATTTAAAATATTTGATTTTATTATTTTCTGGAAAATGTAATTAATATATTATATTATAGTTAAACAAATTTTAACAATATCTATACATTCAAAGTGGACATAATATTTGAAAATTTAATTAATAATGTATAGGGTCAGTTGGGGTAAATGGGGACAAAATCGCTATTTTTCACAAATTACGTAAGTTTCTTCCTTTAAAAGGTAATATTTGCGGGTTTATTGTTTTTAAATTGTTATTTACGTTCCCACACTGAGAGAAGAACAGCACGGAATCTAAAATGGAGAAGTTCAGCATCTGTACACCAATTTGAGCGCAGCAGCAGCGTCACTGTGTGATATAGATGCCTTACTATAAAATGTGAAATGGTTGTTGTGCTTGGCTTGAGTATAGATACTGTACACAGATATGAACTGTTCAGAAGTACAGTATTTGTCGGTCGCTATGAGACAGATTCCGTATAACTTAGTTCACACCGCTGCCGCGCTGTTAGAGCTTAGTATCTGAACTATGAGCGACACCAACTGAACAAAACTAAAGAACGGATACTGACACCCATTTTACACGGCCGGTGTTCGTCACAGTACGGATTCTGTGCTTTTCTTCTCTAAGTGCAGGATTAATTTTATGCATCAGAAAAAAATTTAAATAAGCTTTAAACGCATGAAACTGAACCCATTTACCCCAAAATTTAGAAAATTTCTTAAAATTTAGGGGTAAAGGGGGACAGGTAGACCTCATATTTTTCAAACTATACTAACCAGAATTATTTAACCAGAAATATTTGGTTTTATTAACTATTTTTTCTGGTTAAAATAACTAGAAAATTTTTAACCAGACGCATCTAGTAATTCCAACCAGAACTTTTTTTACAGTGTGCCAACTGAATTATTTTGTTAGCCTAACCAAAGTTTAGCTGTACTGACCAAACATTTGATTGCTCGGACAACATAATTTTTTCATATACTGATACCGAATTTACAAGAATTTGTCACAATTCGGTCATATCAAAATTGTCATACTAATACACGGAGAGAAATAGATGGTAAGAAATTATGATCTTAAGATGGTAAAAAGTAGATGGTATCCGGTACAATCTATATGCTACTCGGTACCATCTAGATGATAAAAAAGTGTGGTTATGTTACCCACTTTACAATCAAGATGGTACTCCATACAATATGTATAGTATCCCGTACAATCTACATTCCTGTCCGTATATGTAAGATCAAATATGATACCTGGTACTATCTAGATAGTACCCCGTACCATCTATTTCTCTCCGTGTACTCTCTAAATCTGAATATTAGTAGTTTTCTACTAATGAAAAAGTGCGTATTCGTTTACCAATTGAATTAATAACAGTTTTGACTGATTTTTAGTAAAAAAAACTACTAATTGCTATAGTATAAAACTAAATCGGCTTACTAATTTAAAATAGGAAAAAATACGATTTACTCCATGAATTAATAGTTTTCTACTAGCAATTATAGTAGATTTTTACTAAAAATTAATCAAAACTGTTACTAACACAGAAAATTAAAAGGCATTAAAATAAGCTGCAACGCTTATTATTTTAATCCAATTTTGCTTATTTTAATACCAAAATGGATTAAAATAAGCAAAATTGGATTAAAATAATAAGCATTGCAGCTTATTTTAATGCCTTTTAATTTTCTGTGAATTCAATTGGTAAACGAATACGCACTCTTTCATTAGTATAAGACTACTAATTCAGATTTAGAAAGTACTCACACCAATAAGTTAGAAAAATTTTAAACGATGTCTGACTAAAACTGCTTTTTACTACTAATAACCTTTTACTCAGTAATATGCAGTTGTCACCCTTCATATTAACCACCTGTAAAATCCTAGTCCACAGGGGGTTTTCCTGTAATAACTATTTCCGGATCATTGATGATGTTGAACGATTTAAATATTTGTCAACAGGGTCGGGTCGAAAGGAAAGAGAAATGAGGTGGGGGGGGGGGGTGAATTTAAATTAATTGATGGTCGATCCTGTAAAAGAATCATAGCCTGTTAATTGGCAGCTTATATATATATATATATATATATATATATATATATAGTGAAACGACCCTCGTTAGTAACCAGGAGTATCCTACTTGTACATGTGTTTCTGGTGTATTTTCACGTGTGTCGCTCTCGTTCATGGTACCCCATTAGTACAGGTGCATCGTCATGTGCGACATGTCACTTGAACTGGTCGAACGTACCATACGAAGGGTTCGGCGAACCATGCCAGCTTAATGACATAACCCACCCCAAGAAATCCACAGCCACGTGCATCCAGCCTCCAGTTATATATACGCTTGTAACACGATTACTTTCACTTCAAAGCATATCAATGTAATCTTACATTGGATCGAACATCGATTTTTCACTCGTTTTCCAATTCGACAGATAAATAACGCATCATATTATATATATATTTATAAAGTTTCAGAAAAAAATATACGGACTGAAAAAAATTTTTGTGCCACAGTTGCCCCAAACGAAAAATAAAATAAGATAAAAATAAAAAATCTGAAAACACCAATGTAGTTTATAGAATTAACTGTATGAATTGTCCTGCTTCTTATATTGGTGAAACAAAGAGAATGGTGGGAGTAAGGAGTAATGAACATAAAAAATCAAAAGTGGGTGTTACCGCAACACATAGAAACTTACTAAAACATGACTTTGACTGGGACAATTTTAATATTCTTGACAATGAATCAAATGAAAATAAACGTCTTATTTCAGAAATGATTCACAATAATCTACAAAAAAGTGCAATCAATAAAAATGATGACATTCAGAATCTTAGTAATTGTTACACTCGTTTCCTTAACGATATAGAAAATATTCACAATAATCATCCTTGTTTGACTATACTGTTACTTAGTCTTTCTTTATTTATATTAATTGATTTGAGGTTAACGATTTCACAATTACATGTTATTGATTGTATTTATTGAATGTTTGATCAGTGTCAAATTATACGTCGTGCCGACAGGAATTTTAAAATTTAACAATTTTAAAAGTTTCCTTATAATTATGTTAATTTTATTTATTTAATTTTCAATGGTAAAGGTTTT
The DNA here is from genome assembly GCF_019393585.1 of Leptopilina boulardi. Lineage (NCBI taxonomy): Eukaryota > Metazoa > Arthropoda > Insecta > Hymenoptera > Figitidae > Leptopilina > Leptopilina boulardi. The sequence goes on along the minus strand of NW_026137923.1, from coordinate 750,567 downwards.
TTTTATAATTTTTTATTGTTCTTAATAATCTTCTATAATAATTGTAAAAAGATATTTATTTTTAATTTTTTTTGTAATAAAAAATTTTTAGTTTTCTGAAGAGGATGGCTGAGCCGTTGAAAACGTTAAAAATTGTATTTTCTTTTATTACCTGACTCGGAGTGATCGATATCTTCATACTATATTAAATTAAATATTTTCACAAGTAAAATTGGAATCAATTATTATACTCTCTCGAGGGGAAAGAACTAAAAAATTTGGTGTTCAAGATAATTCATAGTAATTCATGATAATTCACAATACACTGAAAAAAAATTTTGATTAGGCTATATTTAACATTACTTTCTAGTTAAGTTAACCAAAATCACAATTTTAAATATACCCTAACTAGAATTTTTTTTGTGTTATTTTCCCCTCGGAAGAATATTAATTTCAATTTATTTTTCCTCGATCTAAAAAATAATACATGAATACACGTCAGGAAAAAAAAGTAATAAAAACACTTTTGGAAAAAGAAATTATTATATATTATAAAGTTCTCGGGACGATCGACAGATTATTGGATTGACGTGGCAATTTCGTGCGGAACATTATATATTGAAGGAGGCGAGAAATGATGTTCAGCGTGTGGATCCAAAAAGGAATGTCATATTCTGTTCCAATATGTCGACCACTTATTCTTGTAACCGATCAGGCGTGATCAAAAATTGACTGAGGGTTCTCAGATCATCTAGCTCTTGGCAATGATGTCATCGTCTCCTCATTCCCTTTGCGCCGTATCGTTGTCATATTCTTGGATCGAGATTTCGATAACGCAAAGAGATGATCGATGCCCACGATGGTTATGGCGACAACCAAACATTCAGAAAAAAATGTCCCCTTTTAACTTTGTCACAACGAGTGTCGCGTATTCCTATAAGGACTGCCAACGACATTCAAATTAAAAAAGAAAAAAAAAGAATTCCCGATCAAAATCATTTTCAAGTTTCACTCTACAGCTCCATATTCATTAATGACAGTTTACATTTAGTTTTAACCTTTTTCTTTGGTTTTTGATTCATCTCTACTTTTCGGGTGAATAAACTCACTTCTAGAAACAAAAAATCAATTAATGCATAGAACGATGAGTTACTATATGCTCAAATGAAAAAAAAAATCAACAGTAATCGAAAAAAGGAGAGTAAAACAAAAAAATAAAAAAAAGAACTAAAATGAAGAAGGACAAATTTTCTAAGAATAAACAGAATAATTCAAATAAAATATCAAATCATTCAAAAAGGGAAAACAACGAGTTAAAAAAAGAGATAATAAATAAGGAAACTGAAGCAATGCAAAAAAAATTGTGAAAAAACAATTTAAAAAATTACGACAAAAGGGAGGAAAAATCAGATAAATTAAACAAAATAAATAATAAAAGACAAAATATAAAAAGCAAATCTAAAGAAACAAAATAATAAGTAAAATAAAAGAATAAAAAGAAGACATCAAAAGATACGAATATATAAAAGAAAAGTGGAACAAAAGAAGAAAAGATAAAATAAAGAAAATGAATGAAAAAGAATAAAAATAAAAACAGCACCAGCAAAAGACGAATGAGAGTTGAAAAAAGAAACGAAAGAAAATAGAAAAAAATAAAAAAGTATAATGAAACAGATACATAAGAAAACGAAAGAAATAAAATTTGACCCGAAGTTGTAATAATATTTCTCTCAATTAACGATAATTGAATTATAATTTTCTTTTTGTAGATAATAATGGAGAATGGAGGTAAAGAACAGATTAGGTGGGTGTAGTTTCATATTTATATAGGAATGGTGAAACATGAAAAAGATTTTTGCCTGATGATGTACCAATGTTAGAGTATGTACTTGATATGTGACCTTACGCACCATTGCGAGACAAACACGATAGGCGGAGCTCACAGGAGACACGCATGGTTGTTACACTCCCTTGTATATTTGTCAAAATTATCTCCCACGTGGCAAAACGCAAAAAGATACAAATCTGTCTCACTTTAATCGCGACGCAACTCATTCATTTTTCACACCAATTTCTCTCTCTATCTCTTTCTCTCTCTCTCTCTCTTAGAATTTCTCTAAATGTTAATTTCACTCCAAAATGAATTAATCAAATCATTAATTTCTTAAAACAATAAATTAATTTTTTAAAAAAATCTGAAATTGTAAAATAAAATAAAAAAGTTGTTAATGTAAAAAATTGATTTCTAAAAGAGAGAAAAAAATACATTCTTAAATTATAAGAATAAAATATTTTTTATGTAGAATATTAATTTATTTATTTATTTTTATTTTATTTCTAAAAAAATTGAATAAATTATTTTAAATTGTTTTGTATTAAAAATGAAATTGTTTTTGATATACTTTTGCCACACACCATGTGTGCTATTTGTAAATTATCTCTTAACAAATGGCCTCTTATTGGGTCAATTAATTTCAATGAAGTTTTATAGCAAATATGTACATATTAGTAATTCGTCTTACACCGTTACAAAGGTGAAGACTGTCGTCGCCTTCGGTGTCTTTCGATAAGATTTTCTTGTCCTATAACAGTCGTTAAAATGCCCGAAGCCCATATGCAATCAGGTATGGTTTTGAAACCCAATCAACGGGATATAGAACCTCTTAGAATGCTATTAATATATATATAAGACAATAAAATCTTTTCAGTTCATCATATATTTCAATTTATTGTTATTCGCATATTTTTAAATTTTTGTTCTTACTTAGTTACTCTTCTTCTTTTCTTCTTACTCTATAGATATGGATTCATCGTGAACACTATATAAAATAAATTCACTGTTAAAAATATTACGATATCTGACAACATTTAAAAAAAAATTCAAATTTATAATCGTATCCCACCGTGTTTCTGATTTAAAAAAAAAGAAACTTTGAAAAATAATCTTTGTAATCTTCATATTTATAAATGTAAAATTTTTTTAAATCCTTTCAGGCCCAAATTAATTTGAGATGACCTAAATTTTTTAAAGCAAACATTTTGCTAGGGTTTTCTTTTTCTTTATGTTTTTTTAAATTTAAAAACATTTTTAATATAATATAACCCTTGATCCAAAGGGGAATAATAATGTTGTTATATATAATAAAATATAATATATAAATATAACAAAAAATTTTATTATATTTTAGTTTTAATAATAATTAATTTTTTTTAATCTTGGCTGAAGTCTGATGTTTTGTTTTTTTGAATATTGGTTGAATATTGGGCCAATATTGAAATTCAAGCCTTGGCATTGGTCTCTACACTCCCAGTCTTGGACCAATATTGGTAAAAATAACTGGTCCAATATTTAGCCAATATTCAGACTTGGCAATTTCCCACTGGGTACGCAATTTTTTCACATCTGCATTCGACAAACAACTAGCTGACGACTGACTGCTTGTAACAAAAGCAAAAAAAAAAAAAAAAAAATTGAAGCAAACATTTTTAAAAAGTAGTTTTTTGTGTTACCTGTAGGCAACATTTCATTAGGCATGAAAGGGTTAGCGAAACTGTAATAATTAAGGTTTTTGTTTTAATTCCAGAGTTTAGAACTGGAAATTCATTAAGACTAAATGCAAAACATTTATTCAATATTCAACTTTAAAAATCAAGGAAATCATGCATGAGATAACAAAAAAAAGTTCATGTTCCCTATGAAAGCAACACGGGTTCTCAAAGGGTTAAATATAAAAAAATTTTTAATACTATATATATTAAATAATCAAACATAACCTTAAAATTCAAGGGCATAAGTTTTCAAGATTCAAGGCCTTAGTTTAAACATAACCTCAAAATTCAAGGACATAGGTCAAGGGACAGTTGGGTTCAAGACTATATATCTGCCAAACATAACCTTAAATTCCCTTAACCAAGATACGAATATAACCTCAAAATTTAAGTAAAAATTTAATATTTGCAAGCATTCCTCTCTAAATGAAACAATTTTTTTTATAGGAAAAAGGTTTTTTAACGTATCTTTTGTTTTTTACGCGAACCTTTAACCTGTTTATAAAGTAATGTTTGAAAAAATATGGTAAAAACAAGGAAAATCCTCTTAATTAGACAGGAATAATTTATTATTCATATATAAGAGGAAAAAGTTGCTGCAAAAAAAGAATAATCCTCTTTTAATCATGAGAACGTATTTTTTTTCGGTGTAAATATTGAAAAAGAATCTCGACTTGCCGATCGCAGAAACCCTCAATGGAGCAATGCCACTTTCTCTGGATCCTTCTTCTTGTATTTCAGTCTGAAACAATATAAAGAAAAATTGTTTGAAAATTTATTTAGGTTTTTTTTTGAGACAAATAAAATTTTTATTACACTTAAAAAAAAAATAAAATCTAAAATGTTTTTTTTTTTTAATTTTAAAAATAAATTAACTTATTATTTTATGTTGTACAAAACAACATTATCGTTTATTGCGTAAACAATATAAAAAATGCTACAAAAAATTTGTTGTCAAAATAATACTGACCCATTTTTCCTTATTTCACGTAGTCGAAAAAGAATAAAATAAAAAATATATATTGTCATACAAAAAAAGAAAAAATTTTGTTAAAAAAAAATGTTATATATTTTTTACAGACACGACGTCGCACACGTACTCCGCAGAGCTATTATAGAATGACTCTTTGCGGCAGGTGCAACATCGCTCACTGTCCTCCGCCTATATATTCAAATACGACTCCCTCCGGCATCGTATCGGACTATCTTAAAACGTGTTTTTTTCGCGGTGCCATGAACCACTAATTAGCCCCTGACTTTGCGCGCCTAGCGGATCCGTGGAATCTGCGGCTGTTTGTCACTCGCGTTCAAGCTCATCCGCAAGGAAATGAGGGGAGAGAAGAGAGTGCGCGCGTATACACACCAGAGAGTGAGAGAGGGGGGGGGGGAGTATAGAAAAAAAAGATGAGAGGATCTCATGACGCTTTGAGATAACGCTTTGATTTCTACCTTTTTGCTTATTCCACGTCTTGAAGTCTGAATTATATATGTATATAGACCTGAATTCAAAAGGCCTCATTGTCAAACGGTATTCTACCATATTTTCGACGTCAAAAGTGATGACTTTTACACCCGAGGGAGAGGCACTCGTTCTCGACCATTGACAAACTTCCGGTTCGCTAAAAACAGTGACAGGTGTGTTTCAATGTGGAATAGTCGCAAAAATTTCTCAGTAGATTCTCTTTGATCTTCTCATTTCTTGGTTCAATAAATATTCCACAAAGTGGAATTGTAAAAAATAAATACATATAATAAATTTATCATTCACATAACAAAATAAAATAGATTTTTCATTTAATTTGTTTTATATATAGATTTTATTATTAATTAACACAGAGTGCTATAAATAATATCTGCTTTTATTATATCAACTTTAAAATTTATAATTGACTGTATTTTTTATTTTTAAAATAAACAAATGGAATTTTTATTTAACTGAATATTTATTTACTTGTTTTGTTAAAGAAAAAAAACAGCTAAATATACTCTTCACGGAAAAAAAAAAGAATTGCTTACCGATGCAAACTGATGTTTGCTATCAGATCTATTAAAATTAGTAACCACAGCTAAATTTTTTGCTATGACAACGAAAAAGTTTGCTATGATAAACAGTATCATTCTTAATTTTTAAAAATTTACTATCACAGTAAACTTTTTTGACCCCACAGCAAATTTTTTCTATGCGTATTTATAAATTTGAATTAATAAGAATTTGTTTACTAATTTAAATTAGTAAAATATAACTATTTGATTTAGTTATTTTTTTTTACTAAAGTTTTAGTGAAAAAAGACTTAAAATTAGTAGAAATTTTCACTAATTTAAATTTAAAGAGTAAATTCCGTGAAATAAAAATCCTATGAATTAGAAAATGTGTTAAATCTGTTGGAATCAAAATTTGGTTAAATAAAAATTCTACAATTTACAAAAGAAAAAATTTCCCAGGGAATATTCAGATGTAGTTAAAATTAATGCAAATGTTTTAAAAAAATTTTTTTTTTAATCTCACTCACTGCGCTAGTGAACAATAAATTTAAGAGAAGATGATAATGATGGACCGTTAATTAAATTAAATATATAAGTATATTGCGGCCGTTAGGTTGATTTTTCCCAGACGAATATATATTGAACAAAAGGCAGTTGTCTTACGCAAGTCTCATGACTCGTCGATTCTTATATAGTATACAAAAGTGCGGTGCCCTGGCCCTAATGTGGTAATTAACTGCTCGAGAAGCCAGTGGGCTCAATGATGAGGAGGGGTGATCATGTCAGTTTGGGTGGTCCTCATATAGTGGTATATATATTTCTGCATGCACCACTTCTTAAATGGAATTTTTAGACGTCCTGACCTTTTAACGTCATGACATTACGTCCTTTTACTATGAAATATATTCGATTTCGGATGTGGATGCTGTGTGTTAGTTAATATATATATATATATATCTATATATTTCTCGTTGATCCAGTCACTCTACACTTAACGAGCGACCACGTTAGACGCAATCCCATCTGGATGCCACGTTCCTTATAACTTCAGCTTCGGCAGTTGTTGCACCAAATTAATGTACTCCGGATATTAATGATCTCACAACTCTCTGTCTTAGTTTCACGTTCACAAAACACAAGAGTGGAAAAAAAATGACAGAAGCGTCAAAATACTATTTCCAGACTTTTGTTAGACATTTATTATTCCATTCGTTTCCGTTCTTTCAAATAATGCTGATAAATTGTTTACTTATTTCTTTCCTCCGCCATGTAACAGGAAACTTAAATACTGTTTTTCAATTTTTTTTTTTTTTTTGCACCTGAATTATTTAAAATATAAACTATTTTTTTTAAGGATAAAAATTAATAACTATAATAAAAAAATAAACATAGATATAAAATACCTTTTGAATAATAAATTCATGAAATATTTTTTTTTTCATACAATATATTTTTATATAATCGAATAACAAAAAGAAAAAATAAAATAAGCTGTATATTTTCGTTTAAAATGATTAACGAAGCAAAGGCCTACCCTTCTATTCATAAAAAAGTCCCATAAAAAATAAGAAATGTCATAGACGAATGTTGAGAGAAAGGTGTAAATTAAAAAGTCATCCGGAAATTCGGGTCTTCCTTGGGTCCCTTCGTCTTGATATACCATAGCCAACAAATCGTATTGCCGTATACGTCCTATGCATATATATATATATATAGGTATACGATGTAACGAGTTCCGCGGGATGATTTACGTCTGTTCCTCGGTGGAACTAATCTGTATTTGTTTATTTATCCAGACACTCGAAGCGGACCGCGAGGTATGGCCTCGTAGCGATCTCGGGCGTGATTTAGGGTTTCGGGTTTCGATATACACTCGCCGGTCCGCGTTGTGTTTGCCGTTCCGCTGAATTTATTACCATTCTCAAGAGCGGACCAGTAAGATTGAGATTTACCCCGAGGAGGGTAAAGCCACTTTGTGAAATCGGGATGCAAAATTGCTTTTCAATAGTCTCAAAGTGCAATCATCAAAAAAAGAAATCTAATTTTTCTATTCATTTGTATCGTTAGTGATGAAAAATTTGGTTCTTTTTATCAAATTATATATTTTAAATATATTTTTTGCCATACTGTCTTGTATTTATTTATTAATGATGTCGACGGTAAGTGTGATTATATTAAAATCAAAAGAAGTTGAATAGTTAAATTAAACGGTAGGTATATATTCAATTATATAGTTGCACTTGACAGTAAGTGCTATCGACAAGAAATAGTCACGCAGGTCTTTATTACACTTACCGTTAAGTGTAACCTACCGTCAATAATTTTGTTATACTCGAAGGAAAGTATATTAATAGATATACCTAACGGTTATTGCACTTAACGGTAATTGTAACCAATAGTGCACTTTATTGCATTGACACCTTACAATAAGTGCAAACAATTTTTTTACTTACTGTTAAGTGCATTTGAACTTAGATACAACTACTATTAATTGTACTTACCACTAAGTGTACTTGCTATTTATTTATCGCTTACCGTGAAGTCCATCTAAAGTCCAATGCAACTACTATTGCTCGCAAATTACTAGAAAGTGTAACTATCGTAAGTAAAACTAATTACCGATAAGTAATTAAAAGTCTACTTATGATTTATTACACTTACCGGTAATTGCACTTGACGGTACTTATATGTAAATAATACACTTGACGGCATTAACACTTTGCGGTAAGTGTAATAAATAGTAGTTGTAATAGACGGTATTAACACTTTACGGCAAGTGTAATAAATAGTAATTGCACTTGATGGTATTAACACTTTACGATAAGTGTAATAAATACAGTTGCACTTGACGGTGGTAACACTATACGGTAAGTGTAATAAATAGTAGTTGCACTTGACGGTATTAACACTTTACGATAAGTGTAATAAATAGTAGTTGCACTTGACTTGACGGTAAGTGTTCTTATCACTGCTATTGTTAGCAGTTACCGTCAGGTAAAATTACTATTTTTCTTATATTTACTGTGATAAGTAACTATACTGTTTGTTACACCAGTTTAGTTTAGTCAGATAAGAAGCACTTTTTATTGCACTTACCGTTAAGTTCAATCTATTTCTAGTATCTTACCGACAAACATTTAACATAACTATATAACTGCACTTACCGTCAAGTCAAGCAGAGAAAAAGTATAATTATTGGTTGCACTTACCGTAGATTAATGTAATTAATACCCTCAAGATCAATTATACTATTCATTGTACTTACCATTAAGTGCAACTACGGTCGAGTGGAATTACTATTTATTGAACTTATCGTTAAATTCAAGTTCTATTGAGTGAAAACACTAATTTATTGCACTTACCGTTAAGTGTACCCTTTGCCTAGTACAAGTACTCTTTATTTCACTTCTCATCGATTAAAACTGCGGCGCTAAGTGAAACTATACTTTAATTACATTCACCGTTAAGTGTAACAACCGTCAAGTGAATTTACTATTTATTGAATTTACCGTTAAATCCAATGCACTTATCGTCAAGTGAATACTTACCGTCGAATTTTACTATACCATAAAAATATGCAACAATACGCTTTTAACTGCGAGTGTATAATGCAACTAAATAATGTACCAAAAATTGCAACTACTATAGATTAATAATAATGTTAATTCTGTAATTCTTGTTAGATAATAATCACCGATATTTTCTATTACAAACAAGAACCATTATTATTGTTATTAAATGCTTATAAAAAAAAAGGAAAGTAGACTCCTGATTGTTGATTGATGGGAGAATATCCTTGAGAATCTGTATTGATTGGAGTTATTTCAATATGCTGCGATAATGATTCTCTTTTTTTACCCTTTGTTTAATTAATTGGCCGTAATTCAGGAGAATCGTAAATCTCTAATCTTACCTGCAAGTTTGCTCGCACTGAATGGATTCGTAGGTGGTGATTGTCTCGTAGCCCACGCGCTTGTTGGAATTGGTGTGGGTGTTCGGAACCAGGGAGCACTCCATCCAACAGGGGTACCAACGATTGACGTCCGATATGAGTTTGAACGCATGACTCACCCACCTTTATAAGGTAATAACTTGTCAAGCATAAATGTACATGTCAGGACTATACGTAGGCCTCTTCACTTAGGGGGCTTGTCAGCGTTACTGTTTCAAGAAAGGCAAACATTTCAAGTTGTATATTCTCTGTTACTTTTTCTATACATATATATATACATATATTTGTATGTATGTATACTCTTTGTCTAGTCACAGTTTTCTTTGTAAAAATGAAAACAGTATCGTATGGAAAAAGGGATGATATAAATTGTTACAAATAATTATAGTAAAAGTATGTCAATTTTTAAACATATATATATTTTGGTTGAGTTTTATTTTCCAAAAAGTATATAAACAAAAATCTGAGCCATTGTCTCCCTCGTCTATTTTCATTTGAAATGACATTCACAAAGGAAAAGTATTTCTGTTAAATTGCTTGTTCCTCGTGAATTATTTATGGAGCCTTGCCTCGCAAGTCTTTTGCAGAGAAGATAAAGTACCGCTCTACTTTACAAATTTTTCAGTCCTAATATTTTCTGCAATTCTCTCTTTTTTTTCTCTCTCTCTCTCTGAAAATCTCATTCTTTCGTATATAATTTTCTTTTAAATTGCCTCTTGGCTTTTCTTTTAAGTTTTGTTGCATATTTTTTAAGACTTATTACACTTCTATGGGTCTCTCCGTATATTGAACCAGTTCTTAAACTGTGAAAACTCATCAAATTGATTGAAGTGATAAATTTTTTATTGTCCATAGATATGAAAAAAAAGACACAAGGTGAGAAGTCAAAGGTCAATCGTTTTTCTAAGCTCGGCAGGTGCTCGTGTTTATATTTACGATGGCCCTTGACCTACGGGTGGTCAGTTGAGATAAGTTTTCCTTTTGCGGATAAACGATGTGATGCATTGAGCATTGGCATATACGATACATTGGACTTTCCTAGGTCGGATTTATGTGTGGCCCCGACTCAAACGAGTAACGATCTGTAAAGAGGTTTGTAAGTTGGCGGGTAGCATATGCGCCCTGTGGCGTGGTTGGCCTCCCTGGGCGAAATCCTCGTATGTCGGCACCAATGGACTGGATCAAACTTGAGTCTATTCCCAGGGACACTGCCGTGCTTTTTTCCATATATATATATATATATATATATATATATATATATATAATCCATCCAATCGCGTTGATATGGGCCACCCGTTGATTTTTCCATCTCAATCAATTTTAAAAATGAACTCCTTCTATAATGTCTCACCTTCTTTATGAGAAACTATTACAGGTCTACTGTTTCTTATTTGTATATATACTTTATTAATTTATTACATTCAATGCTTTTTAACAATATGTATTCTTTATTTACATAACTAGAAGTATATACATATATATATCTAGAATAAAAAAATTATTGAAAAATTGTTTACTATATGGAAAGTTTACTCACTGATAAAAAAAAGTGTCAACAATCGAAAAAAAACGAGAATAAAATATTTATAATTATATTTATATAAATCTATATATATATATATATAGTATATATAATCAGATGTCTGTCTGTACATTCCCAACCAAAAATTTCAGTATTATACCAGAGTTGACTACTGGCGCAGTACTGGTTCAGTATTGGCTGCCGAGGCTGGGCAGTCTGTACTGAACCAGTACTGGTATTTCCATTGTATCCGTACTGGTACAAACCAGTACTGAGCCGATATTGAGCCAGTACTGGCTCAAATAGATTTTCTTTTTGATTAATACTAGTATACAAAAAGTTCTACAGTGAACCCGATGAATTCTTTTGTTTAAATATTTTGTTCATCAAAAATTTTTCAACTTGATTTTATTTTTCAAAATTAAAATGTACTTTATTTTGCTTTTCTGTGGGTAAAATTATTTAAACAAAAAGTTTCCTGAGACCAAGTCTAAAACATTTTGCAAGATTTTCTTTTTGTTTTATGATATGCAATAAACCAAAAAAAATTTTAAATGATCAAACTAAAAATAAATGAATTTGTTTATAAAAAATTAATATTTTTTAAAATAAAATTTATAAAATAAATTTAACTTAAAAAATTAAATACAATCGTAAGTAAAATTGCACTTATGCAACTTATGCCGACAACAATTAATTGTTAACATTTAATTAATCCATATTAATAAAATCAGAATCAAACTTTTGTCTGTACATTGTTCAAATTTTAAAATTTTTGACGTAGCTTGTCATTATAAAGAACAAGGAGTCCAAAAATGTTTGTTAAAAAATTTGTGTCTGTACGTATGTCTGCAATATTTTGTTCCAGTATCATGCAAGAACGATTTGAAAAATTAAAGTGAAACTTGGCAGTCTCTTAGGTATTAGCCTAACTTAAAATTTTAGCCATTTCCGATTTAAAAATAATAATTTGTATAGAAGATATGCTACTTTTTAAAAAATTTGAAAAATCAAAAATTTTCGAATTATTTATTTCTTAATAGATTGTTTCTAAACTTTCTATACTTGAGTATTAAATGTTATTTAGTCACATTTTAGAATAATTTTTCAAAAATTACAAGCTAAAACTGAGATATAGCTATAAAACTGTTTTTGGGGTTAAAAAATCGAAATAACTATTATTATAACTAATTGCTTTCAAATTTAATTCGGGGGTATTTTTAAGACCCCTGATTAAGATTTTCACGTCAAAATAATATAATTCCAAATTGCAAATTCAAAGTCACTAGTTCAAAAATTTGAGAATCAAAAAAACGAATAATAAGTATTTGTAATAATTGAATTTATGCGTCCCAAATGATTTTGTTTGTACAAATCTATAATTATAAATTACAGATTTGTACCCATACAGAAGCAAAAATTCGACGAATATTATAGAAGAGTCATAGAAAATGCAGTATATTATCGTTTATAACCATAGTATTCTTTTGAGTGTATGTATTTTTGTGATGAAATATTCGATAAGTTTTTGATGCTATATGGCTGAGATGTATGAATTCTGAACAATTTACAGATGATCCTGATGAAAATACTAAGTAAATATTATTACATTTTGTGCGAAAATACTATAAGTCACGCGCCACTAGATTTCGATCGACAGCTGGTATTATATAAAACTAAAGACAGTTACTTTAACAGAACTCAATATTTTAATAATTTATTTCCATTTTATTTTCTGTTACATATTATAGTTTTGATGTTAAAAAAATTTAAGAGTATTTTAAAAATACATATATAAAACGATACGTCAACATTTTTATGCAAATATGGTTTCAATTAAAATATAAATTTCAAGGCAATAATAGTCAAACATTATAATAAATTAAGTAAAATATTTCATGAACAAATAAAGAATTTTGAGTAGTTGTGATAAAAAGTTTACTTAGATTACATATTCGTATATAAAAGAAGTATCATAAAAAAAAACATTTTAGTTTCAACTGAATATCAAGAAAAAAATATGTTTATCGTAAATAACATATTACCTACATTTCTGTGGTTTTTGACAGTTTTTGTCAATTTTTACGCATGCGGTATGTTTTTTTTTATTTATAACTATTCATATTTAATTATTATTAATTAACATTATTTAATAATAAATTTAATTATTTGTAGAAAATTCATCCAATAATTGTCATGTGAATTGGGATACAGTGATCCAAGAAAAATTAAGATTCTTGAAAGATTTGAATGACAAATCTTTAAGACAATTAGAGACTACAATTCTAGAAGAAGTTTCACAAAAGTGCCCAAATCTTACATCAGTTGTACTCAATAAAATTTCTAGAGAAATTTCTTGTACGCTCTTAAAATACGTGAATATTAACCGGACAATGCTAATTGTTGAGATTTCTTATGATGTTGCAAACGATATTAAAAATATCTTGGAAGATAAAAAAATTTACAGTAAGCATTTTTTAATCAACTTATTAATGCAATGTTATTTGTTTTTTAATAATTTAATAATTATAATAAATAAATAAAATATGTTGTTAAGTTTAACATTATGTTGAGTAAAATGAGTAAAATCTTCTCACTTTGTAAGCAATACCTTATAAATGATCAAGTATAATCACTAAAATTTACAGCATATGATACATAATGTTAATCTTGTTGGTAACTTTATCTTTAATAAAATTTTCTTTAATATAGATCTCAATGATTTTCACTCTGATAAGTGTCTGTCATATTATTACAATTTTAATTTGAGTATTTTCGATAATACTGGAAACGATAAAAAGTATTTATCTATTGATCATAATGAATTGTATAGAAATATTACTCACTTATTAAGTGAAACCAACTCTTATATTCTACAAAAAATTCTGACAATACAGAATAACATTCCTGACACTGTTCGTGAAACTATATCAAATATAACTTTTGAATCGCTTGAAAAATACAAAATAATTAATAGCGAGAGGAAACGCTCATCTTTTGCCACTGAAATTTCACGAAAAATTGTAGATTTAATTGAAAATTCAAAAATTCCGGTTACTACTTCTCTTTCACATATTACATTATCTCAGCCTAAAATTGGTGAGAATTATAATATAATAAACTTTTTTTTTTTATTAAATTTTGATAATTTCATCTTTATTAAGTATTAACTAATAATTTACTATTTTTTAGAGACTTCAATTCAGACAAGTCATATTTATCAACTGTATGTAAATCTTTTTGAGAATTTTGAAACTGACAACATTCCTTTCAACTATAATAATATTTTAGATATACAAAGTGTTATTATGAATACTCTACAGGATAAATTACCTAAAATAAAAAGAAATCAAGCTGTTGAATCACAAACCTTTAGTGCAATTGGTCTTGTAATAACACCGCATTTTGGTATCAAGAACTCAAGAATAAATGCAATTTGTGCAATAGGTCTGACAAAACAAGTAGTTGGTATAATAAGTCCTCAAACAAATTATCAAAGATTTGAAATTAATGATATTCGGGAATTTAATTTAGTAAAACTCCAGTCATATGAAATGGAAACAGTAACTACTTTCCTCTTTAATTTCATTGCAGTGACTCAAGAAAAGTTTTTTGAAAAATATGAAAAAAAATTATACAACATGATTCATGATATTTTAATGGAATATAAGAGTAGTACAAAAATTAAAGAGAACTTTCAGATAATTCTCCATAAAATATATAATGCAAGTGATTATATATTAAGCAATAATTATGTTTTAGGTACTCTAGAACCATATCTCAATGAAATTGTAACCGGCAATACATCATCCTTACTAATGTCTAATTCAATTATGAGAAATAATATAATGAAAAACTTGCCTCTGAATTTTCAAGAAATTAAGATATTTCTATTGGAATCTGCGATTTTTCACGTTCTCCTTGAACATAATTTTGACTGTAATAATTTTAACAGAACTAATCTCATAAACGACATCATCAACCAAGTTGAATTAATTTTGGATACTAAACAAGATTTAGGAACAGAATATCAAGAAGCAATTAATACCATGAACATTAATTTTACTTCGATAGAGCAAAATTTGACATTTTTTCTAATCGAATGTCAAAAAGGCAACAATACTCGTATAACGTATTCGACGGATGTAATTACCCAAAATTTGATAGATAATATTACATTGGAAAAATTTATATGTCCAAATAATAAGCGAGCAACATTTTCACGGTTCAAACTGTATTTTTTCCATGTAATAAAAATGGAAGTGCAACAGTATTTCCACAGTGGACAGACTAAAAATATTTTTAGTCTTGAAGAAACTATTACAATGTTATTACTTCTTGAGTATTCAAAGTGTGTTTACGAAAAAGGATATGACTTAAATATTCAAAATAGATTTGAACATATAAATGCCGATTGGCGTTGTTTAAAAAAATAATATACATAACTATAGTGCAAATATATATATATATATATATATATATACGATATGATAAGAATACCTTTGCTTAATTGTTGTACATTTATATTTTTCATGTTATCTTTCAATAATAACACTTTGCTTTCTCGAATGAAAATTAAAAATATTTTAAAATCATGGGTAAAAGTTTATTTTAATTTTTGTTAATTATTTATTATTTATGCTAAATACTGACAATGTTTTTCATTATTTTTAATGTAGGTATTTTTTAAAGTATGTAGTATTTGCAAATATATATATAGTTTTTCAAATAAGAAAAAACGATTGTAATGTCTAGTATAAACTGAATGTTAAAAAATACATAAAAATGAATAATAAAATTTGATAATTTATATTACATACGTAATGTTTATGTACACGTTTCTATTCAGTTAATAAATTTTAGTATTATTTTAAACTTCCAGTGAAGAAACACGCACAACATGAAAAATAAAATCTACTTTTGGTTTTCTTCAATTCTTCTATGTTTTTATATTACTGGTAAAAATATTAATTAATGAATTATAATAATTAATTAAAATTAGAAATTTATTTAAAAATTAATTAATACCAATTATAACTATCTAGCAATAATAATTTATGAATTTCCATGGTTATATATCAAAAATATTTTAATTGTTTTCGGGGTGCATGATTATTCCATAAAAATAATTTGTTAGAATTTTCAACTTAAAGAATTTTATTATGGAAATGATTATTTTTTAGACGAATTTTCAATTTTTTGACTTAGCCTTTAACATAATTTCTATTTTTAAAAGAATTTTACTTATTTCACTGGTGAAATAGCTAGAAGTCGGTTACTGAATCATTTAGTGAAATTTTCACTGAAATTCAGTCATATATCACTGATTTCCAGTGAAAATTTCACTGGCCAAATAGCATTTTACCAATTCATTATGGGAAAAATAGAAATAATATTAGCTGTGAAAACCAAATTATTTCTAATTAATTTAGTAAAATAAAAATTTTACCAAATAAAAATTAGTACTACCTAAAAATTCTGTAAAGTAAAAATTATTTGAAACAAATTCTGTTGAATAAAAATTCGTCAAAATAATAATTATATGTAATAGAATTTTTTAAAAAGAAAACTGTACTCTCTAAATCTGAATTAGTAAAAAATAAAAATGTTTACTAATTTAAATTAGTGACTCACTTTTTGCTTTAGAATTAATTAAATTTTACTAATTGTTAGTAAAAGTTACTAATAGTTAATAAAATTTTAATAATTGAGAAGCAAAAAGTAAGTCACTAATTCAAATTAGTAAACTTTTTTACTAATTCAGATTTAGAGAGTAGGTAACAGATGATTTGCTTGTGATAATTATGTGCTCCATTATTTTCACACTTTTTTTGTTTAAATAGATTACGTACATGGAACTGAGTTTGAAAAACTAGGTAAGAGTATATATAAAACAAAGTTCATATAATTTTTTGCAAAAAGAAAAAATAAAATATCGTTCACTTGTTTGAAAAAATAATCTAGCACTCACTAAAGTCGTGCAACATTAAAAACTTTATATACATGAGATAAACTTGAAGTAAAAATAAAACAAAAATTAAACCGATTTTTCTTTTTAATATTTTTTTAATAAAATTAATCTCTCCATCTAGGTATAATAATAAAATGATAAAGGTATTAAATTTTTCTTGCACTTAAATATTTTTTTCATTTGCAAGCAATATTACCTAATTTTATTATTTGATTTTGGGGCTAAATTGTATAACTGATTTTGCAGTAAAATATAATTTATGAAATAATATAATATATTTCCAGAAATTTCTATGCATACAAATTATGTTTTTCAATTGTATGTAAAACTCTTTGAGTATTTGAAAAATGTCAATGATGTAGATGACATTATATATTTAAAAATAAAAGAAATTATTAACGATGTCTTTAAGGAAGTAATACCTGATGAAATGATTTTTCAACGCTTTCATAAAAAAATTGTAACCCGAATTTTTATTAATTCAAAATCACTTTTAATTGACAAAAATTCAAAAACTTTGACTGCATTGAGAGCATTAGAAATAACAAAAGCAATCACTGTAATGCATCAATTTTTTCCACAAATTATAAAAAATGAAATAAACAAAATTACTGAGTTTCAGTTTGCAGAACTCTCGTCGTATGAAATGGAAAATGTAAAAAATTTGTTATTATACTTTATTATTGCCAGTAATAAAGTATTTCAAGAAAAAGAGAAAGAAAAATTGACAAATGCAATTAATAATATTTTAAAGGAATATAATAATAGAGATAAAATTAAGGGAAACTTTGGCATAATTCTTGATAAAATATATAATGATACTGACATAAGAAGAATTAAGATAATGAATAATATTAAATATGATCTTATGATTAATCTAAAAGGAAATACATTATCCTTAGAAGCATCGCGATTAATTATTGAGAATAATATATTGCAAAATCTACCCAACGAATATCCAAGTAATAAGATTGTTCTATTGGAAAATGCGATTTTTCACATTCTCCTTAAACATAATTTTGATTGTAATAATTTTAACGAAACCAATCTCATAAACGATATCATCAACCAAATTGAATTAATTATGGATATTAAACAGGATGTAGGAACAGAAAATCAAGAAAACATTACTACAATAAATAATAATTTTACATCGATCGAGCAAAATTTAACATTTATACTAATCGAATGTGTTAAACAATATAATACAGATAAAATATATGAGGTGGATAAAATTGTCAAAAATTTGTTAAATAACATTGAGCTGAAAAAATACTTCTGTACAAATAATATGCAAGCAACACTATCATTGTTCAAAAAGTATTTATTGAACGTGATAGAAAAACAAGTGGAACATTTTTCCTTCAGAGAACGGATTGAAAATATTTTTAATCTTAAGGAAACTATTTCTAATACAACTATTCAAACACATGACAAAGACAATTTTAATCTTGACAGGAATTGGTTATCTTGCGCGAATGAAATTTCACGAAAAATTGTAGATTTGATTAGAAACTCAGTAATTTTGTTTCCACATATTGCATTATCTAAGAATAAAATTGGTGAGAATTATAATCTAATAAACTTTTTTTTCATTAAACTTTGATAACTTCATCTATATTAACTAATAATTTATTATATTTATTAGAATCTTCTATTCAGACAAGTGATATTTATCAACTGTATGTAAATCTTTTTGAGAATTTTGAAACTGACAACATCCCTTTCAACTATAATAATATTTTAGATATACAAAGTGTTATTTTAAATACTCTACAGGATAAATTACATAAAATAAAAAGAAATCAAACTGTTAAATCAAAAACCATTAGTGCAATTGGTCTTGTAATAAATCAGCATTTCGGTATCAGGAATTCAAGAATAAATGCAGTTTGTGCAATAGGTCTGACAAAACATGTAGTTGGTATAATAAGACCTCAAACAAATTATCAAACATTTGAAATTAATGATATTCGAGGATTTAATTTTGTAAAACTCCAGTCATATGAAATGGAAACATTAACTACTTTAATCTTTAATTTCATTGCAGTGACTCAAGAACAGTTTTTTGAAAAATATGAAAAAAAATTGTACAACATGATTCATGATATTTTAATGGAATATAAGAGTAGTACAAAAATTAAAGAGAACTTTCAGATAATTCTCGATAGAATATATAATGCAAGTGATTATATATTAAACAATAATCATATTTTAGGTACTCTAAAACTAATTTGACTATAATAAACATTTTTTATTAAATTTTGATAATTTCATCTTCATTTACAAATAATTTACAACTCCAACTATTAATTTTACTTAATAATAAATTTAATTATTTGTAGAAAACTCATCCAATAATTGTCATGTGAATTGGGATACAGTGATCCAAGAAAAATTAAGATTCTTGAAAGATTTGAATAACAAATCTTTAAGACAATTAGAGACTACAATTCTAGAAGAAGTTTTGCAAAAGTGCCCAAATCTTACATCAGTTGTATTCAATAAAATTTCTAGAGAAATTTCTTGTACCCTCTTAAAATACAGAAATATTAACCGGACAATGCTAATTGTTGAGATTTCTTATGATGTTGCAAACGATATTAAAAATATCTTGGATGATAAAGAAATTTACAGTAAGCATTTTTTAATCAACTTATTATAATCAATAATTTTCTCATTTTGTCAGTAATACTTTATAAATGATCAAGTATAATAATTAAAGTTTTCAGAATATGTTATTTTTGGGACTACAATGTTAATTTTTTTGGCAACTTTACTTTTAAAATTGATCTGAGATTTTGTAGAAAAAGCTAAAATACATCAAATCTCGCACATTTTTTAAAAATTTCCAAAGTATATTAAAAAAATTAATTCAATAAAACATCATAATTTTCGCACATAACAGCCATTCATTATCATATATTAAACATCTTCATAAAATCTTAGAACAAAATACATTCAATATTTTAGGAGTAAGGTTTCTGACAAAATTAATATTGTGCACCTAACAATCATATGTTAAATAGTATTTCAAAGTAATGTTTAAGTATTATTTCCAATAAAATTTTCTTACAACAAAATAAAAGAAATTCTCTAATATTGAGAACATATTTTTCTAATTTTAATTAAAAAATAAATTAATTATCTTTAATAAAATTTTCTTTAATTTAGATCTCAATGATTTTCAATCTGATAAGTGTCTGTCATATCATTACAATTTTAATTTGAGTATTTTCAATGATACTGTAAACGATAAAAAGTATTTATCTATTGATCATAATGAATTGTATGGAAATATTTCTCACTTATTAAGTGGCAAAAAAAATGAAACCAACTCTTATATTCTACAAAAAATTCCGACAATACTGAATAACATTCCTGACACTGTTCGTGAAACTATATCAAATATAACTTTTGAATCACTTGAAAAATACAAAATACTTAATAGCGAGAGGAAACGCTCATCTTTTGCCATTGAAATTTCACGAAAAATTGTAGACTTGATTGAAAATTCAAAAATTCCGGTTACTACTTCTCTTTCACATATTACATTATCTCAGCCTAAAATTGGTGAAAATTATAATATAATATAAAAATTTATTATTAAACATTGATAATTTCATCCCTATTAACTAATAATTTATTATATTTTTTAGAATCTTCTATTCAGACAAGTGATATTTATCAACTGTATGTAAATCTTTTTGAGAATTTTGAAACTTACAACATCCCTTTCAACTATAATAATATTTTAGATATACAAAGTGTTATTATAAATACTCTACAGAATAAATTACCTAAAATAAAAAGAAATCAAGCTGTGAAATCAAAAATCTATGGTGCAATTGGTTTTGTAATAACACCGCATTTTGGTATCAAGAACTCAAGAATAAATGCAATTTGTGCAATAGGTCTGACAAAACAAGTAGTTGGTATAATAAGTCCTCAAACAAATTATCAAAGATTTGAAATTAATGATATTCGGGAATTTAATTTAGTAAAACTCCAGTCATATGAAATGGAAACAGTAACTACTTTCCTCTTTAATTTCATTGCAGTGACTCAAGAACAGTTTTTTGAAAAATATGAAAAAAAATTATACAACATGATTCATGATATTTTAATGGAATATAAGAGTAGTACAAAAATTAAAGAGAACTTTCAGATAATTCTCGATAAAATATATAATGCAAGTGATTATATATTAAGCAATAATTATATTTTAGGTACTCTAGAACCATATCTCAATGAAATTGTAACCGGCAATACATCATCCTTACTAATGTCTAATTCAATTATGAGAAATAATATAATGAAAAACTTGCCTCTGAATTTTCAAGAAATTAAGATATTTCTATTGGAATCTGCGATTTTTCACGTTCTCCTTGAACATAATTTTGACTGTAATAATTTTAACAGAACTAATCTCATAAACGACATCATCAACCAAGTTGAATTAATTTTGGATACTAAACAAGATTTAGGAACAGAATATCAAGAAGAAATTAATACCATGAACATTAATTTTACTTCGATAGTGCAATATTTGACATTTTTTCTAATCGAATGTCAAAAAGGCTACTATAATGGTAGACCGTATTCGATGGATGTAATTACCCAAAATGTGATTGATATTATTACTTTGGAAAAATTTATTTGTCCAAATAATAAGCGAGCAACATTTTCACTGTTCAAACAGTATTTTTCCAATGTATTAAAAACGGAAGTAAATCAGCATTTCTTCAGTGAACAGATGGAAAATATTTTTAATCTTGAAGAAACTATTACAAAGTTATTTCTTCTTGAGTATTCAAAGTGTGTTTACGAAAAAGGATATAACTTAAATATTCAAAATAGATTTAAACATATAAATGCCGATTGGCGTTGTTTAATAAAATATACACACCAAAAAAAATAAAATCTTAAAGTGAGAAGAAAATTCCGCTTCAATTTAATTTTTTTTTTAAATATGTATATGAATATTCATCTAAAAAATAGAGGATTCTTTTTTTTATTTAAGAAGATTTTGGTTAGATGATAACTTTAAATCTTTCTTTTTCGATTGAAAGTATTCTTTTCTAATTGAAATATTTTTTTTATAATTGAAATTATTCCTCTAGAAACGAAAGAAAATTTATAATAGTGAAAACATTTTTAAGAGCATTTGAACCTTCGTGACGTCACAAATCATGGCGCATGACACGCAAACTTCTCAGGTATGTGAAAAGCACAATTTTGAATATTTTTTAAAAAAACCTTTTGGAAAATGTTCAGAGAAACATAGACTATGTCTGTTATGTGCGGAAAATTCAAAATTTTGCGTTTAAAACGTTTTTTAAACAATGTTAAGGTCACAAATCATGGCGCATGACACGCAAACTTCTCAGGTATGTGAAAAACACAATTTTGAATATTTTTTAAAAAAACCTTTTGGAAAATATTCAGAATAACACAGACTCTGTCTGTTATGTGCGAAAAATTCAAAATTTTGCGTTTAAAACGTTTTTTAAACAATGTTTAAGTTGGTTGTCACAAGTAAGGAAAAATACACGAATTGCTTATATGTAGTCATTGTTTAAAAAACGTTTTAAACGCAAAATTTTGAATTTTCCGCACATAACAGACATAGTCTATGTTTCTCTGAACATTTTCCAAAAGGTTTTTTTAAAAAATATTCAAAATTGTGCTTTTCACATACCTGAGAAGTTTGCGTGTCATGCGCCATGATTTGTGACGTCACGAAGGTTCAAATGCTCTTAATATTGTTTGTTTTTGCTTCCTCGTGGAGGAAGCTTTGTAGTCCTTTCGTTTATAAAACATTTCAAAGTGGCGGAAACAAATTTTTTTCTTTATATAGAAACATGTTATATGAGATCCTGATCAATTGTCCGGATGTATGTATGTGTGTGTGTGGATCCCTTTTTTGTTTAGAAGATAACTTTAACAGGTTTTAATGGATTTAGATAAAATTTGGTAGGCTTATTTATCATATTAATATCTCAAATCTGACCAAAAGATTTTGAAAAATACCCCAAAAAAAAAATTTTATCGTCTTTTTTCCAAAAATTTTTTTTTAATCGAAAAAATTTTTAAATAGAAAAATTTAAGGTTATATATAATAAAATCGTATTCTGTACGTCAAGACGAATCGATCGATATATATATAAAGTATACATTTGAGGTAAATTTAAAGAATTAATGAAAGTTAAAAAATCAAAAATTCACATTTTGGCTATAAAATTTTGTGATTTTTAAAATTGAAGTTTATATATGAAATAATTGTATTCCTTACGTCAAGACGAATCGATCGATATATATAAAGTATACATTTGAGGTAAATTTAAAGAATTAATGGAAGTTAGAAAATCAAAAATTCACATTTTAGCAATAAAATTTTGCTTTCTCCACGAGGAAGCAAATTTTTTTGCTGATCGTAAAGAGGAAGCAAAATGTTCATGTAATGAACATCTGAATGTACAACTTGTTTGTTTTCTTACGCACACCTCCAAACCGTTCGAAAAGTAACAGTTAAAGAATAAATAATGAACATCGCACTAAGAAACCTTCTATGTGAACTGGGACTAATAAATTTTTTTATGTAAATACAAATAAGAATGAATTATATATTTTTATTTATAGAAATGTTTATAAATTATTGTTTCAATTTCTTGGAAAGATGTAAAAAAAAATTTTTATGTAAATTATTCATAAACTTTTTTCACTTGCATACTATGCATTTTATTTTAAAATTAACCTGCAAATATATATACGAAATAATAAGAAAACTTTTGCTAAATTGTTGTATGTACATTTATATTTTTCTTGATATCTTTTAATAAATACTTTGCTTCCTCAAATAAAGATAAGATCTTTTTTTAAAGTTATGGGCAAAATTTTATTTTAATTATTTATTGTTTATGTCAAATACTGATAAGGTTTTCGATTACTTTTAATATATTTTTCAAAGTATGCAGTATTTGGAAATATAATTTTTTTTTGAATAAGAAAAAACGATTGTAATGTCTAGTATATACTGAATTGTAAAAAATACATTAAAACAAATAATAAAATTTGATTAGTTATATTATATACGTAATGTTTATGTACATGTTTCTATTCAGTTAATAAATTTTAGTTTCCTTTTAAACTTCCAGGGAGTAAATACGCACAACATGAAAAATAAAATCTACTTTTGGTTCTCATCAATTCTTTTAATTTTTTATATTATTGGTATGAATATTAACTAATGAATTACAAATAATTAATTATAATTAGAAATTTATTTAAAAAATGATTTATATAATAAAGTATTCATTTCTATAGTAGTATATCAAAAATATTAAAATTATTTTTACTTTTTGATTTTATTTTTATTTTCACACTTTTTTATTTAAATAGGTGACGTACATGGAACTGATTTTAAAAAATTAGGTAAGAGTGTATAAAAAAATAATAATTTTCTACAGAAAGAAAAAAAAAAGATAATATCGTTCACTGTTTGAAAAATTATTCCTACACTCACTGAAATCGTGACACATTAAAAAACATTATGTATACATGAAATAAAGAAGTAAAAACGAAAAAAAAAATTAAACCATTTTTCCCTTTAATATTTATTAAAAAAATTATTTTTTTATTCAGATATTATTAAAAAATTATAAATGTTTATTAAATCTATCAAATTTTCCTTGCACTTATTTTGTTTAAATTTGTAACTGATATAAATTGCTGTTTCCAGAAAAGTTATTTAGAATTTCCGGCAAAAATCCGGAAATCGCTTCGAAAATTTTCCAAACGTCTTTTTTGTAATTTTCCTGAAATTCTTCCACATGTAAATTGTTTATCCTGTTAGTAAAATATAATTTATGGAATAATATAATATTTTTTCAGAAATTCCTATACATAAAAATTATGTTTTTCAATTGTATTTAAAACTTTTTGAGTATTTGGAAAATGTCAAGGATTTTAATGACACTATATATTCACAAATAAAAGAAATTATTTATGATGTCTTTAAGGAAGTAATACCTGATAAAATGATTTTTCAACGTTTTCATAAAAAAATAGTACATATAATTTTTATTACTTCAGGATCACTTTCAACAGACAAGAATTCAAAAACTTTGAGTGCATTGAGAGCATTAGAAATAACAAAAGAAATCACTGTAATGCATCAATTTTTTCCACAAATTATAGAAAATGATATAAACAAAATTACTGAGTTTCAGTTTGCAGAACTGTCGTCGTATGAAATGGAAAATGTAAAAAATTTGTTATTATACTTTCTTATTGCCAGTAATGAAATATTTGCAGAAGAAAAAAAAAAATTGACAGATGCAATTGATAATATTTTAAAGGAATATAATAATAGAGATAAAATTAAGGGAAACTTTCAGATAATTCTCGATAGAATATGCAATGCAAGTGATGATATATTCAGCAATAATTATATTATAGGTACTCTAGAGCTGTATCTCAATGAAATTGTAACCGATAATACAACATCCTTACTTCTGTCGCAGTTAATTATAGAAAATAATATAATGAAAAATTTACATTCAAAATTTCAAAAAATTAAAATTTTTCTATTAGAAAATGCGATTTTTCACATTCTTCTTGAATATAATTTTGATTGTAAGAATTTTAACAAAACTAATCTCATAAACGAAATCATAAAAGAAGTTGAATTTGTTTTGGATACTGAACAAGATTTAGGAACAGAATATCAAGAAGCAATTAATACCATGAACGTTAATTTTACTTCGATCGAGCAAAATTTGACAAACATACTTACAGATTGTGTTAAAAAATATAATACTGTTGAAATGTATTCAATGGATGTAATTACTGAGAATTTGTTAAAAGATATTACATTGGAAAAATTTATTTGTCCAAATAATAAGCAATCAACATTTTTACAGTTCAAACAGTATTTTTTCAATATAATAAAAATGGAAGTGCGTCAGTATTTCAACAGTGAAGAGATTGAAAATATTTTTAATCTTGAAGAAACTATTACAAAGTTATTACTTCTTGAGTATTCAAAGTGTGTTTACGAAAAAGGATATAACTTAAATATTCGAAATAGATTTGAACATGTAAATGCCGATTGGCATTGTATAATGAAAAATATATAAGGATGATGATAATAATATGCACTGAAAAAATTGTCTTCAATATATTCACAGAAAATTAAAAGGCATTAAAATAAGCGTTGCAGCTTATTTTATTGCCTTTTAATTTTCTGTGTTAGCGTCTTCTTACTTTAGAGCACTTTTCTCCTTTATATTCAGTAACTAAATTATTTCCGTTTGATTAAATGAATTTTCCTTTCTAAGAAAGGAATAATATCAAAAAATAATTTATTGTATGTCAATTTTCAGACTTGTTTAAAATAAAGTCATATAAGAGTTAAAATTGTTGATTATTTATTACCTTCTACAAATATTATTCTACGGGATGAAAATTTTCATATAGGGTCAGTTGGGGTAAATGGGGACAAGTGGTTTTGGAGCTTAATTTACAGTTTTAAAATTAAGTTTAACGTCAATATTTTAACCTCAGATCACCTGCAAGAGGTTTTGTAAGCTTTTATCTTGACAATTGGCAGCAAGATAAAAAAAGTTATCGCTCAATGCATAAAAACTTGAAAATCAATGTCAAACTGTTTCAGTATTTTGTCTCGCATTTCAAAGAAAACAGACTTAAAAATCTTTACCAAATTTTTATCTTATTCCTTTTGACTCCTATAACAGAAATTCACTTAGATTTTTTAATTTTTATCAATTTGGTTAATAATGACAAACTGTCCCCATTTACCCCAAAAATTTGAAAACTCAGGGTAAATGGGGACAGCTTGTCATTATTAACCAAATTAACAAAAATCAAAAATTCAAGTGAATTTCTGTTATAGGAGTCATAAGGAATAAGAAAAAAATTTGGTATGATTTTTAAGTCTGTTTTTTTTCAAATGCGAGACAAAATACTGAAATGAAAAAAAAAATTTTTTAAATAAAAAAATTTCAATTGTTTCAACTATTATATATCTACTACAATTTTTTTTCAAGTTTTTTCATCTGTAATATACTTAAGGAAACTTTTTTCTTAAAACTTTCTTAGAAAATATGCTGTCCCCATTTACCCCAAATTTTAAGAAATTTTCTAAATAAATGCATAAAATTAATCCTGGGAACGTAAATAACAACTTAAAAAAATATAAACCCACAAATATTACCCTTTAAAGGAAGAAACTTAGATAATTTGTGAAAAATAGCGATTTTGTCCCCATTTACACTGAGAAAAAAGGTTTGAGCTGACAACCAAATATTTCATTCAATATATGTGCAACTAAAATTTTTTGGTTGACACAACTAAACTTTAGTTGACAACAACCAAAGTTTGTTTCAGACGACTAAATAAGAAAATGAAAAAGAATTTGGTAGTCTCAACCAAACTTTGGTTGATGTCAACTAAAGTTTAGTTGTGTCAACCAAGAAATTTTAGTTGCACATATATTAAATGAAATATTTGGTTGTCAGCTCAAACCTTTTTTCTCCGTGTACCCTAACTGACCCTACTGTAAGATATATTCCTTAGATATTTAGTCTATTCATGCTATATCACAGTATTATCATTTTTATTATGTAGTTTTTGTCTAATTATTAAAATCTTTATTGATTTTTTCTCCCAATTAATAATAAATTATAATTTCTTTAACATTTTTTTGTCAATTTTTTATAGGACAGGAAATATATATATCAAAAACATCTTTAACGTTTCGAATCTATAATTATTAAACAATTGTTTATACAAATGTTTAATAAATAGATAAAAATAAAATTATAGTTCATAAACATATTCTTTATTTGCATTAAATTGAAAATTACATTTTCTACTGAAATATAAAATTAAAAAAGTAAAAAAAGTAAATAAAAAAAATGTAAATGAATAAAGAATATATTTTTATATAATTTTATTCTTATCTAATTGTCAAACAGTCGTTTATACAGCTGTTAAACAATTAGACGATTTTCATTTATAAAGACACGTTACGTCTTCTTATTAAAGGACTATAGTGAGAAAATAAACTGTTCAATATGAAAAATAAACTTATATATGGATTGTTGTCGTCAATGTTTATAATTTCTTATATTATTGGTAGGAATTTTTATGATTAATTTTTTAATTTACCAAAGAATAATAATAAAAATTACAATTAAAATACAAAATTGCACCCCAAAAAAAAAAAAGATAAATTTCTCTCAGAGCCAAATAAGTATTTATTTGATTTAAATAAAAAAAATTTATTTACGCCAAATAAATAGGCTAGTAGGCTGTGAGACAAATATATGGTTATTTAACTAAAATATATTTGTTTCAAATAAAACATTTCTCAAAAAATTGTAAGAAATTTCTGTACGCTAAAATTATATATTTTTAACATTCCAGATGATGCATATGGATCTAAACCTCAAAAAATAGGTAGAAATACAAAAAAAAAACTTTACTTTTTCGAAAATTCTTTATATTTCTTTCTAATTTAAAAAAAATTATTCCTTAAAATCGTGATAAAATAAACTGTTTTATAGATTAGAGACAAAAAAAAATAACAAAATGCTTTTAAAAAACATACACTGTTAAAAATATTTGCCACAAAGATATAAACATACTAAAAAATGAAATAAAAGTTTTTTTAAAAATTGACTTACCTGAAAATGTTTTCAGTTTCTAGAACTTGCTTCAGATTACAACAGATGCATTACCTAGAAAAAAAAATTTCCATTATTTATTGTAGCTTGCTCAGAAAATTTAATTTATCAATGATTATAAACTGAATAAAACGAAGAACAATCAATTTATACAAAGTCTATATTGTTTTAATATTTATCAAGAATATTTTGTTTCAGTTTCAGTTGCAAAAGTTATTTTTGAATCATATTCTGACATTCTTAACGGAACAAAGAATATTTCTGTAATATCTTTTGATGTTGTAAATAACGTGATGAAAATACCTAATAAAAAAAAATTCGGTAAGTGAATTATCCAATAAATATTTTGCTTTTTTCTTAATAAAAAAAAAGTTAATTTTTATCAGAAATTATTATATTAATTAAATATTCACTTTGACTACAAAAATATAGGTTCCAAACATAAAATTTTCGAGGATACTTTTAAAAATCAAAAAATTCAAATAAATGCTGATGAATTAGAAGCGGAACTTTCGAAAAAACTCGAAATCATAAGATATCAAAACATATCAAAGGATGATTTATTTAAATACGTTTTAAACGTCACATTGCAAGGCAGAGATTTATCATTTAAATTTATAATCGATGAATTATCAAATGCAATTAGCAGTATTCTTAAAGTATATAAATTTAATTTAAAGAAATACGCAAAATTTATTGCCATTCGAATTTCAAAAGCAGTTTCAGAAATTGCAAAAGATCCAATGCAACCTATGAAAGTATCATTTGTAAGCAATGAATATTCTCAAATTCTTTACAGAAAATTACAATCCCATAGATATATTTTACCAATGAATCAGCTAATAAGGGATTATATATTATATTTTATAAAAAAATCCGAAAATATCGAATCACAAATAATTCTCGACAAATTTAAAACTACCATTTACGATGTTCTTGAAAGAAATATATACCAAGATTTACGTACTAAAATCCATATAATTCATATTAATTGTTACAACATTTTGTACAATCACAATATTTTAGATAAACTTAAATTCTATCTTCATACAAACTTTAAATATAATGCTACAATATCATCTTTTTATCAAACAAGAGAAATAATGCAAAAAATTTTAGAGCAAATGAATTTAGATACACATGAAATGCATATAAAACTTTTGCAACATTCTGTTTTACATACACTTTTGGAGAGTAATTTTGATTGCAGCAATAACAATTCTACATTTGAAATTTTTAATATTTCTACTAAAATCTTACATTCTGTTGAAAATCAATTAAACAATAAAGATGAATTAGGAAAATTAAAAACAGTCACAGAAGCTTATAATATTAAATATCAAAATTTTGATCTTATTTTACTAGAAAGAAAAATATTTCAAGAAATTTTTAAAACTAAAGTAGTAGTAGTGTCAAATGATAAAAATGTAGAAGAAAAATATAGTTTCATGCGTCGTTTACATTCTATAATAAAAAATTATACGAACACTTTATTTAATGATTTTGAATTGGGACGAGAAATTGAAAATTTATTTAAACAAGTTAAAAATATTAAAGATGAAATTTTCATAATAGAAAGAAAAATTATTCAATTTATTTTAAATAAATTTTTACATCATTTTACTAGTAACGGAGAAATAGATAAACTTCTTTATCCAATACATGAAAATGCTAATTATGAATGTTTTAATCACACGTTCACTAAGATTCATTTCTAAAATATATTCTATATATTTGTGTGAAATAATTTTATTTTTAGAAAAAATATTTTAATCTATTTCCGCATTAATATAATTCTTTGGTAACGAGAAAATACAATTTTATTTTCCATGTATAATTTTCTTAATATAAAAGTGAAAAAATTATTGTAAAGATAATAAAATTTAAAAAATTAAAATCTTTGTTTCTTTGTTAATTTTCTTAAAGTTATTACAATTTTTTTGTGTATAATAAATTGTAAGAAGGAATGGAATAAAAAATACAACTAATTTAACTATAAAGAACTAAAAAATTAATTTTTGATATCTTCAATCAAATGGCTAATTCACGAAAAATTATGTTGGTTTAAAATATATTAACATAAAATTAATTAATATTTAAAAATATAAATTATAACTATTATCTTATTATAATCCAATATAATTTTATATACATCTCTTTGAAAAAAATGATTTTTACAATCGAAAATTATATTTTTTAAATAGGTACTACATAATAAATAAAATATGAAAATTAATTATTTCATTATACAAAAAAAATATACTCTTAATTCTCATTAAATTGCAAATTATATTTTCTTCTGGCAATTGGAATTTTATAAATAAGTAAAACTGATAAGCAAAGTAAATTTAAAAAATATATATTTCTAAATCATTTACATTGTTAATTTAGTTTTACAATTCTAAACTTTTGTTTTCAGACAAGAAACCTTGATTACTTTCTTTAAAAAAAAACTTGTTTAAACATAAAATATCGCGATTCTTTTTGGAAAAAATTTTATTCTCAAAATCTTAAAATGAGAAGAAAATTCTTTCAGTTCGACAGAAATACAAATACAAATACAAAATCATTTGGTTAGGCAATTTTTGTTCTTGTAACCAAATTTTGATTGGCTGAAATAAAGTCATAGAGTTATCTCAACCAAACATTTGGTTAGGCTAACAAAATTATTTGGTTGAACATTTTTAAATTCCAATCAAAATTTGGTTAGGATGAACAAAATAATTTGGTTTAAAATACCAAATGATCGTTTGGTGTCCTAACAAAAATTATAATATCTACTCTAATTATGTATTATTTTATTAAATTATTATTATTTTCAAATTTATTTTCAATTTTATTTATTTATATTTAATTTAAAATTATTTTTTTTATCTACATAGGTATATATAAGAAATTTTGAAGAATTTTTTAAATTATATTAGAAAAAGAAGATAAAAAATGGTAATATGAGAAAAATATAGCCAATATAGGAACAGGATTAAAAAAAAATTTTAAAGAATGGGATTCTCATGAATAATCATTAGACAAATGTTCATCCCCTTCGATATAATACATACTGGTAGGCGTTTCTTGCTTGCGCTTCATTCAGAAGCACTCTACGTCCGGTAGGCGTCAAGTGAACCATTACGATCTTGAAATATTGCTTTGCATTCCCAGCATCATTCACCTTTAGCGTTTTAATGAGTTCCCATGACAGATAACTATGAAATTATAACCCCAAAACCGCATGGCACAATATTTTTTACGATTTTACAAGAATGTCAATAAAAGTATAAAAAAATAAAAAAAAAATAATAATAATATCTATTAATAAAAAATAAAATGTTAATAAATGATTCACACTAAATTATATATTTAAAATTATGATAAAAAATTACAATTTCAGAATCACGAAATTTTTTCTTGTTTTTCGAAACTGTCATGATTAAAAGAATCGATATGAATATATTATGTAATTTATTATTAGCTTAAAAGTCTTTATTTGTCTTTTTATTGCGAAAAATAAATTCTTGACAAAAGATAATTTGAACGTTAA
This sequence comes from Leptopilina boulardi, assembly GCF_019393585.1. Taxonomy (NCBI): domain Eukaryota; kingdom Metazoa; phylum Arthropoda; class Insecta; order Hymenoptera; family Figitidae; genus Leptopilina; species Leptopilina boulardi. The sequence goes on along the minus strand of NW_026137923.1, from coordinate 718,361 downwards.
AAAAAATATAGCATATGACATAAAAAAAAACAAAAAATAAAATATGTGCGCCTATTATTTTATGTAAAAGACAATAAAAAAAAATTCGTTTTTTCTTACATTAAATAATTAACTTTCTAAGAAATGATATATTTAGTTAAACACGCAGTCATATAATATTCAAAAAGCGTGTAAGTTGCAAGCATATAAAATTTACTACTTTTGTGACCACGTGATGCAAACCACATGCTGATGACATGGATCTTTGGTGGTAAATGATTTTTGTATAGTATTGCGGCATTTCTAAAAGAGCTCGTGTGGAATAGGGCGCGCAGTGGCGCCGGGACATTGCGTGAATGACATGAGATATGTCTGAGAGGGTGTAACCGAGATCTTCAAATCGACAAAAAAAAAAAAATTAGTTCACACGAAAGAAATCGTCTGCGGCTTATCACAAAATTCTTTTGCTCACGTGCCACATTATAATCCCACTTACAGAAATAAAAAAAAAGCAAAACCAAACATTGTATCGTAAAAAACAATATTATGTTAAAACTTCGTTATATACAGTTTTCTTGAAAGTATCAAATTGAGACCAAAAATAGCATCAAATCGTTGCAACGTTTTGATGCACATAAATTATATCAAAATGAGAGCGTTTTGTAAATCTTTTTGAGAAATAATACACGAAACGGTCTTATTTTTTGATGCAAAAAATTTAATCAACTTATATTAATCATGATCGAAATGAATCGACTGAAAAATAAACGATTTATTTTTAGTTACTTTCGTAATATTGTAATTGCGGAGACTATTTCACTATTTAATTTGAAAATAAAAATAACAGAAAATCAAAGACAATGTGCAATTCGATAATTAAATAGTGACACCTTATAAACATAACCTAAAATGCATGAAAAAAAATTTGTCGATAATATCAATATTGCCGAGTTTTTTAGAACGTAGGTGGCAGCACTCATCTTTTCCTTTCTTTAAATATTTTCTGAATCTTTTTTATAAAAAGCAGAACTCTTCCTTGAAATATTTGTCAAAAAGATGTATTATGTTATCAAAAAAGTAATATTTTAATCAGTAATATTGGTTTAAATAAGATATTAATTATTTTCAACAATATGTGTTATAAAATAATTCATTATTTTTTGCAATATTTTTAATGAAAAAATTAATTTTTTCACAAATATTTTTGATCAAATAATAAATATTTTTCACCTTTTCTTTGATAAAAAAATTAATTTTTTTCACCATTATTTTTTATGAAAAAATTAATTTATTGCACCTATATTTTTGATTAAAAAATTAATTTATTTCACCAATATTTTTGATTAAAAAAATTTTTTTTTTCTGTAAAGAGAAGGGGGTAAAATCCTAATTTTTATTGGCAAAAAATCTTTTCGTACATTTTTAATTTTTGACACAACGAGCAGAAATATTGAGAGGAAAAAAAAATTAAAATTTTTAAATTAACAATATTAAGTCACATTTCATTAATAAAAAATAAAGATTTTTTGCTAATAAAAATTAAGGTTTAAACTCCATTTCTCAACAGAAAGAAAGATTTCTATTTTTGGCGTCAAAAATAAAAATGGTGAAAAAATTAAATTTTTCAATTTGACACTATTTAGTCCTTCTCCTAAATAAAGAATGGAGCTTTTTTGCCAATAAAAATTAAGATTTAAACTCCTCCTCTCTATTAAGAAAGATTTCTATTCATGACGTCAAAAATTAAAAATTGAGAAAAAATTAAATTTTTTTTTTTTGAAAATATTTAGTCCCACACCCTTAATAAAAACTTGAGATTTTTTTGCCAATAAAAATAAGGATTTTACCTCTTCCTTTTTACAGAAAGAAAAAGTACATTTTTAAAGGAAATTTTCATGAAAAAAAAATTTTTTAATTAAAAATATTGGTGAAATAAATAAATTTTTTCATCAAAAATAATGGTGAAAAAAATTAATTATGTTATATGTAACACATATTGTTGAAAATAATTAATATTTTATTTAAACCAATATTATTGATTACAATATTACTTTTTTGATAACATAATACATCTTTTTGACAAATATTTCAAGGAAGAGTTTTGCTTTTTATAAAAAAGATTCAGAAAATATTTAAAGAAAGGAAAAGATGAGTGCTGCCACATACCTTCTAAAAAGCTCGGCTATGTTGATTTTATCGACAAATTTTTTTTCATGTATTTTAGGTTATGTTTATAAGCTGTCACTATTTAAGGCCAGGTCCAAGTCGTGTCAGCTGTTCCATTGAAACTTCAAAGGAACAGCTGACTCGACTTGGACCTGGCCTTAATTATCGAATTGCACATTGTCTTTAATTTTCTGTTATCTTCAATTTCAAATTAAATAGTGAAATAGTCTCCGCAATTACTCTATTACGAAAATAACTGAAAATAAATCGTTTATTTTTCAGTCGATTTATTTCGGCCACGATTAATATAAGTTGATCGAATTTTTTGCATCAAAAAATGATACCGCTTCTTGTATCATTTCTAAAAATGATTTACAAAACGCACTCATTTTGATATAACTTATGTGTATCAAAACGTTGCAATAGAAAATGATACAATCAACTTTACTGTGATATTGTAATGTAATTATAATTTAGTTATTTTGTTGTTACAAACAAAATTTAGTACAATCTTAATATTCAAGAAGAAGTGTTAGATAAAAGATCTGTAAATCACCGTAGCTGTGTGGTTAAAGTACATGGCTCACGTTCTAAGGGCCTTGAGTTCGATCCCCTATACGCGCGAGATTTTTCAAAATTATTCTTGAATAATTTATCATTTTATCATTTATTTAAAATAAAAATAATCAGGCCCACATTTCAATTTCTGCAGGGGAATGTTGTTTTATATGTGACATACAAACAGTTTTTTTATATAGTTAAAATTTTTTATTGAAAACAAAAACAACCTTAATTGTTTTCCAACTATTTACCTAGTTACAGTCTCATGAAAGTTAATGACGCGTGAAAAGAGGAAAACTCTCGTACTGCTCTAGAATTCAAGTTATTTTCATAATCCCCATAAGAAAGCATTTATCAAAGACGTTCCAATGGCCTGAGGACGTAACACCCGGCGGAACATATAATTCGAGCCGGAAGTTCATGATAGACGCAAGCAAAGAATAAAAAAAAAAGAAAAAAAACATGTTTACGGGTATCGTGTCTCATTTGCGGTCTTCAGCAACGTTTCAAGCTCAAGTTTCGAGCATTTGTCTCCTGTCAAAAGTTGGTCCGATAATATACACAATTCCAAATAAAAATTCCCCGTTTTCGTGTTATTTTTAAACAAATTTTTTATATATTTCTTTTTTTTTTTTTTTGAAAAGGCGACGACAATCGGTTCCTTTATATATGTATCCGAAGTGCTATAATTTATATTGGTAATAAATTTTCGGGGAAAAAGACTTTATAAGGAACTGAAAGGAACCATACAACACGCCTACATTTAAGAGAAATGTCTTTGTCGATACATTGTTGAGATTTATTAGGGTACACAAAAAACAAACTCAATATGTGTGGTGTGTGTGTTTTTGTTCTACATTTTAACCGCATGGAAAATTCTTTAGAAAACACATTTTATTTACGTATATTTTTAGATTTTTCTTTTAACGTTGTATTTTGTTTTTATATTCTCATTTGAGAAAGGTATTATTTTTAATATAAATGTAAATGAGATGATTTTAATTATTACTTTTGTCTAAAATCATGAAATTAAATCATATTTCATTTTTTTACTCTGTTATTATTCATAATAATATATTTAACTGTTATACATATTAATGTTATATTAATATAATTCAGTATTTGAGAATGATTTGTTTATATTTTTCTATTTATCCTAGAGAATAAAACGTCTTTTTAAGAATAAAATGGACTCTTTCAACATTAGAAATTGAAATAAAAAACTTACTCTCTAATTTTGAATTAGAGAGAATTCGTTCACTAATGCAATTTAGTAGAAATTTTCACTAATTTTTAGTATAATATTACATTGAAAAAAAAAGATTTTGTATTTGCAATAAAATCATTTGGTTAGGCAATTTTTGTTCTTGTAACCAAATTTTGATTGGCTGAAATAAAGTCATAGAGTTATCTCATCCAAACATTTGGTTAGGCCAACAAAATTATTTGGTTGAACATTTTTAAATTCCAAGTCAAATTTGGTTACGATAACCAAATAATTTCATTCGTTTTCAGCTCGTACCTTGAAAAAAGGAATGAAAATAAAAATGCTATTAAGTATATAGAGATTATAATCTATATTTCAATAATATTTTTTTATATATACGAATGTTTAAGCGTAGGCTTATATATATATATATATAGTGAAGGATAACGCGAATTCAAAAGCCAGTGTTGCAATATAGATAATAGCTATATAGGCACTTTCATCCCCCTTTTAAATAATCGTGCTCTGCTGAGTGTATCATCGCGTAGCAAATGTATTCTAGTAGTTTTGACAGGCTCTCTCTTTGCGAACAATGGACCTGGTTCCCTTTAAATACATCCGATGGTATATCAGTGAACTCTATTCAGCTCCACGACATCACTTAATGATCGTTCATATATAAGAAAATCCTTTTATCCCAGGTGCATATTTTCTTATATATATATATGACACATAATCGACTGGTTCAAATTTTCATTACCTGTCATTATTTTATATATTCTATTATATTTTTTAAAAGGTAATAATAATTTTTTGAAATTTATATTTTACAAATGTTTTTCTGATTTGTAATTATTTAATTAATGTATTAATAATTTGAAAACATTTATTTTATAATTTCTTAATTAATTACTATACACGGAAAAACTTTGTGCAAGAATCATTCCTAAATTTGTTCAGGAACTTAGGATATGAGAATAATTTAAGAAATCTTATTTATATTTTCTTTGAAAAAAATTCTAAGCAGTATTTCTATAAGAATTGTAGAGAAATTCAAGACAACTTCCTAAACTCACTACAGAAAGTCTTGAACTTGTTTTAGAATAAATTTTTACGTTTGCGAGAAAAAAAATTTACTCTGGGAGGACTCGATCCCACGTCCTCGAGAGTTCAAAAACTCCGCTTTACATCTCTCAGCTACCTTAGCAGCTTATGGTATTATGCATTGGAAACATATTTGACGCAACCAATCCCTGCCTAGTGCTTGGTTACTGTACTGTGTCTTCTAAAACAGTTCAAGAAACTTTCAACGCCCAGTGACTGAGATATTCCGATCGCGGCATTAACAAGAAGTTTTCCAATGTCATAATAAAAATACAAGTATTTTCTTGAATGATTTTTGTATTTTTCTGTAAATTTTGCACAATTTTTCTCATATCCTCAGTTCCTGAACAAATTTAGGAATGATTCTTGAACAAAGTTTTTCCGTGTAATATTGACAAATTATAGTGTTAGGTAAAAGATTTGCATATGAACACTCTCTAAATCTGAATAAGTGAAATTTCACTTAAAATGTGTCAAAAGTCTTCCACGTAGAAAAATAAGTGTATATGCACTTAAAAATAAGTGAAACTTCACTTATTTTTGAGTGAAAACCACTTATTTAAAAGTGCATATACACTTATTTTTCTACGTGGAAGACTTTTGACACATTTTAAGTGAAATTTCACTTATTCAGATTTAGAGAGCATGCCCAAGTAGAAATGTGCCACTGGCATAGTACTGACCCAACACTGCCAGTCAGTATAACAGTACTGACTGCCGTACTGGCAGAGTTGCCAATGACCCTACCTAAACGCTACTGCGCTTGCGCTACGACAACACTCTTATAGGTCGAAAAAAGCGCGCTTATATAAAATGCTTAATAATAAGAAAACGTTAATAAAGAAATATAAAACTATTTTCACTATTGAATTTATTTTTTTGTTAATTATATTGCTTCTTAATAAAAAAAATATTAATTTACTTAATGTACTTAAGTATGTAAAAATAATAATAATAATAATAATTATAATATTAATAATTTTATTATATTTATATCATTATTGTAATTATTTTTTAAATAAAATATTCATAATCTATTATCATCAATATAATATTTATTATTATTTTCATTATTTTCAATAAATTATTATTAAATATCTATGAATGTATTACATCTATATAGGTATTTCAAAAAAATTAATCGAATTTTTTTTGTACTTTTTTCCCAATTCAAATTTTTCTCATAAAAAAGTTCAAAAAAATTTCGATAAAGTTTTCAAAAAATATATATGTATATATCATAGATAATTAATTAATAAATATTAAACTGATAATAATAATAATAATAGATTATATATTTTATAAATAAATAATAACAATAATGATATAAATATAATAAAATTATTAATTTTATAATTATTATTATTTTTATTTTTACATACTTAAGTACATTAAGTAAATTAATATTTTTTTATTAAGAAGCAATATAATTAACAAAAAAAATAAATTCAACAGTGAAAATAGTTTTATATTGCTTTATTAACGTTTTCTTATTATTAAGCATTTTATATAAGCGCGCTTTTTTCGACCTATAAGAGAGTTGTCGTAGCGCAAGCGCAGTAGCGTTTAGGTAGGGTCATTGGCAACTCTGCGTACTGGGCCAGTAGTGGACCAACCCTGGCTGGTAACGCTGTCCAGTACTGATTTTGTCCCGCTCACCAGTACTAACGTAGTACTAGAATAATACTGGCATAATACTGGCAAAGTACTCATCCGGACTTAAAATCTCACTTTTTTACAAAATGCTAAAACACGCTTTCCAATGCAAATTTCATCCTTATTAGCTTATTACTCCCATTTTTACCACGAACAGGTAATGTGAAGCCAATAATAGTTAATGTTATTTAGAATATATAAAATATTATTAACAATAAATAATTAAAATAATAATTATCATTTATATTAATTAAATTATTTTATTTTTAATAAATTATTTTACAAAAAATAATTTGTGTTGTAAATTTTTTTATTTTTTTAAATTCATAATATTTAATTTTTTTTACTTTGCACTTATACTTAATTTAATAATTATTTAATAATTGATATTACACATGAACAAATATTGTACTTATAACACTTAAAACTAAGAACGAAAAATCTCGCACGCATGGGGGATCGAACCCTAAATCCTTAGAACGCAAGTCAGATACGCATACCGCACAGCCGCGCTGGCTTGAAGTGCTGACTTGAAGTAGTTCACCTAATACAAAAGTTTTGATTTCAAAGTTTGTATTATCTATTGATCACGAAAATAAAATGAATTTATTCTTAAATTTTTTAAACTCACAAAATTTTTTCAATTTTTACAAAGATTTAATGAAATAAAACTGGATATCAATTTCAGTTAAATATTTTTAATAAATTATTTTTACCGTAAATAATATTAAAACAGACAACAATGATTGATGAATTACATAATTAAAAATAAGTTAATAAAAGACAACTGTAAAATATGAATGGTAAAAAATTTTTTAAATTTAATATTTAATTATTAATAATATTTAAAAATTACAGTGAAAAAATTACATTTGCTTTATTTTTAAAACTATTAGAAAAAAATTCTCAACTTATTGTTATTGTATGCATGATAAATAACTTAATGCACATATTTCAATGAGTACTAAAATAACTAAAAAAACATAAATATATTTTATATAGGTATATAATAATACATTACAATTACATCCAAAATTTTGAGGGAAAGTATTCGAAAGAAATTAATATACATTTTTTTAAATAAAAAATCATCGTTTTCTACCTATTGAAATAATTTAAAGACTTTTTCATTTAATGTTTTTTATCACCGACATAGTACTGATTCGGTGTGAATGACAGTGTACTGCCAGTACTTGTTTTAATATTTTTTTACCTCCGACATAGTACTGATTCGGTGTAATAGTCAGTACACTGCCAGTACTGAAAGTCAATACCGACAGCCAGTATTGGATCAGTACCATGCCGGTGTTTAATTACGGCGAGCTAAGGATATTTCTACTTGGGTGGCTGTGTGGTTAAAGTACATGTCTCATGTTCCAAGGGTCCTGGGTTCGATTCCCCTCATGCGCGCGAGATTTTTCAAAATTATTCTCAAGTGTTTTATATGCTGTATGTGTAATAATTCTAAATAAAATATAAGTTAGAAATAAAAATTTTTAAAAACTGTTTTAATTTGTATCCGTCAGGTACTACAGTTTGAAAATAGTATATTATAAATAGTGTATTTTACATTTTTTATAAGTTGATTAATTTCTTGTTTGAATTCCATATTTTCTTGGATCAAGAACATAATTATGCTCTTCTTCCAAATATACAGTAAGACAATCGTTTTTTTTTAACCAATCCCATAATTTATTCGTCCGTATTTCAATATCACGATTTACTTGAAGCAAGTAAAATTTTTTTGATTCAATACTATTTTTTTTAGTATACTACTTATTTAAACGCAATTAGGTCTTAATAAAACAATCAGTTTATGCTAAATTAAATACATAACTTTTAATAAAACTCAAAATCTTTTTTTCATTCAAATTTTATCATCAGAAATTAAGATTTGTCTACCATTTTTTTTCATACATTTAGGGTAAAAGATTTTTTTTTGCCACTTAATTTCAAAAACGAAAAAAAGTGTCACGTGCTCTATAATAAAATTGATCTCTTATTGCGAGTGACACGTGCGTACTAAAAGAGCAAATAGCATAATTTGATAACATATGACTTAATATCCCAGTTTGGAGTCGGTGAAATTTATAAATCGTCATTTTTCTCTTTACGGTTCGAAAAATATATTATTTTATTATACAAAATTAAAAAAAAAAAATATACGTACATTATACAGAAAATACAAAATGTGTGAAAAAATTGACATCTTAAATAAATATCTATATTATGCAATTATTACATAAAATATATAGATGTACAGTTTAACTTGAGCGCGAATATGTAAAAAAAAATAATAATAAAAATGTTCACTACTGGTTTATTTCATCTGATGTATATGAATAGCAAACAGTATTATATATATATATATATATATAATTTACCAGAAAGAGAGAGGGAGAAGAGAATATTGCAGAGACTAGGATCTGAATTTCGCGTAACGAAGGTAATTTTATTCTTCTGCAGAGTGGAATCGAGGCTAGGTTTTCTGCCTGAAGGGTGAGAACGGATGGAAACAAGCGAAACGAATGGGGAACAGGGTTGAAGTGTAGGATGATGAGGTCGAAAGAGGCTATTCTAACAATAACTGCGTTGGGTTTCACAGGTGGAAGAGAAATTTTCAAATATATTTCATATAACAAACTCTTGAAAATGAACATACATTTGATTTTGACATTTATATATATATATATATATATATATATGTGTCTGCGAAATGAATTCATTTTTCATTATTATATTTTAGTAATTTTTTTACAATGTCAATCATTTGGACAAAAAACTTTACAAAATATACTACTTTTTACTCATAAAAATTTTGTTAAAAGTATTACATTTCAGAAATTTAGATTCTACAATTTCTTTGCCGCAGCGTGAAATTAAATACTTTTTCAGTGAGAAATTTAAACCAGAAAAAATTGTCATATTAAATAAACAAAAAAAAAAAAAAAATTGTTTGGTTTAATCGAAAATTTTTTTTTTTAAAAAAATATTTTGTTTTACTAACTATATAAATTATTTGGTAATAACAATTGTTGTTAAAAATAAAAGGATAATTTGAAAAATAAATAAATTCGTCTAAAAAATAATAATATCTAATAAAACCTTTATATGTGATGCTCCAAGACAGAAGCAGGGACCTAACGTCAAAAAAATTTTAGGTTATGTTTAGTGATAGTTTTAGCTTGATAAAAAGTTTCTTTTTAATTATAGACGTATAAAATCAAAATTAGTTTTTATTGAATTTTTTCCTGGAGTGTCATATATAAAGAAATTCTGATGAATTTTGGAATTTATGATTTCAAAGAGTGTTGGTATCTTGTTGGATTTTAAACTGAAATTGTATCTTGTAGTGTGATTGCGCGAATATATGTATATAGAATATACAACCCTATCGCTTAACTTCCCCGTGTTTATAAACACATATCACCCTATATATATATATTAGCCGGTTCTGCACCTTTTGTCGTGTGATACAACGACGAAAGCTTACATTATACGGTGTCAACATAATACCTGGGCGGGACCAAAATCGCCCAGGGACATGTGAAATGGATGGATTGTGGCGTGCAATGCGTGTTCGTGACGCGATTACTTACGCCATTTATGGTAAATGCGAATTGAATGATATATACACACATATATATATTACAATAGTCATCAAGCTTATTTCCATGATCAGAGATTAACAAGCACTTGAGTGTATAGTGTATTTTTGTATTTATATTTTAATTTAACGATTAATTTTCTACAATTCAAATTATCAATAATTAATCGAGGATTTGATAACTTCTTTTTTTTTTAGTACAGAGACAAATTATTGAAATTAATCAAAAGTCAACAATTACATTAAATATGAATAAAAAAAATATAACAATAAAAGTACACGAAAAAAAATATATAAAAATTTCATTATAGAAATAGAGAAAGACTTAACTGAAACAATAAAAACTTTTTTTTATTCTAGTGAAACCCGGCCCAAGTAGAAATGTGCCACTGGCATAGTACTGACCCAACACTGCCAGTCAGTATAACAGTACTGACTGCCGTACTGGGCCAGTAGTGGACCAACCCTGGCTGGTAACGCTGTCCAGTACTGATTTTGTCCCGCTCACCAGTACTAACGTAGTACTAGAATAATACTGGCAAAGTACTCATCCGGACTTAAAATCTCACTTTTTTACAAAATGCTAAAACACGCTTTCCAATGCAAATTTCATCCTTATTAGCTTATTACTCCCATTTTTACCACGAACAGGTAATGTGAAGCCAATAATAGTTAGCGTTATTTAGAATATATGAAATATTATTAACAATAAATAATTAAAATAATAATTATCATTTATATTAATTAAATTATTTTATTTTTAATAAATTATTTTACAAAAAATAATTTGTGTTGTAAATTTTTTTATTTTTTTAAATTCATAATATTTAATTTTTTTTACTTTGCACTTATACTTAATTTAATAATTATTTAATAATTGATATTACACATGAACAAATATTGTACTTATAACACTTAAAACTAAGAACGAAAAATCTCGCACGCATGGGGGATCGAACCCTAAACCCTTAGAACGCAAGTCAGATACGCATACCGCACAGCCGCGCTGGCTTGAAGTGCTGACTTGAAGTAGTTCACCTAATACAAAAGTTTTGATTTCAAAGTTTGTATTATCTATTGATCACGAAAATAAAATGAATTTATTCTTAAATTTTTTAAACTCACAAAATTTTTTCAATTTTTACAAAGATTTAATGAAATAAAACTGGATATCAATTTCAGTTAAATATTTTTAATAAATTATTTTTACCGTAAATAATATTAAAACAGACAAAAATGATTGATGAATTACATAATTAAAAATAAGTTAATAAAAGACGACTGTAAAATATGAATAGTAAAAATTTTTTTAAATTTAATATTTAATTATTAATAATATTTAAAAATTACAGTGAAAAAATTACATTTGCTTTATTTTTAAAACTATTAGAAAAAAATTCTCAACTTATTGTTATTGTATGCATGATAAATAACTTAATGCACATATGAGTACTAAAATAACTAAAAAAACATAAATATATTTTATATAGGTATATAATAATACATTACAATTACATCCAAAATTTTGAGGGAAAGTATTCGAAAGAAATTAATATACATTTTTTTAAATAAAAAATCATCGTTTTCTACCTATTGGAATAATTTAAAGACTTTTTCATTTAATGTTTTTTATCACCGACATAGTACTGATTCGGTGTGAATGACAGTGTACTGCCAGTACTGGTTTTAATATTTTTTTACCTCCGACATAGTACTGATTCGGTGTATTAGTCAGTACACTGCCAGTACTGAAAGTCAATACCGACAGCCAGTATTGGATCAGTACCATGCCGGTGTTTAATTACGACGAGCTACCTATATTTCTACTTGGGCCTTCGCTGTTTCAGGTAAATCTTTTTTTTATACAAAAAGAATGAGAATATTATAAAAAAAAAATGAAAAAAACAAAATTCCCAGTACTCATTAATATTGCTTTAATTTTTCATTATTAACAATTTATCATTTAAATTCATTGTAAATTAAATTCATCAATTATTAAAATTGTTTTTAATTAATTTATTTAAAATATTTTAAAACTAATATTTGAAATCTTTTTTTTATATTTTCACGCAAAATCGAAATTAATCAACTTTATATAATCCAATATTTAATAAACAAAGTAAATTATTATTCAATAATAATAATTGAAATTGATAACAGTGTACAGGTATTATTTTATATATAAATGATAAATAACAAGCTAACTTGTTTGTATACACTCTTTTGCGCATTATTTGACGAGTTATATACTTTGTTTTTATTCGTGATATGTGATTTCAGAGTAGATATATATAAAATGGTTATTTACTTGATTGCTCGCGGGGTGGGTAACAAGCGTGTCAAACAAATGCACATCAGAGATGCTCACTGCACGTGCTAATTGATTGATTCTTCAGACAAATAATACGTTAATTTTCATACCACTGGTTATCGGGGCAAATAAAACATTTTTATATATTTTTTTATTTTCAAATAAATGTCTCTTCTGCAACGATATAGGTATATACAAAAAAGATAGCCAAAAAAATGCGTATAAAAAAGAATCACGATTTTACAAAATATATATGTCATTTCAGATATTTATATATATACTGACAAATTAATTTTGCTGGTTCCGAACTAATTAATATACTTTGGTAATTAATATTTTCCAAATCAATGAACAAATTAAATGATAAATCATGTATGATGGTAATTTAGTTTCAATATTTGGAGGAATCTCTTCCTCTCCGAAATTTTCGATAACAATATTATGCACTTTATATTTAATTACTCTTATTAATAATCTCTGTTTGCAATATTATTGTATTTAAGATGTTTTATATTATTTTCATATAGAATTTACAAATATCACTATTAGTAAATATCGAGGGGGAATTTACTCAGGTAGTCAAGTGTTCACTCTTCCTGTAGTACTTGTGTAATAACGTGTAATACCGTGTAATAATGCGTTATTACAGTTCTGTAATAACGCAAAAAACTCTGTAATATCTCTGTAATAATGTGTAATACTTTGTAATAACGTGCAATACTTAGTAATAAGGGTAATATGAGGTGTAATACCGGTAGTCAAGTGTACACGTTTTTAACTATAGTAAATTCTCCCTCGGTAAATATTATAATAATTAACCACAAACAGAGAAAAAAACATTTGTTTTAATTTTATAATATAAAAAATATACTATTTTTATTTAATTCGAATCAATTATTCTTGATTCGAATAAAAAAATTTTCTGGGTTCATTGACAATAAATAATCTATTTTGCATAAAAATTAAATTTTTTAAATAATTTAAGTATAAATATTGCAATTTCAAAGTACTTTGATATTTTCTGTACGTACATAAACTTAGCGAAACAACTTCAAAAACCAAAAGTCTTATATAGACCAAAATTTGCCGCTTTTTAGTCGCTAATTAGTTGTGAAAAAAAAAATTTTGTCGCTCTTCAATTTTTTTTAAAATAGGGTGCTTTGCTAAGTTTACATAAAGTTAGCGAAGCACCCATTCTAACTCCGTTGTTAACAAAGATTCACAAAATTCTTCTTGACAGAAATTTGCCGTTTTTTTGCCATAACAAGACCAAATAATTCATTTTCCAAATACCCAAAAAATTAATTAAAAAAATTTAAAAAAAAATTTTTTTAACTTCAAAAAAAAATTTATTAAAAAAATTTTTTAAATTTAAAAATAAAATTAAGAAAAAAATTTTTATACGAACTGTAAATGAATGTAAATTAAACAACTGCAGATGAATCACATAAGTACAGTAAAAAAAATGTAATTAATTTAGAAAAAGAAAAACTTATTTGTTAAATTTTACATTAATCTAAATTAAATTATTTCATAAGAATTTAAAATCTATGCAAGAGAAAATACGTAATCATAAATTATAAAAAAAAATTAATCAACTACTCATACGAAGAACTACTCAAGCAAAAAAAAATGTTCTTAAAAAAAATTAATTTCATTACCTCATTTCACTTACATATAACTAACTATAAAAATTTCATTAAAAATGTTAATTGTTATTAAAAAGCAATTTTTTACTTCATTTTTGACGTTAACTTTTTTAAAACAGTATTTATCAATTTTAATTTGTCACGACAAAATCGAAAACAAATGAAATGATCTTAATAGTCAAAGCGACAAATTCCCCAAGTAAAATTTGAATTAAAAAAGTTAATTGATATTAAAAATCACATTTTCAATTTCGTTTTCGACTTAAAATTTGTTTAATCAATATTTATCAATTCTAATTTGTCACGACAAAATTGAAATCTACTTGAATACACTTAATAGTCAAAGCGACAAATTCCCCAAGTAAAATTTTCATTAAGAAAAATTAATTGTTATTAAAAATCACGTTTTCTATTCCGTCTTCAACTTCAAATTTTTTTAATCAATATTTATCAGTTTTAATTTGTCACGACAAAATCGAAACCAAATTAAATAAACCTAATACTCAAAGCGACAATTTCCCCAAGTAAAATTTTAAGTAACAAAAATTAATTGTTATTAAAAATCACATTTTCAATTTCGTTTTCGACTTAAAATTTGTTCAATCAATATTTATCAGTTTTAATTTGTCACGAAAAAATCGAAACCTACTTGAATACACCTTATAGTCAAAGCGACAAATTCCCCAAGTAAAATTTGAATTAAAAAAGTTAACTGATATTAAAAATCACATTTTCAATTTCGTTTTCGACTTAAAATTTGTTTAATCAATATTTATCAATTCTAATTAGTCACGACAAAATTGAAACCTACTTGAATACACTTAATAGTCACATTATGAATATTTTGTCGTGCATCTCATTTTGTCTTGATTAAATGTTTTCGAATTTGTCGCTCAGAGATTAAAAGCTAAAAACCAAAATTTTACTAAAAAATTCGATAAAGAGCTGAGAAAATCGATATAGTTAAGAATAATTATTTTAAATTCAATTTTTTTTTGGAAACTAAATTTTTTTTTGAAAAATGACTTGCCTACCTTGTTACGGCAAAAAAACGGCAAATTTCTGTCAAGAAGAATTTTGTGAATCTTTGTAAACAACGGAGTTAGAATGGGTGCTTCGCTAACTTTATGTAAACTTAGCAAAGCACCCTATTTTAAAAAAAATTGAAGAGCGACAAAATTTTTTTTTTCACAACTAATTAGCGACTAAAAAGCGGCAAATTTTGGTCTATATAAGACTTTTGGTTTTTGAAGTTGTTTCGCTAAGTTTATGTACGTATTTTCTGTTTATAATAAGAATAATTCCCAATAGAAAAGTAACATTTTTTTGTTCATTCAAAAGATTGTTAATTCAATTGTTATAATTATAAAAAATTTCCGAATTCATAATAAAATTCAAAATAAAATTACTCGTATATTTTAAATTTAATAAATAAATAATTTTAGTATTAGTAGTAAAGATAAGTTTTAGTCAGGCAGAGTGGACTAAAAAGTCTTGCAATGTTAGTATATGAGTAGTAAAATACCATTCCAGTCAGACAAAACATTTATCATTTTTGAGTTACGATACCAACAGAAAAAGTAAGTTGTGGACAGACAAAACTTTTTTAAATTTTTCCTTTTGTAGCAGTAAATGGAATTAGGTTTTGGCGAACAAAATTAATTTAAATATTCAATAGTAAAACTGTGTTTTTGACAGACTAAAAAAAAATAACAAAAGAAGGTAGGTACACAGAAAAAGTCTCAATTTTGCTGCAGTTCAAAATGATTCAACGACATAGAATGTGGCGCCACCAATCTGACTCACTTTTGCTAGACTTCAGGTTTTTTTTGTGTAGATTTAAGCATCTCTTCTACTTTAAAATATAAAAATATAAAAATCCAGTAAAAAAAATTAATTAAAAATATTCATATTACTAAAAAAAAATTTTTTTTAATGTAGATTTGATAGTATTGTATAACGGGGATGAAATCAGTCATATATATTTTTATACATATAAAAAAGGGTCGCTTGGCTTCGATTTTCACCCTACACACTAGCGAGATTCCAATTAGCGAGAACTTCACTAGCTCGACGTTTCCCTTCCTACAATTTTTTTTTTCTATGACGTCGACGCTCTCGATTTCACCTAAAACTGACGCTAACGAGCGCATGGAAGTCACGTGGAAGGCGTCGTCGTCGCGAATGACGTGACGGTTATTTTTCTTCCTCTTTTTTTTTCATGATAGCACTCTCGAGTGCAGTAGTTCAGATGTTTCTCTAGAAAATTTTGCAACGATACATTGACGTCTTGAACACGTTCGTTATACATTTTTCCACTCGTCTCAACAATCTCATTGGATTTTACACGAGAAGTGCGCAAACTGAAAAAAAGGAAAAAAAAAAGTGTTTTCAATGAAAGAAAAAAATTGTGACTCTTCAATTTAAAAAAAAAAAAAATATAATAATAATGATTATTAATTAAGGAAAGTGAGAAAAAACATTTTTTCTGAATTTAAATTACAATCACTTGAATTATATATAATTTTTTTCACCCAGAAAAAAATATGACTTGTTTTTTTTTTTTTATTTTAATTAAATGAAGTGGTGAGAGAAGATTATTAAATCACACTGCAAAAAAGTTTGATTAATAAAAAATTGTGTATGTTGTGAAAAAATGATAATAATTTATACAACTCGTGAATAATTTGAATTTTAAAAATACAATGACTGTGTTAGGGAAAAAAAAGACACACTAGCATATGTTCCCATATGATTGCGGTGGCAATAAATTTATTGAATGTCTTCATTTAGTGGTGAGTATTCTCTAAGGGTTGTAAAATCGCATTGAAGGGTTATACAAATAACTTGGGGGAAAAAAGTCGACCGACAACTTTTTTTTTTCAATTACCTTATCAAATCGCATTTATATAAAAGTGTCTCCGAAAGAAAAAGATGATTTTTTTCAATTATATATTTTACCAAATGAATTTTATTTGATTTAAATATAAATTTTATTTCCGTCAAATAAAATTTTTATTTAAAACAAATAAATACTTTCTTTTTGAGACATTTTTATAATTAATTCAAATAAATTCTATTTGTCGAATAATAATAAAAATATACAAAAAAAAATAATACCTCTAAGAGTTATTAATATTTGATTTGTCACACAATAAACGAAACTGATTTTATTTCCCATATATAGTAGAATCAGAATTTAAATTGATTTCAATAGGGGTCATTATAGAAATATATTATATGTCATTTTATTCTGATATAGGGGTTGTGTTAAATAGTCCACTTCTTTTTTTCTTTTTTTTTTTTGTATCCAATAAGTTGGTATATGGAGTGGCTCGTTACAAGAATTTGGGAAATGCTCGTCGATCGGCGGAAAACACGACCTTTATTTATCTATTACACGCGGCTCAAATCAAATCGCAGGGATTACCGCGGGGCAAAAAGAGAAGAGGGAGAGAGAGAAAGCATATGCTGGGGATTTTGAGGCCCACTGGGGGTTGCGGCCAAGAGTGAGCTATCCCCCAATTACTGGGGCTCCCCTTGGATTTCTTCCGACAGAGACTTCGTGTGTATTCAACCCCTCGGAAACTACTTCATTACGCAGACAGCCGTGTTGACTTGTATTGTACTATTCGTTGAAGAAGGGGCTCTCCAAAATAATATCTGTGACGAATCGCTTGCACTTTCCCTCCCTCCTCTTTTTACCGGTACCATTCAAAAAAAAAAAAAAAAAAAAAAAGATTTCACTCCCTCCTTTTTTCTTGACGATTTTCTCCCTACTCGAATATCTTTTATTCGTACTATACTGTGTTTGATACACTATGATGTCAAAATCATATTCAATGTGCCAACAACACCTGCTTAGATACAGTGACGATTATAGAAAATATTGTTACACTTTTGTCAGGTAGAAATAATAATCGTCCCCTTTTGATATCGAGAAAAAATTTCATTTTTTATTTTTATTTTTTTTGTCAAATATTATATAGTAATTATTAATTTATTTTATATTTATATATATACGCGCTATAAACTATCAAAAAAATTCTAGGATAAAATCCTTTTTTTTAGAGTAGGTATTGTAATAATGAAAAGTCAAATACAGGAGGTCAATTATGTAAATCCATTTACACTTCTACTTCTTCCAATTTCCATTCCCACTTCCATTTACATTTCCACTCCTACTTTCATTTAAATTTTCATTTGTTTGAATTTTTATTTTACAGAACTTTCATTTGCCCTAATAAATATTTGACAGAAAAATATGGACGCAAATTTGGAAATTAACTAATCATAATTTCGTTGATAACTTATTCTGATTGGTTATTATTTTTAAAGTGCCCAATCTTTTCTGCTATAGATATTTATTCAGACCAATGAAAGTTCTGTAAAAATAAAAATTCGGCGTTTTAAGAATTCTATAAAATGTAAATTTGAACAAATGAAAATTCGCCCACTTGGAAAGATTCCCCGGAAAGTGCCCCCTGGAGGTTCTATCAGAATTCCGCCGGAATTAGGATTCTAAAAATTTTGAAAAAATTAATCGGAATTCCGTCGGAATCCCATCGGAAATTCTTTGGAACTCCGGTGGAATTCCGACGGAATTACGTTGGAAGTTCCGGCGGAATTCTGATAAAACCTCCAGGGGGCACTTTTCGGGGAATCTTTCCAAGTGGGCGGCTAGAAAAGAATTCTTTTCAATATTCTTACTGTAAATTAAAAATTCTTTTAAATCACTATATTGTCATTATTTGTTTAAAAATCACTTAAAATTCAATTCAATAGAATTTCTGTTGAATCATAATTTTTGTTACAAGATTTTTATTATTTTTATTTTAAAAATTTGAAACAGATTAGGAACAGATATATACATACAAAAATAAAATATTCTGACACACTTTGAAATTTAAAACATTTTATTTGTTGCATTTCAATACGAAACACTCGTCTTTATATATATTTTTTTGGAAAATAAAAAAAAATAGAAGAATCAATTATAAATCAAAAAAACTGGGTTCGAGTGTACGTGCCATTTGGGCTCGTAAAATGTAAACTACGTTGGATTCACAAATATGTATAAGTGCGTATGCGTGTGTGTATACAAAAGTCGATCTCGTAACCATCTGAAAGTCACTGGTGTTACTTTTACAATAGGATTTGTCGATAAGTAACACAGCAAATAATGGGGTTCTTTTTCGGCTCACACTTTTGAGTGAAGCAAAAACTCCTCTTAAGTACGACTAAGTATTTCATCAAATATCATTCTAATCTTCCATGTAAACAAAATTGTAAGTGCCTATTTAATGAATACAAAGTCCACAAATATATATATATATGCGAAAAATCAGACCTGATAATAGGACTAACTTAAATGATTCATAAGCATTTAAAGTGCTAATTTTTTCCCTTCTGTTTACTTAGTTTATTATACGCCCATCCAAAAAAAAGTATCATATAAGAATGCTACTTTTTTAATGAAAAAGGAATTTTAAAATAGATCTTAAAAGAGTAAAAAAATAAAACTGTTTCAAGATACATATTTTTCGTGTAAAATTTCAGTTAGGTTTTTTTTTTTATTTTGATAATGTAAAATAATAGTCAGAATTAAAATTGACAAGTTGACATATGTATGTGTGAAATAAATGTATTCTTTTGTATGTGAAAATTTCTATTTGTAGGATATAGAAGAACATCTGTGTATGAGGTAGTCCGGAAGGTAAATAGCATCGAGCTGATTAATGATTGAAGCGACAATCATGGGGGTTCAGAGCAGGAGATTTGAGAGCAGATCATAAAGGCGATGTTTAACGTCGAGCATTGCCTAATCATTGTCTCGTTATAAATCACTCACAACGCATCTTCAGGAGAAAAAAAAGGAGTCTCTTCGAAATCCCAACTCATTTTGCCTGACTTGAATCCTTCATAATTCATATAATACTTCTTATTTTTACATATATATATATATATATATATATATATATATATATATATATATATATATATATATATATATCTCTTTGTAAAAAAGTATTTATACGTGCTCCTATTTTACACTGGTGGCACGACTTTTTTATGCCTCTATAGAGGTCAATCACAGTGAAGAGGTTAATACAAATTTTTCTAACAGTGCACAGTGGCCGATTTCCCGAAAAACCTGGCCAAAAATCGAAAAATGATACGATTTCAATCAAAATTGGTATACCCATGTTTTTTGGGCTTCTGAATTCAAATTTTACATTGGTTGTGTCAAATTCAAAATGGCGGATCCAAAATGGCCGTTTAGATTTTAAAAAACTTTGCTGAAAATCGAAAAATGAAACGGTTTCAATCAAAATTGGTATACCCATGTTTTTTGGGCTTCTGAATTCAAATTTTACATTGGTTGTGTCAAATTCAAAATGGCGGATCCAAAATGGCCGTTTAGATTTTAAAAAACTTTGCTAAAAATTAAAAAATGGTACGATTTTAACCAAACTTAGTATACTTACGTTTACTGGGTTTCTGAAATCAAATTTTACATTTGTTTTATCAAATTCAATATGGCGGATCCAAAATATTTGCTGGTATTATAAAATTGCGTATATGTGTTAGAGTTTATTTTTTTTAAATTACAGAATTTTAGTTTAAAGCGAATGCGAATGAAGAAAAAGTCAGTCTTTCACGTTCAGTTGCACCGCCGGCCGGTGCAACGCGCTGTCGGTAAACCGCGCTGGGTGAAATAAAAAGTGATACCAAAACTGCAGGGGCAGCTTGGGGCAGCTGATTTCAATTAAAATGAATCAAAAATATATTCTAGTTTATGATAATACCAGGTAGGGCGCGGATATCGGTGGATTTCACAACTATTTTCATGATTTACGTTGATAAAACAATACAAAAATCGTAGCCATGAATAGCGATGTTTAATGTCATTTTTTAAAAACTGTACGTTTTAAATGTGATGATAAATACATTCAACATATTTAATACACCTTTGTTAATAATTCCCAAAAAAAGATATTCAAAAATCTGCTGTATATTAGTATATTTTCACTATTTTAACTGTGACGAAAATTTATAGTTATGAAACGTTCTGAGTAAATCTCTGGCAAAGATCACTTTTACTTGTTCACATAATAAATTGGTGATAAAAAAAGTGTAATTTTTTTCGCAAAATTATGCAGTGAACCCTCCTTTATAATATTCAATAATAAAAAGTATAAATTTCTAAAAAAAATTTTTTGACTTTTGGCCAGGTTTTTCGGGAAATCGGTCACTGTGCAGTGTACCATTTTTAATGACGCTGAAGTTACCAACGTTGATTCGACGAATCGACGAACGAATTTTTCGTTTTCAGATTAGTTTAAAGGCCAAGAACCAATTTTTTTAAATTGAAACTTCTTTATTTTGGTCCAGAATACATCTTTAAATACTAAAAATCCTCAATTAAGGCGGGGAAATATTCAATCTTAGGAAAAAGAAAATTCTTTTCGTCGATTCAACGTTGGTAACTTCAGTGTCATCATTTTTATTGGTTATTTCAAACAAAATTTGTTTAATTCAAATAAATATTTACTTGATCCAAACAAATGTTATGTATATTTTAATAAATTTTTTGAACAAAGAAAAAATTTGGAGCCAAATAAACTTTCGGCTGATTTAAACAAAAGTTTGAAATTATTTTTTTTGAAATTATTTTTCTCCAATAATTTAAAAATAGAAAACAATAATTATAAACGGAAAACATTCAAATAGGGCAACACAATGAAATCGCTTACGTTCTTTAAAAAAAAAAATAAATAAAATGACAAGTATAAATTTGTTTAAACACTATTTTGAATTAAACAAGTTATTAGAGTTTAGTAGTAAATAAATTTGACCCGAGTTTTAGTGTATAAATGACGGCATATACGTTTAGAAATTCAATAATTCACTTAAGTGTCTTTTGTTGAGATTTCTTGCTTTCTAACAAGAGAAACCTAATGAAGACTATCTATTTATCCAGCTACCGAAGAACGTTTATTACAATACAAAGTCGTTAGAGGGCTTATTGCGTTGAATTAAGATGTAAGTTGCACGATCTCGTGGCATCAGGTAACATTAATCATTTCGTTCTACCCAACACTCGTCCATGGAATTGTCAGCAGCCTTGTCGAATCCCTCCTGATGTCATTATGTGTGCGCGCAATCTCGAGGTCATGAATTCAATGCCACCTGATTACCATATATACATATATACACCTTATAGAAATGCGCGATTTCTAGTATATGTATATTAAGGGGTTATACAACACTTTGACCGTATGAAAAAATACGTATTTTTCAAGAATTTTTTTTTGAAGAAAGGAAATTTTTTTATTAAACTATAATTTTAATCCAAAATACGCATTTTTTTCATTCAAATACGTAGCCATTTTGTAAAAATAATGCATATTTTTAAAAATGGCTACGTATTTTTCCAGATTTTGGGCTTCAGAAACTAATACTTTTTGGTTTTTTATTTTAGCTGAAATCTGAATTACATTATCTGACACCACCGAATGATCATCGATTTTTGCAGCGCAAAAACACTTCACGGGAATTATTTTTGCGAAATAATAAAAAAAAAACAACTTTATTCATTATCGAAAGAAACAAAATATTCGATAATAATTTTGCAATTGGATTTTGATTAGCGCGTGAGTCATTTTTATTCAACGAGATATTGCGGCTCTCTTATTGTTGTATACATATATATATGTTCACAGAATGACTTTTTCGAGTGGATTCGTTTGGATGAAATTCGATCGAGAGAGTTCGAAACAAAATCGCTCTCCTGCCGACATCGTCTCAAAGATGCCGACATTATCCTTATCTTCTACGGAGGTCAAAACACTCCAGGAAATATTTCGGTGCACACTCCATTTCAAATGATCCGGAAGAGTATATAGTAGTATAGTGAAGCCACTGTACCTGCATTGTTCATTGTTTTTAAACTTCGAATTATTTAGATTGGATTCCTATCCCACACAGTGAACTTGGGAGGTATGTCGAAGACACTCAAATTTGTTTTATTTTTTTTTTTTTGAAATTTTTTTTTCAAATTGTCTATATGAAAGCTAAAATTGTAAAAATCTTAATTTATATTATTAATTTTACCTAATTTAACTATTTAATAATAGTTAAATTATCACTATCACTCTTATCACTATAAAAAAGTTAGAAGGATTACTTTTTTATTATTACTTTTAATAATTTTGTAATTGAATTGTTTAATATAAATTTTTTTTTTTAAAAAAGTAAATAAAATTTAAGCTTAAATTAAATGAAAAAAAAAATTGAAAAATCCGATTAATCTTAATTATGTTGTCATGTCAACAAATAAATAAGTCTAGCTAGACCTTCCAGAACAACATCGCTAGATACAGTCTAGAAATTCCCAATTAAAAAATTTTAATTATCTACACTGAAAAAATAAGTTCTTAATTTTAGAGGATTCCTCTTCTTTTGACGCATATTTTCCTCTTATATATGGGCACTAAAGTATTCATATCTAATTGAGAGGATTTTCCTCTTCTATATTTTGAGAGGAATAATCTCAAATACAGAGATATTCATCCTACGTTAAGTTCAGAAATGTCAATCTTCTTTATTTAATTAGAAGAAATTATATGGGTTAGTTCATCCCAAGTAGAAATATCCGTAGCTCGCCGTAATTAAACACCGGCATGGTACTGATCCAATACTGGCTGTCGGTATTGACTTTCAGTACTGGCAGTGTACTGTCTAATACACCGAATCAGTACTATGTCGGAGGTAAAAAAATATTAAAACCAGTACTGGCAGTACACTGTCATTCACACCGAATCAGTACTATGTCGGTGATAAAAAACATTAAATGAAAAAGTCTTTAAATTATTCCAATAGGTAGAAAACGATGATTTTTTATTTAAAAAAATGTATATTTATTTCTTTCGAATACTTTCCCTCAAAATTTTGGATGTAATTGTAATGTATTATTATAAACCTATATAAAATATATTTATGTTTTTTTAGTTATTTTAGTACTCATTGAAATATGTGCATTAAGTTATTTATCATGCATACAATAACAATAAGTTGAGAATTTTTTTCTAATAGTTTTAAAAATAAAGCAAATGTAATTTTTTCACTGTAATTTTTAAATATTATTAATAATTAAATATTAAATTTAAAAAATTTTTTACCATTCATATTTTACAGTCGTCTTTTATTAACTTATTTTTAATTATGTAATTCATCAATCATTTTTGTCTGTTATAATATTATTTACGGTAAAAATAATTTATTAAAAATATTTAACTGAAATTGATATCCAGTTTTATTTCATTAAATCTTTGTAAAAATTGAAAAAATTTTGTGAGTTTAAAAAATTTAAGAATAAATTCATTTTATTTTCGTGATCAATAGATAATACAAACTTTGAAATCAAAACTTTTGTATTAGGTGAACTACTTCAAGCCAGCACTTCAAGCCAGCGCGGCTGTGCGGTATGCGTATCTGACTTGCGTTCTAAGGGTTTAGGGTTCGATCCCCCATGCGTGCGAGATTTTTCGTTCTTAGTTTTAAGTGTTATAAGTACAATATTTGTTCATGTGTAATATCAATTATTAAATAATTATTAAATTAAGTATAAGTGCAAAGTAAAAAAAATTAAATATTATGAATTTAAAAAAATAAAAAAATTTACAACACAAATTATTTTTTGTAAAATAATTTATTAAAAATAAAATAATTTAATTAATATAAATGATAATTATTATTTTAATTATTTATTGTTAATAATATTTTATATATTCTAAATAACATTAACTATTATTGGCTTCACATTACCTGTTCGTGGTAAAAATGGGAGTAATAAGCTAATAAGGATGAAATTTGCATTGGAAAGCGTGTTTTAGCATTTTGTAAAAAAGTGAGATTTTAAGTCCGGATGAGTACTTTGCCAGTATTATGCCAGTATTATTCTAGTACTACGTTAGTACTGGTGAGCGGGACAAAATCAGTACTGGACAGCGTTACCAGCCAGGGTTGGTCCACTACTGGCCCAGTACAGCAGTCAGTACTATTATACTGACTGGCAGTGTTGGGTCAGTACTATGCCAGTGGCACATTTCTACTTGGGATCCTTTAGAACTTAGATTTATTTATTTATAGGAAAGAAATCATTTTAGAGAATGAAACATGGCAAAAACACGATTTTCTGTTTAATAAAAATACTAAAATTTTTTAGTTTATGAAAAATACTTTTAACTTAGGTTAATTTTAAAATAAAATGAACAGTATATGCAAGTGAAAAAGTTTATGAATTATTTACAGAATAATTTTTATTTACTTCCTTCCAAAAAGTCGAAAAATTAATTTATAAACATTCCTACAAATAAAAATATGGAAGAGAAAAATTCATTCTTATTTTTATTTATATAAAAATGAATATATTTTTAAAATAATATTTATAGATTATGATGCTGAAAAAATTTAATTCTAACTGGAATATTACAAAATTCTAATCATAGAAAGAATAGGGGTTAAACACATTGACATTAGTTTATTACGAAGCTATAAAACGCAACGTTTATGATAAACGATTTTTGAAGAAAAAATTTTTTAAGATGAAAAATTCTGTAATTTTTTGCCTAAAAAATATTTCTTGTAGTTTTTCATTAATCAGCAAATTATAAAAAAAATATTTTTTAGGCAAAAAATTATAGAATTTTTATTTTAAAAAATTATTTCTTAAAAAATCGTTTATCATAAACGTTGCGTACTTCAGCTTCGTAATTTATTATAATAACATTATTGATTATAAGTAATTAATATTATTTTCAAAATTACAGATGTAATTTGTTAGTCCCACTTTACATGGAAGGTTTCTTAGTGGGATGTCCATTATTTATTTTTTAACTGTCAGTTTTCGTACAGTTTGAAGGTGTGCGTAAAAAAACAAAAAACTATATTTCTAGAGGAATAATCTCAATTATAGAAAAAAAATCTCAATTGAAAAAGAATACTTTCAATCGAAAAAGAAAGATTAAAAGTAATCATCTAACCAAAATGTTCTTAAATAAAAAAAAAGAATCCTCTATTTTTTAGATGAATATTCACATATTGAAAATAAAATGTAAAAGTAAATGTTGAGAGGAATTTTCTTCTCATTTTAAGATTTTATTTTTTTCGGTGTATTAGTTCTGGATAGCATCAGAGCTGGGTCTGGCTCGACTTTCCAGAAATATTAAATATTTACAACATTTAACAATATCGCCAGACACAGTCTAGAAATTACAAAATAAACATTTTTAGTTATCTAGACTTTCTGTCTAGCATCAGATCAGTGATGCTAGAAGCTTTCTAGATTGCGTCAGGCTTGACTCTAGGCGTTCCAGAATATTTTTCTACACGGGTTCTGCACTATTCTCAAAATGTCCTTGTTACAAAGTTTCTTGTATAACTACTGTTAATCATAATTACGATTATTATTTTTGACAATAATTACAATTTCATTGTAACTACTGTGAAATGTAATTTCGACTGAAATTATATACTTAAATTGTACTATCGATTATTATAATTACCTTTGTTGTAACTAATTTTTTAATAGTAGTTCCGAAGAAATAATTTTTAGTTCTAAAAAACCTGCCTCTGCCGGGACTCGAACCCGGGGTTGGAGATATTTGGATTAATTGTCTCAATAAGGTATATAGCCTACAGGAAACGAATCATCTCTCGCGATAAAATTATTTTCACTGCATGACATTCCTATATTTCTCCCGCAACATTATAAAATTTATCTCCTCTTTCATGTGTATAGCTATATAATTCTATATATTTTCCAATACGATATAAATATGATGAAAGAGACAATCTTTCCATAGCTTCTATATAGCATATCAGAAGAGTGACTTGGCAGTGTCAACAAGTTGTTTTGAAAGTGGTCCTTTTTGTCCTGGCATATTATAAAATTGGATGTAGAGTGTAAGAAAAAGAGTGTTGAGACGACATCCGTCCTCTCGAACGTTATGGAGCGTCATGGAGTCGCGTTGTCCAGTCATCTTGAATGCAAAGCCCAATGTGACACGAAAAGATAAAAGCACCATCAGAGTATATATTATATATGAACGTAAAAGCGACTACCTGCTCTAACGTTATAGTATATTATAAAGCAACCGAGCTTCAACGCACCACGAAGGGGTATTTAATAGTCGGGGGCCTCACGGCTATTACTCGGCGAATTCTTCAGAAACCCTTCAGCATATCCTTCGGAGTCAGTAGTCATCGTTATGCCCTCTGTCTCTGCTACCAAAATGCCTCCTTACTTTTTAGTCTAGTCCCTTCAACATTAAATATGTCGCGCACCACTCAATTCTAACCATTTTTTAAGAGTAGAAAAAAAAATGTTTTCAACATGTTTGGGATACTATATACTGCCGTCCTGATGAAGAAAGTCGGTACTTGCATTCAGAGTGATTTCGAGATATTTAAAGAAACGCGTTCCTAAGTAGTAGCACTAATATATAAAACTAATTCAATTAATAACAATCGATACACAGAAAATTATAAGGTATTAAAATAATAAGCGTTGCAGCTTATTTTAATGCTTTTTAATTTTCTGTGTATTAATTAATTTCGGTACGCTCTATTTAATGGTGCTAAAAAATTTAAAAAAATTTGTTATTTAACAAACAATATGTCGAATACTGCTAAAATTTAACGCTGAAATTTTTAAAATCCTTGCTCAGATTCGGTACTTGCATTTCTGCTAGAAAAAGCATTTGTGACGTCACATCACAGAGTCGGTACTTGCTCGTCGAAATCAGGATTTTAAGTCTAGTCAGACCACATTTCCTGGCAGTAATGGCAAGTACCGACTCTGCTTTAAGGAAATAGGAGTAACTACGTCACCACTTTCCTGCCGTAGTAGCCAATACCTATCATTTTTGTTTGCAAGTACCGACTTTTTAACACGATCTCAAAAAAGTTTATTAATTAAAAACTAATTATCTTCAAAAATTAATTAATATTATAAAATATTATTACTACAGCTAGATTCTTTATTTCGTAACGAATCCAGTGGTATAAAAATCTCATTTTTCTTAATAATGTCCATTACCGACTTTCTTCATCAGGACGGCAGTATATTGTAAACCTTTTATTTTTTCACATCAATTTAATTATGAAAATTTTTTATAAATGAAATATTAGAGTTTAATTTATTACTTCTTCATCTTTAAGGTTCCATTTTAATGATAGTTTTTCAAAATTTAAAATGTCGGATCCAATATGGCAAACAATTTTTCAAAATGTATCAGATTCTTTTGAAACTTGTTACCCGGGGATTTTCGGGGTCGCTGATTATGAATCTGACATTAGTTTTTCAAAATTTAAATTGTCAAATTCAATATGGCGGATGACTATATTTTTTGGAGGCCATTTTGAATTTTGAAAAACTAAAGTAAAATTCGTAATCGGCGTCCTTGAAAACACCTGAATAACGAGTTTCAGGCGAATATGATGAATTAAAAAAAATCTGTTCGCCATTTTGAATTTAAAACAGTGGAAATCTTGTCGACAGCCAAGGGGTTAAATTTGACTGCAATGGCTCTCAAACTAAATTCAATGGACTGCACTATGGGAAATTTGACCCTTTTTTCTGGCCAAAACCTATTTTTTTTAAAGATTTTTGAAATGAAAAAATTTTTTTACACCCAGAAAGACCATATTCTAAATAATGAAATTCAATATTTATTTTTCATGAGAAACAATATTCAAGTCCAGTTCGGTAAAACTTATGTACAATTCTAATCGTATTTGTTTTCAGGATTTAAGTACTTTTTTATGAACTTATACCTTTTATATATATATATATATATATATAAGTATATATATTATTACACAGTCTTTTTTCAATTTTTCAGAAAACATAATAAAAATTATTTTAATTCATTAACTATTATTAGAGGTGAAATAAACAAAAAATTGAATTTTGCTCAGATGTATTTTCAAACTAAATCATATTTTTAAATTAAATTTTAGGGAAAATAATTTATTTTTAATATACAAACAAAATAATTTTTTTTCATTAATTTCTTTCTATTTAAATCATAAATAAATTTTAAATAAAAATTTCAGAAAAAATGAATTAATTACTTAAAAAATAAGTTTGCTTCCTAATTTTGTCATATGTAGTCTTAAAATTAGTTGTCATATTCAGAAATAATTGAATCTAAATTATTTTATTTTTTTTTCAATAAATTGTTTGAACATTTCTCACAAGCGGTAAACTAAAATCCTGGTTAATATATAAGGACAGGTCAAACCTTCTGAAGCAATGTAAAGCGAGCGATTATATGTATTGCGTTATTTTATATTTATGCGTTTAGTATGTGGGGCATTTCATTTGAAAACGATCAGTCATGACTTAGATTTTTTTAATATTTCGTTTTTTTGTATTGTTTGGGAACTTAAATAAGTGTGAAAAATTTTAATTAAAAATCTTAAGTTTTTTTCAAGTTATTTACATTAACAAATTTAAGATACTTTTTTTCCTTATCGCTATAACTTTTTCATTTTTCTTTGTACAGAAAAGTGTTTTAATTGTTTTTTCTTCAAAAATTATTGAATTTTAAGAAAATGATTTTTATTTTTAATATTTTATAATTTTTATATTATTTATTTAAAAAAAAAAATTTTTTATTAATGTTTAAACCTGTTATCGGGCTAATTTCGATCTAAAAAAAATCATGAATATTCTTCAATATTATACAAATTAAATATTAAAATTTGGTGAATGCATTATGTTTTGTTCTCGAGAAAAAATTTTTTGAAATTTACCGTGCATGGCTCTATCGGCGCGGAGCATGGGATCTATCCCAAGCGCTGACCGATGCGACCGCTAGAGCCATGCACGGTAAATTTCAAAAATTTTTTTCTCGAGAACAAAACATAATGCATTCACCAAATTTTAATATGTAATTTGTATAATATTGAAGAATATTCATGATTTTTTTAGATCGAAATTAGCCCGATAACAGGTTTAAACATTAATAAAAAAATTTTTTTTTTTAAATAAATAATATAAAAATTATAAAATATTAAAAATAAAAATCTTTTTCTTAAAATTCAATAATTTTTGAAGAAAAAACATTTAAAACACTTTTCTGTACAAAGAAAAATGAAAAAGTTATAGCGATAAGGAAAAAAAGTATCTTAAATTTGTTAATGTAAATAACTTGAAAAAAACTTAAGATTTTTAATTAAAATTTTGCACACTTATTTAAGTCCCCAAACAATACAAAAAAACGAAATATTAAAAAAATCTAAGTCATGACTGATCGTTTTCAAATGAAATGCCCCATGTATTACGTTAAATAAAAATGTGTTGCGTGTATTAGGTGTAAGGTTAACATGATGTACTGTTTCAATTCGTATAAGTGAGTATCAAATTGTAAACCATCAGAGAATCATTAAAGTAGGTGAATTGAGATTTCCAGTAATGGTAATATTTATTTTTTATATTTCTGCCTCAAGTTTTACCGAACTCTTCATTAATAATTTAAATAATTTATGAAATTTCAATTCTGATTTATCAAAAACAGACCTTAATATTCTTAGCTATTGTTCTAGTTTATGTACTGTCAGTACCTTACGGTTTCCCGAACTGAACTTGAGACACTAATATATGTGTTATAATATTTTATGCCTTTTGCATTACAGTTTTATGAAATTCATTTTACTGTACTAATTATTGAAAATTACCGTTTTGCTGTTATATCCCAATTTTACCGAACTAAGTTCAGTAAAACTCTCGGAACAAATTTTCTCCGTGTAAGCTACATAAAAATCAGTAAGTGTTTAAAAGGTTAAGTTTGATATTCTGGCTCTGCTATATTTGATTTAGAAAATTTTGGCATCAAATTTGTAGTCAGTGATCACAAAATCCTCTAAGTATCATGTTTCAAAAGATTTCAACATTTTTTTAGGGTTTGGTTCGGCCATTTTTAATCCGCCATTTTGAATTTTAAATCTGACCTCAAGAACCTTAATGCAAGTACTTTTGGTCCTTTTTAAAAATATTTTTAGGTTTTGGCCAGAAAAAAGGGTCAAATTTCCTATAGTGGACTGACCCATTAGTAAAATTGTACTAATTCATAGCAAAAATTCAGTCATAATTTAAGTTTGTTAAAGTCTTATTCACTATTTTAAAATTCGAGAGATGTGAAATTCTTCCTCTCAATATGAGAATACGTGTCTCTGATTATTTATTTATTTTAACACTAACACACATGCAAAATAAAAATTAAATTGATGAACAGATATAGACTATTATATGTGTGTGCCATATATAATAATGCAAACGATAAGAGAGGAAATGGTTCATTTTTAGACAGAAGTTCAAAAGGATTTGGCGCATCGTCGTCGCCAAAAATTGTTCGCGTCCTCCTGCAATTGATACAATTCCATAATTTCGAAGAAGTTGCGTGTCACGTATAGAGAGAGAAAGGACAGGATTTTTTTTCTGAAAAGCTCATCACACTGTGGCGGGCTACCGTTTACGCCACAATTTCCTAGAAAGTGCAGTGGATAATAAGCGGCATCGAGAAAACAAAGAGAAAAAGTGGGCGTAATGATACCCAAGATATGTTCAATTACAGTGCGCGCCGTTGCGTGTATGTGATTCCAATGTGTCACTGCTATACTTCGCGTAAACGAGACTATAAGGCAGTTTTTCATTTATCTCTCATCTTTTTTTTTTCCTTTTCTTTTAAGAGAGTCTTCTTCGGTAGAAAATAATACTTTAATTGTCTTGAAAAAGTGCCGCCATCAAATCTTATATAATATACCTTCGCAAATTTCAATTATTTTCAATTTTATTTACACAACCAATTTGTTTAAATACAAATTTATATAATCATAATATATATATATAAGAAATAAATTGACAACAAATTTCAATTTGACATTGCAAGTTGTATAAATATATGATCGTAAAATAATTTTCGTTTGATTAAAATCAAATAATCAAATACATTTTATGATGAAATAAGAAAATTGTATGGTTTTTAAGAAATGTCAAGTTTCCTTTTTTGCATAAATTGAATTACCGATAGAATTTAAAGGAATATTAGTTTTGGAGAATATAAGAAATGAAGTACATTATTTATGGTATGTGCAATTTGAGACTTTGTATATATATATAAATGTGTGTATATATATATATATAAGTTTATATATAAGAGGAGCATTGGGATGTTGTTTGTGATTATTATTCAAACCACATCACGCCTCGTGCCAAGAGCCTCTTGATTTTTGCATGCACGCGTATATATCTAACCTACATGCCTACATATGCGTTATGTCTTGTGTCGTATGTAAATTTTCGCATAATGGCTTCAAAAGTTCTTCTCTACACGATTCTGCTGCCGAGTTTGGCATAAATCGCGTGGGATATAGAAGCACGCACGCGGGTCAATCTTTTGCTTTTATCTCAATCCAGATTGTATATAGGTATATATATATATATATATATGCGCAATACACAGTATACGTTGTCAAAGTCACAAGTGAAAGTATAAATGCAAAACAATAATCATTCTTTTGAAACAAGTTTTTCTCAATTTATCATCTAATATATTGTTTCCTTTCATTTACTATTTTTTTATATTTAGATTATTTTTTTACTATTTTATTACCACTCTCTTAATTTGAATTATTGAGAATTCGTTCAATAATTTAAATAAGTGAAAATTTCTTCTTTTTTCTCTGACAGAATTTGAATTTCGCGCCTATTATAATTCTGCAACAATCCTTTAGAGGGCAGAATATTTACTCTCTCTCATAAATGACATGAAACCGTCATGTTATACATAAATATCTCTGTTGTTACGGATATCTAACCTCACATCTGTACAGAAAAAAACTGAACTCAGAATGAGCAGTGTAGGCGGCTCATTTTGATGTGCAAGAAAAATGAACCAGGTTGGTGGTGCCACTATCTATGTCGTTCAGCATTGGCTCATTTTGATAACAAAAATGAGACTAGGTTTTTTCTGTGTTTGAACAAATAAATAAAAATTTAAAATTTTTAACTTTTATGATTTTTCAAATTTTTATATATATTTTTTTTTAAGTTAATTTTTAAATTTTTTGTATCATAGCTTACAGATGATTTTTCATCGACTCGAATATTGGGCCAATATTGGTCTAGTATTTAAATCCGAGGCTTGGCATTCGTTTCTACACTTCCAGCCTCGGGATAATATTGGATAATATTAAAAATTTCATTGCATAAAATGAGTAATTAAAATTTTTCCTACAGCCCTCTTTTTTTTATTACTATAACAGATCTATCAATATATCAACTGTTTGCGTATAAAAATATAGTAAAATTATTAATTAGAAAATTTGAAAAAACTTACCATTGGCTGCGTTCGTCCATTTTTTTATCTCCATCTTCAAAGTGGCATCAATGTTATTTGGAAAAAACACACTCACACGCAATTTTAAGAATTTTAAACACTCCCTTAAATACTATAATATAATAATAAAATACAATACTAATAATAATAATAATAAAAAATACAATAATGAAAATACATTTTATTGAACGAACGCGGTTTTAAGAAAAATTTAGCACTCCCAGGACCATGTGGCATTTTTTAAAGGTTAGAATAATAGAAAATAGAAATATTATGGAAATAAAATATGACCATAAATTGGTAAAAAATTTAAATTATATCACATTTTTAATTGTAGCAAATTTTTGAGACACGTAGTTTTTCCGAAAATGCGAAAGATATTTTAATGCGTTGCTGTTGCCAACTGACCGTCGATAAACTGCCTCGAGTTGAAGAAAAAGTCCCGAAAAATTATTGTTTTATTGCATTACCTATAGATGACCTACAAACCAAACCGATTATTATGTATTTTTATTTTAATATTTAAATCTAAATTATTCGATTATTTAATTATATTCACCAGCCAAAACTAAAAATCTAATATATTATTATTTAAATAATAAAATACATTTTTTAATAATAAACTTTTTTATTATAAAATATAAAAAATATAAAATTATTATAAAAAAATAATTTTTTTTTCCAGTGTAGTAATATTGGCATTACTTTTTTGAATAATATTAAAATGTTTTTAACACTTTTTCTCTCTGTAAACTTATACAATGCAGAATTTTAAAATAAATTTTGAAACTAATTTTTTTTTTTTTACATGAAATATAAATTTTGAAGCAAATTATACTTTTTTCTATACTATACAAGTGCTTTATAAATCTTGCTATATTTAAACATGTGATAATAATCATGCAAATAATAAATTTTAAAGGAAATATAAAACGATTAATTTTGAAATAAACAAAGTGGCTATTTGTAAACTGTTTGTGCTTTGAAGAAGTGAATCGATTTCTGTTCAACGGACCATTACAAGGGAATACGGCACATCCTGCCATCAATATTACTTGTTGACAACACAGCCTGGTTTGTATACCTCTTAACCCTACCAGTAACCCCGCGAAGAAGAATATTTAGTGATACTTGCCTCTAGGCAATAGTATATACACATATGGTCACAGCCACAATTATGAATTTACAAATACACATATACATATACAATATCGATGCCTGCATAACCATATCTCGACAAGTACAAATACGCCTTTAAACAAACCAATAAACATTGACATATACAAATTCACATCCTTGTATCTACTGACATTTATATGTATATTTAAATATATTTTTTTTATTTCTACTTAGAGTTAAATATATATTTCCACTTCCACTTTTTACAATTTTCATTTCCTATAAACTTCCTTTTTTTTCAATTTTCATTTTCACTTCCATTTTTTCCAATTTCCATTCTCAGCAATTTTCTTGATAATTACTGATTGGTTAATTTTAAAATTAGCGTCAAAATCTTTCTGTCCATTTTTTGTTCGACAATTTACAATTTCGGACTAATGGAAATTCAGCGTTTTAACAATTCTATAAAATAACAATTCGGACAAATGAAGATTTAATAAATTTGAAAATTCTGTTAATGATTTTTATGGGAAATTCATGCGCCCCATTTAAGATATTCAATATGCAAGAAAATTAGAAAAATCAGAAGAAAAAATGCAAAACTGGAACCCACTTGGAAAGATTCCCCGGAAAGTGCCCTCTGGAGGTTCTATCAGAATTCCGCCGGAACTTCCAACGTAATTCCGTCGGAATTCCATCGGAGTTCCAAAGAATTTCCGATGGGATTCTGACGGAATTCCGACGAAATTAGGACTCTAAAAATTTTGAAAAAATTAATCAGAATCCCATCGGAAATTCTTTGGAATTCCGACGGAATTACGTTGGAAGTTCCGGCGGAATTCTGATAGAACCACCAGGGGGCACTTTCCGGGGAATCTTTCCAAGTGGGAAAAAGGAGAAGTGAGAATGGAAATTGGAAAAAGATGAAGTGAAAATGGAAATTGAAAAGTGAAAATGGAAGTAGGAATAGAATGCTATGGAAATGGTTGCTGTGAAAGCGCTTACTATGGTAACTGTTACCATGGCAACCATACGAATGTATGACGGACGGACGGACGCCAAAGCGAAACTATGAGGCTTTCGGGCCTGAACCACGCTGAATCCAAATTTGACCTCAAATTTGGACCCAAAAAAACCCCCAAGTACCGAATTTTGAACGAATCGAATCAATTTTAAATTTTTCCGCCATATTGGGTCCGCCATTTTGAATTTTTTAAATCTGACTTAAAATTTAGATTCAGCGACCCCAAAAACCCCTGAGTACTAAATTTGGAACGAATCAAATCAACTTTAAATTTTTTCCACCATATTGGATCCGCCATTTAAAATTTTTTAAATCTTACCTTAAATTTGGATTCAGTGACCCCAAAAACTTTTAATACGATAATATGATATTTTTTTGGAAACTTTTTTTTTGGGACCATTTTGGGCCCACAAACGATTTTTCTACTAGACTGCGATGGGGTTAAATATTATATCTAATATAGATTCCTAAGTATTTAGTACCTTTATATGTAAAGTAAACATTAACTGTCGCAAAAGAATGCGAATGATATAAACAAAGACATAAACGAAGAAATCTAAGTTTCACCCTATTAACGATAACTAATACAAAGGCGCATGTAAATAACACAATATGTATATAAATATCTATACATATATAGTAGGACATAGTGACGTATGGGCTTCGGTAAATAAACTATTAATATTATGGTAACGTCACGCATTCCTATCCATATTGGCTGCTTCATCGTGCTGGCGCCTCCACCCTGTTGGAAGATTTACAGGCAGAAGAACAAATACGTAAATTACGGTCGTGGAGCTAATGGAGCGCATAGTACCATGTATCTCTTCGCTCGATTCGTTTTAAAATTCTCAAACTCTCAACATTAAACGTTTTCACAAAGATGAGAAAAAAATTCATAATGCATTACAATATCTTCCGCGAGAATTGCAAAACCTTTGAACCTTCGCTAAAAACAAATTGCAAATAAATTCGTGCAAGTCGTAATATATAAAAAGAAATCATCTCAGAGCAAATGATGCCAGTACTATACATATATATATATACATCAAACATTATTTTTATATTTATTTATATTATTATTTATTATTATATAAAGCTGTGAAGATTCGAACGCACGACGAATAATTTAACTCGCATTTCTTAGCGCCTTAACAACTGCGGCCAATATAAAACAAAACTGTCATTTCTCGAAAATTTAAAACAAAGAGAACATTTATTATTTATAAAATTATAATAAATCACTGAAATCAGTTTTAAAATATGAAAATAAAAACAAATTTCAGTAAATATCAATCTTATTGTCAAGACTAATTTAATTTCATATGATATATATTTGAAAAGAAGAATTTACTTTTTATTATAAGTAGAAAAGAAAAGCAAATCAAACGCAAAGTTTTCTCAATGGCCATAAGTACCAAAGGTATATAAAGCCTTGGAACATCTATTCTAAGCCTTGAAAAAAAAAAAAAATTTTTTCCCCTTTTTTTCATCATCTTATTAGTAATATTTCATCAGAGGAACTTAATTATAAAAGAGGAGAAATATTCTGCACGAGGAGATTCTTAAGTTTTCAAGTATTTATCAAAGTTTCCCTCTTCTTCTTCTTCTTTTTTACTCGTTTTTTTTTTCTCTTTGTGAACGAAGAATTTTATGTTAGTGTTGCAACATCGAGACGCTCGTCGCATAAATCACCCAAAGGTTTTCACGAGCCAAGTAAAAAGCATCATATATGAATATGTCGAGAAAGATGAGATACGTTTATGCATAGAATATGACTTGGGGGACTTAAAGGGGAGAGTGTGGGATGGTAAATTGAAATGATTCTCGATGTATATAGAATCGCTGCCGGGCCGTCAGGCCCAACCGCCCCAAGAACGCAAAAGAGCCTATGTATATATATTTATGTTTGTTGGCGTGATCGCGGCGAGACAACCGGAGCCCCCTTCACATATATAGGATAGGGCCCCATTCTCATGACGTTGTAGCCGTAAATCGAGGCGAGTTGATGGCACATTGATTGCCTCGCATCTCATCACGGTTTAACCTCTATGCACACATAGCTATATCTCGGTCATTTCGAATCTCTTCTTTTATCTCTCGCTTCTTTTTCTCTTCTCTTCCTATTATCCACTTTGAATATTTTATTTTCTTCTCTTCTCTCTCTCTCTTGTCTTCAAAACGAAGAAAATCAGTTAATTTTGCCTATAGTTTCTTTCCTCTAAATATGAAATTGCATCGACAATAAAATAGATCGTATTCCTTTTTTATTTTAATACTTTTTTCTCTTCTTCATTTAACAGCTTCATTTAAAGAAAATTCTCTTGTACTTGGCAGCTTCATTTCATGTATTTTAATTTACATACACTGAATTGATATTGTCGTGGGTTGAAACTACTTTTAAATGTATTTTAGAAGATAATGTGAATTTGTGTTTTTTTTTTCAATTTTAGACAACGATCGTATTATGAATAGATTATGTCGCTATTATAAGAAGCAAACCTGAAAAAAACAATCGCTATATATTTCAAGAGATTTCATTTATTCAATTTTTTTTTGTATAATCTTCTCTCGATTTATAAGAACTTTATAATATTAGAACGTAACTTTTTTCAAATTTGCTTCAGTGTTTAATTTAAAAAAACCACTACACTATTAATTTTGACATTCTTTGTTTCAAAAAATATATATACCCGTACATAAATTGAGCTATTTTACCCTAATTAAAGTCAGGTCTTTAACAATTTTCCCTGTTTGAAGAAAATGTAAATAAACTAAGTTATTACTTTTTATAAAAAAAAATTATTCACGAAAGGAATCCATTATACTAATGTATTAACCCCTTGACTGTCGATGGCCCATATATGTCCAAAAAAAGTCGTGCCACCTTTATCATTTTGGACATATATATGTCTACATTAGAAAAAAATACTAAACATAATTAGAATTGAGTGTCAAATGTGTATACTAAGGTTTTCGGGGTCGCTGAATCCGAATTTGAGGTCAGAATTAAAAAATTCAAAATGACGAACCCAATATGGCGGAAAAAATTGATTCGATTCGTTCAAAATTCGGTACTCAGGGGTTTTTTAGGGTCGCTGAATCCAAATTTGAGGTCAGATTTGGATTCAGCGACCCAAAAAAAACCTTAAGTACCGAATTTAAAACGAATCGTATGAATTTTAAATTTTTTCCGCTATATTAAGTATCCATATTGGGTCCGCCATTTAACATTTTTAAAATCTGACAACAAATTTGGATTTAGCAACCCAAAAAATCCCCGAGTACCAAATTTTGAACGAATCGAATTAACTTTAAATTTTTTCCGCTATATTGGGTCCGCCATTTTGAATTTTTTACAATCGGACATTAAATTTGCATTCAGCGACCCCAAAAACCCCCGAGTACCGAATTTTGAACGAATCGAATCAATTTTTCCGACATATTGGGTCCGCCATTTTGAATTTTTAAATCTGACATCAAATTTGAATTCAGCGACCTGGTCGAAATCCCGAGTAGGGTGTTCACTATATTTAACATAGGGCTCTGATCAGGGCCCTGATAGTTTTTCCCTATTAAAATTTTTTAAATAAAGTAAGTTTTTAAGATTACTGCACTGTAAAAAGTAAATCGTATTTTAAAATGAGTCTTAAATTCAGCAGTACTAGCCATAATGTATTTAAATTGAAATTGCATGTAAATTCATTGCTTAGATTCAGCAAGGGCTGTCTAAAAAATGTTGCCTCTTAAAATAAGACACCTTTTCTGTCTTAAAATAAGACTTTCTTTTTACTGTGTGTTTGTAAAAAAGGTATTAACAATTAAAAAAATTTTATATTAGTGTATTAATCATTTTTTTAATTATAGGGATTTGACCAGAATTCTCGTCTAAAATCCCTTATAGTACCCTGATCAGTTTTCCCTAAATAGAAAATTAATTGGGAATAGCGTCACGGCCACGTAGGGCGCTGGTCATTTTCTTTGGCATGGGCCACACTAGAGATAGGAAAAACTGGTGTGAACCCCATTTTAATTTCTGCATTATTAAAAAATATTTTTATTTTGATAGAAAATAAATAAAAAAATATAAATTCAGAAACGTATTTTGTCCATAATAAAAAATATACATAAACTCTTAATCTGAATCAGTGAAAGAGGAAATAAGTTTGTAATATTTCTATACCAATTTTCGATTAAGAGAGAACATAATTTTTATTTTATCGTGTTAATATTAAGCGAAGGGACAATAATATATTTTAAAGAGCACGAAAAGGATTATACGCCATAAATATGAAATCTTTTGAAAAAGAAAAATAGTACAAGCGCAACAACAAATAATACTCTATACAGAAGGGGTTGAAATGCGATGAGCGAGATCAGGTCAGGTCAAGTCGCATAAATAACGTCAAACATATGTATGCATGTGTGTGTGTGAGGTCTGTTTTTTTTCATTTTGTTTTTTGTCGGGTTCACCCTTGCCCGCAGGATGGATTCACATTTGGAGAGTTCGACGTGAATGAAGCGGCGCTAAAGTTCTTTTTTTTTTTTTTTTGCCTCTGTCGAAAAATGTACAGCTATTTATCAATGACTTACGCACCCATTCCCTCTGTTCTTCTTTGCTGCAAGCAATATCTGTGGCTTTTTAAACGGCTTTAATTTTCCATTAAAAACGGGAAGTGGTAAAAAAAAAACAGCATAAAGAAATAAATAACAGAGAAAAAAGAATAAAAAAAACTGGGATTAAAGAGTTTGATTAAATTATCGAAATTATATGAAGAGAGTACAGAAAGAGAGAGTATAAATACACATTTCTTTTAAATATTCATTTAGTTAGCTTCATTAGTAATGTATTATAGCTCATGTTCATTTTGACGCGCTGTGGCATGAATAATTAATTACATACTTCGCGAGAATTTTTCGCCAGCATCAAGATGATTTGTCATTTTTTTATAGTTACTGTTTGTAATATAGCTATATGTTACAATATTATCATTTTTATAACAATTTATAATATTTATAATCTCTAATTGTAACAATGTATGATAATTGTAATCTATAATAGTTATGTTAAAATTACAAATAGTTGTATGTTACAATAACTGACTGTTCACCATTTATGGTATTTACAGTAATCAATTATCGTTACAATTAATTATAGTTTCGTGACAATCAAAGGTAGTCACAATGTATGATAGTTGCATTATAATATCTGAACATTACACTGTATGATAGTTACAATCTATGATAGTTTCATTACAATCTCTGGACATTACATTGTATGATAGTTTCATTACAATATCTGGACATTACACTGTATGCTACTTACAATGTATGATTGTTAAAATATATGATTGATACAATGTATGATAGTTACAGTGTATGATAGTTTCATTACAATATC
This sequence comes from Leptopilina boulardi, assembly GCF_019393585.1. Taxonomy (NCBI): domain Eukaryota; kingdom Metazoa; phylum Arthropoda; class Insecta; order Hymenoptera; family Figitidae; genus Leptopilina; species Leptopilina boulardi. The sequence goes on along the minus strand of NW_026137923.1, from coordinate 677,168 downwards.
TGGACATTACACTGTATGATAGTTACAATGTATGATTATTAAAATATATGATTGATACAATGTATGATAGTTTCATTAGAATATCTGGACATTACACTGTATGATAGTTACAATGTATGATAGTTACAATGTATGATAGTTACAATGTATGATAGTTACAATGTATGATAGTTACAATGTATGATAGTTACAATGTATGATTGTTAAAATATATGATTGATACAATGTATGATAGTTTCATTAGAATATCTGGACATTACACTGTATGATAGTTTCATTAGAATATCTGGACATTACACTGTATGATAGTTACAATATATGATAGTTACACTGTATGATAGTTACAATGTATGATAGTTACAATGTATGATAGCTTCATTACAATATCTGGACATTACACTGTATGATAGTTACAATGTATGATAGTTACAATGTATGATAGTTACAATGTATGATTGTTAAAATATATGATTGATACAATGTATGATAGTTTCATTAGAATATCTGGACATTACACTGTATGATAGTTACAATATATGATAGTTACACTGTATGATAGTTACAATGTATGATAGTTACAATGTATGATAGCTTCATTACAATATCTGGACATTACACTGTATGATAGTTACAATGTATGATAGTTACAATGTATGATAGTTACAATGTATGATTGTTAAAATATATGATTGATACAATGTATGATAGTTACAATGTATGATTGTTAAAATATATGATTGATACAATGTATGATAGTTTCATTAGAATATCTGGACATTACACTGTATGATAGTTACAATGTATGATAGTTACAATGTATGATAGTTACAATGTATGATTGTTAAAATATATGATTGATACAATGTATGATAGTTTCATTAGAATATCTGGACATTACACTGTATGATAGTTACAATATATGATAGTTACACTGTATGATAGTTACAATGTATGATAGTTACAATGTATGATAGCTTCATTACAATATCTGGACATTACACTGTATGATAGTTACAATGTATGATAGTTACAATGTATGATAGTTACAATGTATGATTGTTAAAATATATGATTGATACAATGTATGATAGTTACAATGTATGATTGTTAAAATATATGATTGATACAATGTATGATAGTTTCATTAGAATATCTGGACATTACACTGTATGATAGTTACAATGTATGATAGTTACAATGTATGATAGTTACAATGTATGATTGTTAAAATATATGATTGATACAATGTATGATAGTTACAATGTATGATTGTTAAAATATATGATTGATACAATGTATGATAGTTTCATTAGAATATCTGGACATTACACTGTATGATAGTTACAATGTATGATAGTTACAATGTATGATAGTTACAATGTATGATAGTTACAATGTATGATTGTTAAAATATATGATTGATACAATGTATGATAGTTTCATTAGAATATCTGGACATTACACTGTATGATAGTTACAATGTATGATTGTTAAAATATATGATTGATACAATGTATGATAGTTACAGTGTATGATAGTTTCATTACAATATCTGGACATTACACTGTATGATAGTTACAATGTATGATAGTTTTATTACAATCTCTGGATATTACACTGTACGATAGTTACAATATATGATAGTTACACTGTATGATAGTTATGTTACAATGAATGATAGGTACAGATTATGTCAGTTACAAACCCTGATACATATAATTTCATTATATATGAATCAATGAATAAATATTTTGAAAAATAAAAAATTGCTTTTTTCAATAGAGCCATGAAATTTGACGTGGAGCAAAATTTTGAATAACAAGGTGTATACTATATAGTCGCGTGCGCGTGCAACCGTATATATGAACTGTGTGTCTGGATGAATCTAATATGTTTTAATTAACGAATAACATTCGCGCAATCATTCGAGGGAAAACGGGGCGCAATAATTGTTATTACTATAGTGCTTAGGTTTTGCGAGACCCAGTGCCGCCATGCAGTCATGCAAGAAATGCAAACCACCCACGCCGAGTGACGCGCTTAGAGACCAAAGGTTTTAGTTATTCACGCGTCAAGGCGCCACCGCGTAAGTTATTCGAATCAGACCATGCGTTTCTAATGTGTGAGCCTATACGAAATCCTGCAGAGACGACTTGCACTTCACGCCTCGCAATCCCGATTCCGATGCCTCCTCTCTTTACTTTTTTTTTTCTCTCTCTCTCATCATCAAAAAGACGCTCCACTGGGCTCGCCTTCCGGAGAATAAAGTCCCACAGGGGTGATGAAAAGTATACGTGCGTGCGCAAAAGAAAAAAAAAAAAAAAAAAAAAGACGGCACTTTTTTATAAACGTCAACTCCTCACAAATCCCTATGAAATATTCTTGTAATCCTATGTTTTCTTCCTTTTTTGTAATATAATAATCAATATTTGTTTGTTTTCATTATTTTACGAATTTAGTTTAATTCATAAACAAAAGAAATTGTATTATAATTTTTTCCAAAATAATACTTGCGAATTTATTATTATTTTTGGGGTGCTTCTCCCAAAATTTTCCTTTTTATGAGTTGGAAACAAAAAAAAAAGTAATTTTTGACTATCTAAGAGGCTGGCTACACCGAGAGCCAATCAGGAGGGTTAAATTTAATCCTCTGGCGTACTGAACAAGTGGACTAAATTTTGCGTCTGCGCAGAATGTTTGTGCACATCTACGACCATGGTTAATACCAGGTCATGGCTGGATATACAAGGCGCAAAGCTAGTATAAATGCCAACGTCAATCTTTACTACTACTACTACGACCATGGTTGCGATAGCGACAGGTTAGAAAAGGCGATCGCGTGGTCGCCAAAGCCAGCGAACTTTACTAACCTGTCACTATTACAACCATGGTCGCAGATGTACACAAACATACTGCGCAGACGCAAAATTTAGTCCACTTGTTAAGTACGCCAGAGGATTAAATTTAACCCTCCTGATTGGCTCTCGGTGTAGCCAGCCTCTAAATATTAAATTATATTCATCTTTCAAAGATCTAACACCTCGTTAGGAATGATTATGTTAATTTTTATCTTTTATTGAAGATATTTTATATTAAAAATCAAGAGGTTATATAATTTGGCAAAAGTAGTACTTTTACATTTACTTTTATAAATGACAAATAAACAGAAGTTTATTTATACAAAATATGTATAGTTTTATATAACGGAAAATATAAAAAAAACCATGAGAATAGATATTCTAGAGACTTGATTTTATTATTTGTTCCTTTTTTTTCCTTTTTCTATCCAGAAAATTGATGACTTTTTATTAGTTATCCCTTGTCATAAGTTTTCTGTAGTGTGTCTGCTTGTAAAAACGCCCACGTTCGAATGACGAACGAGAGACTAAAAAGCGAATGATGTAACGCGAAGTGAATCGTGTTAGGTCCATTTTTCACGTTATCAGTTTTCATCAGAAGCCACTTCTCGAACGTGTCGCTTCCATTTACGACCTATCCGAGCTTCTCCATCGATGAAACCTATGTCACTTTCGATTTCGATTGCAAACAAAAAAAAAGGGAAAGACAAGTTTAAAATTTTCTGATAGAGATAAGAATTGAAATACGATAATTCACTAAATGAAAATAATAAATTTTATTTCTCTCTAATGAATGGAGAAAAATATTAATTTAATAACTATAAAATATAATAATAATAATAATAATAGTAAATAAAAGAATGTTAATTAAATAAAAAAATTATACATATAAATTAGTATATTTTGCAAAAAAAAACTACCGTTTTTCATTAATTAATTTTCGAGAATCATTTGATTTTAATATAATTTTGAGAAAAAATGATAATTATAATCACTTATTTTTTGTAAATTATTATCCTTTAGAAATTATAACTGTTGACATTTTAATGGCTGAGTCTAGTTGGTGGAAATGACTAAATAATTCGATTAAGCTATATATGTGCACGTGCAGTTGAAAAATGACGATAATTAAATATTTCAATACTTTAGTTTCTTATGGTTTAAAAGGTATAATATGTTGAAATAAGAACGCTGGATTATTATATTGCTTCATAAGTACATAAACTGCGTTATTTTTGTGTCATTAAAATATCTTTACCTACCGCATGGTCGCGACCATTGGCTTATAACACGTTAAACTAATGTCCCTACGACTCCATATTATATCCTCTATACAATGTTTCATTATAAGTAAACTATATAATAGTTAAGTGCATCATTTGAGATCTCAAGATATACTTTAAGGTAGCTGAATTTTAATATTTTGCTAATGTAAATTTAAAAATAAAAATTACGCAAAACTTGTTTCCACAAGTGCCAAAATTCTGGTAGAAAAAATTTATGGCGTTAGCTATATATAGCACTGCTATAATAATTAAATGTATACGATAGTTATATAATTATACATTGTTACATTGTATGATGGTTTTGTTACAGCAAGTGGTCGTTGCAATATATGATAGTTATAATGAATGACTGTCATTAGGTATGATAGTTTTGTTACAATGATGATTGTTACAATATAGGATAGTTACACTGTATGCTACTTACAATGAATGATAGTTACAATGTATGATTGTTACACTGTATATGATACTTACAATATATGGTCGTTACAATGTATGATTGTTACAATATATGATAGTATAATATATGATAGTTAAAATAAATAATAGTTACAATATGTAGTTGGCTACAATGTATGATAGTAATAATGAATGAATGATACAATGTATATTATCTTTTATTACGATCTTACATCATAATAATAGTTACAATACATATATAAATCATTGTCACAATTTATGATAGTTACAGTGTGTGATTGTCACAAGGTATGACTATTCAATTACAATCGTTAGTCATTACAATGTATGATTGTTACAATGTATAATAACAATAAATGATAGTTACACTGTATGATAATTACAATCACTGATTGTTAAAATGTAAGATGGTTATGTTACAATTATCGAAAGTTACAAAGTATAATAAATTCTAAATTCGTTACTATCAATAACTTTATGTTATATGCAATTTTCCACAGTTACAATGTATAATAGTTATGTTATTGTTAATTATTACAATCACTATTATTTAAAATGTATAATAGTTATGATGCAATTACTGATAGTTATAATATATGGTTGTTACACTAAATAATTGCGATGACTGTTAGTTACAATGAATGATAGTTATACTATAATTACTGATAGTTACAATATATGATAATTTGGTTACAATCTCTGGCTATTATAATGTATGATTGTTACAATATATAATAATTTCGTTACAATTTCCAGTTGTTACAATGTATGATAGTTTTGTTACAATGTATAGTAGTTACTCTATATGACAATAGCGAACAAGTAATGATACAGTGCAATAAGGTATGATACTTCAGTAACAATCTCAGGTCGTTACTATGTATGATAATTTTGTTACAAGGTATGATTATCATATTGTATGATTGTCACAATGTATGATAGTAACAATCAATGATAGTTGAATGGATGATACTAAAAATGATATATAGTTTAAAAAATGTGATATTTTCATTACGATCACAAATGATTACATCACATTAGGATGCTAGTTTTATTATAATCACTTTATAGAGTTACAATGTATGATAGTTTTATTACAATAAATTATATTATACATACGACCTATTTATAGTAGTTTCAAACAATTACAGCTCTAATTTGCTATAATTTTAAACATTGTTTGCAAAATCTTGAATTTATTTTTTTTATGAATTCTTGCTATATATATATATATATATATATATATATAAAAAAAAGAGTATTTTTTAAAACAATATTAGTCTGAAGAAACAATTGAAAACTTGCTTTTCAAGTCTGAAAATATAAAAAGCTCGTATGAAATTTCTTAAAGGACAAGCTTGAAAACTGACTCGGGCAACACGTTGTAACGTTGGAAACGTGAGCATTACCATAAAACTGTGAATTTTATGAGAAGTGAGTCTCGCGCGTCTCTGAAATCGCGGTTAGAGTCGAGAGCGGGATATCCCGTGGCGCTCCTTGTCGTTATCAAAATTCCGTCACAAAAGCCACACATCACACGGTCTCATGTGTCTACCACATTTACACACGAGTCGAATATTTTTTTTTAATTTTTTTTTTTTGTTTTTTGCTTTTTACAAAAAATGTGTTGTTGCGCTCACAGTTCACACAGTGAGACCAGGTAGCAAATGACCGGTTGCATTTTGTTTTCTCGCAATCTGAACCCCGTCAACGAATGGCACACGCATTTACCTATATTATAATCAACGTTCGTAAAGCAATCCTCTTTATATGAACAAATCTCATTCTCACTGGACAACGTAAGAATCAACAAAATACTTATCTTATCTTTTCTCTTGACGTTGCAATTTTTTTTCTTTTTTTTTCTATAAATAAATAGCAATTGCCTACTGCCATATCAATGCTACAAGTTTCTAGATTTCCTTATCATTAAATTGTATGCGAAATGATTCAATTTTCTATTTTAATGTAAATTTGAATAAAACAAAATTTTTATTGAATATTTCAATTGAATTTTTTTAAGCAGATTATTAATAAATATAAATATTTTAAAGTTGAAATAAAATATAAAGACATTTTGCAAAATTGTTTTAAAAATGTTAATTTGTAAAATTTGTAAGATTATGCAACAGTTCGGTAAATTTTACTAGCACTATTGTATAATTTAATTATACAAAAATACAGCAAGTTTTTTGTTTAGAAATATATTTGATTTTCTTGAAAATTTATCATTTGCAGTACAATATTCTAAAAAGAAAATTGAAAAAATAGAAATTGAAAGTGAATTGTTTAAGATTTCTCTTTGCACGTCCACGTCATAATGCAGAAAATTGTAATTCGCAATGTTTCTACTCTTTTTTGTGCGCAACATAGAAGATAAATTGTAATTAATTTTTACCTTGCAAAATATAATGTGAGAATTATATTTAAACAAAAATATATATATGGACCTAATCTAGAATCAGGATTTAGTATATATATACATATATACACGAAGATGGTATCCCACCAGCGAAATTCTCATTAATCTTCTGGAAGTTTACTCGGTGTTGAACATCCGGCGGTAGAGCGATTTATTTGAGCTTCCGTCTTTATCTTGGCCAGAATCTCAATGAAAGAGAATATAGACCATAACTACTGTTCATTGCCTACTTAACACTACCTCATCGTCCACCTTACGCAAAAATATGATTTACCTACACGTGCTTCTTATAAATTTATAGTGCAATACACTATCTCTTTCACGAGATATTAAAAACTTTCTCCATTTTTTTTTACATAAAATTACACTGAAATTTTTCTATGAACAACTAGCAAATTTTTTTTCAATTTTTCAAAAATTAGACAACAAAAAATTTTTCTACAATAAAAAGAAAAACAGTAGTATAAGCATATTTATATATGCTTAAAAGACTTGAATAATTTATTAACAAAGAGATTTCTAGTACAAAGATGAAGAATTAAGATCAAAATTAGTATTCATCAGACATAGAAATTTCATTTTAGATATTCAGGGTGGTTTATGCCACCCAACAGGAACATATATATATATATACATACTTTTCATCATGAAGCTGGTGAAATTCTTCAGGAGCTAGAGATACTCATGTTGTTCGTACTTATAGCTAGTGCGGTATAAAAATTCACTTTATTGCTGTTTCCCAGATTCCAGAAGGAGATCGACCTTTCATCCGACCTAGCGCATTCTCGTCGAGTCACGAAATCTGGTTTCGGAGATATACACATATATATATATATATATATATATAATCGGATAAGCACGGTTAGAAGAGTCATTCCGTCGGGTGTCATGCTTCAGATATAATATTCACACAATAAAAAAAATGTAAAGATGTGTCTTATAAATTAAATTAATATTGAAATTAAGGTTAATTTTAATTTAGACTGCAACTTGCATAAAAATAAAATCTTAAGCCTCAATTTAAAAAATTTATCTTATTTATAATTATTCATTTAAATTATACAACTTTGTTTAGTACTTACGACAAATTAACAATTATTGTACTTATAACACTTAAATCTAAGAAATAAAATTTTCTGTACGAAATGGGAATCGAACCCAGGATTTTGTAGATGCTACTCATGTACGTTATCATGGTGCTATAGTGACTATTATTGATAATTTATCTTTACTATCAATTTAAGAAATTAAGTTCCTGTTCCGATTTTAACTGGATTTTCTTACAATAAGAAAAATATGCTATTGAATTAACAGCATTTTTGGCACAGGCAAAAAAATTATTGATTCAAAAGCATATGCTACAGAATTTGTAAAATTTATAGATTCTATAGTATATGCTTTTTAATCATTAATTTTTATGCCTTTGGCAGAAATACTGTTGACTCAATTGCATATTTTTCTCAATCTTTAAAATATTGGCTAAATGTAACCAGTATAATTCTGTTAATAGAAACTGTTAAGTTTTTATTTTTAGTAGCTGATTAATTTTTCTAAGAGTAACTAAGTTACTAACTAACTAACTTGTGATTAATTTTTCTATTCAGTGCCACGAGGAAAAAAAAATTGTTGTGGTTACTAAAAATTAAGACCACACAACAATTCCGGATTGTCAATATAGAACTAGCACTTCTATTTGTTGTTGGGACAAAATAAAATTGTTAAAATGGGATTGTTCGGTGAACAAACAGAATATTGTTTGAAGAACAAAGAAAATTGTTATGGAACAGTTGAAATAACAAAACTAAATTGTTAAATCGGCAATACAATTTGTTGTATTAACAAAGCTTTGATCCGTCTAATACAATTTGTTCAGTTTTTTCGCCTTCTAAAATAATTGATAGCAGATTTCCGTAGGTCATATCACCAGTTTTATTTGCATTAAAATCTATGGAACATGCAGCTTCTGAATCAAATTCTTTGACCTGAAACCAAAAGATTATTTTGAGTTGAAATTTGTTGTTAAATAATATTTAATATACATTTTGTATTTTTTAAAGTGAGGTTATGTTCAATAGTAACCGTGTATAACTTACCGATAAACGATGAAATTGTCTCTTCATCCATTCACCACACTTGCAATAGATTTCTCACTTTAACCGGATTCATTATTTAACAGCACTTTGTCATTTAAAACAAACTAATAATAAAAGCAAAAGTGGCACATGTGCCAGAAGCAAACGACACGAGGCGATCTGCACGCCAGTTTGCAAGAATTCAAGATGACCACGTGACATGGAACAATAAACTTGTCAGCTGAATAAATTCGGATTGTTCCATCAGCAATCGGCAGAGAGTTTGCTTCTGCAACTGTACGGAATTGCAAACTGAACAAAACTGACAACAAAAAATTCGTATTGTTTTTAAAACAACGTATACATTATTTGTATTGACAACAATCCCATTTTAACAATTTTTTTTTGTCCCAGCAACAAATAGAACTGCTGGTTCTATATTGACAATCCGGAATTGTTGTGTAGACTTAATTTTTAGTAACCACAACAATTCTTTTTTCTCCGTGTAAATTCAACAGCTGACAATCAATAAGAAAATCTGCAAACAATAAGTGAATCAACAAATGTGATTTTAAAAATGTTGCAACCTAAAATAAAACTCATTTCATCCCTTAAAATAAGATTTTTTTTAGAAAGAAAAAAGTGAGAGAGAGAAAGAGAGTTTGTATATTGCGCAGTGTCCTTAAAAAGGGCACACCAGAGCTTGTAGAGCACTCACTGAAAAATAGAAAGGAGCTGCCAGTGAGCTAGTCAAGGGCACTTGTGTGAGAGGATTGGTTGAATAGAGAAGACACAGGTTGATGAGCTGATGATAGGATCTACTGGCCAAGGCTGGCTGGCAGGCTCCCGATGAAGGAGTCCGTAGATACTATCGTTTCTTCCTTGACTGTGTCGCTGTCGCTGTCATGTCAAGGTCCGAGGCTGCACGCCGCTTTCCAATGGACACAAGCGTTGCGCTGCAATTGCAATGTCCTCCGATTTCTCTCTTCTTCACCAATGAAAAATCACTACAGTTTTCCTCTATGTATTTTTCAGAGATTCAAAAAAAAATTCCGCAATATTCCAAATAAAATATTTCTCTGGGTGTAGTTATGGTAAAATAATTTTCTGTATAGTTACAAAATTTCGATTCTATATAGAGCCCCCTCTATGTATAAATGTCGAAATTATAGTTCATCGCGCAGGAGCAAGTTCGTGATTCTGAAAGATGTATCCTCATCAGCATGCGAATAGGACGTGCATATCGGACAAGGATCTTTATCTGTTTGTTGGCAATATTCTGCCATCTTGCGGTATATAACCCTTCGTGGGGGCAGTGCTTCGGGCAAGCAGTCGGGTCAGGTACGAGGAGCCGCGGGGTTATCTGATGCAAACGCGCGAATATCTTGCCGGCTTCCGGCGCCCAACCCGTGATTACCGCGTCGATTGTCTGCAAATGATACTGAAAAATGTTATCCTCGCGCTCTCAATCAAAGTCAAGCATTTTATATATATATATATATATATATATTCCTTTAAATATATTCTTGTCCTTATATTAACGACTTTACACGACACCAAAAATAACGTTTGTTTTACCAGAGGATTAAACAAAAAATTTTGGCAAAATTTTTTGTATAATTTTAGTGGACCTAAATATTCATTCTCCAATAAATATTTCAAATTTAAATAAACAAGTTGTAAATTCAGATGTTCATTACATGAATATTTTGCTTCCTCGTGAAGAAAGCAAAATTTTATTGCCAAAATGTGAATTTTTGATTTTTTAACTTTCATTAATTCTTTAAATTTACCTCAAAAAGTATACTTTATATATATCGATCAATTCGTCTTGACGTAATGAATACGATTTTATTATATATAACCTTAAATTTTTCTATTTAAAATTTTTTTCGATTAAAAAAAATTTTTTGGAAAAAAGACGATAAAATTTTTTTTTTGGGTATTTTTCAAAATCCTTTGGTCAGATTTGAGATATTAATATGATAAATGAGCCTACCAAATTTTATTTAAATCCATTAAAACCTGTTAAAGTTATCTTCTAAACAAAAAAGGGATCCATACACACACATACACACACATACATACATCCGGACAATTGATCAGGATCTCATATAACATGTTTCTATAAAGAAAAAAATTTGTTTCTGCCACTTTTGAAAAGTTTTATAAACGAAAGGACTACAAAGCTTCCTCCACGAGGAAGCAAAATAAATTAATTAAACAAATAATTTGTTTCTACGATTGACATAATTTATTTTATTATTAATAATTGTTATATGTTTATACAATTATTTACACAATTTATTAAAATAATCGATCGAATTGTTTGTCAAAAAAAAATTTCATGCATTTATCCGCAATTACTTATGGGAAACCCATGTAAAACGTCATGTAAATGGCAATATACAACAAATTATCTCATACTCAAATAAAAGATAATACCTATTAAGTAGACACTTTGTGAGTAAACAAACTTGTGCTCTCATGATATACAGTGAATGTATGTATATGTATAGCACTCACTGAATCGAGGAGAAATTATACTCTCAGAAACTCTATAAATTATATCAATTCCGTTTGAAGAACTGCATTTAATCAATTCAGTTCATAAAGATCTCATAGAGATACACTATATTACATATATATATATATATATATATATATGACTTTGAAAATTTAATTGTATAAACAATTGTGAACTCCCTTTTTTCTATAATGAATTTTCAAGGGGTTTCTATATGTTTACAAATCAATTAATGTATTTTAATGATAAACACTTTTTTTCACTATTTCTTCGACTCATTAACTACTCTGATGGTGGTCTATTAGTACCATAGAAACGAGCGCATCTATTCAATATCATTTTCTAATCGTTTGAAACAATGGATTTGACCATGTCGTTAGGATCCATTATATATATATTGATGAATTAACACTTGTCTATGTATTTTTATATAGGCATGAAAATATAGATGTAATTGGAAATTTCATCTATATTTAAAAATTGTACTTTTTGAGTTAAATTATATATTAATAATAATTAAATAATATAATTTTAGAAATACATAATTTCCTAGTGCACTGAAAGAAATGCTTTGAAATTATCAAACAAAACAGTTTGGTTGCAAAATTCTTACTAACTTAGAAAATGGAAATAAGGTTCTTTTATTTTAGCCAAACGAATCATAATATCAATAAACACAATTTTGAAAAATATAAGTACTACTTTGGTTGACAAGACTGTGCAGAAAGACAATTTTAACTGCTTGGAAGTTAGAAAAGTTTATTTCGATTTTTGAAGGTAACATTTTATTAAATTCATTATCAACTTATTAATTTCTGTAATACCTAACCACTGAATGAAAGAGTCTAGTAAATATTATCTCTAAAAGAAACATAAAACTGAAATAGTGATATTGTATCACAGTAACAAACCTAGCAATACAATATGGTTGGATGAGCGAGAATTCTGGCAGTATACTGCCAAACACACTGAAAGAAATTATTAGTAATTATAATCACGAATAATTTCTTTCAGTGTGTTTATAGAAGATTTTAAGGTTATTAGGTTGAGAAATCAGGATGACATTTTTTAAACTATATGGTAAATTTTATACTTTACAGTAAAGTGTATAAAATTATAGTCTTTTCTAAGGTACTGTATACTTAAAGAAATATAACCTTAATAAAAGTTTCGGATTGACGTTGCATTAGTTTTTATATATATATATATATATATATTAATCCGAGGCTTTCCGAAATTTATTGGCTAAAATTCACTCAATATTCAGTCTTATGTGTAAATAGTTTTAGTCCAAAGTGGGTTGAAATAATGATTTATTTTTTAGTGAATATCGGAAATTTTCATTAGGGAATTAAATAACATTTTTGTCCTCTTTACGTAGAATCCCTCGTATATGCTATTATCATTATTTAAAAATCCGTAACTGCGCATATACCGTCTTTTTTTTCATTTCATTGTGTCAATCTCTTGTGCATCTAGTTTACAAGTAAATTGTTTCCAGAGCATGAAGTCGTGGTTAAATTTGGTTATCTCTTATACATGCTGAAGACAAAATCGACGTAAAGGCGCAACGGAGTTAGATTGTATATATATGTATATATATATATATATATATATATATATATATATATATATATATGTGTGTGTGTAATGTGTGCGCAGTTACACGAAGTTTGAATTGCGCGCAAGTATATAACTATATACATTTCCTGATGCTTCTTGACTAGTGTTTGCCCGATTGGCGGTGTTCTGTCGGTCCCCGGAAGATCACCAGGCGTACTACGTCTCCCGTGGAGAAACGTACCATTTATCTACGTCAACCTCGTTCACCAACACCATAAAACCTCTACGATCCATTACTTGTGCCCGCATAATGCTCGCATTCGTAATACATACGTGCGTTTAGTTATGTGCACGATTCTTTCAGCAGTATAGTATCTTATCGTACTGTATATAAGCGACATTAATGGTGGTAAAAGATCCTTCTCTCTCTCTCTCTCTCTCTGTCTCTTTTTTCACGAAGAAAAAAAAAATTAATGCCATCACATTATCTTCTGTATATGTGTACATGTGACGAAAAGAAAGTCTCTCGCGCGCTAAGTAATTGACGTCCTTTTACACGCTTCAAAAAATTTTTCATCTTCCGCTCAATCTGACCTGGAAAAGTCATCTTTAAAGATCACTCGAGAGAAAAAGCACACTTTGTTATCCGTTATAATCTTGACGGGAATTTACTCTTTTCCCTTGTTAATATAATATATATACTCTCTAAATTGAAATTGGCGAAAGATTATTTTAAAAGTATATATTATGTGAGAATAAAAAAATAAAAAGTTAGGGCAAGAGTTTAAAAAGATGATAAAATTTTCACATTAAGCTATAACTATAAGAAGTTGATTTATAATTCGGTAAATTATACTCCTAAAATTCCTGTATAATAAAAAAAGAGTTAGATTTTAAATATACATACGAACACGAAAATTCATAAAAGTCGCAACTTTCAGGAATTAAAGCAAAAGGAGTTATGATGCTAAGGAAGTTAATTTAATGATTACACTTTTGACGTTGATTTTTAACTCCAAAAATTTTACTCCTAAACTCTGCTGGCCATTGACACCATAAATTTTTTACAATGTATTTTACTCTACACTGTAAAAATGGGAGTTAAATCTTAACTCCTAAAAGGGATTCCATAAAAGCTGTACCTATATATGGAGTTAAAGTAAAGGAAGTTGATGCTGCGGGAGTTAATGTTAACTCACTTTTGGAGTTGATTTTTAACTTTAGAAATTTTACTCGACTACACCGGTTGCCATTAACTCCCCAAATATTTTATAGGTGTTTTGCAAACTGTAAAAAAATGAGAGTTAGATTTAAACTCCCAACGGGTCCACCCTTTTGGAGTTTAAGCAAATTAAATTTAATATTTTAACTCACTGTTGGAGTTGATTTTTAACTCATAAAGTTTTAATCCAAACTCCAACATTTTTTACAGTGTACGACGAAAATAAGCCCCACTATTAAAAAATATAGAAAAAAAACTGTTGTTCAATATATGCTAATTAAATTAATCTCTGAAATATAAATTTTCGCAACGTGACAACTTTTCATTCACTGTATTGTAATATTTATATATACCTGTAAATTTAACGAGCTCCCAATTCAATTGAATTACAGCAAAAAAATGCTGTTCTGTCGTTCACTGGATCAATTTCGCATATCCAATGGAAAATAAAAAATCTTTTTTCCTCTTGACAGTATAGTAGTAGGTATATGTATAGTGCAAGTGATATCTTTCTTGTCTCCGCGAAAAGAAAAAAAATCCAATTGAGGAATAAAGATCACTGCCGATACCAATCACATATATATATATATATATATATATATATATATAAATTCAAGCCGCGCGCGGCTTATTGATTTTCAACGCGAATGTCTTTTCGGATAGAGATAAAAATCATGGCCCCATTATTTCAGTGACTATACGGTTCTTTTAACCGGGAGTTTCCGCTATCGCATCACACAAACTCTATTGCATTATGTAAAATATCCCGTGAGTCAGGATAACTTATCTCAGTCTACGGGTAAATAAGTGCAAAGATATAACGGTTAATTTCCGCGTTAACGCACGTTTATCGCTAACGTCTATCCGGACTCAACGGCCCAGGCAGCAGGATGCCAGACGTCTACTACTGTACGCGATTCTGGTGATTTCACATATGTGTGCGTTTACTGCTATATACGTATATATATATATATATATATATATCCTCTAAACGCATTCATTTGCATCAACGATCATCAAATGTACAGTAAATTTTATTTACACTCGTTACGTGGTCTTTAATTTTTCTGTTTTTTTTTCAAATCTCCTTTCGCAAGAGGTATAATTTTGTTCTTAATTTCAATGTGAAAAACATCCTTATAGGGTTTTTCTTCAAAAATGTTTTCTTATATTATCTACTGGCAATAATAAATCTATATAATAGAGAAATATCAAAAGTTGCACTCTTTTGGAGCTAAAGCAACGGGAGTTGATGCTAAAGGAGTAAATTTTATGTCTGTGGAGAGTTAATCTACTGCGTTTACTCACATTTGGAGTTGAGTTTTAACTCCAAAAATTTTACTCCTAACTCTGGTTGCCATTAACTTCTCAAATTTTTATACTATTTTTATACTTCCAAAATGAATCAACTCCTTAATATACACTGTAAAAAATTTTGAGGAGTTAATGGTAATCGGAAATGGAAGTAGAAATTTTTGAATTAAAAATTAACACCAAAAGTGAGTTAACATTAAATTAATTCCCTAGGTATAAATAAAACTCCCTTAACATTAACTCTTTTGGCTTCAACTCCAAAAGGGTGCGACTGTTATAGAGTCCCGTTGGGAGTTAAAAATTTATAGTGCATGTACAAATTTTGTTGCATGTTACTTTAACACCATATTTAGTATTAATATAACACTTCTTTTTTTCTCTGATACGAACGGGACTTAATAATAGTCGCACCCTTTTGGAGTTAAAGGAAAAATATATCTACACTGTAAAAAAAAAGGAGTTGAATTTCAACTCCCCAGGGGAAGCTATAAAAGTCCCACCCATTGAGGAGTTATTGCAAAGGGAGTTCAGATTAGGGAGTTCAACTTAAACTCATTACACGAGTTGGAGAATATGATCCTCCATATTATAAAATAACTCAAAAGAGAGTTGATACTAAACTCCCTTCCACTCTTGGTTAACTCCTTTTTCGAGTTGATTTTTAACTCGAAAAATCGAACTCCCAACTCCTAGTGCCGTTAACTCCCTAAATTTTTTACAGTGTATGTAGTACATGTATATTAAAGGCATAAAAAATTTAACGTAATTTAGTTAATAAAAATTTCAGTTACTAAAATAAAAAAAACCAATAATTCCTAAAGTGTTAATTTCACACTTATGAAATACCTTAATTGAGAAGAGTGCGGGAAATTTTATATATTATAATTTCAACGCAGTGTGAGATTAAAGAAGATATTGTAATTTATAAACGCTGTTTTCGAGCTTCTCCACCAGATGACTCGCATTCTCGGTATATACATTGAGAACGCGGATGCTGCAAACTTGTTTCTCTCTCCTTGTCTCATCTCCTTGTTTGCCTCATCTCGTTGTCAGCGGGAGCTTCAGCTGCAACCAATCGCCTAACGGATTTATCATCATCCGTTCTTCCATTGGCTAAACATTAAAGTCCTATCGAGCGGGAGGTAGAAGGCCGCGCCTAGCACACAGAGCCAGGTCGTGCTTTACCCCGCATATATATTTTTACCTTCTCACTTTATCTTTCTCTTTTTCTAAAGTGACACTCCAGTTGTATAGCATTTTTTAATATTTTACCCATTTTTGGATCATATGAATATTGTTAAAAATTTTCTTAATATTTCTAATTTAATTGTAAAAATAGCTTATTCTTCTATTTTAATACATTTTGTAAAAGTGTGATAATTTAATAAATGATAACAATGGTAATAATAATCAAAACTTTTGATCTTCTTTTTCTTGAGCTCCAAAAAGGTGTAATTTTTATGGAATCCTATTGGGAGTTAAAATTTAATTTCTTTTATTGTATTTTGCAAAATTGGGAGTGAAATTTCCAGAGTTAAAAGTAACTCCAAAAGTGAGTAAAGTTTGTACTGGGTATTTTGGTGTTAACTCACTCACAAGTATTTGCACTAAAGTCATTTAGAATTAACTCCTCATGGAGTGCATATGTCATTGTACTTTATACTCTCTAAATTTGAATTAGTAAAAATTTTAACTAATTTGAATTAGTGACTCACTTTTTGCTATTGAATTAGTAAAATTTTACTAATTATTAGTAACTTTGACTAATAATTAGTGAAATTTAACTAATTCAATAGCAAAAAGTGAGTCACTAATTCAAATTAGTAAAAATTTTCACTAATTCAGATTTAGAGAGTAAACTTAAATTTTTACAGTGTACACTGTGAAAATAAGAAATTTGTTTTTAACTCCCAACGGGTCTCTATAAGAGTCGCACGTCCTTTTTGGACTTGAAGAAAAAGAAAGTAATGTTTTTGGAATCAACTTTTTGGCGCTGATTTTTAACTCCAAAACCTCTATTCCCATAACTTTGGTTGCCAATAACTTCCCAAATTTTTTACAGAGTGTACAGATTTTCCTCTCATTAAATCAATTTTTTATATGACTGTAAACAAAATTGGAGAGTTATTGGCAACCGGAGTTGGGAATAAAAGTTTTGGAGTTAAAAATGAACTCCAAAATTTGATTCCAAAACATTAGATTAACTTCTCTAGTATTAATTCCGTAGGCATAAAATTAACTCCCTTAGAATCAACTCCTTTCCCTATTAACTCCAAAAAGGTGCGCCTTTTATAGAATCCCTTTTTTCACAGTGATTCCTTTTTTTCCGTTGGGAGTTAAAATCTAATTTCCTTTTTTACAGTGTACATTGTAAAAAATTTAAAGAGTTAATGGCGACCTGAGTTGGGAGTACAACTTTTGGAGTTAAAACCCAACTCCAAAAGTGAGTAACCATTAGATTAACTTCTTTAACTCCCTATAGGCATAAAATTAACATTATCTTAGAATCAACTCTAAAAGAGTGTGACTTTTTTTAGAATCCACTTGGGAGTTAAAATCAAACTCCCTTTTTTTACATATTATATTCCGGCGCCAATGTTGAGGTACGTGCGCGTCAGTACTAAATTTCTGATTCGAGTGTGTAATTCAACAATTCTGTTTCTCTAAGTAAATATCCAATTTCCAGGATTGAACTATTTTCTTGAGATGCACATGTATATATTCTATAATATATATAGTTGAAATCTGATGCAGCAAGCATCAGATGTGGTGGGTTCGAGAGGGATGCGGACAGACGGAGGGCGTCGGGACGTGCGGTTGAGGATTTTGTTCATATACACTCACACACATATATATATATATATATATATAGATATATAAAACGAAGGGGATGGGAATATTACAAGAGCGCAAACGCCGGGCGTTGGGGATGCCCCTGCGTCGCCATCCCTTGATCCTTGCTTTGCAAAACCCCTCCCCTCGCACACACCAGCCATCCCTCTTTTCTTCCTTCCTGACGTCTGTGCCGCGTTCCTGCCTCTCTAGCTCGACGACTAAAACACCGGGTTTGGAAGCTTTCACGTTTCAAACTCGTCTTCGTCATATTATCAGCGGCGTTTTCGTTTCACGTTCGGCAAATATTATTTATTTATTTATTTATTTCTGTTTTTTTTTAAGTGCCCATTCCACTCCTCTTTTTTTTCCCTCTCATTTCGTGATTATCGCAAGTCTCTGTTTCAAGTTATCACATTGATTTCCAACGATGATACCTTCATACCGTTCCAGCTATCGCGTCACTGGCTCCGGCCGATCGTCCTGACTCGAGGACCGGTACGCGTTCAGCATTTTGTATTCTCGCTAATTACTCTCACCAATACACAAACGCACACACACACATATATAGATATATAACAACGAACGAGTTGCGCGCTATTATAAAGCTGATGTTGGTGGTGGTGCTGCTGCTGTTACTGATTCGAGTTGTTGGCCTTTCTGTGTACGTGAATCAAATGCCACGCGATCGTGCCTACCCTGCTCCATCTTCTTGTCGCGTGCGGTAAATGAACTCCTCCGATGACCGGAAAAGAGGCAAGAAGATATCGGTGATTTGCGATTTACGTGACTCGAAGACCTTCATTTTATTGATGAGAAGAGAGAAAGAGAGGGAGGAATAGAGCTTTATGTTTTTGCTCTTACACAAGACGAGTGTATATACACATGTATATACAAACTTGAATTTTATATATATATATACAAAAGACATGAGAGGATGCTGATGCGTCAAAATTCAAGGATTTATCCTAATGAAGATTCTTTGTGCTTAAACTTTGGAATTGTTGCCGGAAGTCAAAATTCGTTGGAATAATGAGGTGTGTAAGAGGAAATTCTTTTTTTTTTTTTGAAAATTGACTTTCTAATGATGAAGAAAATAGGTTTCAGTGAATCAAATATATTTAACAAAACGTGTTTTTAAAGATGCTGTATAAATCATAACCATACATAAATCTTCTGTCATGCATTTGAAAAAACAATTAATTTAAAAAAAATATTTTATTAAAATTTTTATTAAAAAAAATAATTGCATTTAAACAAATTGAATTTTGCATAATTCAACTTTTGCTTTTTTGTTTTATTAATGTTGAATTTCGCTAAAAAAGTACGCTTTTATAACATTTAGTTTATCTATATAACAAGTGTTTACTTAAATCAATAATAATCAAACTATTTTCTGACTGTGATAAATATAAATGAGAGTGTAGTTGCAATTTATTTTATAAAGAAAAGATTGTTTGCTATCTAGAAAATGTTGTTCATCTTGACATGAAAACCTAATGATGATAAAAGGTATGTACATACCCAGCTTTTTCACATAGATTATATATATAATCAAAAAACAATTTAGTTTTTGAGAACAAAAAAGCGTATTTGCATCTCCATTGTATATATATTCTTATTTCAAAATATTCCTTTACAAATAATTTAGTTTTCATTCAAACTTGAATTTCTATTTCATTGAATCTGGATTTTCTTATTTGCAATCAATCGCCCATTCTGAGGTTGAATTTCTATATTTTTTTCTGTTATTTCTTTTTTAATCAATATTGTATATGATTTCAATATGATATTGAATTTTAATCCTTTATATTTCGTGTTCTATTTCAAATCAAAGATGTTTCGTATAAATAAAATTTTTTTCTTTTATCAAATTATTATAGATACTCACTTTTTATTTAAAAATCAAACCTGCAGGAAAGCTATAGCTATATTATATAATACATCCAGAAATATTTTTATTCGAATAATAATAAAAATAATAATAATAATAATAATAAAAAAAAATTTATTTTGATCTAATTTTGTTCTCTTCTTTTATAATTAAATATTATTAAAAATTATAAATTATTATACTAATAACTATAGAATGAAAGTTATAAATGAAATTTTCCGATGTTTATTTATGATTCAGGGGGGGAAATTTGAAAGAATATTTTCATTAATTTTTTTTATAAAGTAAAAAATTTCCACTAACAATCAATCTAACAATATTAATTTTAAATTACATAATAAACTAACAATAGATTTATCATTATATTGCACAATAACACTCCAGTATTGATTTATTTTGCCGACGGTAGTAAAATGAACGTCGTGTATAATGTATGAAACAATAAAAAGGAATCAAATATCTGGCATTTTAAAATTTAAACATTTTCAATAAAAAAAAAATTAATCATTTTAAAAATTATAGAAAATAAAAATTTAAGTCGAAGAATATTTTATACGCCAATTAACATTTAATTATTACAAAATTTCAAAATTCCAAAAAGAAAAAATATATTTACAACTATTTTTAAAATATTCTTAACTGAAAAAAAATAAAAAAAATATCTAGGTATTCACAAATTTTTTGAAAAATCAGAAAAGATTTCTTGAAATAAATTTGGTTTGAATAAAAAATTTCTTCGTGTATAGTGAAGTGAAATTAATTTTCAAAGTACTGTTTTGGTCTTAACTTATTAAACTAAAGCCTTAATTTAAAAAAGCTCTGTCTTAAATTTAGCATAAAGTTTTTAATCTTATATAAATTTTATAACTTCAACATATCTTTAATAAACTGACAATTAATATTAAAGAAGTTTGATCAGAAATTCAAGAAAAGTATTTTTTTTTTTAATTATTAGAATCAAAATAAAATACGACTTCTTCTTTTCTTAAAATAAAATTTACTAAAATTTTATTAAAAGAGACACATTCTCTGATATATAGGAATATATCGTCAAGGTCGCGTGTTGTGTTTCGACAAAGAGGAGCACCTCCCCAGGAGACGAATCGTAGGAAGGGTTTCATATCAAGAAGCCTATAAGGAAGATTCATCGAAGAGCAGCCTTTCGCTGCACATCTCTCAAGTCGTGGACCAGCGCGGAATTCGCCTCTGAAGCTTCCAACTGGCTAAGAATCGAATCCAGGTAGGTATAAAAGAAGCGCGCACAAGAGTCGAGAAGAAGGCGATCATTAAAATTTCTCAGACGAGGATAGTGTGACGGGGGTCCTCGTGACATAAGCCGAAAGACCAGGGGCGTCCTACTTTCCTTGCCGTCTTTTCTTCTCAAGACTCTTCTTCTTCTTCTTCTTCTTTCCCTTCTTTATATATATATATATATATATATATTCTTTTCAATCTTTTTCTCATCCTTTCATTCTTTCCCCATTCCCCCTCTACTCTCACCACTATTACTACTTTTTCCTTCATTTGATTGTCTTCGTTTTTTTTCTTCTATTCTTTCAGTGAATTTTTTTTCTGTATATTTATTTTCTATTTATATACATTTTATTATTTATTGTTATTACGCACTGAAAAAAATTTATTTGATTCAAGTAATCGGTTACTTGATTATTATCAAATTAGAATATTTATTTGTATCAAATAATTATTATTTGAGTCAAATGGTATTTGTTTCATATACAGTTTATTTAATTTAAATAAAAATTATTTGATAATAGTCAAGTAACCGATTATTTGAATTAAATAAAATTATTTTCAATGCGTTATGTAATTTTACCGTAACTGAATTTACTCACCCTCTAAAGGGTAATTGGGGTATATATAAGCGGACGAGAAAAAGAACTCGCCGAGGCGTTCGGCTGGACTATGTATTGCCGAACATCTATTCTCCAACACAGAAAAAACGCTGGGTAAATTTTGTTGCGGGTAATTTTAACTAATGCTAATTCACATAGACGGTGGGGCCCTCAACTAGGATAAAATTTGTTGCAGGTAATTTTTATACCGATTTTGGGGTAAAAATTCGACTTTTTTTTCGTGTGAATGCCGTTAAAATTAAAATTAAAAATTTTGAGTTTTGAAAAGTTCTACCTTATAGGAAATAAAAAGGCGCATCTTTTCTTTCTATGGATTTTTTTGATAAAACAAATAATTTAAATAATAATTGCAAAAAACTAACAAATTTAAATATTCATATACATGCACACGAAAAAAAAGTAGAATTATTACCCCAAAATCGGTATATAAAAATTACCTGCAACAAATTTTATCCTAGTTGAGGGCGCCACCGTCTATATGTTAATTTAGTATTAATGAAAATTACCCGCGCAACAAAATTTACCCAGCGTTTTTTCTGTGATTTTTCATTCAATTTTAAAACATAAATCCTCCTAGCTTCGACAAATGTTGATAAAATTAATTCGGATTTGTTATACAAACACGTTTGGGTCCACAGAAGACGACAGCATATTAAAAAACTTAAAAATAATTGGTTGTTTAACACTATTTAATAGTTTTTTTTTATATGTCAACAATCACGTTTTCTTATACCTTTGCCGACAAAAAGTCTGTGGGGAAGTTTCGAATTGAAGGAACTTTCAGTGAAACATTTGTTTATCAATGTATAAGGAAGTTTTTTGGAAAATTTCAAATTAATTCATTGAACAGTTTAGAAAATATGTATATAAGTTTTAACAAATTGTGCGTGGCGCGCTAGTAAGTTGCCGTGTAGACTTTATAGGTGATCTGCTTCCCACATTTTAAATATACATATTATATTAAATTTTTAATGTAATAAATAATTAAAAAAATAATATTTAAAATTATTTAATTAAGTATTTAATTAACTTACATATTCTCTAAACTGTTCAATGAATTAATTTTTTTTTATTTTATTTTTATTTTTTAATTTTTTTTGTCATGAAAACAACAGGTTCATTCATTTTTTGAACAGAAAAAAAAGTTGTAAAAATAGAAACAAAAAAAAAATCAGTAAAATTAGAAAATTGATCTTTTTTTTTAAAAAAAATGAGGTATATTTATACCCCAGTTATTCCTTCTAGGGTTAATGGAGAATTAAACGAAAAACATTAACCATTAACATTAATAAATTGCCCATTTTTTAGAACTTATATTTAATTTGATATGCATTTTCTTTTATTTATTGACCCTAAAATCGCACAAAAAAATCCTTATTTCTATAGTAATTATTATTATTATAATCATAATAATAATACAAAAAAATAGTGTTTTCACAGGCTGACATTATAACTTAATTCTCTAATTATTGATTATTTGTAATGAATATACAGTGATTAAGACAACGTCACTTCCTATAACACTCGCGGAAACCACGTGGTAGTGGCTCGTAAATGTAATGGACACTGACTCGAGTATAGGGTATACACAACAACCTACCATCGCATCGCTCGCAAGGTCCTCCTACTAATTAGCCACCGGCCCGATTCGGTACTGATTTACTACCCTGACATATTCTGGCATTAACAAGAGGGAATCCTTTTCATTCATAGATTCTCGTGTTCAGTCATTCCCTCTATATACACTACCACTTACAAACTATATAAACTTCTCTCGTAATGTTTTCTTTCTTATATTCTTGAATGAACGTTTAAAAAAGAAAACAAAACCCTACTTTGTATTATATATATATATATATATATATCTAAATAATTGAATAATCAGGATAAAATATAATTTTTGTTTTCATTATTTAATTTCCTTCTAATTTTTTCTTCTTATTCCCAGTTTATAATATCCTATTACTGTTTCCTTATTTCTCTGATGTTCTCATTTTAATATTAAATGTTTTTTCAATTCATTATTAAAATAAAAATTTTCTTTTGTTGTAAGTAGATAAATGTATTGTTGAATTAAAAAAAAAAAAAATTTTTTCTTTAAAGTTACTCTAAAGTAAAACTAAAATTTACTTCAAAATTAAATATTTCAACTCTTAAAAAATTTAAAGAGAAATGTATGTTTTCTACAATTCCGTTTGATCTGTCTGACTATAATAGAATTTTTCTACTGAAAAATATATCACTGAAGAATTGAGTGTGTTTGTGAAAATATCCTGAAGTACTTTGGAGTATTGAGAATTATCATGAAATATTCTGAATCATCTTGATGTTTTTGAAGTATTTTGACAACATTGAAGTACACGGAAAAAAGTGGTTTGAAAAACTTTCGTAAACTAGTTTTTCACTTTTGAATGGTCCTAAAGTTTGGAAATCTTTCATTAAATTTTTCCAAGATTTCACGAACGTTCATCACTCTCTTCACAGAAAATTAAAAGGTATTAAAATAAGCTGCAACGCTTATTATTTTAATCCAATTTTACTTATTTTAATCTATTTTGGTATTAAAATAAGCTAAATTGGATTAAAATAATAAGCGTTGCAGCTTATTTTAATGCCTTTTAATTTTCTGTGTTCATGACGATCAATGTCTGCGCACGCGCACAAAAAAAAGTTTGTGGAATCTTGAAAAAAGTTAATGAAAGATTTCCAAACTTTGGGCCCGTCCAAAAGTGAACAACTAGTTTACAAAAGTTTCACAAACTATTTTTTTCCGTGTATAATAAATTATCTGAAGTAATTCGAATTATCGTGAAATATCTTGAACTACCCTGAAGTATCTTAAAATACCTTGAAGTACATACTGTGAAGCATCTTAAAATATTTTTCATTATCTTGCGGTATTTAAATTATTTGAAGTAACATATGAATTATCAGAATTATCGTGAATTTGTCTGAAATACCTTGAAGTACTTGCTATGTATGTATTATCTAAAAATATTCTGAAATATTCCGAATTATCTTCAAGTACTTAAATTATCTGAAGTATTCACAAATATCTTGAAGTACTGAGAATTATCTTGAAACATCCTAAATTATATGAAAGTATTTAAAGTATTATGAAATATCTGCAGTCGCAATAACGTGAATTATCTGAAGTATTGTGAAATATCTTAAAGTAGTTTCAAGTACTGAAAATTATCTTAAAATATTCTAAAATGTTTTAAAATATCCCAAATTATCTTAAAGTATTTGAAGTACTTTAAAATATCTGAAATAATATCCTGAATTATCGGAAGAATCGTGGAGTATCCTGAAGTACCTTCAGATATCTTGATGAACTGAATATTATCTTGAAATATCCCGAATTATCTTCAAGTATTTGAATTATCTGAAGTATTCACAAATATCTTGAAGTACTGAGAATTATCTTGAAACATCCTAAATTATATGGAAGTATTTAAAGTATTTTGAAATATCTGCAGTCGTAATAACGTAAATTATCTGAAGTATTATGAAATATCATTTAAGCACCTTGAGATACCTTAAATGTACTGCGTGAATTATATTGAAATATTCTGAATTATCTTCAAGTATATGAAATATCGTGAAATATCCTGAAGTACCTTAAAGTACTGTAAGATATCTTGAAGTATTTTAAATTATTTGATGTATCATGAAATATCCTGAAGTACCTTCAACTATTGTGAAGTATCTTCAAATTTTTTGAAATATCCTACATTATCTTAAAGTAGGTTAATTATATCTAATGTAACATAAATTATCAGAATTATCTGAAGTATCGTAAAATATCTAGAAATATCTTGAAGTACTGTGAATTATCTTGAAATATTTTGAATTATCTTGAAGTATATGAAGTACGTATCGTGTATTATCCGGAAGTGCCATGAGGTACCTTGAATATTGGAGTTTTAAAATTAAAAGTAAAAGATAGTTTTTCTTCACAATCTTTTTTTTCTTTTTTTTTTCTTCACCATTTCAACTAAAATTTTGATATAAGTGTAAAAGAAAAATAAAACAATAATTTCTAGGATGCGGACAAGAAAGCAGAGTAAGGAGAAGCGATGCTGAAGGAAGTGGGTTGTGGTGGTACAACACCCCTGCCCGGGGATGGTGCCGTCGGCAATCGTCAAATTAGAAGCACCGAGAGAACAAGTCCGGAAGGTGGTACACTTGGCTGTGGTGGATGCGGAAGGGAGATAGCAGAAAGATGGTACCTAAGAGCTGCAGATCGTGCTTGGCATTGCGGTTGCTTAAGATGCTGCCATTGCCGAGTTCCATTGGCTGCCGAGTTGACTTGTTTCGCCAGAGACGGCAACATTTATTGCAAAGAAGATTACTATCGGTTCGTATCTTTTGCGCACATCTTTTTATATATATTTCCACTTCCTTCTCTTCAATTAAAATTGTCATCGCATAAAGTGCAAATTTTAACTCATACACAACCTCATCATCATATTCTTTGTCCATTTCAAAACCTAAACCTCCCTTCCTTCCACCATGTCAAAAAAAAAACCAAAACAGCTAAATCTGCCAATAAATATTTTTTTTTTACTTATATTACTTTTTTTTAGTAAAAAAAAGTAAAAATATTGAAATTTTAAAATTCTTGGCAACGTAAAACTGATTTTGTTTCTCAATTTTGAGATTATTTTCTCTTTGATGGAATATCATAAATGAGATGTGATGAGAAACCGTAAACATATAAAAACGCGCGCGGTTATAAAGAATTCAGTGGAAATAAATTTCATGTTCAATTTTATAATTATTATTTGAATGATGTCAAATTATCGTATAATATTTGGTATCTACTTTATAACTTCATTTATATATCTCTCTTGGACCGGTTGCCAAATATATTTAATTACGATATATTCAATTCCGGTGGCTCTGTTACGTCAAGAAGCATTTTTGAGGTTGATCTCAAAGTGCTGGGCGCCCCTCGGTGAGTTTTTATTCCCTTCATATATTTGCCACGACGAAAATCACCATTCTCTCTACGGGGCAGCATCTCTCTCTTTTTCTCTCGCTTTCTACACGACGTATATTCTCAGATCAAAAAAAGAGTCGCCGACCTGCTATCAGAATTGAAATTCGCAAAAATTTCAATTTACACAATTTTTACATTTTGCACATCCACTTCTTTCAAGTTTGTCTTTTACGATTTAACATTGTCATTTTTTTCTTTCTTATTATTAGTAATTAGGGAAAATTTATTTTTTAAAATTAAAAACTTATTTTCAATACCAGAAAAATATTTTGTTTTTACAAAAAAAAAAAATTGGTTTCGATTCTACCCACCGGAATTTTGAAATTATTTTGTCTGGCTATTTTAGATCACTTGTACTTATACATAAAAAATTTTTTTAAATTACATAAAAGAAACTTCTGAGTAATAGAAAAATAATTTGCATTTAAATATTTCAAAATAAATATTGAGCATATATATTCTCTATTTTAGAATAATTTTATTCTAGACTCTTTTTTTTGGTACTTTACAGTTAGATGTAAGACTTTTTTCTTTGAAACCTAATTATTTCTTGAACAAGGAAATTCAATATTAGTTCATAAAGTAATTTATTATAATAATTATAATATAAACAAATTTTAAATCACAAAAGTAAAAATATAAAAAAAAATTTTGTACAAATATATAAAAATGAAAATTACAAAAATATGAAAAAAAGACAGAAATAAAGAAATTAAAAAATAGTCATTAAAATAAATGAAACCAAATGGAAAGGTTAAAATTATATAAATTGCAATTTTTGAGTTTTAATTAACATAAAATAATAATATGAATGTTATATTAAACATAATTGCAAATACCTATATGCAACCAGTTTTCGAATTATCCCACGCACAAATAATAATATGAACCATCATTATATAATTATCTGAACGTTACGAGTACCATTTCATTACTCTTGAAATATTCTAAAATTAAATAATAATATCTACAAAATTTGCTTTTCATTATATCAACATTTAATTTTTAATATATATTATAATCATTATCGCCTGAATAATAAAATGTCAAATAATCTAATAAAATACCTTGAATTTTATATAAAAAAATACTTCACTTTATTATTGGGTCAGAATGACTCAAACGGATCACGTAAAATTAACAAATTTAATTTTCAATGATAAATGGTTTTTTTAAAAATATATTTCTAAAAAAAGTAGAGCAAAAAAAATTTTTTTTTGTTAATGTTATAAACAATTAAAATATTTAGCTGTCTTTAATAATTTTAACTTTTCTCCAGATTTTTCTCAAGATCAAGTTAACACAATACAAAAAAAAATGTTTTTCTCGTTTTGGAATTCAGGGGTTATATTGGGGTCGCTGAATCCAAATTTGAGGTCAAATTGAACAAATTCAAAATGGCGGACCTAATATGGCGACCCAATATGGCAGAAAATGCCGAGTACAGAATTTTGAACGAATCGAATCAATTTTAAAATTTTCTGCCATATTAGGTCTGACATTTTGAAATTTTTAAATATGACCTCAAATTCTGATTCAGCGACCCCAAAAACCTTAATATGCCCATTGACACTCAAATCAAATTATGCGTTTACTATTTTTTTTCTACACTGAGAAAAATGTTTAGTCAGAGCAACTAAAATTTGGTTGGGCCAACAAAAAAATTTTGTTGGTATTTAAGCAACCAAACTATTTGTTTGAGTCAACCAAAAAATTTGGTTGAGTGTTTTTTCTTGGCATAACAAAAATGTTTGGTTAGCTCAACCAAATTTTTTTTGTTAGGTCAACAAAAATGTTTGGTTATAACCAAATTTTGGTTGGAATTTAAAAATGTTCAACCAAATAATTTTGTTGGCCTAACGAAATGTTTGGTGGAGATAACTCTACGACTTTGTTTCAGCCAACCAAAATTTCGTTACAAGAACCAAAATTGCCTTACCAAACAATTTTGTTGCAAACACTAAATTTTTTTTCTCAGTGTAAGGTGGACATATATGTCCAAACTCACAAAAGGTGGCACGACTTTTTTCTGAACATATATGAGCCAGGAACTGTCAAGGGGTTAACAAATGTAAAATTTGATAATATTGTTCTTTGAAATTAATTATATTAGTATCGCTGTTATTAAATATGTTAAAAAAATCTCGACTTACCGATTGTGGATTCTCTTGACGAAGAAATGCTGCTTTCTCTACATCCTTATTTTTGTACTTCAGTCTGAAACATTAAAAAGAAATTTTTTTTTTTTAATTAGAAAAGAAATTAAAAA
The DNA here is from genome assembly GCF_019393585.1 of Leptopilina boulardi. Lineage (NCBI taxonomy): Eukaryota > Metazoa > Arthropoda > Insecta > Hymenoptera > Figitidae > Leptopilina > Leptopilina boulardi. Next base: position 647,607 of record NW_026137923.1, on the reverse strand, counting down.
TTTGTATAGAAAAAATTCTTCGTGGTCCTATCTTTTTTGTATTTTATATATTTTTTATCCTTATATTTATATATTTTGCAACTTGAATTATTTAAAAAAGTAAACCTTGACATATAAATAAATGAAGAAAACCTGCACGAATAATATAAGCAGAATTTCGAATAAGTGAAAAAGAAAGTATACAAACAAGATAAAAGAAAAGAAATGTCTGAGTGAAAAATGAGAGCAATATTAAAGGAAATATGCATTGCAGGGTAAAGTCAATGCGGGCCATTATGGTAACTCATAGTCGTCCATGTCGCGTTCGCCATACGAACGGAATTTAAGATTCGCAGATAGGACCCAGAGCAGATGCCCATTAGTAGACATTTTGTGTGGTCCATGGAGCATAAGTGACGCTCCTATGCAAATTCGATACTACCTCAATAAATACTGAAATGGTTTGTTGAGAAGGTAAACCGCGCAGAACAGGAGCATGGGTTTTGCATTAATTCTAGGTAACTCGTCCCTGCATATTTTTTCAACACTAGGGCGCAAGAAATTCACACCGGCTACACTCAAGCTTGAATAATATGTTGCGCGTATATTGAGAAAAAAATATCTATTAATATATATAATATTAGAACGAGTTTAATGAGAGTCTAAAAAAAATATAACATAGCGTCCTTGATGATTTAGAAATATCTGATTAATTCCATTAAACGTTTTTTTTATCTCTGCTTCCCAATAATTTTATTCTTATTATTTTTGTCACTTACATTTTTTTTATAAAACTTTTGTTTCTAAAACCAAATCCGCATTGATTGACTTCACGAAAAATATTAACGTTTGTTTTAGAATAAAATTTTTTTTGTACTGACTCGAAAAAAATGAAAGTATATAAATTGAATAGAATTAAAAATGGAGTATCAAAATTTTTATCATCTTTCATTGCCGATTTGTCATACGCTTTTTTGAATGATTCTAATCACTGACATAAATTGTTAAGGGTCATTCTCACAAAAAGGACAAATGACACGTTCATGACATTATTTTTAATAAATAATTATAATAATTGAAAATGTTGCGGGCCTTATTATAGAAGTCAACAGAATTTAATAAGATTTTATAAAAAAAAATTGACAATTTTAAATAATTGAATATAATCATGTTTATATAGTGTAAAAACTCCCCTCCGTTACCGTTCGCGAAGTAAGTTTTATTTAAAGAAGAATTATTGCATTCATACTGCAATAGGAAAACATCTTTTGTCTAGTAACATCTACTAATTACATTATTTATAATTGATTTATAAAGTGTAAAACAGAATATTTGTAAAATATTTTTTCCTAGAATTAAATAAGTTTTGTTCGCAAAGTAAACTCCCCTCCGTGACCAATTACAAATATAATGAGTAAATGAAAAAAAAATGATAATTGAGAAATGAAGAATTCAAAAGTGTTTACAGTGACGATGTTGTTTTGGTCAGTACACAACATCATGAAAGAAATGAAAACAATAAGTGTCAGAAAGATTTTCAGTTTCGCAATGTTCGTCGACACAAAAAAACTCCCCTCCGTGACCACTTTAAATTTAGTTTTTTGATAAATAAATAATAAATATTATTAATAATTTTTAGAATATTCTTTTAAATATCGCGAATACTATTATTACTTTTTTTTATAAAATTTATTATTTTTATATTAGAATCAATAAATTTTGGCTACGCCTAAAGGAAGAAAACTCCCCTCCGTGATCGCTAGTCACATCCATCGATTATAAAGCCTCATGCAAAAAAATGCACCTTTTTCGTACCTCGAATTTTGAAACTTTCTTTATGCCAAATGGTAACATATGATGACCCAATAATCCCTGCAAAATTTCAAGATGAGCATATGCCCCCTTTCGGAATTACAGGGGGTCAAAGGGGGCCATGTCAAAAAAAAAGAACATGTAATATTATCGAATAATAATGTTAAAAAAATCAAACGAAATCGTTCCTTCAAGATTTTCGTCTGCTGATTACGAATTTGAAGTCCGTTTTCAAAAATTCAAAATGGCGGAACCTATATGGTGGACAACAATTTAAAAAATCGATCCGATTGACCTGAAAATGGTTACTCGGAGGTTTTTGGGGTCGCTGATTACGAATCTGAGGTCCGTTTTTCAAAATTCAAAATGGCGGATCCAATATGGCGGACTACAATTTCAAAAATCAATCCAATTTACTTGAAAATGGTTACTTGGGTTACCTTCAGATTTGTGTTCACCGTTATTGAAACCCCCTAATTAACGATATTGAAGCCAATTAAATAGATTTAAAAGATAATTGTCCGACATTTTGAATTTTTTAAAACTGATTCCAGATTCGTAATCAGCGACCCCAAAAACCCCTGAGTAACTATTTTCAAGTAAATTGGATGGATGTTTAAATCTGTCGTCCGCCATTTTGAATTTTTAAAAACGGATCTTAAATTCGTAATCAGCGACCCCGAAAACCCCCGAATAACCATTTTCAAGTAAATTGGACTGATTTTTGAAATTGTCGTCCGCCATATTGGATCTGTCATTTTGAATTTTGAAAAACTAACACCGGATTCGTGTTTAGCGACCCCAAAAACCCTCGAGTAACAAGATTTAAACGGATTCGATCATTGTATCGGTGACAAAATATTAAACAATTATTTTATATTAAACAATTATTTTTTAAACAATAATGTTCATAAAGATCGTAACAACGTATTTTAGAGACTTATTTCGGTCCTTCTCTTCACATAGCAATAGTCATAACAGTGGTTTTGAACTTTTTTTTTTTTTTTTTCTTAATTCAGCATTTGTCCTTTTCGAGAGATTCACCCTTAAAAATAATTTTAATTTTTCAAAAATTAATAAAATAAAAATTGTTGCACCCGTAAAACTGGACTTTTCATGATTAAAAAATTGCAATAATTCAACTATTATTAATTTGCAATCACAATTTTAATTATCTTTTATCATTACATTTTTTTAAACCTCTTTTTTAATGATGCACTTCGAGCGAGTCTTGTACAAAAAAAATCTCGAAAATTTGAGAATCTCTTGAAAAATACAATGAAAACGAATGGAGGTAATATTGTTTTTTTTCCTTTTATATAAAAAAAAAGAGAAAATTTCGACGTGCATCACTACATTTTTTTAATAATTCTAAACTGTTATTATTTACAAGCATTTTTAAAAATTGGAAATAAAAAATATGTATAAGACGGTATAAGAATTATTTATTTAAAATCAATAATATATTCACGCTGCTTTCCTAACAAATTTAGTATTTCCAAAAAAGTATACCAAACGAGGCAGTAGGAAACATTTATGACCTAATAGATTATCCCCTTTTTCTTTTCACGCCTTTGCCAAAGGCCGCTAACCCTAAGGTTGATACCAAATTTAGATAAGATTTGATTTTATATGATTGGGGAGCATTGTCCCTCATACACCAAACATGGTTTTTCTCTGAATTTATTAAATACGAGACCGTGTTAATTTTTTGTAATTTAATAACATAAAATTTTAAACGAATCATAAAATTTATTTATTAATTTTAAATAATAAATGTATAATTTTGTATATATACATAATTTTTAACAATATTTTGTTTGTTGAGTTTCAAGAAAAATTTGAGAGATTCCCAAGACCGAAGTCGTGCAAATGCAATTGACCATGATTAAATATATCTTTGCGCACATCAAGTCAAACATCTCAAAAGTTTGCTTATCAAATTAGTAAACAGATAATTTCAATTAAATAGGACAATAACAAAGAAAAAGAATACAATACGCAATAAATTTTTCTTGTCCAGTTCATAACTTCTTTAACACAAAAACTGAAATCACTGTAAAATTACAAAAAATTATTTTTAATAGTGAAATCATTGTAATCACTGACAATTAGTTACAAATTATTACTCAATTTTTTTCTTACAAAAAAAAATTATTATGTATACTGAAATCACTATAATTTATTATAAACTAACACTCTCAATTTTTTCTTACTAAAAAAATTATCATGAATACTGAAAACACTGTAATCACTAACAATTAATTACAAACCCAATTCTTTATTTTTTCTCACCACAAAAAATTATCCTGAATACTGAAAACACTGTTATCATTCACAATAAATAACAAACTGACACAAAAAGACACAAATTTTTCAGTAGTGCTATCATGTGCCTACTGTCACCAAATGCATAGGCTCATACTCTCTTTCATGTTTATTCTATTTATGCACCTTTATTTCTATAAATGTTTCAATTAAAAATAATGTTATTTAAATACAAATGACCTTAAAAAATATAATTTTTGCATATGTTGTATAAATTAATTTCTTTTTATCTTTTGTGATTATATAATCTGGAAACTATAATTGAATCGACATGATATGAACAAAGAATGGTAAAAGCACATCTTAAAGAAAATATTTAAATCAAAGTAGGTACCTAACCTTGACAAAAGCGAATCGCACCAATTTATATGTTTATTTATATTTTTAATGGATTCACATCTTTATTTTTATTTCAAAAAATAATAGCTTTATGTTATTTAATGCTTCATGCAAAATATTTTAAACAAGATGGGGGTCCCTTTTTATAAAATAAGTTTATGTTCATTTCATGAACATTTTGCTTTCTCATTGCGCAAAGCAAAAGATTTGCTTCCTCTTGGAGGAAGCAATAAATTAATAATTTATATACATATTATTTTTAAAATATGATAAATGATTTCAAAAAATGTATCTTTTTCCACCTTTTCCACTCTTTCAACCGCTTTATTGCTGTTATCGACTGATTCCGGTATAATCGCTTTTTCCGTTACAGCAGATTCCGGTTCAATCTTTTTAGTTTGAATTTGTTTATAAAAGAAATTTGTTATAAATTCAAACACTGAAAAATTCAATTATTTATTGTAGATAATAATAATGTAATAATAAATGTAATGTTTTATTTTATTTACCCATGTTTTATTTTCAACAAAAATCCTTTTGAAAAATCTTGACCCTAATTTTTTAATAAACAAGAAGTAATACAATTTAATTTTGAAAAAAATATATAGATAGAAGATAAAAAAAAAACAATCGGTTTGTCAACGTATAATCATTTAACCTTTTCTGCACATTGTAAATGGCAAATATGCTTTATTTATAAAAATTAAAAAATAGTAATAAAAAATAAAATAATAATAATATTATAAAATCAAATTATATTACTATTAAAAAATTCGGCTCAGGATTTTTCAACAGGATTTTTCTTGAAAATAAAACATGGGTAAATAAAATAAAACATTACATTTGAAGCAATATTAAATTTCTGTTTATAATTTTTATTTTTTTATTTCTGAATATTTAATTTTTGAATAAAGGTTTTTTATTATTATCTACAATAAATAATTGAATATATTATATATATACCAATCAGTTTCTTTTGACGTAAGGAATAAGATTATTATATGTATTACCTTTATTTTAGCTTTGAAACAATTTTTTTATTAAAATCGATTTTTTGAAAAAAAGTAAAAAAAAATTTTTTTTTAGGGGGTACTTTCTAAAATTGTTGTGTTCATTTTGAGATATTAATGTGACAAATGTACATACCGAATTTTAGCCAAATCAATAAAAAACGTATTAACGATATCGTGTTCACAAAAACTTTTTTAACTAAAATATGAATTTTTGAATTTTGAATTTTTTAATTTATTCTTTAAATTTCAATGAAATATAAACTTTATATATACCAATCGATTCGTCTTGATATGAGGAATACGATTTTACTATGTATTGCCTTTAATTTTGCTTTCAATAAATTTTTTCGATTAAAATCGATTTTTTTGAAAAAATGCCAAAAAAATTTTTTTTGTGGGTATTTTCTAAAATCATTGTGTCCATTTTGAGATATTGATGTGACAAATATACGTACCAAATTTTAGCCAAATCCGTTAAAACGTATTAAAGTTATCGTGTTCACAAAAAAATGGATCCACACACACACACATACACACACACACACACATACATACATCCGGACAATTGATCAGGGACTTATATATGACATTTATAAATAGAAAAAAATTTGTTTGGTGCATTTCTAATAATTTCATAATTTGAAGGACTACATAGCTTCCTCCAGAGGAAGCAAAAATATTTAATTTTATTTTCCAATTAAAAAAATTAACCAATCACAACTCACAATTTTGAATTCTACCAATAAGGATAGGTGTCTACACTTGAAGTTAGGCAATTACACGTTTCGTTTTTAAGATAGGAAATAACTGTCAAACAGCTTTTTGTATATTGTTCACAGAGCTTTTTCCTATTATTCTTATTTTATCACCTTGATTCTTGTTACTTCAAAGGGAAGTCACACTAATTTACAACGATATAAAAGGAGCACATATGCCAGAAGAGTTCAGTTCAGATTTTGGTACCAGCACATCAAGTTTATATATGAAATCTTGTAGAAGTATTGTTACTCTGTCCAATTTTATACTCAAGTTAAACTTAGAAGAATCTCTGTGTCAAGTGTTAAAAAGTTTCTACATCAAGAAGAACTCATCCACACGGAGAGAAATAGATAGTACGGGGTACTATCTAGATATTACCAGGTACCATATTTGGTCTTACATATACGGACAGCAATCTATATTCTATCAGTTACTATCCAGATTGTACGGAGTAACATCTTGATTGTAGTGGGTAACATAACCATACTTTTTGTAACATCTTTGATAGTATCGGATAACATCTACTTTTAACCATCTTAAGGCCAGGTCCAAGTGAGGCAGCGCCATCTACATTGAAACTAAAATTTTGGAAAATTTTCAACAGCCTTTTCTTGAAAACAAGAAGGTAAAATGCTGTTTCCTTTATGGATAATTGATTATTGGCAAGATATACACCAGCTAAAACTTTTTTTGAGTTAAAATAATAAAAAAAATTTCATGTCAATAAATAAAATATGAGCACTTTTTTCACAAAAACTGTAACGGGTACTTTCTCAGAAATTACAATCAAAAATGCAATTTTCATTTGGAAAATTAATAAACGCTAAAAAATACACGACCTAAGATTTACCAATCACGAAAATAACAAAAAAAAAGTATTTTAACATAACATATTTTACTCATTATGACAGCCGTTTGGCAGGTTATATATGTCACCAGACGTTTCGCAGTTTTGCCGAAAGGAGGAGATTGGCGCTGTTGCTAACCACCTGAAATACATAATCTACCAAAGGGCTGTCACAATCAGTAAAGCAGTATCAATATGTTAAATATTTAATAAAATTTTTTTTTCTTATTTTCGTGATTGGTAAATCTTAGGTCGTGTATTTTTTAGCGTTTATTAATTTTCCAAATGAAAATTGCATTTTTGATTGTAATTTCTGAGAAAGTACCCGTTACAGTTTTTGTGAAAAAAGTGCTCATATTTAATTTATAGACATGAAATTTTTTTTATTATTTTAACTCAAAAAAAGTTTTAGCTGGTGTATATCTTGCCAATAATCAATTATCTATAAAGGAAAAAGCATTTTACCATCTTGTTTTCAAGAAAAGGCTGTTGAAAATTTTCCAAAATTTTAGTATCAATGTAGATGGCGCTGCCTCACTTGGACCTGGCCTTAAGATCATAAGTTCTTACCATTTATTTCTCTCCGTGCAAGTATTCAAGGATTTGACTTTTTGCCATTATATTTGGAAATCATCTTTTCTTTCTTTTCTGGAAGAATTACATTGTTTGGGTTTTCGTCACGGTCACTGAATATAAAAACTGGAGAATTTATGATAAAAAAAAAATATTTAAAAAAAAGAGAGAGGGAGAATTATAAAAAGAAAATGTAGTTGTAACATCAAAGATCGATAAATCGTGGTGTGTGTATATTTATATATAAATATACAATGGTGGACAGTGCCTGAGCGATATCCAAACGCGAGAGGGAAGGAAGCGTCCGGTATCTTTGTAAGTTCTGGTTCGTTAGGGGAGAAAACAACGACCGTGCATGCAATATGCAACAATACGATGCAACGACGCTAGATTCAGGCCCATGGCAATCCCTTTGTTTTTAAGTTTTGCGTTTCACTAACCGTTGCAATATATATACAGCAGCAATGTATGCTCCTTACCTCGCCTTGTCTATGATTTATCTTGATCTCGCGCTCCCGATAGAATTTCAAACTAACTTTCCTCTATCCCTCTCTTCTTCCTATAGTCTTTCACTCTTTTTTTTCTATTTCTCTCTTTGTATTCCTTTCTCTTTCTTATACTGTCGTTTTTTCTAATTCTCTCTTCTTTCGTTTTTATTCCTCTCTATTCTCTCTCTCTCTTTCTTTCTCTCTATTTTCTCTTTTATTATCGACTTGCATATATGAAAATGTATCCGCACGAAGAAACTGGCATTGTCTCCCATTTTTGGTAGACTAGAACTCTATTGAAATGTGGGAAGTTCTCTTTCTCTCTCTCCCGGATATTTGCGCACAGTTTGTGGAGAAGAATTTTATATGTCCACTTATAAAACATCGCGTGCACATAAATCAAAGGTCCTGTGTTATATTATAAGATTAAGATATATACACGATTTCATCTTATGAAAAAAGAACAACAAAAATTCTGTGACTCGCATTAAACACACGTCGCATGTCCAGCGAACTCTATTAAAACGTGTGTTGTACTATATATATATATATATATTGCCAATGGATGAAAGGGAAGGACTTTAGTGGTCAGTCTAGGGCCTACAGGTCGTTAATTATCATCAACGGAATTAAGACGTCATTAAAGTTGTATCAAAGAAGTTTGTAATTAATTGCATGCTAAAAAGGAACAATGAGCTCTGGATGGAGATACGCTTTGATGGAATAATGAAAGGCCCAGAGTGTGGGTTGATCGTATACAACTTAATATTTCAATGACAGAAGAAAAAAAAATTTTTTTTTCAAATTTAAAGAATAGTAAATTATACATTTAGATCGCCCTTCTTTGTTTTATGTTACGAAACAAAATAAGATTAAATTTTTTTTTCTGAAATCATTTAATTTACATCAAAAGTCTCATATAATATTTCAACTATTTTTTTTCTATTACAATAATTAAAATTTTTTTAATTATTCCACGACAGCTACACCGAAAAAATAAAATCTCAAATTCCGTTCAAAAATTAATTTTACATTTTATTTTCAATTTATGAATATTCTTCTGAAAAATGAGACAATATTTTTTTCTTTATTTGAAAATATTCTGATTAAAAGATAACTTTTAATTCGAATAGGTCAAATAACGAAAACGGTAACATTCGGACAAATAGATTTTAATAAAATTCCCTCCAACATTTCGAAATCATACTGATTTCCTCTTCATAATATACATAAAAATTATTTAAAACAAAATCAATTAAAAGCAACAAACAAAAATACAAAGAAATTAAATTAATATGAGACAAAAATTAATAAGAAAAAATAAATTAACAATGAAACAATATAAATAATTTAAAATAAAGAACAATTTACCAAATAATACAATGAAACAAAAATTAGCAATCAGTCATTATATTTATCTTTCTTTTTTTGTAGAATAAATTTCTGAAGGGGGAATCAACTCTTGACACGCACCAAATAATGTTAAATATTTATTAAAGTATTTCTTATTTTTGTAAATTATATTGCTTGTTGGCCATAAAATTAAATATTAAAGAAAAAATAATAGAAAAATACATTGTTTTTAAATTTAAAAAAAAATTGAAAATGAAAATTAAACAAGAAAGGTAATTAAATTAATAGAAAATAAAGAGAGAAAAAAAGAGACAAGAGAAATTTTCAATTCACAGAAAAAAAAGGTAGCAATGAAATTTATGAAAGAAAAAAAACACATTGCAGACTCTTTGCTGTTTCGAGATGTTCCCGATGTCAAGCTGGCATTTCCGCTTCGGAATTGGTGATGCGAGCACGAGATCTAGTTTATCACGTGGCTTGTTTCACGTGCGCATCGTGTGGCACCCCTCTTAACAAGGGCGACCATTTTGGACAGAAGGATGGCCTCGTTTATTGTAGGTGAGAACAGAAGAATCGATATATCCAAACATATCATCTATTGTTTCCTCTATATTCAAGTGTTTGATATTTACAAACGAGATTTCCTAACGAGGACATATATCTATATACACACATATACACGTCAAATCACAACATTTCGCCTATCTGAAAACTTTATTCAAGAGAAAAAAAATCATTTTACTGGAGAATTTTTTCAGAAATAAAAGTTACACTTTTTTCTTTCTTCAATAAAAAAAATTAAGGTTTTGTTTTGTCTTTACATGTTAAAAGTAATTGGAAATTTTTTAATTGTACATTGGAAATTTTTTTTTAAATTTCGTTTATTTGAGACAAATAAAATTTATTTGAATCACTCTCTAATTCTGAATTAGTAAAAATGTTTACTAATTTAAATTAGTGACTCACTTTTTGCTTCAGAATTAGTTAAATTTTACTAATTTTAGTAAAACTTACTAATAAATTTAAATTTTACTAATTCAGTTTTAGAGAGCAAATAGAATTTATTTAAACTAAATAAACTTTATTTGAAACAAATATAGATATATTTATTTGGCTCTGAGATTATCTTTTCTCATGGGTGCATAAATTATATTAAATAATAAAGTTGTAAATGACCTCAACATCTATATAATAAATTAGTAATGCTAATATAAATAAATTTAATTAAATAATATTGTAATTAATTAAACTAGTGATAATTAATTTTATTATAATAATTAAAAATTGTTCATATACTTAATTTTTTTTTGGCAAAATTTATATTAACTCCTAATGTAAAATTAATGATCAATTTGTTTTTGCTCAAAGACCTCATTACGAGTTAATTTGCTGCGCTACGGATTATGGAAGTACATCAGGCAGTGTCGAAGACATTGGATCACCGGGGGTGTCACCTCTTCCGGGATATTACAGTGCAGCTGAACAGAGTCCCATTGCATCAAGTGGCTCAACACAAAAGGGCCGTCCAAGAAAAAGGAAACTTTCAGAAGTCACCGGTTCCGATTTAACCATGAGACTTGCAGCCGGCGCTTTAGGTGAGAATAATATACTTTTTCATATATTATTTCCTCATTTTAATTATAAAAAAAGTCAATTTAAAAAAAATTCACCAATTTTGTTTCAAATTTTTTATTAACTACTTTATTTAAAAAAAAAATTATTTGGTTCAAGTAAATATTTATTTAATAATATTCAAGTAAGCGATTATTTGTATGAAATAATTTTTTTCCAGTCTATAAATTTAATATAAAAAAATATGTATTAAAAATTAATATTAGGATCGAGAAATTTTTGAAAACTTTGAAATTTACATAAAATTATGAAATAAAAAAAATAACATATTTGTTATACGTTTATAGATAACTGAAAAAATCGATTTATTATTGTCGTCAAGGTATTTGTATTTTCTTCTCTATTTAAAACAAAGTTAAATCATTAATCGGTTAATTCGTCGTCTCCAAAGAGCAAATATACGTAATTGGTATATAGAAAAAAAAGGGTCGGGGTCTATATAGAAAATGGAGGGGTTCGCAGTGAGACGAAAAGAAAACTGGTGCTGGCCCAAAGAGAAGCAAAAGTGTATAATTGGCCGGGTGGCAAACGAAAGGCTTTTAAATGTTGATTCTAAGCCCAGCCAACACAGTTGAATCTAAATCAAACATTGAACGATTTGCTCCCACTCGTCAGGTTGGAAACGACGTTATTTGCCAAGCAATGATTGTACGCTTTGCTTCTTGAGAAGGCAAAACAAATACTCGTCTGTTGATTATTGAAATTGAGAATGCAAAAATTAAATAATACCTCTTCGTCTTTTATATACTTTTTTTCAATGTAGAGTTGTTTAAAATTAGAGGAGAAAGGTATTTTTAAAAATGTTTTGAACACGATTTTTTTTAAACAAATATATTTTTAAAAAATGTTTAAAAAATACTTTTGAAAAATATTTTTGGTATCAGTATAGTAAATGTCAATTTCAGTCAAATATGTCCAATTCTAGTAATTTTAGTAATAGTAAAAAAATATACATTTTCAGTAAGACCTTTTGAATTTTAGTAATTTTTTGTTGACAGTAGTAAAAGTTACTTTCAGTCAGACCAGCTAAATTTTAGTATCAGTATAAAATGTTGACTTTAGTCAGACATTTCGAATTTTTGTTATTTTGGAATTCAGGAAGTAATAGAAAGTACTTTAGCAAAAATTTCATAATTAAAATACAAAAATCTATTTTTCATTAAAAAAAAAAAAAATTATCTCAACTCACACTCACAATAGACAATAGCCTGCGTCATCAAATCGAATGCCTTTTTTTCTATTTATTTATGAATGTGGGGAGAAAATATAAGAATAACGTTTTTGTAAGTTTGAGTGCAGACGCGAGCTGCGATCACGCGTTATGTCCGTAGCGTCATTCTATAATCGGGGTACAATTAGAGAAAAGATCACCGAGGCTGCCAGAAGGAATTTACGACCAACAGCTATAAAATCGTCCTCAAGAGTTTTGTTCGTCCCTTGCCTCTTCGTTGCGCGAAAGATGAGAGAAGATATAACCCAAGCAACCTCGCATAACCGCAGGACTATTTCTGTTTTATTGTTTTTATATATAATTGGTCGACTTTTTGCTCCTCCAAAGAGAGCTCTCGAACCAAAACTATCCAACGGCCATCGTCGTTCCCATGCCACAACCACATTCTCTCTTCATCATAAATAAAGTTTTGTTACGTCTTTTGTTCAACTTGACAATTTTCGATCAAACTTTTGCTGCCCTCCAATATAAGCGACACTTTTTCACGCTCCCCTTTAAAATTGTTATTTCACTATATGCTGGACACAATGAATAAAAAAGTTGACTGTTTTTCATATTTATGTTTCAACTTTAGCAAATTTCTCCTCATTTTAGTCATAATAATAAAATAATCATATAATATTAAATTGATGATAAATTGATGTATAAACATCAATTTATTACACTGTCCGACAAAAATGATTTTTTTCTGCCCATGGGATAATACTGATTACTTTCGATAGATTTTTTCACGCTGATTCCGAATCTACCAAGAAAAATGCTCTAGCACGTCTAGTTTTTGAGAAAATTAGTGTTGAAAAGTCAAAAAAGCATGTTTTTGACTATCTTTGTATATGAGAGATTCTTTTTCAATCGCCCCAGCCCAAAAAGTCAATGTTCTGGGATTGGCTTCATACTTTGGTAAATTGTTGTCCTATATGATAGTAATAAATCCCTAAAATATAAACTCATTAAAAAAATATTTGTAGAAAGTAGAGGGGATTGAAGTTTTGACGTTAAGGGTAACATTGTCATTTTCAAATCCGTATAATTATGACAAAAGTTAATGGATTTTAATTTATCCATAATGAATTTTAATTCATTTTTCACGTACTTTTCAAAAATGTATATGAAATTTAAAAAAAAAATTTTTTGACCCCTTTTTTTCAAAATCAACCCTTATTTTTCGATTTTCACCCCTTCGGGTATTTTTTTTTTTATTTTATTTTCATTGGAAAGCTGAGGTTTTTTCCCATGAGCTATGTAAATATGAAAATGGGACAACAATAATTTTGTGAGAAACAAGTGATAAACAAATGAATGCATCACCATTCAAATTTTAAAAAAATTATACAATTTGCAGGTTACTTTTTAATTTAATTATAAATATTTATTTAATACATTTAATCTAGTTTTAAAAACTCTCTAAATATGAATCAGTGAAAAAGTCACTGGTCTTAAATCAGTCGCTAAATTATAGCTATTTTAATCAGTGGTTTTCACTGACAGTTAGTGACATTTCAGTGGAGAATCAATTACTTTGACTGAAAATCAGTGAAATGTTACTGATACCAGGGCAAAATCAATGTCGGACAATGTTATTAAATACCACCGAGTGATAAATTAAAATAATAATAATAATTATAAAATAACCACAAAATAAAATTTAAATATAATATTTCTTAATTTAATATATATATATTAGGGTGGTCCTTAAAAAACAAATTTTCGAATTTTAAAGTTCGTAACCCCTCATTTTGTTAAGCATGGAAAAATAAGAGACACGTATTTTTTTTTTTTTTTTTAAATTAATATTTAATGGTGCCTCATCGCACTTGAATTTTTACATGCATTTTGCATGGGGAAAAAACGTTTTTTCGTAGATTTGCTATGAAATGATGAAAAATGAATATTTTTTTATTGGACCACTTTATTTTTCTTCATTTATGTTCAAAGAATAAGATCCAATAATTTATTTATGAATTTTTAATAACAAATATTTTTTAAACAGCCCCTAAAAACCCTCAAAAAATGCAAAATCAGGGAAAAATCGTTAAAAAATGTTTATTAATATTTTTTATAGTCTTTTTTGCAAGATTTTTTATTTACAAATTGAACAAATACTATTAATCGTATTTTTCAATAATTTGCAATTTGTTTAAACAATATATTGTTGTTACTGTAAAATTGTTGTTAAAAATATCTGGAAAATGATGTTTTTTTTAATTTTATAACTTTTATTGACATGAACTGCAATAAATAACAGTTTATTTAAAAAAATGTCAACAAAAATTGTTTAAACAAATTATTTTTGTTATTTTAAAACTAGTGTTTAAATGTATCTACAAAGTTGCTCTTCCCCCTTAATTTTGCAAGTAGTTCTGCTGTTTACAATTGCAATAGTATCTTAAATTTCAAACTTCATTTTCGACAATTGTTTAAACAATTTAATTTTTTAATCAATTAAATACTTTTATATTTTCTAAAATACATACAGTGCGAATTATTAACTGCGGCCCAGCCTAATTCTGACAGTATAGTTTTATTTATAATGTTGCAAGTCGATGTGCTACCTGAACAAACCCGTCTAAACTTGTCGTAGCACATCGACTTGCAACATTATAAATAAAACTATACTGTCAGAATTAGGCTGGGCCGCAGTTAATAATTCGCACTGTATGTATTTTAGAAAATATAAAAGTATTTAATTGATTAAAAAATTAAATTGTTTAAACAATTGTCGAAAATGAAGTTTAAAATTTAAGATACTATTGCAATTGTAAACAGCAGAACTACTTGCAAAATTAAGGGGGAAGAGCAACTTTGTAGATACATTTAAACACTAGTTTTAAAATAACAAAAATAATTTGTTTAAACAATTTTTGTTGACATTTTTTTAAATAAACTGTTATTTATTGCAGTTCATGTCAATAAAAGTTATAAAATTAAAAAAAACATCATTTTCCAGATATTTTTAACAACAATTTTACAGTAACAACAATATATTGTTTAAACAAATTGCAAATTATTGAAAAATACGATTAATAGTATTTGTTCAATTTGTAAATAAAAAATCTTGCAAAAAAGACTATAAAAAATATTAATAAACATTTTTTAACGATTTTTCCCTGATTTTGCATTTTTTGAGGGTTTTTAGGGGCTGTTTAAAAAATATTTGTTATTAAAAATTCATAAATAAATTATTGGATCTTATTCTTTGAACATAAATGAAGAAAAACAAAGTGGTCCAATAAAAAAATATTCATTTTTCATCATTTCATAGCAAATCTACGAAAAAACGTTTTTTCCCCATGCAAAATGCATGTAAAAATTCAAGTGCGATGAGGCACCATTAAATATTAATTTAAAAAAAAAAAAAAAAATACGTGTCTCTTATTTTTCCATGCTTAACAAAATGAGGGGTTACGAACTTTAAAATTCGAAAATTTGTTTTTTAAGGACCACCCTAATATATATATATATATATATATATATATATATATATATATATATATATATATATATTACAAATAATGTGATAATTATATTTTAATTAAAAAAAGAACATCTGAATGAAGATTAATACACAAATACACAAAAAAAAATTGCTTGGATCAAATAAATATTTAATTGAGATATATATATATATATATATATATATATAAAATCAAACGAATGTTTGTTTAATTAAGATAAATATTGTTTTCATTTAAACAAATTTTTATTTTAATTAAACAGTAAAAAATCAGTTACAAGATTTACGAAATAATCGAAATCAATTATTTTATTTTACAAGATTTAATTATTAAAAAAACTTTAATAAACAATGAAATGAATTTTTATTCAATTAAACGTTTTTCAATGTAATTTAATATAAATTCAAAATTAATTTGTCCAAACTAATAGTTAAAAAGTAATTGCTTTCAGAGTTGCAATTAGTGCCACATATTATAGCTCAATGAATTTCATGTTTTTTAGAGAAAATAATATTTTTAAATTAAATTTTTAAATTATATAAAAGTTATTATAAATTTAAATTAAAATTTAAAAAGTACGAAACAAAATAATTTCAATAAAAAAAATTACATTAAAAATTTTTAATTACAATATATTTATAAAAAAAATTGAAAGTATAATAATTTTTTTTTTTAATTTTAAAAAATAGAACTTATAAAAATCGAAGTTTGGTAGAAAGTTGAAAATCGCGAGTACAAAAGGGGGAAACTTTGGATATAATATATTTGGTTTGTGTATGTGTGTGTGTGTGTGTTTGTAAGATGTGTGCAAACAAGGATGACAAAAATAAGAAAGAAAAAAAAAATTCGGGAGAAAAAAGAAGAGAAAGGAAGAAGTCGGTGAAGTTGCAGACAGTGACAGATGGGTATCGGCACCGAGATGCATCGATTGGCCGTTCTCTCCCGGAAAAGAATGCCGCCACAACCAATACGTGGTCTCTGAGACCAGAATGGCCGCGAGACCACTAATACTTATACATAGAAAGAGAAAGAGATACCCCCTTTTAACTTCTTTTCCCACTAAGCAGACTTACCGATTATTTTTATTCTTTCCGATCGACAAATTGTACTCTCATTCTTAAGAACGAATTGATTCAAATTCACCCTTTAAAATGAACCCCGAACCAAATATATAAATATAAACGATATTTTCATCAAGTAAATAAAAATTTCTCAACATCTCTTTCATTTTGAGCGGAAGGGGAAATTTTAGGAAAGAAAGTTCATTTAAATGAGACAATTATAAATAAATAAATAAAGTTTAATATTCCACTGAAAAAATTATATTCCAGATTTAAGAATTTCTTCTTAAATAGGCGCCAAGAATATATTCTCCACTTAAAGTAAGTGGGAAATATTCTTACAATAAGAATATATTCTTAGGCGCCTATTTAAGAAGAAATTCTTAAATTTAGAATATAATTTTGTCAGTGTATAGAGGAGAGTATATCAAGGAGAAAAAAGAATTGTTGTGGTTACTAAAAATTAAGTCCACACAACAATTCCGGATTGTCAATATAGAACCAGCACTTCTATTTGTTGTTGGGACAAAAAAAATGGTTAAAATGGGATTGTTCGGTGAACAAACAGAATTGTTTGAAGAACAAAGAAAATTGTTATGGAACAGTTGAAATAACAAAACTAAATTGTTAAATCGGCAATACAATTTGTTGTATTAACAAAGCTTTGATCCGTCTAATACAATTTGTTCAGTTTCTTCGCCTTCTAAAATAATCGATAGCAGGATTTCCGTAGGTCATATCATCAGTTTTATTTGCATTAAAATTTGTGAAACATACAGCTTCTGAATCAAATCAAATTCTTTTAAAAAAAACTAATAATAAAAGCAAAAGTGGCACATGTGCCAGAAGAAAACGACGCAACGATCTGCACGCCAGTTTGCGAGAATTCAAGATGACCACGTGACATGGAACAATAAACTTGTCAGCTGAACAAATTCGGATTGTTCCATCAGCAATCGGCAGAGAGTTTGTTTATGCAACTGTACGGAATTGCAAACTGAACAAAACTGACAACAAAAAATTCGTATTGTTTTTAAAACAACGTACATTTGTATTTTGACAACAATCCGAATTGTAATATTATCATTTTGAATTGTAATATCAACAACTCTACACAGAAAATTAAAAGGCATTAAAATAAGCTGCAACGCTTATTATTTTAATCCAATTTTGCTTATTTTAATCCATTTTGGTATTAAAATGAGCAAAATTTCAATCAATGAAATATGCAGATAAATAATTAATAATGGCCTTTAAATGATAGAATGACGCTAAAATACACTTGTAAATGAGTAAAGGAACCACGTAATTGAAATAAAAAGTCCTTATTGTGTAATTTTATATGAAATTAGATATTTTACTTCTCATGAATGAAAATCAAAATTTGCAAATTGGGAAATTTGTATTTCCTTTCTTTCCAATGAAAATGAAATTTTTGACACATCTTTAAGTCGAAAAATAAATTTCCATTGCAAGAACAGTTCATAATTGCAAAATTTTGTGTGGCTCAACTTTGACTCACCCTGCGTTGTTTAGCGTCATATCACACACAAAATAAACGCGTGATACAAACACCAAATTACTCTCCACATTTTCATATAACATCTTAGTGAAAAGTTCCCTGACATTGCTAACAAGTACTTACATACAAAGACAGATGGCGCTAGTGTGATAAAACAAAATAAACGCTCAACTCTGACCATTATCCAACCCTGACTACACTCTTGTACTATTTAATTTATTTACACGATTTAAATTAAGAAATTCCTCTCACATAAGTATAATTTTTCACTACAACTGTTTTTCCATCTCTTTTTTTAATTAAATTAACGAACTAATGAGCGGAATAATTTTTCAATTATAAAATAATATCGTTATTTGAAATGAAAGACACAAAATTGATTCCAAATTGCTGTTGCAATAATTCATTAACTTTTGAAGTACACACGTCTTTTTTTGTGCAATTCGAAAAGGGGAATGAACGAAATGTTTTAGGTCTCAATTGAAGATCAATCGACTTTTATTTCTTAAGTCCCCCCCCCCACCCTCCTCCAAAAACAGCTCAAATTGAATCTCTGGTTTTTTTTGTCACAACTCTTTTGTATCGCGTCTCATATATATAAATATATATAAGAAATTGATATAGAAACGTGTAATAATTTACGAAACGGAATTTTTTTTCCCTCCCTCATTGGAAATGACATATATATATATATATATATAAAAATGAAAGAGTCCCCAAGATGCTTTTTATTTTCCATAGAAGTGTCCAACGATATAATCATTGGTTAGAATCATAAGGTTGCTTTTATACCAGTGGTCGATATCGATTCCCTTTTTAGGTAGAGAGAGGAGCGCCGAGAAATCGTCTCTCGCTCTTATTGCAGCAAAAGCAAAGGCAGAATGGAAGTTCGGAGGCTATAAACTGTAACGGTGGACGACGCGGCTTTGACTTGGGGTCTTGCTTTTGGTCTTGCTTGAAACTTGTTTTCTCAATTGAATTCAATGGTTATCCACCGCCACGTTATTTATTAGATTGATTCTTCTTACCGCGCGACTGCCGCAAAGAAAACCGCGGTCCCATTGGCCATTGGCAACGTCGTTGGGTGGCCATCTATATTCCCGCGTGAAATTCGCATACAATGTCCCCGCGGGTTTAAAACATTGCAAACAGAGAATTTCTCTCCACGCACAGTTCTCGTTCGACGTCGCCATTTTATATAAAATCGATTTCGCCTTTGTTCCAATTTTCAAAGAAATCCCACAAACTCGCGATTGTATTTTTAAATTGCTCTTTATTATACTTGCAACGCAGGAAAAAATTAATTTTTTTTTCTCTTTCTTTTAAGAAGATTTTTTTTTTTTTAAAGAAGAAAAATAATTTGACAATCAATTAAAATATATTTTTTTTATATTATATAATTAAAATAAAAAATATAAAAATTTTCACACAAAAAATATATTTTATTTGCATGTCCTAAAGATTTTCTAAATAATTGTAATTAAAAAGCTTAGCCATAACTTATCACTTAAAAAAAAATTTGTTCGAAACAATCAAATTTTGGTTGAATCAATCAAATAAATGTGTCCGTCCGCATGAAAAAGGACAGCTTTGTCGATTACAATAAGAATTATTTTTACGTGAATATTAATGCTAATATCGCTATTATGAAAGAAACTAATACAATTAACCAAACTTTTGATTAAATCAACTAAAATTTTATTTGGTTCCATCAAATTTGTTCTTCATTTGAAAAATTTATGAAAATAAACCAAATATTATTTAGATTAAATAAATATTTATTTGAATCAAACAAATTTTGTTTAAAATAGCCAAACAATTGTGTTATTGCAAAAAAAATGATGTATTTGCGGTTAAAAAATACTCTTCTCTAAGTAATAATTAGTTTATTATTCATTTTTTGCGGACAAAAAGGTATATGGGCGAAATCACGTGAGATTTCCGTCGACCCTTTAAATTCGGACAAATATATTTTTTTCTTGTTCTGTAGTGAAAAAAAATAGATACGATTTTTTTTATTATTTTTTTTTTTTTTGAAAAATTTTCGAGTTATGAATTTTAAAAATTCCAGTTTCTTCAATGTAGACCTATTTTCAATGGCTGATAACTCGAAAAAAATGGATTTTTTCACTTTTTGATAAGAAAAGAAAAGATTCAGTTTTTCTTTTACTTTTCAATAATGGTAATAAAAAATTTTTTTTTTATTTTTTATTTAAAAAATATCAATTTTTTTCTAAACAAATTAAGTTTTTCTTAATTTGGATATATTTTAAAAATTTTTTTTTTAAAAAACAAACCTGGAAATACTAAGAAGAGTGGGCCGATAAGTTTTATATAAACATTTAAACACCGCGCGCAGCATTTTTCGCAATTTTAGAAAATTAAAAAAAATTATAAAATTGGTAAAAATTATTTTTTTTTTCATTTTTCATAGTGAAATATGATTTCAGGTTCCAAAAAAAATGAAAAAAATCATTTTTAACAATTTTTTGTAATTTTGTACATTTCTGAAAATTACAAAAAATTGTTTGTTTTCTTAATAAAAAATGAAGAAAAAAAATTTTTTGTTAACATTATTGAAAAGTAAAAGAAAAACTGAAACTTTTCTTTTGTTATCAAAAATTGAAAAAATCCATTTTTTTCGAGTTATCAGCCATTGAAAATAGGTCTACATTGAAGAAACTGGAATTTTGAAAATTCATAACTTGAAAATTTTCCAAAAAAATAAAAAATACGTATATTTGGTCGAATTTAAAGAGTCGACGGAAATCTCACGTGATTTAGCCCATATATGTAACCCCTTAATAATTTCTTATGTTGATTTTAAGAAATTATTATAAGTTTACGTAAAAAAAAAATTAAAACTGAGTTATTCTCAGTGATTCATAGCACTGTAAAAAAAATTTTATTTGATTCAAATAATCGGTTATTTGACTATTATCAAATTATTATATGTATTTTGGCAGAATCATCTATTATTTCTAATTTGGTTCATTTCAAATGAACAATTGGCATTAAAAATTATTTTTAAAAAATTGGAAAACAGAGAGAGAGAAAGGAAATGAGAAAAGTGAATATTTTATAAATGGAAAGTAAGAGAATATTATTAATGACACGTTGATGACTGGTGCTCATTGGTTGTCGGTAAAACATTTGACCTCGCCCACTCCTTCCGGCGTAGTTATAAATTGCTGTGCACAGGTGTGGAAAGACTGATTTAGTGTTTCGTGATGATGGGTCTCCCTCCCCCACCACCCCCCTCTCTCTCTCTTTCTCTCCACCTCTCGACCACCAATAACGAGGCTTTGCGTTGAAATCAACGTCGAAGATAAATTTTAAAAATTGATTTTTTTTTCTCGTTTCAATATATATACATATATATTCAGAAACGATGACTTGATAGGTTTATGCAATCTCCGCGAATGGTTTAATATCGCATAAATAACACCGAGAAGTGATGTAGTAGATATTAAATAGAGAAAGAATTTTCATTAGTTTTGAGCTCAAAAATTCATACATATATAAGAGATGAGAATATTTATTTTATTCCTCTCGCTCATCGTCGATTAAAATGTTTTCACTTTTTCTATTTTTCTATAAGTGTAGGTATATATGCAATTGACATATAAATGCAATTTCATTATAAGAATAATTGGTGTCATTGTTTTTAAAAATGTTTGTTAAAAAAATTATTCTTTACGTTGAGCATTCCTTATTTGGAATAAATTTAACTAACAAGTTAGTAAACATAATTTTAGTCTAACTTTTATTTATTCATTGTTAGTAGAAAACTAAATTTTTTATCTTATCAGGTCTGATTAAAAATGTATATTTTTCTACTTAAAAAATCCACTAATTTACAAAATGTTTAATAATTGAAAACATTATTTTTCTACTTAAAAATGCACTAATTTACAAAATGATGCCTAAGTAAAAAAAGTATTTTTAGTCAGACTAAAAGGAAATACTTTTATTTTCGAAATGAAATAATACAATTTGACAATTAAAAATGTCATGTCCGACCAAAACGTACTTTTCTACTTCCAAAAAATATTTAATCATAAAATTGTTAGCAGACATTTTTTTTATAATATTATAGAGACGGTTTTATTACAAGTAGATAAATCCAAATTGCCCTTTCACTGTAAGTAGAAAATCCTCTTTTTGGTCAGACATTAGAAAACTGTTTGCTATGTCTGACCAACGTTGATTTTTCTATATAATTTTCAAAATTTTTAATTTAAAAAAAATTTAGTTGACTCCCCTTTAGTTTTAGTTACTAAAAAATTATCTTTTGTCATGTCTGATTAAGCTGATCTTTTTCTACTTAAAAAAACCACTATAATTTTCTCCACCATAATTTTGTTGCCGTTTCACCTGTTTTATATTAAACGATATAAGTACGAACTAAATTGGCTTAAAATATATGAAAAGCATCTATTGGCTTATCAAATATTCATCTTTTACAGGTGTATGAATTATCTTGTTTTAAATAATATACACTCGACATAAAGTTACGCTGAGGAATAATAAATTATGTGAAAGGTGTATACTATATATATATAGTCATTGTATGGATAAAACGGGCTTTCATTCGCACTCTTATATTTACGAGATCCGGTTGGTTGTTGTGATTCACCAAAATGTTCGATGGGACGCGTGTACCACTGATCGATCACCAACTAAAATTCAAGGGAAATTCTCTCTTTTCGAGTAGAAATATTTATTATCCCGAAGATTAAAAAAAAAAAAAAAAAAAAAAAAAGATTATCGAAATATTTGTAACGTAATTTCAATTGTTAACAACTGAATTCGAAAAATTGTTACTAACGTTTTTAGAAAATATAATAATATAAAAAAAAGTCATTTTTTCTCCTGTTAGAAGTTTGTAAATTATTATTTATCTCTAATAAAATTCTACGTTCTTAATCCATCAAAATCTGAATACATTTTTTGTGATAAATATTTTACGATTTCGTTAGTTTACAGAATTTTTATAAACTATATTAACTCACCTTTTCGATGGAGAATAACCTTCTTCTCATCCGCAAGATCCCTATTTCTTGACAAAGAATTTTTTTTCGTTTAAATGCAATCTCTGGACCATTCGACACATTCTCCTTCGATCTGATTAAGAAGTCTCGACACACACAGAAGCGAGAGAAAGAGCTCGATTCTGTAATCGGTGACGATTTCTTCCAAGAGAAGGCCCTTTAAATACAACACGATCTCGATCAATATATATATATATATATTTACTATTGTTCACAAATCGTTAAGAAATATTGTGAAATTTTATTCAAATAATTGCACTGCTTCAATTAATTTTCAATATAATATCATGTAAAAAAAGAAAACAATCATTTAACCCCTTTGCTGTGAGGAGAAAAATCTTGAATGTGGGTCCAAAATGTAAATAGAAACTTGTATACCATTAAAATTTTTAAAACTGTGTGCATATAGGTTTTCGAGGTCGCTGATTAGAAATCTGAAGTCCGTTTTCAAAAATTAAAAATGGCGGATCCAATATGGCGGACATATTTTTCTAAATTCGTCAGATTTGCTTGAAACACGTTACTCAAAGGGTTTTTGGGTTCGCTGATTACGAATCTGATATTAGTAAATTCTATTGATTTTTAATTTGCCTATCCGCCATATTGGATCCACCATTTTAAAAAACTACACGGAGAGAAATTTATGCTACTGGGTAACATAATGATGTTAAGGGCAACCATATTTAGTGCTAAATATACAGACAGCGATATAGATTGTAGTATTTACTATCAGATGATTATAGAAATTTGATTGTACAATTTACAATCTTTGATGTTAAAAATTTTATACGATCTCTTTACGTTCTCGAGTGGCAAATATACACGAACCTAACCTCGCTTTTTTTGTAAACTTAAATAATTTCATTTTATTTTAATAAGACATTTCGATAAGAATTTAAACTTTTTACATAAAAAAGAGTATGTCTATTTTTTCACTCCGTCTATAAAAAGGACTTGCTTAAACATAAATATATTTATCAAACGGTATATTTTTTTCACAGAGTCAATTGAATTTGTATTATTTTACTAATTTTTAAGTTTAAAAAAAGTAAGAAAAAATATGAAAAAGTTTTTTTTCCAAAAAAAAATTTCAATAAACACATGTACATTTATACAAACGAAAAAAAAACTTACTTGATTTTTGTAACCTTGAAATTTTTTAAAAAATTTTAAGCGAGGTTCTGGTTTTGGTATAATGAGTGATATTGTATCATTGTCCAGTAAGTAAAACGATTCTTCATCAATTTCACCGTCTAAACAACGCAAAATTGTTTTGAGGTTATAAACACGTTCACACTTCAGTCTTCGCTAATTCAATCAAAATAATAAACCTACCTCCAAAAGATGGAATCAAAGATTCCATATTCCACGACATTAATAAATTTTTAACAAACTCGTCCATTTTTTATTCACAACTTTTTTCACTATATATAAACACGTGCGTGAAAACACAAGGACCGCAATTGAATAGGCGAAGTATACACCACAATCAGCGCATGCGCTCACATTTAATTTTTACAATATTTGATAGTAGTGACTACAATCCAAAAGCTAACATATTTTACGTCTTTGGGTAACATCTTGGATAGTAAAATGTTGATAGTAGATTCTTGTCAGTAACACAATGATAGTACCTTGTACAATCTTTCTTTTTACTATCAAATTCTTACTATCCATTTCTCTCAGTGTAACATCAGATTTGAATTTAGCAAACCGAAAACCCCTAAGTAACATAAATTTTAATGTTTTTTAATTTTCTTGTCCACCATATTAGATCCGACATTTTAAATTTTTTACACCTACACTTTAATTAATTTTTTTTTCTTTTATTTTATTTATTTCTAATTTAATTATTATATATCAGGCATTTTACGGGTAATGTCCTGAGTTAAAAAATTGATTTCTCGATCTTTGCTATTTAATATCCCGAAAACAAAAAAAATTGGCATTCCGAAAATTTATATACCTACAGATCGGAGAAAACCTCAGTTTTCGTTTGCAATTATTTATTTAAAAAAAAAAACGCACCGATTTTAGTAAAAAATAGCAAATTTATTTTTAATTATAGAAAATCAAGGTCAAAATTCAAAAATTATAAAAAAACGAAATTCACCAATGGAAAGAGCATGAAAAAACCTTCAAAAATCATACCTGCCAAAATTTTTTCTATTGCATTTATAGACATAAAAAATTCAAATAGTAGGCGGTGTCAGGAAAAACTGATAAAATTGACCCCCCTCTATATCCCCCAAAATTTCAAAAAAGTCAAAAAATTTTTTGGGGATATTTTACTATCAGGTAGGACAAGAATTTCCCCAAGTTTTACTTATTTTCGAGAAATCAATTTTTAACTCAGGACATTACACGTGAAATACCTCATATACCTGTATATAATAATTAATTTAAAAAAAAAATTAAAACTGTTAAATATTTTTAATTGATTTAACTGTGAAAAAATTTTTTTTAATTATATTTTTAGTCAAATTTATGTAATATTTATGACAAAAACGTCAGTTAATGGTGTAAATTAGTTTTAATATTACTTGGATTAATTAAAAATTAATTAAGTACTATAGATTGAGAGAAAAATTTTTGAATTATCAACAACTTTTTCATTTTCAATCAATTTATACAAAATATCAATTTTTTCAAAATTATTATTCATATATATATATATATATATATATATATATAACTGAATTTGATATTTCACATTATTATTAATAATAATTATTATGGTTCATTATTATTATTTGTAGAATTGCTTCATCCGAATGAGCTCTCATCATCGATGGAGTCATTGGCCGCTTATGATGCATCAGTTGGATCTCCTGGACCGGTGCACCAAAATCAAAGAACCAAACGTATGCGAACAAGTTTTAAACATCATCAACTGCGAACGATGAAAAGTTACTTTGCCATTAATCAAAATCCAGATGCCAAAGACCTCAAACAGTTGGCACAAAAAACTGGATTATCCAAGCGAGTCCTTCAGGTAATTTACAAAAAAAAAAAAAAAACAAACAAAAAAAATTCTTCACATTAAAAATCCTTTCCTTTCAACGTATGATGGAACAAGTAGCTTGACCGCAAAAAAGTTACCTCTGACATGAATTGTCAGTATGTATTTGAACGTGATCATATTTAAACTTAAATCATCTTTAATTTTATTGATTTTTGTTTTTAAGCCTTTCTTTCCTTTGACACAAAATTTTTCATTGAAACATTTTTCATATAATGTTTTTCAAATTTTTTCCCAGCAGAAAAATTCGGGGGTTATGGCAGTCACTAATTACAAATTTAATATTACATTTGTAATTAACGACACTGAAAACTCCCGACTATAATGAATTTTAAGCGAATCTGATCAATTTTTAAAAAATCTTCCACCATATTTGATTTGATATTTTGAATTTCGAAAAACTGACATCGCGAATTAGTATAGAGTGACTTTAGAGAAGTCGTGCGTTAAGAGGTTAATTTAATTCAAATAAAAATTATTTTTGATTCAGCAGTTTTTAAATAAAATAAAATCAAAAAAAATTTTTTTTTTCATTATTGAAATTTTTTTTTTTTAATCTGTCGCAATATTCGCCGAGAGATTTTGGAAATTTGAATAAAAATTGTTATAAAATTTTAGGTATGGTTTCAAAATGCAAGGGCAAAATGGAGACGAAATATAATGCGACAAGAGGGAAATAGCAGCAGTTCGAATAATGTCATATGTCCAGGTACTCCTGCATCATTGGGCACTGGAGTCGACTCGCCAGGAGTGGGTTCAACTTCCGGTCTTCTAGGCGACAGTAACAGTATGCCGTCAACGTCCATAGAGGAGTTGCATGCACTTCATCATTTACATTCCGGGGTTTCATCTCAGGTATCTTTTTCTGATCTTTACTGACGAACACTACAAGTGGAAGAGAATACTTTTAGTTCAACGTCAAATCATCTTGATTAATTGTGTGTCTGTGTAGTCAAAATGGTGCTACAAACTCTGAGCTCTTCACTCGAGTGCTAAAATTTAGAGAGAGAAAAAAAAAGAATACATTCAAAAAAAAATGATGATGACATTTTCTTCAGTCTTAAGAAAATTTAGAGAAAAAAAAAGGAAGAGAGAAACAAAACGAGAAAAAGGTAGAAAAATATATATATAAAAAAAAAGATGACATTTTCTTCAGTATCAAAAAAGAAAATTTAGAAAAAAAAGATAGGTACTTAATGGGTGTTTTCGGCATTCACTCAGAGTTAACTCTAGAGTTAACAGTGGTGCTCAATGATATTATCTTTGAAAATTTATTTACCCAAATAAAATAATTGATTTTCTATTTTCATCACCCTGAGTTTGAAGTTAGTTGTCCTTGTTTGCTTACTTTTTTTTAATTTATACGTATTTTTTGTTTTTCATTTAAAAATGGAACATATTTTTGCTACCCATAAACGTGTTATTTTTTTAAAGTTTATAATTTTCAAATTTTTCATTATTTCCCTAACTTTAATTAATCTGAATTGTTTAAGAAACTAGATTATTTATTTTAATTAAAGTTGCTTTTTATAAATAAAAAGTTAAAATAATTTTTAATAAAAATAAATTATTATGTTTCAATTTACACTTTTCAAACAAACAATCCGTTCACAAATTTTGTCGGCCATTAAAGGTTAGGACTGACCCTTTTTCTTTACTCTCGCAAGAAAACAGAGTTAACTCTGGGTCATCTAGTAATAAATTTTTGGGGACTTTTATGAAATCTAGAAACAAAAAATTTTATTTTAACATTACATTACTAGAATAAAAGGCCCGTTTCACATATTGTTACAATTGCAAACCCTGCGCCAATCAAAATGAATCGTCTATGCCAAATTGCCAATCAACAACGTTCACAACCAACAGACGAACTGAAAATCAAAATTTACATTTGAGCACCACTGCTAACTCTAGAGTTAACTCTGAGTGAATGCCGAAAACACCCAATGATATATTTCAGAAAAATAACCTATAAAAAATTTCAACTAACAGCATAATTTTAAATTATTTGAAGAAAAAAATATTTAAACTTTTTTTTGTACTATACCTTTAAGTATATACATAAAAATTATATTCTTTTCGTTAAAATTGTTTTTTTATTTTTAATTTTAATAAAAATGTTTTCTTTTAATTTTTCTTTGTGCTTGTTGTTGTTAAACTTTATATAAAACTTTGCAGAAAACTCCAATCGTATTTATATAAAATTGCTTTTAAGTGGAATCAGTGATAATAAATAATAGTTCCAAGCATATCCGAATTACCAAAGTTTTAGACAATAGTTTTCATAAACTACGAGAAAGAGGAAAAAGACCCGAGTCACTTGTTAATAGAATTAAATATTAAAAATTAATATATAATTAAAATAGTAAAAAACAAAAATTAATTTTAAATATTTGAATCATTAATAGTGTTTAATTTTTATTCAAATAATACAGTCCAGTTTTCGAATTCCTATATAATTAACTGCTACCTATTAATTAAATTTTTTTAAATTAAATATTAACAAAATATATTTTTATTTTTAAAAAAATTTTCTTTTAAAAATTTCGAAAAAGACAAAAAAAATATTCTACTTAAATTCTCGAGTTTTACTCATATTTTGATGGAAAAAAAAAAATGTAAAATATTGAAACAAGAATACAAAAGGTCTTATTCCACTTTTACTCGTTTTGTAGATACGTGGGCGAGTAACTAACAATAAAGACGACTAATTGATACTAACACGTTGAAGATTAACAATCTTAAGTGCACAGATGGTTGCTGCAAAAAACTCCTTGCATCAATCGATAAAATCTTCTTTTTGCAAACACGAAAGCAATTAACTCATTAATCTCCATCTCTTCGGAGAAACTTTGAGGATAAAATATTTTTTTAAAATCCCTTTCACCCCTTTTCTGTGATTTATAAATATATAAAATATTATAATATAAATTAAGTTTTCTCATTGTATATTTTCACCAAATGTTTCATGTAAATTTCCTTTCTAGAATTTTTACTATAATAATATCTAATATATAATATATTAATTACAAGATTTTTCTATAATATTTATGTAAATAATAATATTAATATTTATGAAAAAACAAAAAATATATATATAAATATCTTTCTTTGGTAAATATTTAAGATTAAGTTTTCGAATAATAAATTGAGTCAACGATATTTTCAGTTGTGTAATTATTTACGGATCTTTAACAATTAGTTGGAATTTAAATTAAGACTGGAAATTAATTTTATAAAAGCGTAAAATACGAATGAATAAATCAATAAGGATTGAGTGTTTTAGCTAAAGTATTTAAAAAAAACAGAATCTTCCAATTCCATATTGCTATTTAATGATTTTCTTTAATCTTTTCCCGTGCCAAATGATTCATTTTCTATATTGAAGGACAAATTCATTAATATGTTAATTGCACTGAAGATTAAAGTATCAATTTCGTTAATATTTTATTTAAAAGAAATTAAAATTTTTAATTCTCCAATTATTATTATTAATATTAAATCTGAAAAGTGTGGAATAAAATAATTACAGGTTTAAAAAAAAAACAAAATCTTGGTAATTATAATTTTCTCAAGTTTAAAAGCTATAATTATTTTACAATTATTCGGTCTGTGAGATTGTTAAAAAGAAAAATAAATTTGTGGAATATATACATAGAAACTATAAATGTATGTCAACATTATGAAGAATGAATCAGTCATGTAAAATAGTATGAATATATCAATGTGTTACGCTATTATTATCGCTTAATAAATAGTTATATATATAAAAAAACTCTGAATTAAATTCATTGACCCGCTTCCATTATCGATTTATGGAGTGATAGAATTTACGATTTTGCCATGACATTTAAAAGTTTGACCTCTCATAGTCTCTTTTTTAGTTTGGAAGTTATGAGTTTATAATTTATTGGATTTTAAAATTAATATTCGATTCCCCGTTGATTGTACAAAAAAAAAGAAAAAAATAGAAAACAAACTTCAATAGAGAACCAATTTCAACTTTTTTTTCTCCATTTATTTATATTCAAATTTCAAAGGTCACTAGCATTTTTAATTATCATGCAAAACATCGTTTGATGTTAATTAAAAAAGTAAAAACTATTTAAACAACTTTTTTAAATATAGTGAATTTTTGTAATTATAAATTTTAAACTGCTTTTCAGTTTTCAAATTCTACACAGAAAATTAAAAGGCATTAAAATAAGCTGCAACGCTTATTATTTTAATCCAATTTTTCTTATTTTAATCCATTTTGGTATTAAAATAAACAAAATTGGATTAAAATAATAAGCGTTGCAGCTTATTTTAATGCCTTTTAATTTTCTGTGTAATCAATAGTGCGAAAAGGCGTTTTTAGGGTTTCGTGGCTCATGCCCAAAAGTCTTATAGTTTCGCTTTGGCGTCCGTCCGTCCGTCCGTCGTACACTCGTATGGTTGTTATGGTAACATTACCATAGCAAGCGTTTCCATAGCAACCGTTTCAATGACAACCATTACTATTGGCAATTTTATTAAGAAATTCGTCAAATTTGACTGCAGAACTAGTAGAATTTTACTAGATTCCCAATCAAAAATTTACTAATGGCGCAATACTGACAAGTAATGGCGCAGTACTGGCACCCAGTATTGGCGCCAGAGTTGGCGTAACTTTGGGATGATAACATTTTACCAGTATTGGCTACCAGAGTTGGCACCAGTATTGGTTCAGTACTGGCCGAGTACTGGCAGTTTTGTAATTTATTGTATACGAAAAGAAAGCTTTAACTGTAACAGAGATAAGTTTCATTCCAGGTAATACTTTTTTGGTATACTTAGGAAAAAGTGTCTGAAATTTTTAGTAACCCAAGACAAATTAAATATTAATTAAATTAGTCAACTAACTAATTAATATTTTGTTCTATAAAATCGAAAACAGAAAGAATTTTAATTTCTTCTCATAATATATATTGCAAATTATTATTTTAAAAAATCAAAAAATAAATATAAAAATATGTTTATTAAAAAACCAAATTTTTTATAATAGGTATATAAAAACAGTTCAATAAAAATAAAAATGTTTATAAAATAATTATAATGTATATGATTATGCAATTAACTATTAAATTATTTTATTATTCACTTTAATTTATTAATTATTATATCAAATATAAATAAATTAACATTGAATTCAATTCAATTTACATAAAACAAAATTAGTTTACAAATTAACTCATCACAAATATAATGATTTAATAAATAATGAATACTAAATTTCTGATATTAGGTAATTATTAAAAAAATTATCTAAATTATTTTTAAATTAACATTAAATTTTTGTTTATAATTCACTTTTGGAAAAAAACTCTAGAATAACATCCAGAAACAAATTACAATAATTTTATTGACCATTGAAATATATAAGTTTGTAGGTTTAACTATTTTTTATAATTTCTATTAAGGAAGGTTAATTATATATTTTATACTATTAATAATATAACATTTGTGCAATTTTACTTGCGATTGTATTTAATTTTTTAAGTTAAATTTATTTTATAAATTTTATTTTAAAAAATATTAATTTTTTATAAACAAATTCATTTATTTTTAGTTTGATCGTTTAAAATTTTTTTTGGTTTATTACATATGTGAAAACAAAAAGAAAATCTTGCAAAATGTTTTAGACTTGGTCTCAGGAAACTTTTTGTTTAAATAATTTTACCCACAGAAAAGCAAAATAAAGTACACTTTAATTTTGAAACATAAAATCAAGTTGAAAAAATTTTGATGAACAAAATATTTAAACAAAAGGATTCATCGGGTTCCCTCTAGAACTTTTTGTATACTATAGTATTAATCAAAAAGAAAATCTATTTGAGCCAGTACTGGCTCAATATCGGCTCAGTACTGGTTTTAAAATAATAATTTGCAATATATATTATATTAAAGAATAAAAATTCTTTGTGTTTTCAATTTTATATAATAAAATATTAATTATTTAGTTGACAAATTTAATTAATATTTAATTTGTGTTGGGTTACTGAAAATTTCAGACACTTTTTCCCAATTATACCAAAAAAGTATTACCTGAAGCAGAGATAAGTTTCACTATTGCAGTTAAACTTATCTCTGTTACAGTTAAAGCTTTCTTTTTGTATACAATAAATTACCAAACTGCAAGTACTCAGCCAGTACTGAACCAGTAGTGGTTACCAGTACTGGTGCCAAATCTGGCAGCCAATACTGGTAAAATGTTATCATCACAAAGTTACGCCAACTCTGACGCCAATAGTGGGTGCCAGTACTGCGCCATTAGTAATTTTTTTTATTGCGATTTACTACCTTTTAAAAGGATTCATAGTATTCTTTCATAATTGTTTGAAGAGATTTACTAATTTACTTACTAATTTTCATGTTAAAATTTACTAAAATTTAAATAAAGTATAAATTTCAAATACTCTCTACATCTAAATTAGTAAAAATGTTTACTAATTTAAATTAGTGACTCACTTTTTTCTTTAGAGTTAGTTAAATTTTACTAATTGTTAGTAAAAGTTACTAATAATTAGTAACATTTTACTAATTCAGAAGCAAAAAGTGAGTCACCTGGTGGCCAGGCTATGACAACGAAAAAGTTTGCTATGATAGTTTTGATTATTAAAAATTTACTCCCACAGCAAACTTTTTTTGACCCCACAGTAAATTTGTTCACTGTCCCTATATTAGCTAACGTAATTTGATGTGGCAGCAAATAATTCGCTGACACAGCAAATTTTTTCTATGCGTGTGTGATAGAAAAAATTACGCTGATTAAGAATCCGATATCAGTTTTTCAAAATTCAAAATGTCGGATGGATTTTCAGAAATTAATCGATATATTTAAAACTTTCGCTGTTTTAGTGAAACATATCGCTGATCTAGGTGAAGATTTTTTTGCGTGTGGGAGGGTTTCTGAGGTCAATGATTGCAAATACGATTTTCAGTTTTTCAAAACTGTTTTTCACCGACGTGAAAAAGCTCCCGGGAATTGACCACTGGAAGTTCTTGTGGAAATTCCTATTGGAATTAGAGAAAAATTTTAGATTAGGAACCGTTAACGGTTAGGTTAAGTTAGGTTAAAGAAATGATTAGGCTAATTTTTGATTTTTGCTTATTTATATTAGTTACTGTTACCATTTAGTTAGTAAGTTAACTAATTAAATAGTTATTCCAACAAACTAATTAGTTAAACCAACTAATTAAAAATGGTCACCTCAAAAATGATAACCCCAACCAATTTTTTCTCTCAGTGTAACCTAAAATTTTTCTATGTTTACTTTCATAAATATTACTCTCTAAATTTGAATCAGCGATAAGTATACCACTGGTACCAATCAGCGGATATACGCTGAAAAATCAGTAAAATTCCACTTATTCATCAGTGCATATAAGCTGATTAGAATCAGTGGTATACTTATAGCTGAGAATCAGCGAGATTCCGCTGATTCAAATTTAGAGAGTACAAATAAAACGACTTATTTAAGTAATAAAGTTTTCTTATAAGTCAAAATTTTTTTGTCGAAATTTCCAATAGGAATTTTCACAAGAGTTTCCAGTGGTTAACTCACGGGAAGTTTTTCACGTGGAAATATTTTTAAAAATTGATAAGATTTGCTTGAAGATTATTACTTCGGGGTGTATGTAACTGTTTTTTAATCTTCCACGACTTAAAATACATAAATTAAAAGAAAACAACAAAAAAAAAGATGTATATAAGTGTTGGTGTTTGTAATTAGCATCAAATTAGATATTAGAGGACTTTTGGAAGTTAAACACTGCGGTCATATATATATATATAGGAAGGTAAGTCATTCACTCAGAGCTTATGCCCACATATTGGGCCCGCCGTGTAAATTGTAGGCTACGCGCGAGTCGTATAAGTGCACCAGTGTATGTTCAGGGCCGCATGCCGTATATTTTGTCGGCGCTCATATAAGTTAATTTTCAATCTATATGCGGGTTTAGGATGGCGCGCGGCGACTCATCAACGAAATGAAGAAATTGAGACTCTCGTTAATATTTAATGAACTCGAGATACAATGGTCAGACATAACGTAACGAAATATCACCTCTCTTTGCATATACAGCGAGAGAGAGAGAGAGAAAGGAGCTGCTGCATTAGAGCCATATATATATATATATATATATATATATATATATAATCGATATACACTCACATCGAACGCGATAAATATCTGTCTCGTATTTTCGAACATGCATGACTTCTTCACGTTAGCTTTCTTCGCTTTAATAAATTTCGCTGTCTTAAGTGTCGCCATTTTTTATTCCCTACATTAATAATATGAGCAGAGTTTCTCGATTTTTATGGATTTTCGATATTTTTTAGTTTTTTTTTCTCCTTTTTTTCGTAAAAAGGTGTCAGAACCATCTTCATTAATATCGGGATGAAATTATTAATAGTTATGCTTCAGACATTTTGCGTTAAAAGGCTCTTTTTTACTGCGGTTATAAGAATTCCAAATTTTTACTATTAAAAAAAACTGTCGTCGGTAAGAACAACAAATTTTTTTATAATTAAAAAAAGTAGTAAAAAAAGTACCACATATTCAAAATGATTTTTACTAAACTTATACACTGGAAAAAAATTCCTAACCCCCGTATACCAGGAATTGACTAATTTGCCTGCTTACGAGAGGAACCCACGAGGCAATCTTGGTCAAAGTTGATTTCGACAATTAGTCGGAATGACTAGGGAAGCTTATCAGAATAACCAGGTATCTTAGTTACATTGGCTAGAATCACTTTGACTAATTAAACTTTAGCAAAATTGACTATAGATACATGCGATATTAACCAAACACCTTAGTTAATATAACTAGGAAACAAGGGGTCAATTCTACTAAATCGACTTTGACAACATTAACCAAGCTACATAACTGAATTGACTAGGATGCTTGGTTACGCTGACTAGATTTAAAGTTGCTATGGTTAATAATCATTAATGCGAAGCAAATTTTTTTCAGTGTACACTGAAAAACAAAAAATTTTGTGTTTGCAACAAAATTGTTTGATTAGGCAATTTTGGTTCTTGAATCAAATTTTGGTTGGCTGAAACAAAGACGTAGAGTTATCACAACCAAACATTTGGTTTAGGTCAACAAAATTATTTGGTTGAACATTTTTAAATTTCAACCAAAATTCGGTTACGACAACAAAATAATTTGATTAACACAACAAAACAGTTTGGTCTAAAAAACCAAATGATCGTTTGTTGTCCTAACGAAAATTTGGTTGCGACAACCAAATAATTTGATTCGCTCTCAGCTTATAGCTTAAGAGGACAGTTAGTTTAAATCTCTTACAAGGATGGGTAGTCCAGTGGTCAAAGCTCCCGATCTTCAGTTTTAAAACAGAGGTTCGATCCTAGGCGGAAGTGAGATTTTTCAAAGTCTACAAATATTTCAATTGGATAAATATAAATTCAATGTTAAATTGATAATAAATAAATAATGAAATGAATAAAAAAGATAAAAAGAAAAGAGATAAGGTAGAATAAAATTTTTAATTTTACAAAAAAAAACTGTTTATTTGATCAACCAAACATTTTTGTTGACCTAACAAAAAAAATTTGATTGAGCTAACCAACCATTTTTGTTATGCCAACAAAAAACACTCAACCAAATTTTTTGGTTGACTCAAACAAATAGTTTGGTTGCTTAAATACCAACAAAATTTTTTTGTTGGCCCAACCAAATTTTGGTTGCTCTGACTAAACATTTTTCTCAGTGTACAGTTAGTACATTTAGAGAAAAGTTTTTTTTTCAACTAAATAAACAAATTTTTGGTTATACTTCAAACCAAAGTTTGATTCAAATAAATATTTATTTTATGTTATTGTTATTGTTATTTGAAACAAATTTTTTTCTGAGTCTGTATAGAAAATTAAATAAAATATACCTTATATAATTTCGTTTTATAGTTGAAAAATTTATTTGTTAAAAATCACAAGAATTTCAGTTTTTGTTTATAGTTCGCAGTTCTTGAAAGGCGAAATTGAATTTTTTTTTCTGAATGAAAGGACTCGGAGAAAACTAATATTTCGTTTCATGCTAAATGAACTAGTGGAATATAATATATGGAAAAGAGAGTCTTCCATGACTGATGAAATTTTACGTTAATTAGCTAAGCCTCGTTAAGTAACACGCAATAGCATCCGTTTACCTTGTTTAATAAAGGGCTAGAATAATGAGAAATGCTTATAAAAACGTCATGAATTAATTTGTAAAAATTGTTTGTCATATATATTTTTTGAGAGTTTCTTTTCTTTTGACAAAATTACAATTCACACCTGCACAGAAAAAACTTTATTTAATTTCATTCAAATTTATAGTTGTATTAAACGCAAATAAATAAACTGACCAAGTGTTTGGTTGATTTGGTCAAACATTTAATGAATTCAATCAAATATTTGGTTTGTTCAATCAAATGTTTGGTTTATTAAATCAAACTTTTTCTTCAGTTAAAAAAAATTTATTAAACTGAACCAAAATAATTATTAATTTTTTAATATCACATATAATAAATTTAGCTGAAAATTTGTATTTCTAAAAAAGAACGGTACACATTTGTTTGATGTAAAAAGTTTTCCTGTGTGCCAATTAAAAAATAAAATTTGCTACCCAATTTTTTTTTATTATAAAAAGTAATAATAAAAAGTACATATAAAAAGAGAAACAAAATATTCCAATTATAAAAATTCTAACGCAGTTATTCAAGATTGCTCAAATTATATAAGAATTTAAGTGATACAGATTTGGTCTTCATTAAAAAATGT
Source organism: Leptopilina boulardi (assembly GCF_019393585.1). Classification (NCBI taxonomy): domain Eukaryota; kingdom Metazoa; phylum Arthropoda; class Insecta; order Hymenoptera; family Figitidae; genus Leptopilina; species Leptopilina boulardi. Next base: position 610,326 of record NW_026137923.1, on the reverse strand, counting down.
CTTTTCAGTTTTCAAAATGCTTTGCTTTCCTCTCAAATTGTTTAATTGTTTATTACTTTATTGACATTTTTTTCAAATAGGGAAAACAAATTTCTGAAACTAATATAGACAGATTTAATTGAAATATTATAGTAGAAAAATCTTTACTTAAATTATAGGTAGTAGCCAATTTTTCATTATCAAATTATTTATTTTTCTGAAATATTTATTAATGAAACTTTAAAAATTAAAAAGAGTTTAAAGAAACATATTAATCCACTTATATAAAAAGTCACTAGTTATGTAAATAAGTTTTTATTTTGCAATGAAACACAAAATTCAGTGTAAAATGAGTCTGTAATATAAATATATATATATGTCCAATACCCATATAAAAAGGTTTTAAAATGAAATACAAATTTCATCTCGTTTTGCCCGCATTTTACGCGTCATAAACAAGAAATTATTTGCATTAATAAAAAATTATTACGTAGGAGAAAAAAATTATATGTATAATCAATTGGTAAAATTCGCACCGTTTAATTACATATAAGTTGTGGTTATTTTCAGAAGCTTTGAAATAATAGTAATAATCATATCTTATAAATGCCCGGATATCGAAATGAAATAACATATAATATAAGAAAATATATAATTATTTGTCCAAATAATTCATTAAATTTATTATTATAATCATCTACATTATTTCTAACAAATGAAATAGAAAGGAAAATAAATTTTCCATATTCAAATAAATTTTTTTTAAGTGTAATATAAGTTAGCACCTGTAATTTGATAATTAAGTCTTACAGCATAATATAGACTAGAAAAATTTGTCTAGAAATTTACTAGTTTTAATAAAAATAATTTAATTTACTAAAGCTAATTTTCAAGGAAAAGATAATTAATTAGCCATAGATGCTAACGAATGTTTGCACAAAAAAATTTACTTACAACTAAAATATTTGCTACAACTGCTAAAAAGGTATAGCTGATGACGTGTAAAAAACCAAAAAACCGAAAATTTAAACCTCACAGTAAACTTATTCGCTGTCCCTATATATATTAACAAGCAAAGTTTACATGCGTGATAGCAAAAAATGCACTGCATACTTTTTGATAGCGTTAAAAGCTTCTCATCTGTATTTGTGTTTAACGAATTTTTGGAATTTAGAAATTTAAAGCGATACGATTATTCTGCCGTGTGATATAAGAACTTGGTTAACTGACATTTATGTCGAAGCGAGAAAATAGGGAAAAACTGTTTGCTTTCAGAAAACTAATAAGAATTCAAAAATTATTAAATTTAACTTCACATACTTGGTATAATGATGGTGCTCTATTTAATTATGAAATAAAAAATTAATTATTTAAACAAATTATATGAAATAATGCACTTGTGTGTTTTTCCGAATGCAAATATGAACTAAAAAGTTTGGGAAAGTCCTTTGCGTAGTGTCCACGAAATAGGTACGCGAGCTCGGTCTGCTGATTTCATGGAAGAACTTAGCTAACTGCAGTGACGTCATGTGCTAAGGGGACAGTTGCAACAGTTCTATAATACGTTTTACGAATTCACAAATCATTTTAAAAGTACATGAACACTGCAAATAAATTTTCACCAAATAAGAACTAATTAGACAATGTTAATTTTCAATAATGATAATAATAATATAGGTACGTTTAAACTACTGAAATGAAATGAACAATCTTTATTATTAAGTTTAAAAACATTAAAAAAAGAACGTCTGAGTTAATTTTACTTACAATTTTCTTCGTTTTTTATTTCTCAATTTCAACTTGATACACTTTTAATTCCGCTAATCATAACCTCTGAGTTGAAGTTTTGACAGAAGCAAGGGAAACAGCAGCTTACTGCCTGCGACCCGAGGACAATCCGAGTTTAGCCGAATTGCAGTTAAGTAGTCGTTCGGCTCTGACTCGACTCAATTTTTGATGGAAGAACTTAGCTAATTGCAAGCGCTGCAAATGTGAAGTTTTTATTTCAAATCCAACGCTCAGACTCGACTACTTATTTCATACAAAAAACACACAACTGCCTTTGACTAAGTTTTTCCTTCAAATCTTATATTTGAGCTCGCAGCCTCATTTGTTTTTTGGACTACGCAAAGTACTTTCCTTAACTTTTTATCAAATATTCTTTCATTTTCTGGAGTTTTTAAGATTTTTAATAACTATTTTTTATAAACAATAATTTGCAAAAATTATTTAAACTATAACTATTAGACGCAGCTTTTTCTTACGAGTTCATTGATACCAAAAACTCATTTTTCGTCAAAATGTCAATTAACTAAGTTTTTATATCACACGGCAGTATTTTGAGTGTGTGTTTAAATATGTCTTGTAAGTTTTAAATATAGCACACACACCGTTATACATATAAAATTTCCTGTACTGGCCAATAATAACCTTTAAATGCCGCCAAACAGCTATATAATACGTGCGGACATCAACAGTTTTATCGTGTACAAATTACTGAAAATTGGTCCAGTTTTTAATGCTGTCAACCATCTCTCGAGAAGAGTTGGCCGTTGTAATTCCAGCACACGCCTTCTTGCGTGAAATTGCGAATCGAGAGTACTCGTTTCTTGGCTATACAATTAATTGGAGTGTAAATAACGAAAATTGATTTCAACGAATTGCAATGGGGAATATATATATATATATATATATATATATATGTATACATGAGCAAAGTACTTTTCTCACAGTAATTGTAAGTTCCAACAAAATTCTTTATGTTTCTTCATTTCATATCATTACGGCGAGTTTAATGTATTTTTTGTCACACGATAAAAAAAACTTTAATTACCAAAATGTTATAGAAACAGATATGATGTGGTCCAAAATGGCACATACTAAAAAAAAGTCTTGATTTCAGCCTTTTTTTAAGGCTGAACTCAGGGTGTAAACTGAGTCAGTCCAACTAGACAAGTGCGCAGGTCCTGTTTTGATACACTTTCTATTCTATATGATATATAGGTGTACTTCGATATGCGTTTATGGCCATTTCACAATTTCAAATATCATATGACAGAAATAGGGTAAAGAAGCTCTCTTTTTCTTTTTCTATATAATTTTAGTATTTAGATATAAAAACATAACCTTCAAAATCTTATTTGTTCAAAATTTATTTTCAGAATGAAAAGATTCTTTCTGAAATACTGATATTTTTCGAGCTGCTTCACCAGTTACCGCTGACTTTATAGGTACTGTAGTTTTTCTACATTACTAAGATCATCTTGATCGTGAATTAACGATGTAAAGGAATCTTTAAAAGTTAACCAATCCTCGTAACGGCCGCTAAAATTGGGGAGTATTGCTTGAGGAAGTTTTACTCTACGTTTTTATTGGTTATTTTCATTATTTAAAGATCTTTGTTCGTTTGAATGATTTATTACACTATTACTAACATTAGGTAATTGTGAATTTAATAGTTGTTGCCGCGTTTGATACGAGGTCTAAATACTCATTTTGAATAGAATATCGTTCAATGACCAAGTCGTCAACATGTGAGTTTTCAAAATCAATTAACTCTATTTCTTCTTGAATTTCGTCAAATGATGCACGGAGAAAAAAGAATATAAAAATTAAGTCCACACAACAATTCCGGATTGTCAATATAGAACCAGCAGTTCTATTTGTTGGAACAAAAAAATTGTTAAAATGGGATTGTTCGGTGAACAAACAAAATTGTTATGGAACAGTTGAAATAACAAAACTAAATTGTTAAATCGGCAATACAATTTGTTTGTATTAACAAAGCTTTGTTCCGTCTAATACAATTTGTTCAGTTTCTTCGCCTTCTAAAATAATCAATAGCAGATTTTACAAGTTTCATTTGCATTAAAATCTGTGGAACATGCAGCTTCTGAATCAAATTCTTCGACCTGAAACCAAAAGATTATTTTGAGTTAAAATTTGTTGTTAAATAATATTTAATATGCATTTTGTATTTTTTAAGGTGAGGTTATGTTCAATAGTAACCGTGTATAACTTACCGATAAACGATGAAATTGTCTAATAATAAAAGCAAAAGTGGCAATAAACTTGTCAGCTGAACAAATTCGGATTGTTCCATCAGCAATCGGCAGATAGTTTGCTTCTGCAACTGTACGGATTTGCAAACTGAACAAAACTGACAACAAAAAATTCGTATTGTTATTAAAACAACGTACAATTGTATTAACAACAATCAGAATTGTAATATTAACATTTTGAATTGTAATATCAACAAATCTACTGACAACAATCCAAAAATTGTTTGCACAATGAACCCATTTTTCTCCGTGTTGGTAAACAGATTTAAGTTTTTCTAAATGTTTCTCTAATCTCATAACATTTGGTTGTTCATCAAGATATTTGGCCAAAAATTATATAAAATTGGCAATTTGACTTACAATAATATTCTTTTTATTATTTAAAATTTTAAGTTTTTCGGTGAACATTGTTTGCGATTATTATAGTGGACAAGAGAACTCATCCCGGTCTCGGTATCTATAGATTTCTATAGATTAGATTAGGACTAAATTTATTTCACATTGAACTATTTGAAGAACAGAGAGTAACAGACCCTTTATTTAATAGAGATTTCTACCTCACCTCTTTTTTCCTTATCATAGAAGGAAGGGATGGGTCAATAATAGAAAGGTCTTTACAATAATAAAGTATAATTATAAACTTATTTCGAAGAATATAAAACTCTATTTTATATATATTAGGAGCTTTTTATGCTCCACCAAATTCAAATCTTGCTACTTACTCTACGGTTTGTTCCATTCTTGAGGACACATATAATTCATATCCTAGTGCTACATTTTGTATTTTTGGTGATTTCAATTTACCTAATGTTATATGGAATGCTGAACTTCATGAGGGACCATCCTGTACTTCAGCTACAGACTCTTCTAGACTTTGTAAAGACATTTCTAGTCACCTGTCTGATTGTCTCGATTATTTGAACTTGGTGCAACTTAACACTTTTGTAAATTCGCACGGGTCTATTCTTGATTTAATATTATATAATTCATTAAACTATTCGTTGATTGACTCAAGTGACCCAATTTTACCTGTGGATAGTTATCATCCTCCTCTAATATTTACTATTCATAATCTTATTAAACATGTAGACAATTTATTACCAACTTCTTGTTATCTTAAATATAATTTTGACATAGCTAATATTGGTGGTATCTATACTTATCTTAACAATCTGGATTGGAATTCTTTGTTTGATACGACAAATTTGGATGGAGCAGTTTTACAATCAAGTCAACTTAGCTTTCGATCTTTTTGTACCACTTAAAAGAGTCAAACATGATAGCTATTCAACATGGTTCACATATGAGTTAAAACGCTTAATTTGTTTGAAAAAAATTGCACACCGTAATTATAAATGCACAAAAAACCTTCTAGATTATCAGGAATTTTCTAGATTGCGTGAAACTTTTAAAGCATTGTCTAAATTAACCCTAAACAGTTCTGGAATTATGTTAACTCGTTTCGACGTGAATCACGTATTCCAAGAGAGGTACAATATGCTGATGTGTGTGCGAATACTAATGTAGATATTGCTAATTGTTTTCGTCGTCACTTTAGTTCTGTTTATAATCTACCATCTGATGGAATGCCTACGTCTGATTTCAACTACAATAATAACTTAATTATTAATACTTTCACAATGTCAAAGGAAATGATATTATTAAAATTAAAAAATTTAAATATTAAAAAAGGCGCAGGTCCTGATCACATTCCTCCAGCGATTTTAAAGTCATGCAGTTCTGTTTTTGTCTATCCGCTATTTATTTTATTTAATAAATCTTTAGCATCGGGAGTATTTCCGCATGAATGGAAAAGGGGTTTTATTGTACCGGTTCACAAGGACGGGGATATGAAGAGTGTAACAAATTATCGTCCTATAACATTACTTAGTGCAATACCTAAAGTCTTTGAGAGTATTGTTTTTGATATGATTTATCAGCAGGTGGAACACTTGATAATTGATGAACAGCATGGCTTTATGAGAAGAAGATCAGTACTGACTAACTTAACACTGTTTACTAACTTTGTAGCATCTCATATCGGAAAAGGTCTTCAAGTGGATGTGATTTATACTGATTTTGCGAAAGCTTTTGATAAGGTTGATCATGCGATTCTGGTGTCGAAGCTAGAGGCTTTAGGTTTTTCAGTGGATTTAATTATCTGCATTAAGAGTTATCTTAATGATAGATATTCATCGGTACGTGTTGAACATGAGTTTTCAGATGTTTTTTAGCGACCTCTGGTGTACCCCAGGGATCGAATCTTGGACCACTTTTTTTCTTGCTTTTTATTTATGATATCAAAACTATATTTAAACATAGTTTATGCCTTTTGTTTGCCGATGACCTTAAATTATTTAAAATAATAACTTGTGCGCAAGATGCTATTGATCTTCAATCAGATCTTGATTAGCTTTATAATTGGTCATCAAACAATAAATTGTTTCTTAATATAAAAAAATGTAATATAGTCTCATTCAGCAGACTGAGAGAATTTGAACAGTATCAATATGTTATTGATGTGTCCATGATCCGAGACCTTGCAGTTACGCTAGACTCAAAGTTGGATTTTAGATCACATATCTTAAATGTTGTTAATAATGCGACTAGAGTTTTTGGCTTTGTCACCAGAAACGCTTCGCGGTTCAAAAATGTCTTGGCGTTAAAGGTATTATACTTTTCATTGGTTAGACCAATTATTGAATTTGCTTCGCTAATTTGGTCACCTTATCAGAAATATCTAATAATTCCTCTTGAACGTGTTCAAAATAAATTCATGCGATTTGTTGCTAGAAGAACGGGGATACCATATGATAGATATAGTCATGATTACACGGAATTAAGACGTATATTGGACATTCCTCTATTGACTGACAGATTCTTATTTACTGATTTGTTATTCATGTTCAACAGTATCAATGGTATTATAAATTGTCCTCCGCTTCTATCACTACTTAACTTTGCTGTCCCTTATAAACCATCTAGATATTCAATTTTGTTCAGGCAGTCAGTGCAAAGATTAAATTATATAGATAACTCTGTTGTGATCAGAATTACAAGAGAAGCCAACGAACACCATAATAGCATAGATTTTTATGGTATTTCTTTAAGTAGATTTATAAGCAACTTGCGTACTGAGCTATTTGGTACTAATTGAGAATTGATGTTTCAATGTTTCGCCGAGTCATTGCATCTTATATTTTTATAATTAAGTACATTTGTACGAAAGGGCACTGCCCGTGTAAAAATAAATAAATAAATATAAACAAAAATTATTATAACATCGCATAGTGGAAAATTCTCGAAAAATAAACAATACATTATTTATGGGCCGATCCAATAAATATACCAATCTCGAAACGCTAAAATGTATGTCTTATCTAAGTCCCAAAAAGATTGCCAAATTATTTTATCATTATTATATAAATATAAATTATAAATAGTATCTAATACTATCGATACTATCTAATTCAAAATATCCTGACAAATTATATAAAACAAATGCAAATATTAAAATTAATTCTGCTAATTAGTTAAGAAAAAAAAATTGTCCCCAATGCCTTTTTGAAATACCTACTTCAAACAACGAAAATGCCGAATCAAATTGTAATTCGCCTTGGAATCTTGTCGTGTCTCTTTGGATTTTCAAAGGAAATGGGGAAGGCTGCCGAGTAGCTGGACTTTCGTCACCATTAATGTCCCATGCGCACGCGTTCAAAATAAAAGGGGGAAAAAGGACGTACGGACAGGTTATTTTGGCAGAAAAGAGAGAAGGAAATGTTGAGAGCTCACGTACAACTCGTGAAGTAAAGTGGTAAGAGAAGTAGGAGAGGAGAGGAGAAAGAGGAGAAGAAGGGTTGGTCGATAGTCTTTTGTTCTGTCAAACTTGGGAACACGGACCTCGCCCGGTTTTCTGGGCTGTTTCAGAGACTTTGAGAGCGCGATCGTCGTCGTCGTCGAAGTCGTCGTCGGTCGGTGATGGAGACAGAGGCTGGAGTTTTTATTGGGGCGGCTGCCAATGCTTTTGCCGGTGCTGATTTCCAGGCTGGCAATCGTTTGCTCGCTATTCCCCCTTTTTCTTCCATCGATATAACGTACGACTGGTCCCAGTCACTGTACGTTGTGTGGTGTCCACGTACATATAGCGACGACCAGCTGCTCTTCTCTTTCACTCTTTGATCTCTCGTACTATACATATATACACTTTCAAAGTTGAAAGTCTTCCTTCCTATATGTATACTATAACGCCATTGCAAAGAAAGAAACTACTTTTATATATATATATATATATATATGGGTCGTTTCGCGCCAACCGGACCACCCTTCTCTGCAAAATTCAGAGCTTTTAAAATTATTGTTCATACTCGGAAATTATTGGTATACATATAAGTACTTTCAAAAACTATCTGGCCTTTTAAAAAATCCAATATGACGGCTCCAATATAACCTATAAATGCACCTAAAAACGTGAGGTAGGTCATAAACATGAATAAAAAAGAACCTGGTGAAGGAAACACTTCTGTATTAACATTAAAATTAGCACACTAGGTAATATATTTTGCATACCATATTACAGTCCCGATGGAAAACTATAGATTTGTCGCTTAAGTCGTTATTCAGTAATGTGAGCCGAAGCGACAAATGTAGATAGTGACTTTCTTCATCTGAATTGCAGCATAAGTGAAAACTATAAATTTCAAAAATTCAAAATGGCAGTTCCAACATGGCGGACGAAAATTCTTAAAATTCATCCGATTCGGCTAAAACTTATTAGTCAGTGGTTTTTGGGGTCGCTGACAACGAATCTGATGTCAGTTTTCAAAAATTTTAAATTATACGGATCCAATATGGCGAACGAAAATTCGTAAAATTTATCGGATTTGGTTACAGAATCGTAATAAGTACACAAAAAATCTCCTCAGTACAAAATGTTGCAAATATTCGCCAAGTTATTATCTTATGATTATTTTTAGTTTTATATTTGCCAAAAAAATATTTTTTCTAACTGTTACAATGACGTTTTTTTACATCAGATGAATTTTTAATTAAGTGATTTTAATTTAAATGTTAATTTGTATAGAAAAAATAATTTTAATTGATTATTTTAACCAAATATTAATATAAAAATAATTTAATTTACAAACAATGAGCCAAAAGTTTTCAACAAATTAAATTACACATCATTAGTGTAAAAATACTCTATTGGAGTGAATTATACTTCATGATTAGTTTAATTTTATTTTAATTACACTAAAAAAAAATTTATTTGATTCAAATACCGGTGTATTTGGTTATTATCAAATAAATATTTACTTCAATCAAATATTTCAAAATTTGAAGCAAATACCATTTATTTGATTCAAATAAAAAATATTTGATTGAAGTAAATATTTATTTGATAATAACCAAATACACCGATATTTGAATCAAATAAATTTTTTTTCAGTGTAGAGAGAAATGTATTCTACTGAAGTGAATTATACTCTCGAATAATTTAATCACACTCCATTAGAGTTAAAATTTCTATAATGGAGTGAATTACACACCACAGTAGTTGAATTACATTTAATCGGAGTAAAAACTGCTCTACTGAAGCGAATTATACTCTCAAAGAATTGAATGACACTCTATTGGAGTTACAATTATTTTAATGGAGTGAATTAAACTCCACAGTATAGTTAAAATACATTCAATTAAAGTGAAATGTGCTCTACTGGAGTAAATTATACTCTATACGGTAATTGCATTTCTCACAATTGTAGAGTAAAAAGTACATTATTGGAGTGAAATTATATACTCCCAAAGAGTTAAATTACACTCTATTGGAGTGAAAATTATTTCACTAAAGTGAATTATACTCCTAAAGTGTTAAAATACCAACTAACAGAAAAATTTCGTGTTTTAACATTTTCACTGAATCACAAATTTTTTTATTATAAAAAATGTATTAATGAAAATATATTTAAAAAAACAATGAAAAAATAAGAAATATATAAATACATCTAAGTTTACAAATACGGTAAACATAAAATGTTCTTAAAATATTTATCGTCTATAATTAAATCTTAATCAAACATCAATTGAAGAAAATCGGCACATATTTGTATTGAATAAATCGTTGTTGACGTTTCCTTATTATTAAGACCTCCAACATTATTTGATTATCTGTCTATATTGACATAATAAGCATTATAATCACTCAAATGCAAAATAACATTTATCGAAATGTAAATAAACGCTAAATAATACAAGGTAGCTACACGTCTGGAGATATCGCGGGCGTTCAACATCCTTCTCGCAGATTTATAGAAAATATATCTGGTATATTCTTGAATCTAGTAGAACATACTGGATATATATATATATGATCATTTTTCTTTTGCACAATAATAATTGCCGCAGTGGATGAAATAAAGACAGTTGTGGAATAAGAAATGTGAAATGTATTAAACGGGAAACCTCTCGAAGACGTGCGGTGAATGGACACGATCACATTTCATGTGAAACTGGATCACTAGAATTGCCATAAACCATACTCGTCATAGGAATCTACATTTATGAAAACGCATGAGAGACAATCCAATAAAATAAGTAGAATTTCCTTCAGACATGAGTGGAATGACGAGACATGAATTACATAAGTATACACGTGTGCAAACTCAACGAGTTCTGATATATATTGGAATTCTACAAAAATGGCTGTTTCTGAAACGAAATGATAAATTATTTATAAAAATGTTATGTAGTAAGGCTAAAGCAGTAGTTTGCTGTTTTAAATTTGTTTAGTGATTTACTGACTTTAGCAATATATGTATTATATATTTATACAGAAACAGAAATTTATTTTTTAAACAAATTTATAATTTCATTTTATATACACTCACAGTAAAAACCCGGGCTCAAAATGATCCAGCCAGCAGGATCATTTTGATCCACAGTAAAAATGAGTCAAGTAGGGGGCTTCACATTTTATGTCGTTTAGCATTGGCTCATTTTGAACATTAGTAAAAATAACACCAGGTATCTACTGTGCTGAGAAAAATTTTTAGTCAAAGCAACCAAAATTTGGTTGGGCTAACAACAAAATTTTGTTGGTATTTAAGCAACCAAACTATTTGTTTGAGTCAACCAAAAAATTTGGTTGAGTATTTTTTGTTGGCATAACAAAAATGTTTGGTGTGAACCAGATTATTTTGTGTTGTAATCAAATTTTGGTTGGAATTTAAAAATGTTCAACCAAATAATTTTATTGGTCTAACTAAATGTTTGATTTAAGATAACTAACTACTTTGTTTCAGCCAACCAAAATTTAATTACAAGAACCAAAATTGACTAATTAAATGATTTTGTTGCAAACACAAAATCTTTATTTTCAGTGTAGAAAATAAGGAAAATCAAAAATCCCTTTTATATGATATTTAATTAAATTTGCTAATTATATATAAATGTTTAATTAGCGGAGGTTTTTTTTTATGATAAAATATATTGATTGGTTTACCTACACTGATATATAATAAAAATTAGTAACAATTGACTATCCCGTACAGAAATCTTGGACTAAAATCTATAGCTAACCGCATGGGCGAAGAATAAAATCTATATTTAAAAATATAATATTTAAATTTCTGAATTTTGAACCCATAGTCAAAATTTTTTGTTTATTGTAGGAAAAGACAAAATCAATTGTAAGCCAATTAAAAATTTTTAAATTGAATTTTCTGAATTTTGAACAATGGCAAAAATTCTATCAACCATCGGAAAAAACAAAAGTTAAATTTTAATCAAATTAATAAACTTAAAATTTCTCATTTTCGAATTCTGGAAGAATTTTGATTTTAAGACAATTCTCTCATGGTTTGCAAAATTTTTGACATGCTTCAAAATCCGAAAATTTCAAATATTAATTTTGTTAAATTTGTATTTTTTTCGCTTATAAATGAAGATATTTGTGCCACGATCTAAAAAAAAAAAAAAATTTCCATGGAATCTTCTTGAAAAACAATCGAAGGATGGGTTCTCCAGGATATATATATATATATAATATATTTGTGTATAGCGTCCTATTTAGAAAACGGGACGAAACTATTTTATTTAAATGATTGAATGAGAAATGAAGAAAAATGGTGAATCGTGTTTCGCCAGGAGTTTTATGATAATGATAGAGGAGACCAAGTGCATATAGTTTCAAGTTGTATGGTAGATCGGGCAATGGGATGGTCGTTGGGAGCAGATGCTGTTACATATGGAGTACAGAAAAGGAAGGAAAGATGGCCGCTGGCCACGGCATTGTCTACCGTGGACTTGGTTGTAAATAATGTCTTTGCGCGATGCGGCGAACAGAGGTTGGAGTTAACCGCAACCTTAGACAGAGAGAAAGAGGAGCTTGGCCCCCGTTCTTGTCGTCGAACCTGTCGCGCATAAAACTCCTTCCGTTTCAATGGCTATCGCGCCTAAAACATTCCTGATAATACACTTTTCCACTATTGCATGCTCATGCATAAAAAAAAAAGAAAAGTTCTTATCCCATAAAAATCATCATTAGTTAAAATTTTCATTTTAAAGAATTTTATGAGAAATAATTATTTTTTAAATGAATTTTCATTTGACAGAATTTCTTTTTAAACAAATTTTTACTTAACAGAATTCTTATGTATATCGAATTTTTATTTGTCTGTAATTGTATAAATGGCCGAACAAATAATCGACAGAAAGATTTTGGCACGATTTTCTTGACAACTTTCGTGAATTTTAAACATAGAGTTGAAACTTTTTTGCCGATTGTTTGTTCGTCGATTTGCAACTTCAGACAAATAAAAATTGGGCGTTTTAAGAATTCTACCAGATATAAATTCGGTACCTAAAAATTATGTTAATTAAATATTCTTTAAAAAACAAATTCTAACAAATGTTAATTCGAAAAATGAAAATTCGTAAAAACAAAATAATTATATCTAATAAAATTGTCGGAAATGAAAATTCTAACTAATGATTTTTTGGGGGATAATCATGCGCTCCTAATCAAAATCTAAAAATTTTTGTCGCAAAAATCCAAAAAATAAAAATATTTATTTGTGTTTACATAGATTATGGTATTATACATTGTAAACAATTATATATTTGACGCAACTATAATATCTACCTAGCGCTTGATTACTATACTGCAACTTCTAAAACAGGTTCAATAATTTTTCAGAGCCCAGTGACTGAGATATTCTGATCGCGGCATTAACAAGAAATCTTTCAATGTCATATAATAAAAATACATGTATTTTTTTGAATGATTTTTGTACTTTTCTGTAAGTTTTGCAGATTTTTTCTCATATTCTCAGTTCCTGATCAAATTCAGGAATGATTCTTAAAACAAAAGTTTTTCCGTGTACATATAAATATAACCAGTATAGATGTTTGCGCTTAATTTAAAGTTTCATAAGACGCCATGAAAATTTTAGCTCTAAGTATATTTTCTCGCTTTTCGTTTGTCAATAATTAGCAACTGCTAACATACACAGATATTTTCTTTAATGAATGCTTTAAATACCAACCAAATGTTTATTTGACATAAACCAAACCCTTTTTACAGTGTATAAATGGTTTTCTCTTAAATTTATATCCTCGCAAAATTATAATGCCATTTTGTCACCAAAAATTTCTTCGCAACTTCTTTGAAAAATAGAAAACATGGAGGGCTTTTTTTTGTGCCTTTTTTAATCGATCCACCCTATACGTTCGTATAGGTTGCTATCGACATCGACAGCATATAGGGCCGCCACGGGGCGATGGTGAGCCAGTCGCAGTGTGAGTTCACGTTTCGCGCTCTTTTTTCTCGGATTATCCAACCAGCGCATCGCTTATTCGTGTATCAACTTTTTTTTTCAATCTTTTTTACTTTTTTTTCAGCGACGGACGCAAGGAAGATTCTTTGTTTGCGATGGTTTCTCCAGGAAGAATGGGAGTCGTTGGTAGGAGGTTCACACAAACGTGGCGTGGAGACAAGGTGCCCTTTCCAGAAAACAATTATTTTTATTTTATTTCCAGTTAAAAACTGCCAGGCCAAAATACACACATCCCCTTTTCCTTCTTTTTTTTTCTTTTATTCATTATATATATATATATATATATATATATATATATATATATATATATATATATATATATATATATATATATATATATATATATATATATATATATACTTTTATTCGAGAAATCGAATTTAAATTTTAGTTTGTATGATAACTTTTTGTGAATTTTATTAAAATTGGAAATATAATTAAGTTTTAGATATACTTTGGTAAATCGTACTAAATATTTTGTAAACCTTATAGTTAGTTTTGTAAACTGCACATAAAGGTTTGTATAAATATTTTGAATAAATTTAGTAAGCTTTACCAATAATAATTTTGTAACTTAAAATAAAAGTAACATGCAATGTGACGATCCACGAGAGAAGGGACTTTTTTGCTAAAAAATTTTGGGTTATGTTTAGTAATAGTTTTACCTTGACAAAAAGTTTCTTTTTAGTCAGGAAAAATCAAAATTAGTTTTCATTTAATTTTTCGGATATAATGGAGATTTAAACCTAAATGTTTTGTATTAAAATTTGACGATTTGTGAGTATTTTCACTCTAAAATTCACAAACATAACCTAAAATTTTTTGATGCATAAGGTCCCTTCTCTCGTGAAGTGTCACCTATACAGTTTAATAAAATTTACAAATATATAAACTTGATAATTTTTGAGATATACTTTTGTAAAAGGACTTGGTATAAATTTTTCAATAAGGTTTTGTAAATTTCAAACAGTTATATGTATAAACTTTACCAATAGTTTTGTGTATTGTGTATATTTATAAATTAGCAGATATTTGTATTTTGCAAAAATTTTTTTTTATTTCCATTAAACCAAATTTTTGTTAAAAAATTTTAAAAATCATATTTTTAATTTTTATCAGCAATCAATAAATTATTTTAACAGAAAGTTCGTATTGTAAAAAAAGAAATTGAAAACTTAATTTTTTTTGTAATATCATATATGACTGTATGTAATTATCTATTAATTTCTAGACTATAAAGAATTCCGAAACAATGGACAAGAAAATAATACTTAGAATTTTTGTCATAAAAATCTTTGCTCCCCTCTGCAGTCGATTTTTATGTCCTCCAGAGAGACCTGCGGCGAACGATTTCCATTCTTGTTCTACGTTTTTTGTATGGTCTTGGGAAAGATAGTAGCCATTGTGGGCACGAACTGGACAAAGGTCGCCATAGCGACGGAATTCGAGGTGAATTGAAAATGGCGACTTATTTAAATCGAAAATATTTTCTTCGTTGTGAAACAATGCTCTGATTTATATCTTTCAAAGTAGATAAAGTATATATATATACGCTAATTTCATGTATTATATATATATATATATATATATATAGATCAAACGATCTTAGAATCATTTTCTCCAAATTGTTTATATCGAAAATTCTCAACATCTTGATTTTTTATTTAAAAAATCATTTTTTACAATAACTTTTTTTAAATTAAGTATTTTTTTCAATTTTTTTGTTTTTTAAATAATAATTTTTTTTCCCCTCTTAAAGAGATTTATATATTTTGATTAAAAATACAACTAGAGGAAAGATCCTTTAATACACAACATGTATCTTCTCTCCCGTAAGGCACCCCAAGGTATTCCGAGATTCACTTTGTATAAAAAGGGAAGCTGTGAATTTATTAGTTCCTAGAGGACCAAAGTTATTTCGAAGTTAATTTGGCATCGCAGTGTCGAATGAACCCAAGGTTTCGGGGCCTTACCTTCCGATCAGAGCCGATAACTGAACGGTGGCCATGTTTCCTCTATCAGTATCTAACCATACTGAGCAATTCGTGTGTGCGTGCGTGAATAAGGATTATTTGCACGAAAAGTAAGAATGTTACCAACAAACACCTTTTTCACCAAAAAGTTAAAAAAAAAAAAACTCATTTTGCTGATGCCGACGAGAATTCTCGTTTTGAAAAAAAAGAAACCAATTAATAAACATCGATAGAGTGATTATATAAAAAACTAATTTTTAATACTTTTAATTTTATTTTCCAACAGCATAATATTTATTAATATTATTTATAATTATTATTTTTTTCATAATAGTTAAAGTAAACCCTAATTTTATTTATAATAATTACCAACGTTAAATTATATCAACTTTCATGACAAATTTTATGATCCAAACTTGTTTTTATAGTTCAAATAAAATTGTTTTTTTTTTTAAATTCGTTTTAAATTATCCAGTTAATTTTCGTTGAAAATGCAATTATGTCGAAGAAAAAAAAACAACTTGAGTGCAAATAAAAAAAATAAATAAATAAAGTTTCATGATGGTATTTAGTCATAAAACAGTGAATGGATGATAAACCTGGTTATATGGTATTAGTGTTTTTAAAGAGAGAGACTTTAGTCTATTCTGCTCTTTTTTTTTGTCAGAGCTCAATAACTCAATCTGATGATGAGCTACGAGCAACGCCTTCTCTCCGCCTTTTCCTATAACGTCTCAAATATTCAACCTTCTCTGGGACCGATGACCGTAAAGTGTTTATGCCTTCAAGTAAAATTCTTGTAGGCGGATAAATGTTATGTAAAGTATAGAAATTATCGTTTCTGACCTAAATATATGTATGCAATTTTCATCTTTTCTTTTTTTTTTGAAAATCTAATACAAAATTCGAAGAAAATGGACAGTAACTCTTTAAAAAAAAACTGAGGATTTAATTATGAAAATATTTTTTTATCTTTTGCTACTAATCATTTTCACGTATAAATTTTTTCTACATATTATACCGCAACAATACCTATTCTAGTGAAACCTTTCATTGTTCCGGATGAAGATTTGTTCCGTCTTTTAGTTAAAATTAATTAATTTATACTTAACTGAAAAATTATTTAACACATTTTCTAATTGATGTAATTTTCATTTGTCCGAACAAACAATCGACAGAGAGATTTCGAAGCGATTTTTAAAATCAACCAATTAAATAATATCCATAAAATTGTGATTGGTTGTTTTTAAAAATCGCGTCGAAATCTCTCTATAACGATTGTTTGTTCGGACGTTTGCAATTTCGGACAAATGAAAATTCCATCAATTAGAAAATCTGTTAAATAATTTTTGGGTTAAGTATAAATTCTGTATAGTATGGAAAATCGGTTATATGGAAAATTCTGCAAAATAATAATTCGAACAAATAAAATTCAGCTCAATGAAAATTATATCTAATGAAATTCAATTAAATGAAAATTCTAACAATTGATTTTCGGATATTATTCATGCGCCCCTGTTTCGAGAAGATAATTTAAAAAGAAAAAAGTTGCCTCTCAAAATGAAATTACATACTTTTATTTAAGTCCATATATATATAATATAAATCTAAAATTAATTTACTATTTACAAAAAAAATTATTCATGCATTTCAGAGAAAGAAAGTGATTGAAAACTAAGATCCTCCCTTTGTGTAAAAAAAAAGAAGAAGATTGAAAAAAGGTTCGCAGCTTTAGCTATGATATACATACGCACTATCCGCGAGCGAGCTGTCAAAGATTACAAAAAGAGAAGTCCTCCAGGCCGCACGAGCGTAGGTTTGTTTTAACAAGGCATTTAAAGCGTACTCGGTAAACATTCGGAGAGAAATATTGGTTGTTTATGGCACGGTGATTTATCTCCTCGCACGGTCAGAACCGAATGGGACGAGAGAGTGAGAGAGAGAGAGAGAAAATAAGTTCAGGTGAGGTTCATTTATATGTGGGGGAGTTAGTGCTTGGCCTCTGGCTAAGTTGATCTATACCATGTATAAACGCTTTAGTCCAGTGACTTAGAAAAAAAAACGACAACGACTATACGCGCTTTCCTGTCCAAGTACAACTGGTCTGATCCATGTAAATAAAGCACTTGCAAGCCCAATTAACCAGACATCTTGTACGGTACTGTTCAACAATTTTTTTTTACCTGTAAAGTGATCCTCGTAAATCGTTTATAGACTCGACAGATTTTTCATCTTCAAACCCTCATATATACACATAAAGCACACCTGGTCAACACACTTCTTATTCTCAACTCTATCTCTTCTCTGACAGTGACTAATTTCCAATATCGATGATTAATAATCCATTCTGGAATATGTATAATAATTGCAATCTATTGACAATTTGTATGAGAATTATAAATGTACGTATTCTTATATATTGAATATAAATAATTAAGCGTGTTTATTATCGTTTTTATTCTTTAATATTCTTTTGGACTTTTTCGAAATTTTTAATTTCTTATAATTTACGTGACAAAATGAGCTGTGACAACCCCAATTTATTGGATCACGCTCTAAAATCCAATGAATAGGATGTACTATCCAACCTTTTTTCTCAACGCAATAAATTTGTTGTCATGAAAAAAATGCTATCCTAAACATTAAATATTTTCTTATCACACTAATTTAAGAGTATCAAATTGATAGGGGAATATACTCAGGGTTGGACACTTCGCTTTTTTTAGAATAAGAACACTAGCGCCATCTATGCACGGACGTGGCAAAGCTTCTCGTAGTGAAACCTAACTTTTTGTGTCATCACATTTTTGGAGGATCAAAAGTATCGTCTGCTATGACGTCGGTGCATTTGTAGGAACGAAAAAAGTTTTGTGAGCGATGTGATTAAACACAAAAAAATGAATAGAGAAAACAAGAAATCAGCAAGGTAAGTATATTGCATGTATTGTGGGGTTCATGATTGAAGAAAAAATGAAGTGAAAAATCGAATCGCGAAACATGTCTGCACTGTAAAAAGTAAATCTTATTTTAAGGCCGAAAAGAGGTCTTATTTTAAGAGGCAACATTTTTAAGACAGACCATGCTGAATCTAAGCAATGAATTTACAATGCAATTTGAATTTAAATACATTATGGCTAGTACTGCTGAATTTAAGACTCATCTTAAAATAAGATTTACTTTTTACAGTGTGGTTATGGTTAGCACAATTTGAAAATGTTACTTCTACTTAGCGTTGGACACTATGTTAATTATGAATTTTGACACAATTTATAAATAAATATACAAATAAACATTGACGCACACACACAGCACATATTCTGCCAAAGATATTAAAAAAATGATAATAAAATTAAAAATGCAAAAATGAACTTAAAAATTGTTCTTAGTAACGTTATAAATAATATTAATTGTCATTATTATTATAAAAGAAAAAATAAACATAAATAACTTTTCCAGTAACGTTATAAATTTTATTTTATTTTTTTAACCATAATCCGCTTTGATTTTCACAAAGTGTCCAACCCTGAGTATAATGTCCAACCCTGACTAGATTTTTCTCTTTTTTAAAATGATCAGAACTTTTTTAATTTCAGACCAATCAATTTACGATCTTCAGCAAAAGTGTTCCTCTTTTGTACATCTTTCTAACAATATAACTCAATTGACTAAATTTATTTTTTAAAAAAAGATTATGAACAAAATCCAAAACGGTGTCCAACCCTGAGTATATTCCCACAGAAAATTATAAGGTATTAAAATAAGCTGCAACGCTTATTATTTTAATACAATTTTGCTTATTTTAATACCAAAATGTATTAAAATAAGCAAAATTGGATTAAAATAATAAGCGTTGCAGCTTATTTTAATGCCTTTTAATTTTCTGTGCCCCTACCAAAAATATCAAATTGATATAAAAATTTGGTTCAATTTGATATTTTTAGTATTAATATATGATACTTTTAAATTAGTGTGTTGTCGAAGAAAAATATGTTTTCAATAATGTATAAATTAGGTCGTACCAAAAGTTTCATTGTTATTCATTCATTATTGTAGAAAATATATCACATTCACTTTTTGTCCTTGATTCAAATTCATGAATATAAAGGAAACCAAGCGATATTTGCAATTTTACCGTATCATTTTCAAGATAAAAATTGATAAAGTTTGAAGTTTTACATGGGAACAGTGAAAAAACATGAAAAATGACCATGTTCTCATTAATTTAAAAAAAACGGTTCTACAGATTTTTTTAAAAAACTAATATGTTTTAAATTATGAGTTTTAACAGTTTTTACAAAAATATGAAATTTTTTTACCGTTTGGTTGTGAAGTAAATGTTAATCAAAATTAGCAACTTTTGAACTTATCCCATGTAAATAAAAGAAAGAAGAGGAGAAACGGCAACATAACCTCTAAATTGGCCAGTGGAGCTCAACTTTTATGGACTATAGCTGTCGGTTTTAAACTTACGGAAAACCCCTAATAGAATGAGTACCGCTTGAAGGGATGAACCTCCTTAAGCTTAAGATCAAAAATTATAAACATTCTAATGGATTTTTATAAAAAAAAAGCCAAATAAAGAAAATTTTGAATCACTAAGCGTTACAAGAGAGGTGCTTAAGAGCGAAATGCTGAGCCCCATATTATTTTTGTTGTTCATAAATGATCTAAAGGAGTTCTTAATAAAAGATGGCTGTAGAGGTATTCTAATGAATAAAGTCAAAGAGATTTTCTTGTTGGCTTACGCGGATGATCTCGTTTTATTCACGGATACGCACATTGGTAATGCACCCGCAAGTTGAAAGCTCTATAACCATGGTTTAATGGTGAATGAATCTAAAACAAAAATAATGATAGTTAAATGCCAATGGGAACAATTCTATCAATATGAAATCTTTTAAATACGACAATAAACATATTGAGGTGGTGAAAGAATTTACTTATTTCGGTTTCACAATATCCGAAAACCTCAAAACTTATACTCGGTAAAATCTGAATACACTATAAAAATGTATAATTGATTCAAGAAAATCATGTACTTGTCCGTATTTGGTTATTACTAATTCTCTTAATTCAAGAAAATTGACTTCAAACTAGTAAAATTTTCTTGGATTAAGAAAATATTAAATCAAATACCAGTCAAGTACATATGGAATTTCTTGATTCAATATAATTTTTTTTCCCAGTGTATTATATTTTAAACAAA
The DNA here is from genome assembly GCF_019393585.1 of Leptopilina boulardi. Classification (NCBI taxonomy): domain Eukaryota; kingdom Metazoa; phylum Arthropoda; class Insecta; order Hymenoptera; family Figitidae; genus Leptopilina; species Leptopilina boulardi. Next base: position 589,274 of record NW_026137923.1, on the reverse strand, counting down.
ACTGAAAATGGTGTATTTCAAAATAATTACCATTTTCTTTTTTTTAATCCACAAAGAATTAATTAAACGGATTTTCTGAAAACGAGAACCAACACGCCAATCCATTATATTGTTGAACGATCATCCGGTATAGATAAAATAAGACACTATTAATGAATATAAAAGAGGAGGACCATACGCCTATTTCACAAACTCGAGAGGATTTTCTGATTGGAAGAGTTTCTTTGGCTTTGTGAACTGTTATGATCCAGGTAAAGATTTCAATTATATATATATAGAGAGAGAGAAAGAGGGACCGCGTGGACTGAAGAAGTTCCCGTGGTCTCTCTATATACTGCGAAAACAAAGGACTATTTCAATCTTTAAAGATTTTAACGAGCGAAATTCCGGAAGCTATTGAAATTTCTCAGAGAATTGTGACTACTGTGTGTGCTGAGCGCGGTGTCTGATGCAATCGTTTGGCTACTGGTATATAGAGTTGATTATTTATGCCAGTCAGCTTGAGAATAGATTCGCCGCAGATTCAGTGAAATTCTCCCTAGGAGGTCTTAGCTTTGACACTCTTGGCTAAACAATGGCCGCGGCCTAAGAAGATCTATATGTATATACATATAAATATATATAATAGGAATGCTCGGCATCGACTCTTGTTAGGGAAGATGTTTTAGAAATGAGGCAAACTTTTTTATTCGAACCATTTTAATCTTCATTAGTTCGTTTAGGATTTGCATACCAGAGGCCAACTCCCGTTTTATCTGATCGTGCCGCGACAACCGTTGAAAAAATATACGCTTTTGTTGTTGTTACCCCTTTTCTTCGATTGCCTTGTCCCCCCCCCCTCATATTATATATATGATATCATCGCACGATATTTTGTTTATTAGCCACCAAAAATTCATCACCTGTTTTTTCATTTTCTTTTCTTTGAAATTTGCATGCAAAAAAAATTAATTATGTAAAATAATTTAAAGAAAATAGGATGGAAAAAAACATTTGGAACAGCAAAAAGTTTTACTAGAATAGTGAAAGATTTAACTGAAACAATTTGCTATTCTAATAAAACCTTTTGCTCTTACGGGTAAATCCTTTTTTTTTTGTTCTGATTTACTATTTACGATAATTGTATAGTAATTTCAAGTGTGAATCCTGAATTTTTAACAAAAAATAAAGTCTTCATAGTTATTTCGAGTGTTTTAAAAAAAAAATACACGATTTAAAAAAATGTGTGACACTTTTCTTATTTTGGATTCAGGAATTAGAAGCGATTGAGATATATATTCTCACTCTGAAATGAATACTGTTGATACTGAATGGCTAAAACGAAGGTGAACGGGCAATGCGCGTGAGATAGGAATCACTGACGAGATATTCTATAAGAAGATAATTCCCCTGCGAGACGATGAATCAATGTAACTGTGTTAAAAAAAATTCTTCGCTGATCAATCGATTTCGAAGATCTGATGAAAAATCCCAAAAGTTGTTTTCAAGTTAAAACAAATTTTGAAGAATTATAAATTGAATTTTAATTTACAAATAAATATTAATAAGAACATTAATTATTAAGTAATCAATAATTAGTAATTAATAAGTTAATAATTAATTTGTTTTTTTCACCAAAAATTTGTGAAAATTTTTACTAATTTGAATCACTCACTAAGAAAAATGTTTAGTTAGAGCAACCAAAATTTGGTTGGGCCAACAAAACATTTTTGTTGGTATTTAAGCAACCAAACTATTTTGTTTGAGTCAACCAAAAAATTTGGTTGAGTGTTTTTTGTTGACATAACAAAAATGTTTGGTTAACTCAACTAATTTTTTTTTGTTAGGTCAACAAAAATGTTTGGTTGATCAAACAAACAGTTTCTTTTGTAAAATTAAAAATTTTATTCTACCTTATTTTTTTTCTTTTTATCTTTTTTATTTATTTTATTATTTATTTATTATCAATTTAACATTGAATTTATATTTATTCAATTAAAATATTTGTGGACTTTGAAAAATCTCATTTCCACCTAGGATCGAACCTCTGTTTTAAGGGGTAACACCACTCTAGCGGTAAGAAAAATAGCCTAACTTTGACGATTTATATTTGCAGTAGGATAAAAGGAATAGGATTTTTCTTCAGATAGGTTTATTTAACACATATTCAAGTATAAAAAATAAATTTAATATTATTATTTTAATATAAAATGGCGGCGATAGAGTCCGGCTCAAAAATCTTGAATTTTTAAAACACCTACACGGGAGGACGATTTTCTAGGAAGGTGTAAGACCTAGAACAAAAATCCAAGAATTTTCTGAATCTCTACCCTATTGACTATGGAACTACGTAGGGGTTTTTTTTTAAATCAAAATTTGTACAAATGGTAGCACTTTGAAAAAAAAATCGATTTTTTGCCAAAAAACAAGCAGTAAATTGTTTATAAAAAAAAAGTTTACATTAAATCAAAAAACGGCTACGTAGTTCCATAAAGAAGGTTATTGTGTAGTTACTGTTAAAATTTCAGATCAATCCATGCAACGGTGTTCGAGTAATCCGTCCTCCCAGTTTGAAAAAAGTGGTTTCTAGAAAAACGCGTTTAAAGTAGAACTAACACACAATGGGCCAGCAAACCTTTACAATGTTCTAAAATTCATAATTTCCGGAGTACAACAAATTTAAAGCTTTTCATGACGAATTCTATAGTTTTTGGGATCACTGATTACAAATCTGTAGTCAGATTTTGAAATTTTTTTTTTTTTTTTTTGAAAATATGGATTTTTTCAAAGGCGTTGTTCAGTGCCTATATGATGCATTAGTGACACTCAAAGAGTTAATAAATTTTTTTTCGTCATAGGATCACCTGCCTATTGTTTCTACAATGCTAAAGTACATTTTAACAAAAAAAAAAATAAATCGTTTTTTTGAAAATTCTAGAGTGGTGTTACCCCTTAAAACTAAAGGTCGGGAGCTCTGACCACTGGACTACCCATCCTTGTGAGAGATTTAAACTAATTGTTCTCTTAAGCTATGAGCTGAGAGCGAATCAAATTATTTGGTTGACGCAACCAAATTTTGGTTAGGACAACAAACGATCATTTGGTTTTTTAGACCAAACTATTTTGTTGTGTTAACCAAATTATTTTGTTGTCGTAACCAAATTTTGGTTGGAATTTAAAAATGTTCAACCAAATAATTTTTGTTGGCCTAACCAAATGTTTGGTTGAGATAACTCTACGACTTTGTTTCAGCCAACCAAAATTTGGTTACAAGAACCAAAATTGCTTGACAAACAATTTTGTTGCAAACACTAAATTTTTTTTCTCAGTGCTAAATGAATTCTCTCTAATTTAGAAAATACAAGTCCGCTACTAATTTTATATCTAAATGTTACTAAATTAAAAAATAAATAAAAAAATTTGACATAATCTACAATAAATGTTATAAAATTTCTTATTGTTTAATTTTTACGATCTTCTAATCACATTTATGATGTTAAAATTTAATTAATTTTTAAAAAATAATTTATGATCTCTAAATATCTAAAAATATCATAATCCCTAATCGATTAAATTTTGTCTAATCCCTAAAATACAATAATAACTATATATGTATATTATAAATTATAAAAGTTTTATAATCTATCCAAATATTTATAGACATTGTATATATTATGGATTTGAATGATTTACAAGTTTGAAAAAGAGGAAAGTAAATAAATGAAAAATTTAATGCAGTCAACAAGATTGAAAGTCAATTTTGCCAAAAACCAATTAACATATAGTCACGAGATCGTCTGATTAATAAAATCTATGCATATATATATATATATATAAAATATGAGAAAGATGCGAATCCTACAATATTTTAATGATGATTTTATGTCCCTGAAGGTATTCCTATAATTTGCAAGGAGACGTTTCCACTATAAACTATGATTTATAGACATACACTTATATAAGTTCGTAATAACTGTAGCAATCATTAATGTATGTATATAGCTTTTAAAATCGATGATTTATTGTTTAGAGTCATAACTATCAAAATTTATCTCACCTATATCGATTTAAGTTTTAAAAAACTTAGATATATCTGAAATTCTATTTCTTCTTATGACTTTTTAAATCATTTTGACAAATACTTGCAATTTTTGTTTTTTTTTCAATTTCTTTTCCATGCAATTTTGACTTACAAGCAAATATTCTGTCATTAAAAATAAAAAAATTTGTAAAATTTTTGTTTATTTTTTTATGAGTTTAAAAATATTTATATAAATGTTGAACTATCATAAATAACTTAAAGATTATTTTAAGAATATTTATTTTATTTTTATTTATTTTAAGAATATTTAAAAATATTTAAAAACGCAGGACCTATTGGTCAACCTTCATCAATAAAATATTATGTAGTTATATTGATGTTTCAAAAATCAAAAAACGTGACATTTTGGAAAATTTATTTTAGTTTAAAATTTTTATACAACTTCTTATATAATATGGTTGAAAATTTCTGAAATGGATCACTAATTTTTCGATAGCGAGATTTTTATATGTCATATCAATAATTTTATAGTATTTTCGAATCAAAATATGATCCTAAAGTTGTTTTGTAATTTTTTTAAGAGTTATTGTTTAAACAATTTTTAAGCATCCAATTAGTAAAAAAAAGCTTTTCTACGGTTTTATTTGATAGATTTTGCTAAAATTTGGTATGAGTAAGGTACAATAATCATGCTTTCAAACAAAAATTTTTTTTTTGATTTTGTCCATAATTTGTTTAAAATAGCAACAATTATTATAAACAAATGAAAATAAAATAAACTTCTGCGCCTATAATTTCGTATTTTTTTGGTCAATTATGATTCCCTATTTTATTCAAAATGGCGGATGCATTTTTTTAAATTTCTACGGAATTTAGATTTGATTTTTTGATATCATATTTGTAGAACAGCGTCCCCAAAAACCCTTATATTCTAAATATCATGAAATTCGGCATAAATTAAAAAAATATGTCCGCTATTTTCGATCCGCCATTTTTAATTTTTTAATTTGAAGGGCAAATTCGAATTCAGCATCTTCGATAACTCTCTTATACCAAGTTTAATTAAAATTCGTTAAAATTTGAAAAATTATGTCTGACATTTTGAATTTTTCAATTTAAAAGTCAAATTCGAAGACGGTTTGGGCCTATACTTTTTCACGACACAGCGTATGTATCGCTGACAATAAATTTGTTGATTAATAAAAACTACAATTAAATATTTTTCAGGCAAAAAAATAATAGATTTTTTCATTCTAAAAAATGATTTCTTTAAAAATCGTTTATCATTAACGTTGTGTATATATACTTTAGCATCGTTATTATGAGTTAATCATTTTTTTGTAGTATTCCTCTAAAAAACACATACATAATCTAAAATTTGTTCGAAGCTAAAGTCACTTTTCTCCTTGGAGCGTTAGATATTATGTATCTATTTTGTATCAACATTTTATTCACATCTTTTAATCTCATATGTATCTTAAACATAAACCCAATAACTTAATTGCTCTTGCTAATTAAGGTCTTTGGAAGGACATTTCATGATAATTTCGCGCAAGTACTTTCAAGATAGTAGAGTACATGTATATATGCGCGCACAGAGGGAATAAGATATAATTCCCCAGCGAGTATATAGAGAAATCGCAGTTAATAATTCATCCAACTCGCGCAAGTATGCAGAGACGTGCGCGGGATTTATCAAGTCGCTTGTATACACGTTCTCAGAAAACCAATAATTAAGATTGAGTAACGATTGGCGACGAGGCGTCCGTTGTTCGTATAGGCTTTCGATATTTGGATCCGATTTTCAAGAGAAAAATTTGAAAATATATTTATATAAAGTGAAAAACTTGGGAAGCGCATAAACACAGACAGAGGCATATGAGGGAGGTAAAATAAATTCTCTCATATAAAAGCGGACGTCGAAAGGTCTAATGCTCAGTGGGCGGCCATATTGAATCGTGATATGGACCCTCAATTAAGGCCGAGTAGGCCACCCGGACGAAGCGAGAGCGATAAGATGAGCTTGCCTTACTGCGTTTCAGGGCTAAGCTTGACCTCCTGCCCCGTCTGCTATACTTCTCAAAAGTACCGTACAACCAAAAGGTTAGGTCACGATTGAGTGCCGATTGGGTGGGTGGGCCTAATAACCACTGGATGTATATGTACATCTTGAGAAGTTGTTTCAAAAAAAAAAAAATAATAATAATAATAATAAATAGTTCCGCTTGTCACTTGACCTTGCATTATTTTTTCAAGGTCATCATGTGAAGAAATTTCGCAATCAGAAACAAGGCCGTAAGACATGTAAATTTTTTGAAAAAGGGATTGTGCCCTGTTAATCACTCGCCAAATCACTTTTTTTATTTTTTTATACATAGAAAACATTTTATTCATTTAGAAATAATAAAAGTTTCTTTAAGGAAGTTCTCTCGCAAACAGAAATGACGAAGAGTTAATTATCAAACTTGATAAACTGATAGATAATGGTTTAAAGAAGATGTAGTTAAATTTTTAGAGGTCTAGGTGGATTTTGACAAAAGATATAAATAATTTTCTTTTTTCACATTTAACACGGGTTCTTATGGGAAATTGAATTTTTTGGTCTGAAATCTCAAATTGTGAAAAATCTGACGAAAAGATATTACTGGAACTTTATATACATAAAGTTTAATAGCCAATGTTTACTTACTTTTAATAAAATTGATCAGACCTGGCTTAGGAGACTCACAATTAATTATTTTGTCTAAAAAAACACCGTATTTTGACAATCAGAAATTACTTAGCACAACGCTTGGCAACGTTGCGTCTTGTAGGTTAGGTATAGAAAAAGCGCGAAATTTGAAAGTAATATAAGTAGTATATACATATAATAGTATATTCTTCAAAGATTCATAATAATGAATAATAATTTGAATTTGCTTATAAAAAATTAAGATTTTTAAAATAATAAATTATTATTATTATTATTATTTAACGAAAATAAATCAAACAATAGCAGACGACACGAAACGGAACGGGGGAAATATAATCCAACGTTGTCAAGCGTTGAGCTAGTACTACGTGATACAAATGAAAACTTAAATGGGCATTTATTTGACTGACGTTGGAGGGAGAGAACTTCCTTAATTAACAATTTCCAACAAAAAAAATTTTGTTTCATTTTTTATTTTGGAGAGAAGAGAAAAGAAATGTCAAGAAAAAAAATGACAAAGCAAAACAATAACGATGTGATTTTGTTTTTCCATTAAAAACAATTTTTTTGAGTGTGCAATATTGCATTGAAACATTATATTATAGAAGAAATAATAAATTGCGTTCGACGTGCTTTTTTCTACATGTCGCCAAGGCGCACCCATAGGCATCAGATTCAAAATGGCTGATACAACCTAGAGTAAACCGGCGTTTATATGAGCGCACTTTTATTGGTAATTCAGTGAAACTCTTTTCCACGCAAGAAACGTGATTCACAAGAAGAGCAGCTTTTCTCTTTTATGTACGATGAACGAATAGAAATGATGTTCGCACTCGATTCGCGACAGGTTTCGCTTGGACGTGCGGTTAATTTGAGGAAAAACGAGCAGGTTTCACATACAGTATATATATATATATATATATATACGTATATATTGGTACTTATAATGGTCACATTTTCTGTAATTTCACGATACGCATGTGCAATGTGCCAACCCGATCAAGAAACGCACCCTGGAGGACTGGGCGACGAGAACAAACTAGCTCCAAGTATTGGTTCTCGTTTCAAAGATCTCTTCTGTGGCTCATTCGATTCTTAAGCCCTCGCCGCCTTGTTATGGCTATACGTTGAGCTGAGAGGCGGTCAACGAGTTTAATTAGCGACGAAAACGAAAACGAGTTTCAAGCGCCCTTTTTTTACTCTCCTTTTCTCTCTATCTCTCTTTCAACAAACCAAACGACAACGTAAAACGGTTACTTCGTCTCTTGAATGCCTATGAATTCAGAGAGAGAGACAGAGAGAGAAAGAGTCAACATCAACAACAACAAACAACAACACACCAAAGGAATAGGGTCAGCGGGACACACTTTGTCGACCAATTTGCCCCCATCATTCATTCCCCCCTCTTCTCTTTCCTTCTTTGACCATCATCAACAATCGTGTGTGTATATATTTAACTTCGGAGAATTGCCTTTTTCCAAAGTGGTACATGGCAAAAAATTTTATAATTACATTTTATTTGACAAATTGATGTCAACCAATAAAGTTTCTTCTTTTTTTTTTTTTTTTTAATTCAACAACTGATTATCGGAAGCACAAACAAAAAAAACACATGTACATTCAATATAGTTTTAATTAATAGCAACTTAATAACGTTTTTTTTTTCTTTTGAGGAGAAAAAATTTTTTCTTCACCTTCTTTCTTAGAATTAAACATTAATTTTACAATTTAACTTTTATATAGGGGAAAAAAATTTACCTGGAACAGAGAAAAATTATTTTACTATAGTAAAAAATTTTAGTGGCACTTTTTGTGCCATTACTTTTTTTGTGTAAAATATATTTTAAATAATAAAATTCGATGTTTAAAATCACTAGCGATTTATTAATTATGAACTAGCCTTAAGTCAGGAATGCCATATTGGATTGGCCATTTTGAATTTTCGAAATCTGACTTCAAATTCGTAATCAGCGATCTAAAAATGCTAAATAACGATGTAATAGTTTAATTATTCGTTTCAACTATTATATGTGTCTTACGAAATGCTCATAAAAGCATTCAGCAGAATTCCGTCACCTTCAACAAAGGAATATAAATAGTATTATTTTAACCCAAAATTGATGTTGAAAATGACACGCAACAAAAATCACACGCACGAAAAGATAGGAATGGTTGGAGCAACCATATATATTGATAAATATGGGATATCAATATTATATTGCTACAACGTCCAATTTTTTGACACATCCAGATTTATATATCCATAAAAAATTGATGTTCCTTTCATATTCATAAATATGAATGTCCTAACCATATCATTTTTTTTTATGCATTAGCTTTTTTTCTCTCAGATCAAAAAATTGTTCCCAATTATTTAAGGTGTACAATACCTAAATTTTTTGTTTTTGGATTTCAAAGAGCAATGTTTATGCTTTCATTTCGTCCTATGTGAATAAAAAATACGTTTTTTGACACTTTAAAAATCTAAATTTCTCGAAAATTAGAGCCAAACCAATATTTTCAAAGTCAAATTCGGATTCTACAGACAAAATTCATAAAAAAAAATTGGCTGTAACATTTTGGGCAACATAATGAAATTAATAATTAAAAAAAAATAATATTAATAATAATAACAATAATAATAATAGATAATAATAATAATAATAACAATAATAATAATAATAATAGATAATAATAAAAAAAAATATAGAAGATTTAACTATTGTCAGTAACGTAAAAATATATACGGAGACGAAAGACTGAATTGGATTTAAAGAGAGACGACCTCGAGAGCGACCTAGAGATAAAAAAAGGGGTGATCCGTTATATGTATATAGTCTGTGCGAATGTCTGCCTAACAAGTCGACCTGTGGCCCTTCGAGGGTGGTCGTTTTGAACCCGGGAGGTCTTTTGATCACGCGCCCGGTATCAGCTACTCGGACACGCCCGCGGTTCGTCATCCCATCATTTCGATTCGACCTGGACACGACACCATCCATACTTATTATATATCTTCTGTATTATAAAGCTTCATAACCTTCCTCGATACTCTCGAGCAAAAAACAAAAAAAATATCAATACACTTTCTTTCATGAAACTCCATTCAAACATGAATCACATTCAACGACCTATAATTTTCCATATCAAAAACGACCAAGTATGGAAATTTAATGCAAGCGCTAAAAAACTCACAATCAGCCTATAGTTTGGCTATCTACTATTTAGCACACTGTGTATAGTTTAATCGGTCTTGAAACTAGAAGTTGAACATTGAAATAAGCGTCTACTAAATAGATGATACAGTAATTAGACAACCAAATTTTTTTCTTAATTTACACAAAAAAATTTCTAGCTTGCGATAGACTATGCTTATTCCAATTTCAGTCAATTTAACGTTAGAATATTGACATAACCTCAAAAAAAAGTTTAAGTTTATATAACTATAAGAATTTTTTCTGATATAAGATATAACAATCAAAGAAAATCTTCAAAAGAATGTCCACGACAAGACTAAATATTTTAAAACATTTTTCTATAAAGTCCTGGTTGGTATTTACAATTTTTTTATTACCACTTTACAAAGTCATTCAAAAAATGTGGGAAAAAATTTTGATTCAAAACTATTTTTCAAAAAACTCTATGGAGATTAACTATTTTTTTTCTTCGTGGTACCCAATCGATGCGGACAGAGTCATAACAAAAAAAAAATCACCACTGTGAATTTTAATCTCGAATTGATTGTGCGGTTATAATGGGAAGAAGGGGATAAGATTGAAAGTCAGGGAAGAACAAAATGTGATCATCAAAATGCCATTCGGTACCAAGTGTGTCACTCCTGCGGTATAGTTGTTAACTTTGAAAGAGAATAAGTGTGGAGAGGAAAGCAGAAGCTATATCCATCCTTATATACATATTACCTCTTTTCGGGGTCGGTAGCCTCTCTCAGAAGCCTTCATCCCAACTAATTAATGAAGAACGTAACGTCCTTTGCCCTTCATTCTGCATTCTATTCTCTTTCCCCGGAATAGATCTATATCCTTTTAGAAAAAAAATTAAGACCTAACAGATAGATTTCGTTCTCACGAGTAGATCCAATAAATATTTTAATCCGCTACCAATAAGGCACACACATATTGCTTTTTCCCTCTTTTGTATCTCTTTCGAAACATGTCCCAAGAATCAATGAGAAACTTATTCATGAATGTCTTGATCAACATTTTTTTTTTTAATTTTTCAAGTTTCTTGCTTTTAATTTTACAACAATGTTCTTTGTTAAAGATGAATTTTGAAAATTAGAAAATGAGTTTTTAACTGTATCAATCAACGATTGATATTTTCAAAAACTCTTAAAGATTTATAATTCTTTAACTCACGTTGCCCTTCGGACAAATAAATTGTATAGGTAGTGGATCCCCTCCTTACCTACACTGAGAAAAATAATTTCGTAATAATAAGAAAATAATTTAGTTGAGCTTTTTTAGTTGGCGTTACTAAAATATGGTTGTCACAACAGAATAGAAAGTGGCAATAAATCGGGAAGTTTAGTTGGCTCTACCAAAAAATATATTTGAAGCTTTCATGTTTACGAACTAAATAGTTTGGTTCCCAGTACTAAATAGCTGACATGCTGTATTGCGCACGCGCTCTTCTCGTAAATATGGCGTCGCTTCCCATTCACGGGATGTCAACATTAACCATATGTCGTTCGCGTCGTGAAGTTTCAGTGTTGAAGTTTTTATGTTTTTCAGACATTTTTTAAAAAAAAAAGTTTGTGTAGTGAAAATAAATAAATAAAACTTGTTACAAGAACGAAAGTTTTTTTCCAGCTTTTATACATTGTGAAAATGATTTAATCTCAAATTGTTAGTAGGATTCGTAGAGTAGTGGTCAGCGTTCTCGACTAGCGTTGCGTAGTCTGAGGGTTCGAGCTCCAGCAGTGTTAGGTTTTTTCCGCGATAGAAATTAATTTAAGTAGGCATAGGTAGGATATATAAAGAGAAAAGCTCGGAGAAAAGGGTGAAACAAAAAAATAAGTTGGTTGAGAAAACAAAAAAAAAATTTTCATTTAACTAAATTTTTTGTTTGCTTAAAAACAATAAGTTAGTTGTGCAAAACAAAAAATTTGGTAGACCGAACAAAATGATTCAACGAAAAAATTTAGTAGCCCGAACCAAACGGATTAGTTGCACATATATCAAATAAAAAATTTGGTAAAGAGAACCAAACTTTGGTAGATAATACTAAACATTTTTCTCAGTGTAACTATTATTCAGTGAGTTGGTTGAGATTCCATATTAATAGAACAATTGGTTCAGGAATATTTGAAAGGAAAGTTTAAACAAATATTTAAATTGTTGTATATATAAATATATATTGTGTAAGAAATCCAAAATAATACAATAGTACAGTATTCTGTATTCAAATATACAATTTTACGTGTGAATTGTAATGTAAGTGTAGGAATCTTGTGTGTGAAATTTATTAGTCTCTTGACTCTTTTATATATTTACTTCTGAAATTCCTCAGAATTGTATCTTCAAATACACTCGACGTAACTCAATCCAAATATTAAATTAATTCTCCAATTTATTATAGTTATTTTGTATTCTCTTTTTCTCAAATAATTATTACAAACAATCTTAAAACTCAATACAAAATATAAACTTTATTTCTCAAATACTATTTATTTTTCAATCTCAATTCAATAATAAGTGATCTCAAAAACTCAATTGTATACTCTTTAATCAAACTCAAAATTAAATTCTCTTTATTCAAAAACTCCAATTATTTACACTTTGTAAAACCAAAATCAAATCTCAAACTCAAAAATTAAATACCTCCTTTGTTAAATAATCACAACTCAAATCAATAAAACTCAAAATAAAACTCCAAATGGAAACTAGAGAATGGTTTCAAAGATACTACACTGAGCTCTCTCTCTCTACCCTCCCAAACTGACTCTAAACCACCCTGGTCTAAGGGGTTGATCCACCTGTCTCACTCGGAGACTACACTTGAAAGACCTCGATCTTCGTGTGTCAACTGATTTTATTAAGTTGACTTTTGGTGGGGAAAAGTATATTTTATTCAACAACTTTATTGTTGTCAATGTTTTTATTGCAACCTTGCGCAATATTGGGGTAGTGTTGCAGTTCAGTTTGAATGGACATACCTCGGATGCAGCAGTCTTTATTGCATCACCCTTTGTTTCTTGTATTAAATAAAATCACTTAGTTTCTCAATTTTATCATGAAAGTTAAATAGGTCTTCTTTAAAATTTAGGTCATTAATTGAAAGTTAATATTTAATATATAATTATTTGGACAGCTCCAAGAAATTCTAAAGGCATTTCGTATAATGTTTATAATGTGTTATTTGATTTCTATATTTCATAATGTGTTCTCTTTTTTAAGTATTGTATTCAGGAATTATTAATAATATTAATAATTGAGGGTGTGGATGCTATAAGGGGATATAAGTGAAAGTAAAAGTCCCCGCGTGTAGCGAGTCAGCGGCTGCGTAAGGGGACAACGTAAACCATGCGCGTCCCCTTATAGCATCCATACCCTCAATTATTTATATAATAATAAAATGCTTGATCTGTTCTTCTGTCCTAACTTGAAGTTGGTCTTTTCTGATTTCACGTGTTTTTTGAATTGTAATGTTATGACGTGTCCTCGACCTCGATGGGATAAAAAATGACAATTCTACACTACACTGAGAAAAATGTTTAGTATCATCTACCAAAGTTTGGTTCTCTCTACCAAATTTTTTATTTGATATATGTGCAACTAATCCGTTTGGTTCGGGCTACTAAATTTTTTCGTTGAATCATTTTGTTCGGTCTACCAAATTTTTTGTTTTGCACAACTAACTTATTGTTTTTAAGCAAACAAAAAATTTAGTTAAATGAAAATTTTTTTTTGTTTTCTCAACCAACTTATTTTTTTGTTTCACCCTTTTCTCCGAGCTTTTCTCTTTATATATCCTACCTATGCCTACTTAAATTAATTTCTATCGCGGAAAAAACCTAACACTGCTGGAGCTCGAACCCTCAGACTACGCAACGCTAGTCGAGAACGCTGACCACTACTCTACGAATCCTACTAACAATTTGAGATTAAATCATTTTCACAATGTATAAAAGCTGGAAAAAAACTTTCGTTCTTGTAACAAGTTTTATTTATTTATTTTCACTACACAAACTTTTTTTTTTAAAAAATGTCTGAAAAACATAAAAACTTCAACACTGAAACTTCACGACGCGAACGACATATGGTTAATGTTGACATCCCGTGAATGGGAAGCGACGCCATATTTACGAGAAGAGCGCGTGCGCAATACAGCATGTCAGCTATTTAGTACTGGGAACCAAACTATTTAGTTCGTAAACATGAAAGCTTCAAATATATTTTTTGGTAGAGCCAACTAAACTTCCCGATTTATTGCCACTTTCTATTCTGTTGTGACAACCATATTTTAGTAACGCCAACTAAAAAAGCTCAACTAAATTATTTTCTTATTATTACGAAATTATTTTTCTCAGTGTAGATTTATTGAACAAAGTACTTTTTCACTTTAGTATATTTTCAAGTGATTTCGATCTACATCAGTTTTGTATAAAACTAATTTAAACGAAGCTCACCAAAATGGGTACTCGGGGGTTGTCGAGGTCGCTGATTACGAATTCGAGGTCAGTTTTTCAAAATTCAAAATGACGTATCCAATATGACGGACAAAATTTTAGTAATTAGAGCTAAGTACACTAAAATGAGTACTCGGGGGTTTTCGTGGTCGCTGATAGGGATGCAAATCGAAATGAAGTAATCGAATATCGATTAATCGATGGAATCTTCTAGAAAAGTAAAAAGAAATCGATTAATCGACACTAAAATTCGAATATATTCGACTTTATTCGATTTTTTTAAATCCATAAATAGGTAAAAAATTGCGTTAACGAAAAAATTTTCAATAAATAAATTCATAATTTATCATTTAGAAAGCATTTATTTCAACAAACAATTATAAAATTAAATTATTAACATTTAATAATTTTTTATAATAAATCTGAAAAGTATAAAATTATTTAGTTAATATTCGAAAAAGAAAAGAAATCTGAAAAAAATTAACTGATTTTTTTTCATAATTTCTTATTTCTACTAACCAATTTTTAATAATAAAGTGCTTGTATCATGATTCCGATAACCTATTATTTTTAAGTTTAAATTTTATTAGTGTATATTTTTCTCGAAAGTTTTTATATGTATTTAAGAATATATTTACCTAAAAATTTTGATAAACACCACTGCGGTAAAACATGGGTAAAATCTTTGTTATCATTCACTTGTCTTCTTAGTTTAACCGGTTTAACCATTAAAGTCGTTAATAGACATTTGACGGTCGTTGTAGAATCTGATTGTGGCAGAGACGATTAACCGCTCATGTTGTGAGCCAAAATGTGTTTCCAAAACTTGCCACGCTTTTTTGCCGATTAATCGAATAGAGTATTCGACTACTGTCGATTAGTATATCTTACTAATCGATTGCTATCATTCGATTAATCGACACCTACTATTCGATTTTTGCTTATAATCGATTTCGATTTTACCATCCCTAGTCGCTGATTACGAATCTGAGGTCAGTTTTTCAAAATTTATTTCTAATTATTAAAATTTTGTCCGCCATATTGGATCCGCCATTTTGAATTTTGAAAAACTGACCTCGAATTCGTAATCAGCGACCCCGAAAACCCCCGAGTACCCATTTTGGTGAGCTTCGCTTAAATTAGTTTTATACAAAACTGATATAGATCGAAATCAATTGAAAATATATTAAAAGTGAAAAAGTACTTTGTTTAATAAATCTAGTGTAGAATTGTCATTTTTTATCCCATCGAGGTCTATAAAGGCTTAAAAGTTTCGTTTTAAATATATTATTAATAAAAAATTTAAAACTTGCCTTTTTTTGATTGTTTGACTGTGAAAAAATTAGCGAAAGTTAGACGAATGTCTAAAAATCATTAAAATTTGCTTGAAATTTGAACTTTGATCGACTGTAACTCTGACAATTTTGAATGAATTTTATTGGTTAACCAATAGTTTGAATGGTAATTTAATGACCTTTCAAATGGTGATTTATTTTTTAGATTTAGATTAACTGCTTTCTCTACCGGTAACTTTAAGTGACGTCACACCTGGAAAATGCATAATTTGCTGTTACAAAAAAATTGCTCGAGGGAAAAAAATTTAAAATATGATTTTCTTACTCAAAAAACACATATTAATTGAAAAAAAAATGTTTTGTTCGAGTGACAAAAAAAAATTTGAAATTTGTAAACCTGTGATATTAAAATAATACCTCACAATTTACTGTGTAAATATTATTGATAAAGAAAAAAATGAGATTATCTATATATAAAAAACTATTTTTTGTCATCACTTGAATGAAAATAAAGTCAATGATTACTGGCATATATATGCAAAGAAAGAAACTGTGACTTTTGTCAAATGAAAAAAAGTGAAAAAGTATAATATTGGCGCGAGGTTTTGAGCGAACGGATGAATTACAACCTCTAGAGTCTAGGAAATTCTTGAATAGAGACTATGAACTTTCATTCAGCAATGTTATCGCACACGTGTGGATATTCGAGTGTGCTATATGCTTCAGAAGAACAAAAACCCATGCGCGTAAAGTGCCAGTGGCTTTCTGACTCTCTTTTTCATTGTATATATATGCGATATATTCACTCACCATACTATTTTTGTTTAGGTACCTGACATCATAAAAGAGACGAATCCTACGTGCTTTTCTTGCACTTTTTCCCACGCAAGTAAAACTTTTGCAAACTTGAATAATATAATATAATAATAATATTCGTCATTCTATCTCTGACAAAAATTAAAAAAATAAATGTTATGCAATTTTTTATATCAAGAATTCCGTGAATAATGTTAAAACCCAAATTTTTTTATTAGAATCAACCAATAATTTATTTACAAAAAAAAAATATTTATTTAACTCTAGAACAAATCTATTTTTTCTCTAGGTGTAATATATTTTATTTTTAATTATTAAATTTTTACTTATTATCTTGATGCTTCATTATTTAAGTTGTATTAAATTTAATTATTTTTAAAAATTTTCAGGGTTCTGACCACACGAAAATAGAAAATTACTTTATCTCTACACTGAGAAAAATATGCTATTGGATCAATAGCATTTCTGCCAAAGATATAAAACTTATTGATTCAAAAGCATATGCGTTTTAATCTATTAAATTTTTGCAAATTTTATATGCTTTTAAATCAATAATTTTTATATCTTTGGCAGAAATGCTGTTGATTCAATAGCATATTTTTCTCGGTGTATAGATATTTTGGCCTGTCAAGTTTACAGGCTTCAAACAGGGTTACCAGAAAAAGTTTTATTCGGTTTTTCCCTGATTCTCAGTCAGGATTTAAATTTTTTCCCTGTCCCTAATGAAAATATTTAAAAAGAGGTTTCTAATTGTAAAAAAATAAGACAATAATTTTTAAAAGCAAAAGTTTGAATTGAAAATTTCAAAAATTATAATTTTAGTAGTATTTTTAGAAATTTGATGAGCGAAAAGTTTTGAACGTTGAAATGTATGAAATTTTTTTTGCAACTTCTTTACACAGGAAAAACAAAGTGTTATTTAAACACCAGAATTGGTGTTAAAATAACACGCAACGAATTTTACCCTAAATCTGGGTTAAATCTTATGGGTTTTAGCATTGGAGAAAATTACCTGCAACAAAAATAACACCAGCTTTTTTTGTGTAAGTACGAATTTTATTACAAAATTTTGTTTTAAATATCTAAAAAGAAATTATTATATTAATAATTGTTTAATTTACTGTTTTATTTTACATTGACATCATAATTTTTGATAATTTATAGATTGAAAAAAATATTTCGTTCATTTGAATGTTCAGAACTTTTGGCTCATGAAATTTGATATTTTGATACTTCTCATATGTAATTCTCTGACTTTTCCATTATTTTGTTGACGAGGCGCATTATTATACACCCCAAATTTTATGTTTCATAATTTTTATTGTGCAGAAATCCATGTAAACCAAGTTGTAATTTACTAGGATCAGTCGGGGTAAATCCGAACGGGGGGTAAATCCGAACGCTAATTATTTCAGCTTAATTAAAATTTTTAAAAATAAGTTCGATATGAGAATTTTTACCTCAGATCCTCTTGAAAAGATTCTAAGTATTATCCCATTTTTTGTTTGTTAATTAGCAACAGCATAAACAAAGATAACAAGTATTGCAAAAAAGATTGAAAATCAAAGATGACACTCTTTCAGTATTTTGTCTCGTATTTGAAGAAAAAGAAGCTAAAAATTCATTTTATTATTTATAATTGTTTGTTATGAATACTAGAACAGAAACTATATTTGATTTTTGCCTTCTGTAAAATTTTATTAATAATATCAGACCGTTCGTATTTACCCAAGAAAATTGGAAAACTGGGGTAAATCCGAACGGTATTTTTAATAATTTTTTTTTACATCAAAGCCACACAAAATTGTTTTTATTTGATTACACTATTATTTTAACATTATAAAAGTACATAGAAAAAAGTTTTTCTTTTTATACGTATCCTCGTTAGTAATTAATAAGCAGAAACTTAATCTCTGTTCTCTCGAAGGAGTGTTTCAATTTTTTTACCAAATGGTTTGTTGAAAAAAGTTTTTCAGGATCTTAATAAAATTTGGTATTCTACGGTTTTTGGGGTCGCTAATTACCAATTTGAAGTCAGTTTTTCAAAATTCAAAATGGCGGACGAGAATTAAAAAATTCATTGGATTCCCTCGAAAATTGTTACTCGGGGGGTTTCAGGGTTAGCAAATTTGATCATTTTTAAAAATAAGTTTTAGGAAAGTACGCCATTTTGAATTTAAAAAATTTGACTTTTATTTTTGTATTTACATTCAATCACTCCAAAATACTTTCTGTAGCAAGTTTTGCAAAAATCCGTTATGATTTGATAAAGTTATTGAAGGTTTTAATTGTGTAATGCATTTTAATTTTTAACCTGTTTGATTTTTGTATTTATATATGATGCATTATTACATAATAGGTTTATTATCGTATTTTTTTTGAGTTTTTATATAAGTTTAACAATTGCAATACTTTAAATTTATTTTCCCTAAGATTTTTCTGAAATACAGTGGCGTTCGTATTTACCCCGGTATTTTAGGAAAGTTGCAAAGTATCGAGGTAAATACGAACGCTAAGTTTCCTGCGATTGTAATTTATCAAAAAATTTTTCTACCCCATAAAATTGTTCTATGGAAGTAAAGTAACAACTTCATGCACCAGAATACCGGAAGTATTTTTTTTTTTAAAGAAAAAACTTATGTTATTGTTGAAACTTACTAAAAGCGTTCGGATTTACCCCAGTTGACCCTATATCTCTTATACTTCTGAATAACAATGTAGTTTAACTTTTGTATAATGAATGTATAAATTATAAAAAGTTGTAAAAAATCAACATACAACGTTATATAATTATTACTTGACCGAATAAACATAATGTTATAAATTAAAATGTTCTAAAATAGAATAAATATTTTAATCCGCTACCAATAAGGCTTATTACTTATTACCAATTATTATTACCAATTACTTATTCAAAATAAAATTAATTAAAAACAAGAATTTATTTTAATTTAAATTCTACCAAATGCTTACTTGTTATATTTTTTATTTTGCAAAATTTCTATGTCTAATTTTTAATTTTCCTAATTTTTAAATTGTTTAATCATCGTTTTTCCGAACATCAAATTTTTTTAATTAACGAACAGTTATTTTCTATAATTTCCTTTCATTCTAACGTTTGATTGACCTAAAATCTGATTTTTCTAAATGACATGTTGCATATTTTTCATATCAATTATTATTGTCTCATTCAAAATAAGAAATTCAAATTCTAAACCAATGAAAATTCTGTAAAGGTAATTTTGGGTTATAGAAAAATTCTGCAATATAAGGGCATATCTTTGAAACCTTTAACTTTTCAATAAGAAAAAATTTTTTTTTGTTTTTGAGCACAATATTGAAACTCTGTCTACATAAACTTCAAGAACTAAGCTTTTCAATTATACAAGTGAACAGATAAAACAAGTTGTCTTCAAAAAGTTATAAATATTTAAAATTGAGAATTATTTTTAACCTGTAACAAAAAAATATTCAACAGGTGTTTGCTTTTTAGAATAAAAAACAGTTGAAGGGAATTTTCTAAGGGGTTATAATTTTAAAAAGCAATAAAATTCGTTTAATATTTTCAATATTTATATGAATAATAAAATACTGAAATAATGCACTGGGTATAAAAGCATGTGTCAAAAAATAACTAGATATATAAATTTTTTATTTGAATATTTACATTACATTTTAAAATAGATTTTTATTATAGTGAATTGTTTTAAAAATGTAAAATTGTAATTTTTAAAATTTACCATACGATTTTCATAGACTTTTTTCTATTTAAATTTAATATTCGTAAACTTTCCAATTTCTTTTCTATTTTTCTTTTCTCTCGCATCTTATCTTTTTTCAGAATGAATTTTTTTGGATCCATTTTTGTGTCTCGAAATAAACATTAAAACTTAACCTTCAGGTTTTAATAATTAATGACAGTTTCTATAAAAAAAATTATAATCGGCAACTTCGTACATAACAATTTCTTTCTAAAAAATTTCGGTCGATTCCAATCGACCGTAATTGATGAATATTTTTACATTATCTTTGCAATAAAGTATTTTTTCTCGAAGCACATTCACGGGATGTTAAATGGCACATGTGAAAATATATACAAGTACTTTTCGAATACTTTTATATGATTTTCATGAAGTATCACTCGTATTACGGTTGTTTTCAAATTTTGTCCACGCGTGTTTTCGTTTATTTAACTTATAATAGTTTTTTGAAGACATGAAGCACATCAATTTATTATGTCTCAAAATAATTATAGTAACTTGATCTTTGATTTCCCATAAGTTATTTTAACGTGCCGCTTGTCTTATAAAAGAAAAATCATAAATACGATGATTACGGTCGAAAAGGTTAAAAGTGAGGGACATCTTTTAAAAGCTTATAAATTTTTTCACAATTAATAAAATATTAATTTCCCTGCGAAAATGTGTTCACCGATTAATTAACATTGAAAAAATATATTTCAGAATTAGTAATTTTTATTAAATCTAAAACTATATCGTTTAAAGCATCAGAAAGTATGGTTAAGGACAAGTAGACATTGTTAAAATCGCGTATTAAAATTGAAATAATTATTTATGTATTTAATAAATTAAAGTGGAATCTTTTGGAAATGATTGATTGTATCAAGCATTAATATTTCCAACAAAAACCAACGAAAAATTTATTAAAATTATCAAAATATATGCGAGGGACATTAAAGTTAAAGGTTCTAGAGATATGCCCATAAAAAATCGGTTTAGTGAAAATTCTGCAAAATAATAATTCGAACGAATAAAAATTTGTTTCAAAAAAAGTTCTATATAAAATGAAAATTTTAATTAATTTCAATCGGAATTGTAAAATAAATAAATTATTAATTTTAAATAAAAAAATTGCAAAACTTCCTTCAAGGGTTCTGTAAAGCACTTAGAATTTACGCAAGGCTTTTGAGAGTTTCAAAGACTCCGAAAAATTTGACGGCTCCTGAGCGACGAATATTAATAAAAGGGATTTCAACATTTAGGGTGGAATAACGATGGAAACAGTAACCCGGGATATATAACGACATGACGAACTAAATATAAATATATATATACGTGAAAAAAAGGACGATTCAAAGGATGGAAAAAAGAAAATGGTCCAGGGGTATATATATATATGTGGTGTGGGTTTGTAAGTTAACCCTGATAGCTGGTTGAGGGCACGCGGGCCGAGTGTGCCCCACTCCGGGGGTCACCGTTGGGGGTGTTCTCGTTATATTTGCACAGTTCTTTTCAAAAAGGGTCACGTGCCCTTGAGTTCCCTCAAGCCGATATCGTATTTGTAGAACACGCACTCGTTTCACTCATCCATTATTACAATCCGCTGTTTCTGTTTGTGTGTTTTGGCGCAGTCGTTACGAGGAGTCTCTTTTGGTTTCACACACTTGTCCCGAGTTCTGAACTACGGGGCATTATACCTCGAAACAATGCCCACACCCGCAATCGAGAATCGAACCTCATCAGAAGTAAAAAAAAAAAATACAGCATCCCGTTTCATATATATATATATATATATATATATATATATATATTGGAATCACGTGGGAAAAAGATTTCTTTTTTTTATCCTCGCAATACCCTCAAGAATATACCACATACTTTGCGTAATCAAATTTTTCTTTTGCAAAAAATAAATTCTCCTTGTGCGGAGAAATTCATGTAATATTTTTAAATTTAGCAGAATAACAATTGTACACAGAAAAAAATAAAATCTTAAAATGAGAAGAAAATTCTTCTCAACATTTACTTTTACAATTTAATTTCAATATATGAATATTCATCTAAAAAATAGAGGATTCTTTTTTTTTTATTGAAGAAAATTTTGGTTAGATGATTACTTATAATCTTTCTTTTTCAGTTGAAAGTATTCTTTTCCAATTGCGAGATTTTTTTTCTCTAATTGAGATTATTCCTCTAGAAATATAGTTTTTTGTTTTTTTACGTACACCTTCAAACTGTTCAAAAAGTGACAGTTATGAAATAAATAACGGAAACCTAAGAAACCTTCTATGTGAAGTGGGACTAACAAATTACATCTGTAATTTTGAAAATAATATTAATTACTTATAATTAATAATGTTATTATAATAAATTAATGGCAATGTGTTTAACCCCTTTTCTTTTTTTGATTAGAATTTTTTAATATTCCAGTTAGAATTGAATTTTTCAGAATCATAATCTATAAATATTATTTTTAAAATATATTCATTTTTATGTAAATAAAAATAAGAATGAATATTTCTCTTCCATATTTTTATTTGTAAAAATGTTTATAAATAAATTTTTCAATTTTTGGAAGGATGGAAATAAAAATTATTATGTAAATAATTCATAAACTTTTTCACTTTCATACTATGCATTTTATTTTAAAATTAACTTAAGTTAAATGTATTTTTCATAAACTAAAAATGTTTGATATTTTTATTATATAGAAACTCGTGTTTTTGTCATGCTTCGTTCTCTAAAATGATTTCTTTCCCTATAAATAAATTAATCCAAGTTCTCAAGGGTGAACTAACTAATATTATTTCTTCTAATTAAATAAAGAAGATTGACACATTTCTGAACTTGACGTAGGATTGAAATGACTTATTAGAGATTATTCCTCTCAATTAGATATGAATACTTTAGTGCCCATATATAAGAGGAAAAAATGCGTCAAAAGAAGAGGAATCCTCTAAAATTAAGAACTTATTTTTTCGGTTGTATAATTATTATTTATAAAAAATATATCTCTAACCTTAGTCTGCAACTGATGTATCCGATGATGCATCGTTTTGGACGATAAGATGTGCCGGAAACACACGCGATTTAAAAAATTTCGAACACTCCCGAAAACGCACAATATTAAAAAACAAAATTTACTTTTCTCTAAAGATTTAAATGATCGTTATTTTAAGAATTTCGAACACTCTCGGAAAAAAAAATTTACTAAAAGACAAAAGAAAAATGTTTAACACTCCCGAAGTTATTCACTTATCAAATCTGAAAAATAATAAAAGAGAATATATATAGAAAATATTTTAACAACGACTTTTAAAATTAGAAAATTTACTCTTGCACGTTATGATCACGTCTAAACAGGTCAATACAGGAATTGCTACTGATTGAATTTTATTCTCTTTGGGGTGTTTTCAAACAATTCAATATTGTTATGACCTTTCAAAATAAACAATAAATAATTATCGGAATGCAGGTACAGAGATATACATTATTTACAAAATCGCTTTGTCAAAAAAGTACTTTGAAATTATAATTTTCAATTTAAATATTATTTTACTTATACAATATAAATTATACTTGAAGTTTTTAACTTGTCAGAGAAAAATGATTTATTTTTAGTTTAACGAAATCGTAAGGACAAATTGTTATTCTTAAGACTAAAAGTCGATTTTCACCTTTTTGTTCATTCTACACTGTAAAAAAAAAAATTTGATTCAAATAATCGGTTACTTGTCTATTATAAAATAAATATTTATTTTTATGTAAAAAATTATTACATATTTGAGTCAATATAATAATAAAGAATTTTATGTGAATCTGAGCAATTGTTTTAAAAAATTCCCGACATATTGGATCCGCAATATTAAGTTTTAAAAATCTGACTTCGGATTCGTAATCAGCAACCCCAAAAACTCCCGAGTTACGAGTTTTGGTCGTCGTGATTCTCCAAAAACAGGTTACTTTTCACAATAACATTTATTTTTTAAACATAGCGTTCTAAATAAATTTTTTTCGTAATATAAATACAGCAAGAGTAAGATGAAAAAATAACCTCAAAATTTATAAATTATATTACTTCAGTTTTAAATATAATTTTGGTCAATTTATGAATTTTTAAATTCCGAATAATTTTAACTAATTAATATAAGTGGAAATATAATTAATTAACATAACTTAAGATAAATTAAAATTAAACTAAATTTTTTGCTTTTGGTAATAATAAACATAAGGATGAAGAATAACTATGCAAAGTTTCATATTTTTTTCAATAATAATTTTGAAATTATTAAGTGGAGAAGTAAAAAATGACCTATTTATGGGGAATCACCCGTAGACAGTATAAACAGAATTAATAGGGAAATATACTCAGGGTTGGACACTTCGCTTTTCTTAGAAAAAGAACAGTAGCGCAATCTATGAACGGACGTGGCGAAGCTTCTCGTAGTGAAACCTAACTTTTTGTGCCATTACATTTTTGGAGGATCAAAAGCAGCGTCTGCTGTGACGTCGGTGCATTTGTAGGAACGAAAAAAGTTTTGTGAGCGATGTGATTAAACATAAAAAATGAATAAAGAAAACAAGAAATCGGCAAGGTAAGTTTTTTGCATGTATTTTGGGGTTCATGATTGAAGAAAAAATGAAGTAAAAAATCGAATCGCGAAACATGTCTACACTGAGAGAAGTTTAACGCAACATCTGCATTTTTTGAGGGACAGATATTGTACCACAATTATGTGCAGACGCAGTACTAAAACCGAACAGCAGCAGCGCCAATTGAGTACTGATTCTGACCTAACTTGTGGGACAAACGATTTAGTACAGTATCTGTCCACCAAAAAGCGCAGCTGCGATACAATTTAGAACCGATGTTGCTCGAAAGGTTAGGTACACTATCTGAACGTGTGTTTAGTACGAAATCTATGTTTAACTTCTCTCAGTGTAGTTATGGTTAGCACAATTCGAAAATGTTACTTCTACTTAGGGTTGGACACTTTGTTAATTATGAATTTGACAAAATTTATAAATAAATATACAAATAAACATTGACGCACACACACAGCACATATTCTGCCAAAAATATTAGCAAAATAATAATAACGTTAAAAATGCAAAAATGAACTTAAAAATCGTTTTCAGTAACGTTATAAATAATATTAATTGTCAACTATAAATAATAATATAAAAATGAAAAAATAAACATAATAAACGTTTTCAGTAACGTTATAAATCACACATAGCACGGCTTTTTGCTGTGAGGTTACTGTAAGGATATCTGTAAGGTTTGTAAAGTTACCGTGTGAGCCTGCAGTAAACTTGAGGTAATCTTAAAACTTCCACCTTACAATAAGCTTACACAGTAAAGCTAAGGTAAGCTTACATTGTAAGGTCGTGGTAAGTTTACATGGTAAGGTTGTGGTAAGCTTACACGGTAAGGTTGTTGTAACCTTCCTTTAAGGTTATTGTAAGGTTGTTGTAAGGTTACTGTAAACATAGAATGTTATTAAAAAATAAATTTTATTAATATTTATGCGCAGTAGTTTTCTATGGCACATAGGCTGCGCAGTAACTTTTATTTAACAAAGCCCTATTGGGGTTCATGAAGTACTTTACCAAATATATAATTTTTTATAAAAAAAATTATAATATAATATATATTATAATATAATTATTTTTAATATATTTTCATATTACTTTATGTTTACAGTAACCTTACAGCATCTTTACAGTAACCTTGCGGGAAGCTTACAACAACCTTACCATGTAAACTTACCACGACCTTACTGTGTAAGCTTACTGTAAGGCGGAAGTTTTAAGATTACTTCAAGTTAATTATAAATAGAAAAAATAAATTTTTTGACAGTAATTTATAAATAATATTTAGGTTTCAAGTAAATAAATTTGCTAGTGGTATACAGTTTGTAATAAAATTTCCCTTTCTTAAATTCATATTCAAAAGATTTTAATAGAATTAAATTTTTAATTTACCTAAATGTAATTATAATTTTCGTTTTTTATCAAAAAAAATTTCGGCTTTTACCCAACGGATAAAATCATTAAAATCAAACAAAAAAAATCCTTTCAAAATTTTTGCACAAGTTTTTTATTTTTGTAAAGAAGAAGAGGGAAATCTGAACAAATATCTTACGAAACGGGATCAATGATTGCACGGCAATTGAAAAGATTCATTAAAAAAAAAATGATGTAACACGAGAAACAATTTTCTCTTCAAGGAAATTATACGGTGTTTGTTGAAAGCTTTACAACTACTCTATATTTAATTGATACTTTTATATGTAGAGATATTAAAAGATTAATATCATACACTAAGTTCATATACACAAGTGGCAATGTTTGAATATGAATCTTGATAAAATGAATAATGTGTTTGATAACTATATCAAATTCTTGACGATCAAATAAAGCAAAAAAGGTGTGCATATATTTAATAGCATATTTATGTAACAGGTGTGTAACTCATCTGATCAGACTTCTTATATGGAATAGAACTTCCGTAGCGTGAGCAATGCAATTTTATTGTGAAAAAAAAGTTTGTTAAAATTCAATTGAAAATTAAAATATCTGTTAAAATAATTCTAGTTTGTTTTTTTAAAATTAGTGTAAATAGGATTAATAATAAATTTATAAAAGTATTTTTTGCATTAAAAAAAAATAATGTATTGAATATCATATAAAATCAATGAATATTTCTTGACTTTAATATTGTTGAAATAATGAAACTTAATTTATTTTCGTGTATTACGAATAGTGATGAGAAAAAAAGTGAAAAAGCGTACAGTTACGATGTGAATAAGCAACATGGGAGTCAAGCTTTACAATTTATTGCAGCAATCAGTGGTAATTAATGAGATAATTTTTTCATATTCTTCCAAGAGTATTAAAATTTTAAGACTATCGTCATTTTTATGAACTCTCCCTAAAATGAAATTAATTAAAAATAACTAATTGTTAGTAAAACCATGGCTGACTTTTTGCTTTAGTACATAAAAAATATTCATAATAAATTTAGCAATTAGTGAAAAAATAATTAATTATTAATCAATAAATAACTTTAAAAAAAAGTTAAATTTAATTAATCGTATAAAAATTTGTTGAAAAATATTTTAACATAATCTAAAAATGAATTTAAGTCGTAGTTATTTTAAACTAAATGATTAGTGGAAATATTATTATTTATTTTTTTTATCATTTATTATTATTATTTGAAATATTACTATTTAAATCACTTACTAACTTTTTGCTATAATTATAGAATTATTTTTAATTTTAACAAATTCATATTTAAAAGAAACATTATTATTATTATCGATGAATTATTTAACAGTCATTAGAAAAATGTAGATTAATCATGAAAAATATACAAAAGTATTAAATTTTATCTATTTACCATGAAATTAAAATTACAAAATAGAGTTACAAAGAAAAAAAATTAAATTTACAGATGGATAAATTTAATAAGAAAAAAAAAAATTCAGAAATAATTTTTCATTGTACATATTAATTATATATTACTTTTAAAAATTTTATAAGTTTAACTTAAATATTTCCGAATATTAAATGTTTTTAATGCACTTTTACATAATGCAATGATTTTTTAATTTTTTAGTATAGAAATATGAAACAATTTACCTTTAATTTTAAAGTTTTAAGAATTTTGCAACTTAAGAATTCAAATTCTTAGGTATTAATATTAGTATAGAAGATTTTTTAAAATTGACAAAAATATATTGTAGTGTACAAATATCAAAAATTATAATCATAATCTACTAAATTTGTATTTTTATAATTTTAACTGAGAGAACAAAAATTTTATTAATATATTTAACCAAAATCAGTTTGTCACAAATATTTTTTGGACTAAGGAAAAAAAGTTCTGTCGCACTATAATAACAAAATATGATGAAGTTGGCGTCGACACTCAGCGTCAAAAATTATTTTTCACGGGACAAAAAATATCAAATCATTTTTAAAAATGTTTTAGGTCCACATAATACCATAAAAAGTATTTCTTAAAGCATTATTTGGACCGAAAATAATAAAAAAAAATATAATTTGACATTTTTGGTCATGTGAAAAATAATTTTCGGCGCTGAGCATCGACGCCAATTTCATGGAAGTAAAATTTTTTTGTTATATTAAAACAAAAAATATATTTTAATTATAACAAAAATTTTAATACCTAAAAATTTTGTTATTTATTTTTAATAAAATTTTTTTAATTTGTTTTGCAAATTAATAATATCGACGTTTAAATATTTGTAATAAAAATTACAATAAAATTTTATAATAATTAAAAAATTTTTAGTGTAATTATTTTCGCATATCAGATGCAAGAGAATCACGCTTATTACTCTTCTTTTTATAAATAGACATAAGTTCATTCATTTCAAACTGCATGAGTATAATGTAATATTTTCTTATTTACATATATCAGCTGTTCGGTTAATCCTCTTTTCCTTCATAAGTAGAGAGATTATGAAAAGTTATTTATGAATGAAAGCATATTTAAATATACAATATCAAAAAGAAATTTTTCTTTCTTTAATTTTTTTTTTTTTTTTGATAAATAATTTTATAAATTTAATCATAATTTCTTCATTTATTAAAAAAAATTAAGATTTTAATTAAAAAAAATAATTTTGTATTCGAATAATCTTAGAGGCAAAAACTGTTAGGTTATGTTTGTGATTTTTGGATTGAAAATACACAAAGAGGATTAACTCTTAATATAAAGCACTGATATTTAAGTCTTATTAGATCCAAAATATTTAATAAAAATTTATTTTTATTTTACACAATAATTAAAAATGAACGTTTAATCAAGCTAAAACTATCACTAAACATAACCTAAAATTTTGTTGCCTCTAAGGTACCTTTTCTCGTAGCGTATCACATATACAAATAAGATTTTATCATATTAAAATCTTTCTTTTTATTATTAAAATTGACAAGAAAAAGAAAGAATTAAAAAAAGTAAAAACATTTTTAAGAAAATGATAAAAAAAAAATATTTAAAATAAAATTTGAAGAAATTATAAAAAAGTTTCTTATTCATTTGAACCTTCTCCGTACTTATATCAGGGTACAATCGCTATTCATATATCTTTCTAATTTATTGTTTGTATAATTTTATACATATTTAACCTCATATATTTAAGTAACCAAGTGTCATAATTGTGTAATATATTTTCAGCGTGCATCTCAGGAATTGGATTCGGTGCATGTGAAACATGGACATCGCCAGCTCTGCCGTATCTAAAGAGCAAGAAATCCGAATTTCCGGTCTCTGTCGTTCAAGGCTCATGGATAGCATCATTATTCAGTCTCGGTGGAATTTTTGGCTATCTAATCTATCCACTTCTTGTAAATCGAATAGGACGGAAAAATTCTCTACTTTTATTTTCCCTACCGCAAATAATTGGATGGATGACGACAATATTTGCAAAAAATTACATTACTCTCTATATATCGCGTGTAATCAGTGGAATTGGTTATTGTTCATCGCTTGGATTATTGGTGATTTATCTTGGTGAAATTGCCGACAAGGACATTAGAGGAATTTTATTATTTATTATAAAAATTTCCTATGACATTGGTATTCTTGTTGTTGCAGTGGCAGGTGCTTTTTTATCATATAACAAAATGAATTGTGTAATGCTTACATTGCCAATATTTTTCCTCGCTACTTTTCTATTTATGCCAGAAACACCATATTATTATCTTTTGCGTGGTAATGATAAAATGGCAATAAAAAGTTTAATGAAACTTCAAGGTTTCAAGAATTCCGATCAAGTTAAAGTTGAAATTGAACGAATGAAATTGGCAACGCATGATGAAAATTTACATAAGGAAAATAGTTTATGGAAATTGTTTAAGCATAGAAAACATCGTAAGGCATTAATGATTGCACTATGTGCTGATATAACTAAAGTATTTTCTGGCTATTTTGCCATTTTAACTTATACACAAACTATTTTTCAATATAATAAATCATCACTTGATCCAAAATATGCGACAATTATTATGGTGGTTGTGAAAATAATTTCTGGATTAATTGCCTCGCAGCTCATTGATTCTGTTGGTAGAAGAATTTTGGTTATTTTCTCGGGAATATTTGCATCAATATCATTGGGTATTGTTGGAACATTTTATTATTTACAATATTTGCGAGTTGATTTTTTACCCATGATTAGTTGGTTACCACTATTTGGTTTAACATGTTTTGAAGTGTTTTGCGCTTTTGGAGTGAGTCCCATGCCATTTGTATTGCTTGGAGAACTTTTTCCAACTGATGTTAAAGGACCGGCGACTGCATGTGTCACAATAATCACGGAATTTTTACTTTTTATTGTCACATTTGGTTTTGAGGTACTCAATAAAGCGGAGGGTATTTACACGAGTTTTTGGATATATACTGTTTGTTGTTTCATTGGATCGATAACATTATTTTTTGTCATGCCTGAAACGAAAGGTCGAAATCTCGAGGAAATTCAACATATTCTAATGGAGAAACGAAAATCTCCCAAAACGCCCGCACTCTAAAGTTATTAATTATTTATAATTAAATATGTGACCGAACAATGTAGTGGGCAATACATTTCTTTAAGTTTGAACAAATTTTGCAAAAAAAAAAAAATATATGTTTTTAAAATTTAATACCTTTTTCGGTTACTCTATTGTATATATCATAATAATGCGAATTTATAGAATTTCCGTGAAATTCTAATTAATTTTTGTAAAAAAAGTAAGAAACAATTTTCTAATCGAGCGATTAGAAATAATCCAATGATGAGTGATTGCATTTTTTCAATAATAAATGATAAATAAATAAATGTGTGAAAGAACAAATTTTTAATAATAAAAATCAAGAATTTGTGATGATGTTAAAGACTTCGCGAGAAAATATTTAGGATTGTAAATCTTGAAATATATTATATTCTATCCTTATCCATTTTATTAATATTGGTGACTAATAATTTTAATTGGATATATATGTAAAATTTATATATTAATTTTAAAAATATTATAATCTTGAAATAAAATTTCTGTAAAAAATAAGAATTTAAATAATAAAATTTATTAAAAAACAAAAAAAAATAAAATTTTAAATAAAAATTTATTTGCAAATTTAATTCAAAAAATTTTACTATCATTCCATATACATAATATTGTACTATTTATATTCTCCGAAACGAGAGAAAGACATTATTATATAGGAAAATTAGTATTCAAAAAAAAAAAAAAAATTAACACGCTAAATGCTTACTTATTTAGAAAACGATATTATAGAATGAATTGACGATTATCAAAAGAAAAATACACAAACTAAATGGTAAAATTTGTGCAAACGTTGCTGTTCCGGTGGGAGGTCGCAATTAACTTACTGCATAATTATAAAGCAGGAAGTTATTTTCGCGCATAATAATATTTTCACAGAATCTGGAATTAAAGAAAATCATATTCTCGCATAATTATGTAGTTTTGTTATTAGTTCTATGATTTCATCATACTGATTATAAATTTTTATCAAGTAAAATTTACATTTTAGCCGAATTTTTTTTTAATAAAAATTTATAAACGGAGAGAAATAAATATAGTACGGGGTATCAGTTACAATCCATATAATGTACAGAGTAACATCTTGATTGTAGTGGGTAACATAACCATATTTTTTGTAACATCTTTGATGGTAACGGATAAAATGTACTTTTAACCATCAAGATCTTAACATCTATTTCTCTCAGTGTGTATATATAATATATTAAATTGTCAAAAGTTTTTGTTTATTTATTTATTTATTTGGAACATAACGGGACATGCCCTTTCGTACAAAAGTACTCCTAAATCTAAAAATTACAATACTATATTTTGCTAAATCTAGGTAGCCACTTAAGAAATGATATTTTAGTTTTCGTTTAGCAAGATATTACGTAATGATGTTGTGAATCGTTTGACATTATTATCAAAGAAATTGATGTCGTTTGAAATCATGTTTGCCTCTCTGCTGAGTCTAGCAATCAATGAATTATTACCATAATTAGTTCTGTGAAATGCCACCGAAAACAATGTATATCGCCTAGAAAACATTCTGGGCACTGATAAATTTATCATAGAGAGAAGTGAAGGAAAAAAGATAGCTCCATTCATAAGTGTATACAAAAAAGCCATATCTGCAAAGTGGAACCGTGAATTTAACAATGGTATATTTAATACCGATCTAAGTTCCCTGTAATCATGTGTATGCAAGTCAAAGGGGATATTGAGTAATCTCGCGGCAAATCTAAGAAATTTGTTCTGAACACGTTCAATTCTGATTATATGGAAGATGTAGAAAGGTGCCCAAATGATACATGCATATTCTATAATTGTTCTGACAAGCGTCAGGTACAAAGTCCTGATGGTTAACATATTATGAAAAACTGAGGCACATCTCATTATAAAACCCAAGACTTTAGAGGCTTTTGAAACAGTCTCAGTAATATGATCATTAAATACTAAATTACTATTAAATACAACACCCAAATCACGCACCCTCTCTACTCTCTCCAAAATATGACCATCAATAGTGTAGTTGTTTAAATATAAATTTACACTACCTTTCGAAAAGGTTACAACAAAACTCTTTTTAATGTTTATACTTAAATGATTTTTAACACACCATTTTTGGAGTCTTTTTAAATCTTTTTGTAACTTCAAAATATCTTTTCGAAAGGTAGACGGATGAATCACTTTATAACACTTGAGGTCGTCAGCATAAAGTAAGAACGATGAGTGCCTGAATATTTGCTTTATATCATTCATATATAAAATGAACATTAAGGGGCCTAGGCGTGATCCCTGTGATACCCCAGAGGTTGCTAGAAAAGGATCGCTAAATTCACCACCAACCCTTACCACCTGATACCTGTCAGAAAGATAATTTTTGAAAAAAAGAACAATATTGTCAGAAATGCCCAGTGATTTCAGTTTATTTATAAGTATATTATGGTCCACCTTATCAAACGCCTTCGATATATAAGCATAGATAACATCGACTTGCAATCCCTTTTCTAATTTTTCTGTTAAAAAGGTTGTAAAAATACCCAAATTTGTTACAGTGGATCTACCCCTGGCGAAACCATGCTGTTCATCGATTATAGCTTCAGAGACCGATGTATAAAAATTATCATAAATTATACTCTCAAATATTTTTGCAAAAACACTTAAAATTGTTATAGGCCTATAGTTCTGGGTATTATTTTTATTATCAGACTTATAAACTGGAGTTATCAGTCCCTTCTTCCATTCATATGGAAAAACACAATATTTTAGCGATTTATTAAAAATTATAAACAAAGGTTCAATTAACGAATATCCACATGACTTTACAATGAATGGAGAAATTCTATCGGGACCTGGCCCCTTACTGACATCTAAGTCTTTAATTTGTTATTTAGTTTAAAAAAATTAATTAAATGAATGATAAATAAGAAAAAAATATTTCTTTGTTTAAATGAAAAACAATATTTTTTGTTTGAATTAAATAAAAAACAGGGAAATTTTTTTGACAGATTAAAAAAATTTTTTTAACGTAATTTAAATAATTTTTTTTTTATATAGATTTTTTTTGATGTTTTTTTAATGTAAATTCGATAGAGGAAGTCAAATATATATATATATATAAGAGAATCCAAAATGATGGCAATTTACCACTTGCAAAGACACGTGCCTAAATGAATCGCGTGCGCTATAATAGATCTTGAATTTGTACACCCTCGATTATTTTGCTCGCTCTATGGGATCTATAGGCATCACTCCCTCTTTTATATATATATACAAATCCCATTCAATTCAGAGCGTGGCGTTTATACCGATTTGGTGTTAATGATGTCTGTTATTGATATCTACCTTCTTTTTTTTTATTATGAATATATTTTTCACGCGTATAACAAAAAATTTAGGAAAAAAAGTAAAATGTATCAATGAAAGCGCCAATAAAAATTGTATAAAAAACAGAACAATTGTATATATATATATATATATATATATATATATATATATATATATAAATATATATATATATGAATAATGTATTTTTCACATTTTCACACAATAAAAAAGAAAAAAAAATTGTATATCTATTTTGATATTTTTAACAGTATCCTAATCGATAAAATATAACGATATTTAAATGTCAATTTTTGGTACTTATTTAAGAATCTTTCTTTTTTACTTTATAATTACAGTGAAAAAAAAATTTATTTGATTGAAATACTCGATTACTTGACTATTATCAAATAAATATATTTATTTGAACTAAATTATTTTTATTTGAATTAAATAAATTCTATTTGAACCAATAATTTTTGTATTTGAAAGAAATACCATCTCAAATAATAATTATTTGATACAAATAAAATATATTTATTTGATAATACTCAAGTATAATCGAGTATTTGAATCAAATAAATTTTTTTTTATCTGTGTATTATTGATGGAAAAAATTATTGATAAAAACTTATATATATATGTGACTTACCGATCGTTGATTTTTTTTTCTCCTCCACTTGCATTTTCACTGATAAATGTCCAGTGGTTTAATTTTTTGATGTTTTTTTTTTATCTATTGTTCAAGAAATTAGTAATTTTTCTTTTTGTATTTCAGTAGCCTGTAGGTAGATTACACAGTCTACATTGTTGAAAGGCATAGTATCAGATTCGCGAATCGGGCCAATCTGCAAGTAAATGACCAAAAACATAATTAGTATATTTATAATGGCACAAGAAACTAGAAATTAATTATAAAATAGATCAATACTCTCTAAATTTGAATTATAGTGAGAATTCGTTCTTTAATTCGAATTAGTATAGAAATCACTAATTTTTAGTAAAATAATTATACTATTTTATTAAGTGAATTTTTTTTTTTTTTTACTAAATTTGTAGTAAAAAATGACGATCTAAAAATGAATTAAAGTTTATAAAAGTATCAAATCGCCGTGAATTGAGAAAATTAGTGGATCAAATACGGACAAGTAAATGATTTTCTTGAATCAATATGATACTTTTTTTCAGTATATATATTAACATAAAATATTCTGTCCCAACTTCGTGTCACAATTGGTGTACTGTATGAAATTAATATTAAAATATTTTTCGAAAAAGCGTAATTTTTTTTTTTTATTGTAAGGACAGGTATAATTATTATATGTATATGTGATTATATAAATCGAAAAGAAACAGGACCACCCAAAAATTAATATATGATCATTTCCAAACTTACTGTTATAGTAAATTTCACACGCACGATAATTTTAGAATTTGTGTTAAAATGTTGAATCAAAAAGACGACACATTTATAAGCTACTTTATTGAGGTTTAGATATGGGAAAAGTCTTGATTTAAAAAAAAAAAAAAAAAATTATAGAAATATATTCTCCAAGAAAAGGCGATTATACTAAAATTCCTATTCTTCATATAAGTATATTTCTTTTTTCCTTCTGGCTTTTATTCGTCGATTACCACGGTTTCATAATGATTCTTGTGGGCTTCTCTTCCATTTGGATGTTTCTCTCTCTCTCTTTTTCTCCTGTCGTCGCCCATTGAGATAAAAAGATCCGTTCCTCCCATACCTTCCAGGTTATAACGCTTTCGCACCTGTGACACCGTGCCTGAATGTTTCAAGCTCTAAACATTTTGATTTACGAGCCATTTACACATATTGAGCCTCATGTGCTTGGAAACCGGCACGTTTAATGCCTTTGGCGAGTGGCCATTCCTATGGAAATGTCGTGGACTTTCAAATCTCATTTTATCTGATATCTTATTATACTCTTATTTTAGTCTCCTCGTCGTCGTCGTTCTTTTGCTATGGATGCTGCACTCTCGCACACATTGCATATATATATATATATATATATAAAGGATATTCAAAGACAAGTCGCGGAAGGTCTTCCGTTTATTTTTCTTCTTCTCCACTTCTTCATCCAGGGACACATTATAATGATAATATTCTTCCAACAACCCATTTGAACGCATATCAATCATAAACGATTTTACGATCTTTCGATACTTTCGAGGCGCCTGTTTCTAATTTTAAAATTCTCCTTTTAATCACACAGCAAATATATTTATTTTTAATATCATATAATAATTTAGATATTTTAGTTTCTTTTACGCATGATCCTTTTTCTTTATACAAAAATGACAAGTTGTCTCATAAGTTAAAAAAAAATTCTCCCATTCATTTATTTTGCAAAAATAAAAAAAAATTGGCTACTAATTAAATTAATTTTGTAAGAAGTTAAGTTTCTTTTTTTCTATAGTCATGTTTCATAAAAAAAATTAATGAATGGAAAAAAGCTTAAGGAAATAATTAAAGTCCTATATATATATATATATATTTATAAAATTTTGTCTGAATGAATAACAGAAGCTGTTATTATTTGCATAGCACTAGCAGTAATTGACGTGTGAAGTTCACATTCGTGTCTGACTGTATATAGACACTTCTCTATTATAATCTGACTGTCACTCGAAAAGTCAAGACAGCCGCTATTGTATAGCGGCTGTCACCTACCTATTCATGTGTCGACTAACATGAGTAGACAAAATTTCATCAAGCTAGAAAATACAATATTTTTTATCAATTACATATATATATATATATATATATATATATGCTTTCTATCCACATCACTTTTTTTAAAACCACTTTTTCCTTTCTCTTGCATACCTATATATAAAATCAAAATGGTGAAAAAAATACAATAATCATCTTAAATTTCACTTTATTCTTATAGGAAATGAGACTGACCGAGTTTTATGAGATTTATTATTGAACTACCATTTTTATTATAATTGATTAGTAAAATTTAACTAATTTATAGTAAAAAGTCAGTCACTATTTTAAATTATAGTTAAAATAAATTTATACTAACGGATCCATCTCAATAAATCATGCAGGCAGTTCGATATGAGTATATAAACAAAATTTTCTTTTTTTACACTTTTTTTTCAAAATTTGAAAAATTCATTTTTTGGAATTTTTGAAAAAAATCGTTGTTTATATTTTTTGAAATAACTTTTTCCTATATTGGTAAAAAATTTTAATTAATTCTTGGCATCAAAACGAATCTATTTTTATGTATATAAATTTTACATTTTATCAATATTTATATTATTTGCATAAAAATAATTATTTAAAATTCAATAAACATAATCTTTATTTAATTTTGAATATATTTTTTGTAATTTTTTAGTTTTCAACTAAACTGACGGTAACTAAGGCAATGATGATCACTGGGGCATTTAATATTTTCTAAAATTTCATAACATTTTTTGTTGTAATTTTTATGGATATTTTAAGATTTTTTAAAAAAAATAGTTTTTTTTACAATTTTTTCTTAAAAATATCATAACTTCTCCAATTTTCAAGCTTATGGCTTATTTTTTTCAGTTTTTTTTTAATACTTTTTTTTGGAAAATAATAAAAAATCTTAAAAAAAACAATAAATACTGTAAAACGATAATATGTTTTTGAATTTTTAGAAAAAAATTTAATTTCCGCAATTTTTTAGATTTTTAATTGTTTTTTAGGACAACATTTTTTTTTAAACTTTAGTAGAAAAAAACAAGAATTACTAAGTCGAATAGTAATATTTATATTAATTACAATGAGTTTAGCTAAATTTTTTTGTATAATTAAAAACAAATGATTTTCAATTATATTTTTAAATGTGATTTTTCTAACACAGAAAATTAAAAGGCATTAAAATAATAAGCGTTGCAGCTTATTTTAATGCCTTTTAATTTTCTGTGAAATTAAGTACAATATAGTGACGTGGCGACATCTTCAAAAAAATCAGCAAACTTTCTACCTACAAAAGCAGTTATCGACTAAGTTTGAATAAAAAAATCACCCTCTAAAGTAGAATAAAATTCAAAAAATAAAATTATAATCTTATTTATAAACTTATTATTTTTCAGCGTCCAACAAATTTTTTTTTTTTTTTTTTAAATAAATATTATTAATAAAAACTACTTTTCCAAGAAAATTACTATCCCATTTACTTATTTGACATAGTAAAAAAAAATTAATGAACATTATAGATACACAAAATTACTTGACATTAAAAAAAATCAAATTAGGGTCAACTGGGGTAAATCCGAACGCTTTTAGTAAGTTTCAACAATAACATAAGTTTTTTCTTTAAAAAAAAAATACTTCCGGTATTCTGGTGCATGAAGTTGTTACTTTACTTCCATAGAACAATTTTATGGGGTAGAAAAATTTTTTGATAAATTACAATCGCAGGAAACTTAGCGTTCGTATTTACCTCGATACTTTGCAACTTTCCTAAAATATGGGGGTAAATACGAACGCCACTGTATTTCAGAAAAATCTTAGGGAAAATAAATTTAAAGTATTGCAATTGTTAAACTTATATAAAAACTCAAAAAAAATACGATAATAAACCTATTATGTAATAATGCATCATATATAAATACAAAAATCAAACAGGTTAAAAATTAAAATGCATTACACAATTAAAACCTTCAATAACTTTATCAAATCATAACGGATTTTTGCAAAACTTGCTACAGAAAGTATTTTGGAGTGATTGAATGTAAATACAAAAATAAAAGTCAAATTTTTTTAATTCAAAATGGCGTACTTTCCTAAAACTTATTTTTAAAAATGATCAAATTTGCTAACCCTGAAACCCCCCGAGTAACAATTTTCGAGGGAATCCAATGAATTTTTTAATTCTCGTCCGCCATTTTGAATTTTGAAAAACTGACTTCAAATTGGTAATTAGCGACCCCAAAAACCGTAGAATACCAAATTTTATTAAGATCCTGAAAAAGTTTTTTCAACAAACCATTTGGCAAAAAAATTGAAACACTCCTTCGAGAGAACAGAGATTAAGTTTCTGCTTATTAATTACTAACGAGGATACGTATAGAAAGAAAAACTTTTTTCTATGTACTTTTATAATGTTAAAATAATAGTGTAATCAAATAAAAACAATTTTGTGTGGCTTTGATGTAAAAAAAAATTATTAAAAATACCGTTCGGATTTACCCCAGTTTTCCAATTTTCTTGGGTAAATACGAACGGTCTGATATTATTAACAAAATTTTACAGAAGGCAAAAATCAAATATAGTTTCTGTTCTAGTATTCATAACAAACAATTATAAATAATAAAATGAATTTTTAGCTTCTTTTTCTTCAAATACGAGACAAAATACTGAAAGAGTGTCATCTTTGATTTTCAATCTTTTTTGCAATACTTGTTATCTTTGTTTATGCTGTTGCTAATTAACAAACAAAAAATGGGATAATACTTAGAATCTCTTCAAGAGGATCTGAGGTAAAAATTCTCATATCGAACTTATTTTTAAAAATTTTAATTAAGCTGAAATAATTAGCGTTCGGATTTACCCCCCGTTCGGATTTACCCCGACTGACCCTAAAAAAATAAATAAATAAATTATCAAAATTCTAACAGCAGTAAAATACATAATATTAAAAAAAAAAAAATAACTTAAAAAACTCATATAAATGAAAATAAAAAACAGAACATTTTCAAGAACTACATTTTAAAATAAAAATTTCAAAATTGAAATCTCTGCTGACTAAATTTAAATAATTTGTCTTGAAAAGTTCTGTTCTTTCAATGATCGGTAAAATAAAAAATCGGAAAAAAATTTGCCTAAATTATTGAGAGCAAGGATTCTCGTGGTGGTGAAATCGTCAGATCTTGGTAAAAGAAATTGGAAGTCGAATCCCTTATTAAAATAGCACGCCACCGCCTGGTAAAGTAAATTCTGCTAAATCTAGATGCAGTGGCAAAAGACTGCCTCTTGGTGAGGACCAATTTAGACATACCACCGTATTGGGAACCCCAAGACCCTGAATTCGAAGGTCCATGCAACTTGTATCAGTCCCCAACAAATTGGTGAAATAAATCCAGTTCGCGCGAAACTTACGCTTTTTTTACAACCCACGAATTTTGTTTGTCGATCAATAAATCTTGTTTGTTCTCTACCGGAGAAATTCTTATTTCTCTTAAAAAGGAATTACAGCAAGGAGTCGACACAATTCGCAACGCCATATCGTATATCTCAACACATGTATGCCATTATTTTTTTTTTTTTTTTTTTTTTTTTTTTTATTTCAAAAACCATATCTCTTTCTTCTTATTGCTCACGATTCAACGCGAGAATCCTTTCTTCATTTTATATTTCATAAATAATAAAATAATAATAATAATAATAAAAGCCAAATAATAATGACACAAAGTATATTTTTTATAAAAAAATTTTTTTTTTTTCTTAGTATCAATTTAAACCAATCAATATTTTATTTTCAATCACAGAAATTAATTAATAATTTTTAAAGAATGTTACAAAGAATTTTAAGATTCAATTAAAAATTTGAATCTTTGGAATATTAGTAGTATTTA
The DNA here is from genome assembly GCF_019393585.1 of Leptopilina boulardi. NCBI lineage: Eukaryota > Metazoa > Arthropoda > Insecta > Hymenoptera > Figitidae > Leptopilina > Leptopilina boulardi. The sequence continues at coordinate 548,593 of NW_026137923.1, read as the reverse complement.
AATAAAACCAAAATATTAAATTATTAAATATAAAGTTATAAAATCGTATATGTGAATCAGTCAAATTTTACTGGAAACGGAGTCATTTAATCAATCAGTAGAATATTAAATCAATTAGTAGAATTTTACCGAAAATCTACAATATCCTTTTTATTGTCAGTTGATAAAATAGATTTAAAAAAAAATAATGATAAATATAATCACAAACAATCATAATATTCGATTGATGAAATTAAGAAAACCTATTTTTTGAGATTATTATTATTAATTAATTTCATCAATTATTAATTTGACTGATTTAAAAAATTAAAAATGTATAAATTTTTTTAAAAACTATAATTTTAAAATCAATTTCAGAGTAATTTTCATTTAATTTTTAATTTCTTTTGTAAACAGTTTGAAAATTGTCAATTTTTTTTTATAATTTAGCAATTTTTTAATTTAAAAAATTTTTTTTGTTATAGTTTTCATATATATATATATTCATAAATATTTTCAGTTCAAATATATAAATACTTTTCTTATTTATGAAATGTTCTGAATTTTACGTTCTATGTATAGAATAAAAAAAAGATATTCCATGCATCGTTTGTTGATAGAGAAGATTTTACGTTTTGTTTTAGTTACCAATTTGCCTGTTTTTTTTTCATTGAAAATCAATATTGGTTATAACTTTAAAAGTAGAATTCAACTTTTCTGATTTGTAACTTACCAATATGGGATAAGAGATTTCCAGTTATTTTCTACTTTATCCAATGAAGCGCTGCTCGCGTATTCTACACTTATTTCTGAAAAATAAAAAAATTTCAAATATATTAAAAAAATATTCCAGTTTTGTTTTTCATTAAATTAATCAAATTTATATCATAAAATAATTAATGTTACATCATTAAAACGGAGAAAAATAGTTTAATTGAATTGAAAGAAATCATTTTCTATACAAACATTAATTTTTTTTTTAAATAATTAAAATTTAATATTGAATTTTATATTACAAAAATTTTGAGTACATAATGATAAATTTGTTTACAACTATTAATTAACTGGAAATTTGTAATTATATGAATTATTAGTTAGTTATTATTATTATTATTATTTATATTTTTTTTACCATAATAATCATTTTTGCTTCCTCCGTTGAGCAAGTATTATTGTTATTATGTATTATCAATGTTTTTTCAAAAAGTTTGAAAATATTAAAGTTTAAATAAAATATACGTAATTTGATAAATTAAACAAACGAAAGTCCTTTTTGTATTTCGAGGCAAATTCATTGTTGACATTTCAAAGTAAAAATAAAAAAAAAAATTTCAACAAAAATGCCTCTTGTGAAAAAGCATGCTAAACACAGCTCATATCAAGTTTCAGTGACAATTCTCGAAGCAAGACACCTGCAGCAAAACAGTAATCCCTTGGTCATAGTAAAAGTAGGCAACCAAAAAAAAAGAACAGTTGTTCGTGAACGTACAGATAACCCCTTTTATAATGAGGTGATTATATCACTTTGTTTAATTAAAGCACAAATTTTAACTTTGAAATTTATTTCACATATCTAATTTATGTATAAAAATTAATTAATTAATATTGTCAAAATCATTCTTTATAAAATATTAATAAATTTTCTATATTAATTCAGAAACAAAATAATGAAATGCTATTTCAATTGAGAAAATTGAAATGAAATATTTTATTTTTATTTCATTATTTTTCAATATTAATTATTTATTTCTTTTTAGTATTTTGTATTTAACCTATCGAGTAGTTTTGACGTTTTTCTGAGCACGAAAATTATCATATCAGTTTATTTGAGAGGTTGCCTGAAGCGAATCAAATTTTACGGCAGCATAGTTTTCGAAGTCGCTACAGTCTGGGATCAACCAGGTACTTTCAAACATGTACTTATATATAAATTTATAATATCTTATTTAAAAAAATAAATAAATTTTCTCACTTTCAAACTACAGTACACATTCGTTAAAATTCAGATATATAATTAATTAATTTTCAATCAAATCACGACATTGATATAAGTTTCAATTTACATTTATAACTAAAGATACTTTAAACAATTGCAAAAAATTAATAAAAAATTATTAATTATGGGATATAGAATTTTTTTCAACAACTTGTGTATTAATAATTATTATACAATTACATGATTTTTATTATTATAAATATTTGAATTATATGAATTTTTAATATTTCGAATAAGATCATGAATATTATCACAAATGGGCAATGCTCACAAATCCAAAAGATCCTCTAGCTGGAGCTAAAGGTTATGTTAAATGTAACATTAATGTTCAAATAAAAGGGGAAAAAGTAAAAGTTCATCCGGAAACAGATGGTGAAGACGATATCGAAGGGTAATTATTATATTAATAAAATCAAAAAATTTGCTTTCTATATAAATTCTCTCTTAATTTAAATCAGTGGAATTTTACTTATTCACCAGTGTATTTCACACAAAAAACAAATACTGAAACCATTAACATCTTAAAATCAAAATTCCTTAAAACTAGTGTAATTTTAATCTTAAAACTAGATTAAGTCAATTTTAGGACTTAAAATAATACACTCAAGGCTGAAATTCAGTAAAAATGTTTCTAATGTTAACGGTTTTAGTCAAAAGTGAACTGAAAGTAAGTATTATTTTTTAAGTGTGTTTCACTAATTCAAATTAAGACAGTATTAATTAAAAATTAGAAACTAATTTAATAATTATCAGCCATCTATGGTTGACACATTAATTTCTAGGGTCGTTATTATTTTGACACAAAATTTTTCGTATTCTTTAAAAATCAATAGAATTTTCATTTTAAAGAATTTAATTACATATGATTATTATTTTTTAGACGAATTTTTATTTAACAGAACTTTTATTTGATAGAATTTCTCTTTAGCAACTTTTTATTCAAAAAATTTTAATTTAATCAAATATTAATTTAGAAGAATTTTCATTTAACAGAATTTTAAGTGATTTGAATTATTAAATGCCAAAAATTTCAATTCACCGAATTTTAATTAGTCCAAATTTTTATTTACATGAATTGTTATTTGATAGATTAAAACGCCGAATTTTTATTTTTGTCCGAAATTAAAAATATCCGACAAACAATATTGACAAAAAGATGTCGGTGCAAATTTTAAAAATAAACCAATCAGAAATTATTCAGAAAATTGTGGAATTTTAAAATTGGCTACGAAATATATTTTTGTCGATTGTTTGTCGGCCATTTTCAGTATCGAATAAATTTTCAGCAAAAAATAACTGATAGCAAAAAAAAAAAAAATTATATAATATAATTAAAATGATTTAAATCAAGAGTAATATGAAATCATACGATTCTGTGGATTTGCCCATAATATGTCAACTAAAGAAATAGGATGAATGTGTCAACCATAGAAAATGAATAGGTATCTCGCATATTTTTCAATATATAAATGAATGTTCAAAACATATATATATATTTTTTTCTTTCTCCGTGTTGAAATTGAATTTAAATAAAAATTCACAACTTTCTTTCAAATGTTCAGAAAACTTTTTTTTTACACTCTTAATACATTTTCGCGAGTTTCGCGAACGTAAATAAATTTAATAACTTTTACTGCAGAAATTTATTGCTTCCCTTGGGAGATGGTTTGCAGCCTACAAGACTTAGAGCCAGTTACATTTTTATAATTTATCGAGTCGATAGTTTGGCAGGTTCCATTGGTTCTTGTCGTTGCTCACGAGACCCTAAAGATATAAACCCATTTGTGCAAATATCTTTTGCAGGAATGAAAGTAAGAAAAATATAATCTCTCGTAAAAAAGAAAAACAAAATGTATATATATATATATTTATTTATAGTTTAAATTTGTTAAGCATGTTTTAAAGTACATATATTTCCCATATATAAAAAAAAGTTTTATGATCTTAACATAAAACAATTTTATGTCCTGTAAAATTTATTATGAATACTTAGGGGATAATATTATGATAGTATGTACATCACTATTACGAGAATTTTTATTTTTTCTCTGTGTCACTCTAAAAACTGTAATAGGAAAATATAGTTAGATTAACTGAGATTTATGGAGATCATATTTTGACCTTACTTTATGATTGTATGATAAATTTTTTCTATATTTATGTGTTTTTTTTTGAATATTTAAAAAAAAAAATTTTTTCATTAAATAAATTCAATAATAAATAGTTTAGTTAATAAATTACATGATGAAATAGGTATTTGAATTATTTTCATTCAGGCTGAAACAAGTGAAGGAAAACGTACTTTCGAACATAGATTTGATGAAAAAATTATTTTTAAAGAAATGTTCCCGCCTTTATTTCATCGAGTTAGAATTGCCTTAAAAAATCGAATACGAAGTTGCAGTAGTAATGAAATTGCTGTTTACACTTTAAATTTAAAAGATATATCACATGCTGGAGAAAATGGTAAAATTTAAAAATAATTATTTAATTATTTATTGTGGTACTTTTTGATCTAAAATTAAAATTTTTTTGGGTCGGTATCATATTGATAGAAATATTTTTGTGAAAATTTTTATAATATTGTATAACCGGTAATAATGTTAGTTTGTACAACTATTAAAATCCAAAATTATATTTTGTACTACGATTATATTTTTATTTCCATTGTTTATTATTATTAATTAAAATTAAATTTCATAACAATGATATTTTTAAGAGTAATTATTTTTTTATAACTTTGATATAGTCAAGAAAAAGATTTTTGAAGTGTAAAATTTAATTCAATTTATCATATTATATTTGTTTTTCCATCAGGATTTCTGCCTACATTTGGTCCATCTTTCATCCACTTTTATGGCATTGGATCAGCGAGAAAAATTTCCTGCATAGGAAATTGTTCAGTTCCACTGCCGATTTATCGTGGAAGATTACTACTTTCACTGAAAACGGAAATCAATGATCCTGAATCTGCTGGAGCCACTGGAGTTGAAATAGAACCCGCAGCATCCATCAAAGAAGTAAAAATTTGTTTAAAATTAATCAAATTAACTTTAAAATATTTAAAGTAAAAAAAATTCTCATTTCATTTTTATTTAATGATAAATTTTTTTAATTATTATTCTAATTATATCTATACATTTTTTTTGTCACTATTGATCAAATATTCTATAGAATTATTTAATTAAAAATATATCAATTAATTTAACGAAAAAGATAAATTTCAAAGTCGATATTGTTTAAATCATATAAATTAATCTTTAATTAAATTTGATGAGCTTTTTTTATGTAAACAACAATGCAATTGAAAATTAAATTTTAAGAGAATTAAATTATATTGAAGGAAGTTGCCATTAACACAAGATTTCCCTTGGCAATGTTATTTAAAAAATTCAATAAAGCAGTTGTACCAAAGTTAGTCATTAAATTTTGAGTTACGAGCTTAGTATCCGAATCCAATACGTACAACTTATTGGAACTAAAATTTATGACCAATTTCGGTAGATCTCACTTAACGTTCCACTTAGTCATCAAACCGCAAACTTTCCTAAATTACTGAGCAGTGCGTACACAAGTTGTCACATAACATTCACTTAATTTTCATTAAATAATAAATGAAATTAAATAACTTATAAGACGCGACCAAATCTCTTTACAGTTAATTCTTTTGCATTATTTTAAATTAAATAGTAAATATAGCTATTTCCCGTTTTCTCATCAGACATAAAACTTGTTTGATAATAATATTGTTAATAATGTTAATAAACATTTTTCTTCTAAACATTATAATCATTAAATGAAAATAATAAACGTGTAATATTTTTAATTGAAAATTTTCAAAATATAGTTTAAATATATATAGATTTAATATTTATGTGCTATATTTTAATAATTTGCTTTATGGTATAATTTATCATATTATTTATTGTTTGATAAATTATTTTATGTGCAAATATTAATCTTCTCTGATGACAGAAAAGTTTTTGGGACACCGAGCAATATCTTTTGGTTGGTATAATCTACGATGTATGCATGATAGATCGAAGTCGATTTAAGTCAAAATTTATAAGTTTCGAAATCAATTTGGGAAATTCAGGAAACCAACAATTTTCACAAAATCAATGCCCTTTTAATGAAAGTGATGAATCTGATGGTTCGTTAAAAATATATGCACAATTTTTTTTCTTTATATCTAAAAAAAAATCGTAATTCAAAAATAACTCATACAAATAATAATAATAATAATAATAATAAAAATAATAATAATTTTAAAAAAACAAAAAACAAAAAAGAAGTAACATTATTAACATAATGCAAAAAACGGTTGTAAATAAAATTTGATCAAAATGAAATTATTTGATAAAATTGTTGAAATGCAGAAAAATCTTGAAATAAATAAAGAAGAATTTTTATATACTTAGATGGGGAAAAAATCATTTACTTTTTTTTTAGATGAAGAAACAATGGAAACGAATCTGCAGTACGAGAGTCGAACTCAATCGAGAGGAACGGTTACAATGGATGAAAAATATAATTACATGCCCCTAGGCTCAAGTAAACCCTGCATTTATGTTAAATCATGTTGGCCAAATGTTGAATGGCGAACAATCAACAGTAACGCTCTTTCATACGTTGCCAAATTTCTCGTAAGTATCAACTTTATTTATGTTTTTTTTTTTTTGCACATAAAATATTTTTCAAATTAAGCAAGTTAATAATATTATTAAAAATAATTAAGAATTTATATTACTAAAAAAAATTAATTTAAGAGGAACAATTAGCTAGAATTAGTAATGCATTAAAATCAAAGTTTTAATTTGCATATATCTCAAAATTGTATTTTTTTTACTCTTTTTTAATTGTCTCAATGGAAAGCTTGACTAATTTTCTATAAGATATGTAATTTTTAGAGTGGGATCTTTTAAAGTTTTTCAAATATTAACAATAATTAATCCTCCGAGAGCGCTCTAGCCGCGCACCACTATGTTCCGGTAGGCAACACTCCTTACACGTAAGAGCACCAATTTATCTGCCGCGGCTTAGCGGCGCGCTCGGCTGATTAACCCCTTCGCAGTCGAGTTAAAAATCGCTGGTGGGCCTAAAACGGTCCGAAAAAAAAGTTTCCAAAAAAATATGACTTCATCATATTTAAGGTTTTTGTGGTCGCTGAATTCGAATTTGAGGTCAGTTTTTCAAAATTCAAAATGGCGGATCCAATATGGCGGACAAATTTTTAAAAAATCAATCCAATTTGCCTGAAATTTGTTACTCGGGGGTTTTTGGGGTCGCTAAATTCAAATTTGAGGTCAGTTTTTCAAAATTCAAAATGGCGGATCCAATATGGCGGACAAATTTTTAAAAAATCAATCCAATTTGCCTGAAATTTGTTACTCGGGGGTTTTTGGGGTCGCTAAATTCAAATTTGAGGTCAGTTTTTCAAAATTCAAAATGGCGGATCCAATATGGCGGACAAATTTTTAAAAAATCAATCCAATTTGCCTGAAATTTGTTACTCGGGGGTCTTTGGGATCGCTGAATTCGAATTTGAGGTCGGTTTTTCAAAATTCAAAATGGCGGATCCAATATGGCGGACAAATTAAAAAAAAATTTTTTTTTTAAATTTGTCCGCCATATTGGATCCGCTATGGCGGACAAATTTAAAAAAAAAATTTTTTTTTAATTTGTCCGCCATATTGGATCCGCTATTTTGAATTTTGAAAAACCGACCTCAAATTCGAATTCAGCGATCCCAAAGACCCCCGAGTAACAAATTTCAGAAAAATCGGATTGATTTTTTAAAAATTTGTCCGTCATATTGGATCCGCCATTTTGAATTTTGAAAAACTGACCTCAAATTCGAATTCAGCGACTACGAAAACCCCCGAGTAACAATTTGTGGTCAAAACGCATTAATTTTTAAATTATCCGCCATATTGGGTTGCCATATTGGATCCGCCATTTTGAATTTTGAAAAACCGACCTCAGATTCGTAATCAGAGACCCCGAAAACCCCTGAGCAACGAGTTTCATGTAAATCTGATAAATTTTAAGTTTTCATGGTCGCCATTTTGGGTCCGCCATTTTGTTTTTTTGAAATCTGACTTTAAATTTGAATTCAGCGACCCCAAAAACCCCCGAGTAACAAATTTCAGACGAATCAAGTTAAATTTAGTATTATTTTTTTGCGATGGCCATATATGGCCACTTGCACAGAGGTGGCACGACTTTTTCTGGCCACATATGGGCCCTGGACTGTCAAGGGGTTAATTATTAATATCTCTAAAATTTTAAAAGATCACATTTTGAAAATTACATATCTAATAGAAAATTAATCAAGCTTTCCATTGAGATAATTAAAAAAAAAGCAAAAAAAAAATCTAATTTTGAGATATATGCAAATTAAAACTTTGATCTTGATTTACAAGGTTAAATTTTATTTCTTCGAAAAAAATATTTATTAAAATTTAGATTTACATGACAATATTTTGTTCAAGTTTGTACTAAATACTTTTTAAAATTTCAAAACTTCGATTTTAAATATAAAATTTTTTAAAAAAACAAGAAATTAGAGGATAAGTTTTTTTAAAGTTTCATTTATTTTTAGTAATTTTTACATTAAATTCGCTATCTCTCTAGAAAATAGATTCACATAAATTGTGAGAACTTTACACAGACCTCTAGAAAACGTATATCGAAAGTTTGATATAATTAAAAAGGAAAAAAAAAACACCACCGTGGATGAATATAGCAATTCTCCTCGGCACCTTTTAAATCACGAAGAATGTTTTATTTCAGGAGGTGGAGCTCGAAAAACTAGAGACTTTAATTGCAGTGGAGCATGAAAGCGCTTACGTGAAATACAATGAATTGATTAAATCCTTAAAGCAGTATTGTTTGCACTATCTACATTTAATGGATACGGGCAGATATGAAGACGAAGGTGGTACAACCAGACTCGATAGGCACAGAGTCAATTTGTGTCGTGAAGAAATCAAATATATTTTAAAAGTCATTAAAATTAATGGAGAGCTCGTCAATAATAATTATATAAATATTGCCACAACACATGCCTATCATTTTCTTAAAATCATTCGAGATCTTTGCAAAGATGTAAATATATTAAATATATTATATAAAAATATTAAAAATCCAAGTTCAACAAAAATTTAGATTTGAAAGTTTATGATTTTGAAAAAATTAAGAGCACAAAAATTGTCACAGTTTATTTTTTGTTTTGTTGATTTAAAAATATTTTTAGCCACAGCATAATATGCCAGATATATTTATTTGGATGTTGGTGGGATCGAAGCGCGTAGCATACGCTCAATTACCAGCCGAACAAATTATTTACACGGACGAAAATGTGGCACGTGGTGCAGAATGTGGAGAGTGTATAAATTTATTCATGAAAAATGTCGAAGACGAAAGCGATTCACTCGATTATAACGCATGTAAAGTGGAAATATTTTTATGGATGGGAAATGTGAGATACGTTGAGGCTTGCTGGAGTGCAATACCATCAGGGTACGAGCTCAATCACCAATTGAACCTTGACACGTTTCCACGATTTTTCAAATACAACGAGTCCTCGGTACTTCATTTTTGTTTTTTTCTATGTCATATTTTACGTACCAGAATTTACAATTTTTATATTTACTTTTTATAAACCACTGACTCAGATATTTGTCATTTACAAAAAAAAAAAAAAAAATTTATATACCACTGATTCAGATATTTATCATTTAAAAAAAAAATAACGATATGCTAAACTTAAAAATATTTTTTAAAAAAATTAAATTTTAATTAAAAATAAAATGAGATTTTTCCATATCAAACTAAAATTAAAAGGAAAAAAAAAATTCCACGTTTCCCATTATATAAAAAAAATTTTTTTACAGTGATTTTTTTTGCAAACATAATTTTTATACATATTTCAATATATTGTAGATAAAAATCAGGTTTAAAAAAATATTTCAATACTCGATTTATCAGATTTTGAAAAATTGATCCTCATTTTTTTTTTCTTTAAAAAATTTAATTCTTTCTAATTCAATTTGCACAGTAAAATAAATTCTAAAAAAATTATATGTGAAAAGACAATCGAAAAAGTAAAAAAAAAGAAAAAGTATAAGTAATATGTTCTTGAAAAGGAAAATAAAAATCTTCGGAGCTTATATAGGTTTATACGTTTTTCACACACAGTTGCAACTCTAAAATCCCGTCACGCGACTTATGACTCTTTTGTGGAAATCAACGTTCTTAAAAAGTAATAAAATAAATTACAGAAATTCCAGTTACGAGCTCACATATTTCAAGGGCACTTTGAACCGGGAATGGACACCTCGGGCTTATTGGATCCATTGGTGCGAGTTTTATTTTACGGCTACACCTTGACGTCGACAGTAAGTCACAAGATAGTTCATTTAATCTAAATCAAATTAGTATATAGTAAAAAAAAATAAAAAAAAAAAAGTTTACAAAGAAAAGTCAAGATATTTTTTTCGAGTTAATTAATTTTTTTTTTCATATAAACTTTATTCATGTAAATATTTTATTTTACATAAAAATAATCAAATAATTTATTGTAATATATTTAATTTTTTTTTTTTAGAAAAGTTTAAATTAATAAATTACACAAAATATAATGTTTTATAATATTTATAAATTTGCTAATGTAGGGTCAACCGGGGTAAATCCGAACGCTTTTAGTAAGTTTCAACAATAACATAAGTTTTTTCTTTAAAAAAAAAATACTTCCGGTATTCCGGTGCATGAAGTTGTTACTTTACTTCCATAGAACAATTTTATGGGGTAGCAAAAATTTTTGATAAATTACAATCGCAGGAAACTTAGCGTTCGTATTTACCTCGATACTTTGCAACTTTCCTAAAATATGGGGGTAAATACGAACGCCACTGTATTTCAGAAAAATCTTAGGGAAAATAAATTTAAAGTATTGCAATTGTTAAACTTATATAAAAACTCAAAAAAAATACGATAATAAACCTATTATGTAATAATGCATCATATATAAATACAAAAATCAAACAGGTTAAAAATTAAAATGCATTACACAATTAAAACCTTTAATAACTTTATCAAATCATAACGGATTTTTGCAAAACTTGCTACACAAAGTATTTTGGAGTGATTGAATGTAAATACAAAAATAAAAGTCAAATTTTTTAAATTCAAAATGGCGTACTTTCCTAAAACTTATTTTTAAAAATGATCAAATTTGCTAACCCTGAAACCCCCCGAGTAACAATTTTCGAGCGAATCCAATGAATTTTTTAATTCTCGTCCGCCATTTTGAATTTTGAAAAACTGACTTCAAATTGGTAATTAGCGACCCCAAAAACCGTAGAATACCAAATTTTATTAAGATCCTGAAAAACTTTTTTCAACAAACCATTTGGCAAAAAAATTGAAACACTCCTTCGAGAGAACAGAGATTAAGTTTCTGCTTATTAATTACTAACGAGGATACGTATAGAAAGAAAAACTTTTTTCTATGTACTTTTATAATGTTAAAATAATAGTGTAATCAAATAAAAACAATTTTATGTGGCTTTGATGTAAAAAAAAATTATTAAAAATACCGTTCGGATTTACCCCAGTTTTCCAATTTTCTTGGGTAAATACGAACGGTCTGATATTATTAATAAAATTTTACAGAAGGCAAAAATCAAATATAGTTTCTGTTCTAGTATTCATAACAAACAATTATAAATAATAAAATGAATTTTTAGCTTCTTTTTCTTCAAATACGAGACAAAATACTGAAAGAGTGTCATCTTTGATTTTCAATCTTTTTTGCAATACTTGTTATCTTTGTTTATGCTGTTGCTAATTAACAAACAAAAAATGGGATAATACTTAGAATCTCTTCAAGAGGATCTGAGGTAAAAATTCTCATATCGAACTTATTTTTAAAAATTTTAATTAAGCTGAAATAATTAGCGTTCGGATTTACCCTCCGTTCGGATTTACCCCGACTGACCCTACTATATAATAAATAAAATGATAAAAATATTATTTGCATAATATAAGTTGTCGCTTATAATAATTAATGTAACAAAATTATTATTCAGTCATTGTGTAACTGACAGGTTATTAAACAAAGCCTCGACCCTTTCTGGGATCAAACACTAATTTTCCCTCCTGTCGAGTTATATGGAACAAGAGATCACTTGAAAATGTTTCCACCAAAAATCGTATTGGAAATTTTTGACAAGGATTTTTGTGTAATTGGAATTTTTTTATTATAAAAAATAATTATACCAGTGAAGGTTATATTTTATCTACACAAGTAAACTGTATTTTACATAGTGAAAAATTAGAAAACAATTTTTTTGAATTAAAGAAAAAAAAATAATTAAAAGAAAGGAAAAATACAAGAATTATTTATAGAGGCAAAAAAAATATTTAATTGATTTAAAAAATCATTTATTAAATTAAAAAATTTTTCTTTTTAAACTAAATAAATTTTCTTCAAAATAATCAAACCTTTTCAAAAATATTGTTTACAGTTAAATAATTATTTTAAGTTAAAAAAAATCTTCCTTTAAATAAGTTTTCTAAACATAAAAAACATTATGCTAAATAAAAAAAAAAGAAAACTTTTTTCATGAATATTATATCAAATTTATGATATGTATGTGAATTCAAGTATAAATTGAAAATATTGTTGAAACGTAAATTTTTTTTATGATTTTTAATAAAGTAACGTTCAATATTTTAATGAAGTCATCTGAGCGAAAAACACAAATACGGTTTAATAACTTTCCACTTATTTCCACAGTATATTTATATATATACACATACGTACAAAATGCTGTTTGAGGTTTTATAGTCGGCTTATTTCAGGGAACGGAATTTTGTGGTAGATGCATTGCAACCCCGATAGTAAAACTCAACTCGGAAACATATTCACCACCCAATTTTCCGCCCACTTTGCAATGGTACAAATTTCACTCCCAAAGGGAATGTAGCGGCGAGGTTTTAGCAGCTTTTGAACTCATTGAGGTGACAGATGTCTTTTAATCGTATTTTTCCCATTTAGAGAGCCTGTTATCCGCACTGTTTCACTGTTTCGACAGATGGGACTTTGTTATTTCAACGAAAAAAAATTTAATTAACAGATTTCAAAAATAATTCAAAATAAATTATTATTATTATTCATTTATTTATTAGTAGTATAAACTGGCTTACAAAAAAGAAAAATAAATTATTATTGTTATTATTTATTAATGATAAAAAATTGCCTCGCTAATTTTCCAGGTGGGAAATGATGAGATCGTGGATTTACCGTTAAACACATCCACAAACAAGAAGATTTATAAAGTGCCCGATTATATACGACCAAAAATGACAAATTATCGTTTAGAAGTGATATTTTGGGGTGTTCGCGATATGAAGAAAATCAATTTTGTTCCGGTTTATAAACCGAGAATTATCATTGAATGTTCAGGTGTCTATGTAAAATCCGAAGTAATGGAAAATGCAAAGAAATTCTCCAATTTCGAAGATATTCATTTTATCATTGATTTGGTAAGCAAATATGATTTTAATCAGTTACATACCCAGATAGCACGAAAACTTGCAGCAAGCTTGCGGCAAGGTTACCATGCAAGCTTGTCTGAGCGAGCGAAATGTCCCACCCAGGGCAAGCTTGCCGTGAAAGCTTGCTACAATCTTGCCATGAAAGATTGCTACAAGATTGCTGTAAGCATACTAAGAATGATTGCGGCAAGCTTGCCGTGAAATATTGCTGTAAGCTTGCTACGTAAGGTTGCAGGGGAATTTCAACAAGCTTCTGGAAAGGTTGCTGCAATTTTCAAAAAATTCATTTTGAATTAAAAAAAAATTTATTTGTTTTCTAAATTTGAAAATCCTTGTGACATTTATTATTATTAATTATGTCCTGTTTATTTTCATTTGGATTGAACTCGGGACTGGGAATTGAACTCGGGTTCGATAGACACTAACCAAAAACCCTAACCGAGAACCTACTCGACAACTATCAGAGAATAAAAAAATCTTACTCTTAACCCTCGTTTTTCAACTGTTTTTCAACTCATAAAAACAGTCGAGGGTTAAGAGCAAGATTTTTTATTCTCTGATAGTTGGTCGAGTAGGTTCTCGGTTAGGGTCTTTGGTTAGTGTCTGTCGAACCCGGGTTCAATTTCCAGTCCCCTCAAATTTGTTTCAAAAATTTTTTCGTTAAGTTTCCAAATGAAAATAAACAGGACATAATTAATAATAATAAACGTCACAAGGATTTTGAAATTTAGAAAACAAATAAATTTTTTTTTAATTCAAAATGTATTTTTTGAAAATTGCAGCAACCTTGCAGCAACCTTTCCGAAAGCTTGTTGAAATTCCCCTGCAACCTTACGTAGCAAGCTTACAGCAATATTTCACGGCAAGCTTGCCGCAATCATTCTTAGTATGCTTGCAGCAATCTTGTAGCAATCTTTCATGGCAAGATTGCAGCAACCTTTCCTGGAAAGCTTACAGTAAGCTTTCACGGCAAGCTTGCCCTGGGTGGGACATTTCGCTAGCTCAGACAAGCTTGCAGTAAGCTTGCACAGTAAGCTTGCCGCAAGTTTCCGTGCTATCTGGGTATATATATGGCTCAAATTTTTTTACCGCGTTTTGTACCCTTCAAAAAAGAGCTTTATAATTTTTTTTTAATTTTTTCATCAAGCCATTTATGAGATATAAATTTTTTAAAATTTGAGAATTTTTAAGATTTTTTATTTATGAATGCTCATAACTTTCTTAAAAATGCATCAATTTTAATAGTTTTTTCTTTCAAAGTCAACTTTTCAAAAATTTTCATGCAAAAAATTATAAAATTAAAATTTACTATATTTTTTCTTAAAATCTTGTTTTTAAAACTAATTGTATCCTTTGATTTTTTTTCAATTTAAAAAAAAAAATTTAAGCCTAGTCTGGTCGTGGGAAAACAATTTCTTCTTCAATATATTTTCAGAGTTTTTTTAAATTATCAAAATTTTAAAATTTTTTATACTACGTATTTTTATATATTTTGATGAGCTGATTATACGAAAATCATAGTGACAATACCCTCAAATTTGATTTTTATGGTGAAAACTATAAATTCTTAAAATTTTTGGTTTTTTTTCGTTTATTGGGTAAAATATGCAAAATTTTTAAAAAGTTCATAAGGTATAAAAAATGTATTTCAATAAGATTTACAACATTTGTTTAAAAGTTTCTTTTTTTAATTTTGCATGTTTTCCCAATAAATAAAAAAAAAACAAAAATTTTATGACTTTATTATGGTTTTCACCATAAAAATAAAATTTGTGGATATTGACACTATGATTTTTATAATCAGTGCATCAAAAAATACATAAAAGTACGTAGTATAAAAAACAACTGGAGATGTTTTAAAAAAAATTCCAAAAATATTGAAAAAATCACTTTCCCACGACCGAACTGGGCTTAAAATTTTTGCAAAAGGAATTAGTTTTGAAAATTTGTCGAAAAAAAAATTGAACAGTACATACAGTTTTAAAAATAAAATTTTAATTTTTAAATTACAAAAAAATATATTACCTACCTAAATTATTTTTCTGGAAGGAAGTTATGAGCATTCAAAAATAAAAAATCATTAAAATTCTGAAATTTTGTAAAATTCATATCTTGCTAAAAAAAATTGAAAAAAATCAAGAAAGCTAGTCTCAATTAGTATACTAAAAACAAAAAAGTTTTAAAAAAATCGGAGATATAAATGCAAAATGGTGTCTGATTTTACGTGGAATAGCTCAATATATATATAAATGTTCAATAAGACGTTATTGAGAAAAGCAGGTGTTGGAAATTCAATGAAACCCGAATTTAGGAAAGTTTCGTCGCGTGCAGAATGTGTTAAAATAAATTAGAGGTGTACAGGACTCGAGGGAATAGACTTCAGGTTTATCTCAAACTTGAAGCATATTATTGTCATTGGACTCGAGTTTATACATCGCGACCTCTGAATATTCATCATTTAAGGAATCATGCATTAAGAATAAATTAGATATATGGAAAATGGGATGAAAGAGGAGGGGGGGGATCTTCTTACTTATTTGCTTATAATAAAATAGTTAAAAAATAAAAAAAATTGCTCTAAATTAAATACCAGTTAAAATTTTTAATTAATTACACACAATTATAATAATAATAATAATAATAATAATAATAATAATAATAATAATAATAAATGACAAAATTTTATTTTATTAAACAAAGGACATGCCAATAGAAAGTGTTTATTGTCCAGCAATTTCCATAAAGGCCTACGATTCACGAGGTTTTGGATGTTTCAAATACGCCGGAGTTTGCATTATTCCAACTGCTTATAAATTTTTAGAGGAATTAATAACTCAAGTGGATTATGATTGTCAAATACACGAAATGAAAAATGTTAAAATTTGTCACGATCAAAAAATTCCATCCACAATATGTAAGAAATTGAAATTAAATAACATTTTTTTTATGTCAAAAACATAATTTTTTTCTCTACAAATTTGATAAATTTATATTTATAATTTTTTTTACAATACAAAATTTTATTTTAAATATAAATTATATATAAATAAAAATATATATTATTTTCATTTAATATTTAAAAAAAAAATGATTAGTAACTAAATTTAAATATTTTGAAAGTAACAATTCCCGACGATTACGATCCAACAAATGATGAAACAGTGTGTTTGATAAGTTACAAAAAAATGTCGGGTCAAGATTTTAATTCAAAATTAACAAGATTTTTTGGATCGATCAAACGTTTTACAAAACGTACACCATCGGAGAAAAAAAAGGAAGAGGTATACGAGCTGGATAAGGATGAAACACATGATTGGTGGAGCAAATATTACGCTTCTCTCGAGGTAAACTTACAATTTCCACCAACAACATTTTTCTCCTATTTGAACAGTTATATATGTAACATATTTCTCCTGAAGCAATACCTCTTTCTAAACGAGTTAGAAAATTGAGAAAACCTAGAGAAAACGAAGAAAATTTTTCGTTTCTATATAATATAATATATATAGTGATAAGAATGAATATATCTTTTGTGAAAATGTTATTTTCAATTTGTTAAATTTTATCATAATTTTAAAATTAAATTAAAATTCCAAAATAAAAATAACATTCGAAAGTAAAAAAAAATTGACAATTCAATATCTACTAGAAATAAATGCATTAAATTATTAAATTAATTTTTAATCGCAATTAGACAAAAATATAATAATTCCTTTTCGTATAAAATTATATAGGAGGAAAGAAATCGTGAACTCGGAATTGTAAGGAACTTACTTCCAGGTCAAAAACCAGTTCCCACATTTAAGGTATAATTTTTGAAAAAAGAAAAGAAAACAGGTATATTTTATTCATTACAATTAGATTTATTCCACCGAACTAGAAATGGAACCAAAGTTCTCGAGATTTCAAGACAGACTTCGAACTTTTGAATTGTGGAGGGGCAAAAGAACTGGTGACCCAAATCAGGATGAGAAGAATTTTGCCGGAAAATTTAAGGTGATAATTTAAAAGGAAAAAAAAAATTTTCTTTTTTTTATTACTTCAATTTTGTCATTTTTTTCGTAGAAAAAAATTTATTATCCCAATAGTGACATATTCTGAAAATTTCAGGGATTTATAGCATTATATCAATGGCCTCATCCTGAACAATTGCTATGCAAATCGAGAACAGGTAGAAATGCAATCGATGGTCTGTACAACGATTATCCTTCACAGGAACCGCTTCAACTACTTGTGCGGCTGTACGTTATAAAAGGTATAGTTATTTTAAATGCAAATTCACAGCAATTGTGGCTTAAAAAGAGTGCTTCGTGCCTTAAGTTGTATTAACTGATGTCTATTTTTTTTTTTACAAATTAATGCCACATCTATAAACGAACTAAAATTATACTCTTCTCAACTTTTTTTAGGTACCGGAATTCAGTTAAAAATTATTCATGTATTCAAAAGAAATTTTTTTAAAAATCTTTTGTTTAAAAATCTTGTTGGATTTTTAGGGCGTACGTAAATATTCATATTTGCTATCTTGAAAAATTAGAAAACAATTTTTTAATAGAACTTTTAAATTCTAGTAAATTGAAATAAATGAAACTTCAATTTAATAAAAATCTGCAGTTGAATGTAAATTATAAAATTACTTATAAATTAAATTTAAAAGAATTATTTCACTGCAATAAAATTCATATTTGTGAAATATTGAATTTTTCAAGGAGCAGATGTCTTCTAGACTTCGCATTACGAAAATGAGGGTTTCGCATCGTTTTTCTAAAATGGTATCGTTTCTTGGAAATGTGTTTTTTTGCAGAAATACGATGCCATAATCCCTGCAAACGAATTCTCTCAATTTCATCTTACGAGGAGCAAACTTCAACATTCTAAAACTTTTTCTAATAAAATCTCTCCCCCCACCCCCTTCAGTTTCAATTCACCTTTGCGCATCTTCACTTTTGATACTTTAGTTTCACGTCTCTTTTCATGAAATCCAACATTTCCAAATCTTAACTGACTCTTTATAAACATTTAATCTACTCTCATTTCGAAAAGTTGAAAGAGAACTTTCAATTCTAAAGACGAAAATCAACGAAAAGTTTCAACGAAAAAAAATGAATTTAAAGAATCTTCTAATATAATTTAACTTCAATTTAATTAATAAGATTCTATCAAATAGATTAGATTAATAAGTTTTTAGAACTTAGTATTTTAATTATGCACGGAGAAAAAAGAATTTTTGTGGTTACTTAAAATTAAGTCCACACAACAATTCCAGATAGTCAATATAGAACCAGCAGTTCTATTTGTTTTTGGGACAAAAAAATTGTTAAAATGTGATTGTTATTAAAACTATTCAGATTGTTCGTGAACAAACAGAATTTTTTGATGAACAAAGAAAATTGTTATGGAACAGTTGAAATAACAAAACTAAATTGTAAAATCGGCAATACAATTTGTTTTATTAACAAAGCTTTGATCCGTCTAATACAATTTGTTCAGTTTCTTTGCCTTCTAAAATAATCGATAACAGATTTTCGTAGGTCATATCACCAGTTTCATTTGCATTAAAATCTGTGGAACATGCAGCTTCTGAATCAAATTCTTCGACCTGAAACCAAAAGATTATTTTGAGTTGAAATTTGTTGTTAAATAATATTTAATATACATTTTGTATTTTTTAAGGTGAGGTTATGTTCAATAGTAACCGTGTATAACTTACCGTTAAAGATGAAATTGTCTCTTCATCCTGTCACGTCACCGTAACTTTTACATTCATGTTATAAGAATCCTTTTTTTTAATCAATACCGATTTGCGTTTCCCTGCGACTAAGCATCTTTTCTTTTATACAATATAAAAAAACCTTGCGTTTTGTCCTTTTCACACAGCTGCGATTTGAAACGAAGGCGCTCTATTTCTAATTCTCCATTTACTTATGTACTACCCCTCTAGTGTTTCTTTTCTACAATTGCGATTCGGAAACAAAGGCTTTCTAATTCTAAAACAAAGATTCTTTCTAATTTTGTAATATAATCGGACAAGCCCTCTTTTACGTTTAACTGAGAGAGAGAGAGAGAGAGAGAGAGAGAGAGAGAGAGAGAGAGAGAGAGAAGGCTAAAACTTCTAGCTTCTAATATAAGGGTGGAAAAAGCAATAGAAGACAATAAAATTTTATAGTATCTCTTACGTAAATTTGGTATAAAAAGACTACATTTATACGGAGAGACCAGTTTAGGATTTGTCACCGAAGCCGCTACGTTCAGTTCAGAACTTTTCATCATACACGTTACTTCTACTATACATATTTGGTACCAGTTCATCGTCTTCATATACGGAATCTTGTTACTTTGCACGATTTTTAAATACAAGTTCATTTTACGAGTGATTTATAGTCAAGTGTTATAAACCTCAACATTAAGAAATACTCATCTATACAAGGACCTGTTCTTTCCATATACTTGGAAAACATCTATCCTTCCTTTTGTAGAAGAATATCATTGTTGGGTCTTCGTCACGGCATTTCGAACTCCGGACCTACGGTCATTACCTATGCCCGTCAACCTTCCTGAGGCTTATAAATCAACATCCCTGGTATCAGCCTTTTTCTGTCATAACAGAAGACACCGCAGTGGTCCTTTTTCATACAACTTACATCTAAATTTTCAAGTGGAATGCTTACTTCCCCTTATTTCAAGAATGGTTGCTTCAGGATACTCTCTCTCAAAGATCAATTTTATAACTCTAAATGTTTGTCTAAATAAATTTGTAACCTTGTCATTAAAAATCACTATTCTCTTTCTTCCCTGTACCCTTAGCTCAAAGCCTTCTGCTCTGTAAATGAAACAGAAATTCACTGAATCATCGAGTGGCCATAAATAAAATAAAATATTATTTCGTTAGTTCTTTCTCTATTTGAGACGTAACAATCCATACACTACACTTGCAATAGATTTCTCACTTTAACCGGATTCATTATTTAACAGCACTTTGTGATTTAAAAAAAAACTAATAATAAAAACAAAAGTGGCACATATGCCAGAAACAAACGACGCGACGATTTGCATGCCAGTTAAAACAACATACATTTGTATTGAAAACAATCCGAATTGTAATATCAACAAATCTACTGACAACAATCCAAAAATTGTTTGCACCACAAACCCATTTTTCTCCGTATGGTCAATACTATAATTGAAATATTTTTTAAAATTAAATAATTATGAATTTTATTTTAATAATTCTCTATTTTTTTAATTAAAAAAAATTGTGAGATGAAATAAAAAGTTCAATTTCAGTACACTTTTGAAAATAATAAAAATTAATATTTTCATTATCGGCATATAGGAATCAATTTACATCCCAATGACCCACTCAGTGGAAAATCTGACCCGTATCTTCGCATTAGACTGGGAAAAAATTCTATCAACGATCGAAAAAATTACATTCCAAATAATTTGAATCCAACTTTTGGCAAGTGAGTGCTAATATAGAGAATACATTTTTATTTCCAAAAATTATACTGCAATGGAAAAAATATATATTTGATTCTGACTATTATCAAATAAATATATTTATTTTTATTAAATAATTATTATTTGATTTAATTGAATGGTATTTATTACAAATACAGAAATTATTGATTCAAATACCAGTTTATTTAATTCAAAGAAAAATTATTTGGTTTAAGAAAATATTTGTAACATTAAAAGATAAAGAAATACTTAAATACATAGTTAATGTGATGAATAAGGATTTTTTCAAATCGAGAATAGAAAAAATATATTATTTAAAAAATAAAATTGAAATCAAGTACACAATAATATATACTGAATTGATGAATTCAGTTCGATGAAATCAGATGCATAAAATACTCTGCTTCAGTCAAATCACATCAGTTGAATTAGTGACTCGCAGTAAACGGTGCAGTAAACTAATTAAAATTGGGGTCGTTACTGAAGTGCACAAACTAGACGCGTTTAATTAAGTTTCATTCATATAGACCACAATAAAGTAGAACAAGAGAAACGAATTTTAAGCCCTATAATATTCTATTATTGTTACAGAATGTTGGATAAAAAAAATTATTCAGTCAATCTCATTTTCATATTATCGCATATTATCGCATTTATTTTTAAAAGTATTTCTTTATTTAAAATAAATAAAACGATTTTATTTTTAACTGCATTTTCTTAAGTATAATGACATTTAAATTTTAAAAATATATTTTCTCTTTATTAAACAATTTTTATTTTATATTTAGGATTAAAGTTTTATATAGGTACTTTTATTATCTTTAATGACGTTTCAATTTTTTAAGCTTTTACCCTTATTTTTACTATCGATTTGTATATTTTTATAAGCTTTCTTTATTTTTACAACCATATAATTAAATAATAATCATTTAAAAAATTTAAATTTTTACTGATATAATAACAATTTTTGACTTAATTAATTTCATTCTTTAATCATTTTAAATTTATGAGTTTTTTTTTTATAAACGTAGAGATAAAAATATTTTTTTTAATTTTTTATATTTGCGCGAATAAGATACAGTCACTGGCTAACATTTGATATTTATAGGACAAAAGCTCAATAATTGAGGTCTATGAACTTTCATTAAATCTCAGAGCGATTATGAAGCATTGACCTATAATTGCGTTTCAATAATCATTATATTAAAGAATAATAATTAACCATAGATATTCACTTGATAAATTATTCTATGAATTATGTTCATAGATATTACACGATATTATGAAGACAATTGTTCATTAAACTCAACGTAAAAGAAAAATTCTATTTAAATTACCTATATACGTATAATAACGATTCAGGTATATAATAAATATCCCATTTTTTTTTATATTTCCATAAAATTTTATGTTTTTCGTTTAAATTCGAATAAATAACTTTTCTATATGGAAAATCAATAAAAGTGAAGAAAATTTATATACAATGGAAAAAAAAATTTTCTTTCTTACAAATAATTTGTTACTTATTGTCTTAAATAAATATATATTTGAATGAAAAAAATTCTTTTTTGAATCAAATAAACTGTATTCGAATCAATTATTCTTAATCTGTATTTAAAATAAATACCTTGACTCAAATAATAATTGTGATATAAATAAATATTTATTTATAATAGTTAAGTAAACAATTATTTGAGTGAAATTAATTTTTTTTCTGCTTAAACTATTTCATGAATATAAACTTTTTAGTAATTAATTATAAATAAATTTTTTCAATTAAAATAATATTAAAAAAAAAATAGGAAAATTTTTTTAGTACGAAATTAATTTTTTTAAAATACAAATGAAAATTTAAAAGTTCACATTTTGTGATAAAACCAATAGATGAGGTTTATTGGCTGGGTCAATAGCTCGTGTATTTTACGATGAGTGCAAACTAAAAATTGAAGTGGCTCTCTTGGTAAAACGAGTTTTTTTTTCTCCAAACATTGAATGCATTAGCTTATAGAAAAAAAAATTGTCAAAAGGGGAAAAAAAAACTAAAAATGAAATCACGTTTTTTGGTAAACAGATTTTTTGAAATGGAGGCAACATTTCCAAAGGATCACCTCATGACAATACAGATTTGGGACTATGATGCAACCACGCCAGATGATTTGATTGGAGAAACAAAAGTTGACATCGAAAATCGATTTTATAGTCGACACCGAGCGCATTGCGGAATCGCGAGGACATATAATACAACTGGATACAATGCATGGCGAGATAAGGAAAAACCAACTCAGATATTGGACTTTTTATGCCAGAGGAACAATCTTCCTTCTCCGGACTATCAGAAAGATTGTGTCAAGATTGGAAAACGAAAATTCCCTTTTACTGCAATTGTCGTTAACGAGAACGGTAATACAAATTGCAATGTTTATTTTCTATTTTTATTTATAATAATATTAATAATAAATTTATATGTTTGTTAAATAAAATAAAATAAATTGTCCTCTTTTTAAATTTGCTTATAATAATTTTACATACCTTGTAAAAGGAAATAAAAGAAATTAAAACAAAATTCTACAGTAAAATATAAAATCATGTAAAAATGATTCGCGGTCTATTTCATTTTACAGAAAGAGAAGAATGTATGGCTTTAAATGTCCTTCATCACTGGGAAGAATTTCCCATTTGCGGTTGTGCTTTAGTACCCGAGCATGTTGAAAGACGACCACTTTTCAACCACACAAAACCGGGACTAGAACAGGTATACTGATTTCTCAAAGACTTGATATCAAAGACAGTATATAGTTGATGAATCTCTTGCTAACGAACATTTTCTATAGTTTGTTCTATTTTATAAAAAAAAAAAAAAAAAAATTTATTCAAGTTTCCTCAATCGCGACGCTATTTTATATATATATAGTTCATCTCTATTGAAATTAAAAGCATTTATATACAACTTGAGTGGAAAAATTAGATAATTTTTAAAGGAAAATATTTTTTAATTAAAATTTTTTATATTTTTTCAAATAATAAATCAGATTGCGTAATTATTTAAAAAAAGATTTTTCTTGATATTTTGGTTAAATTAAAAAGAAAAAGTACTAATTATAGACGATATGTCATTTATGAAGTGAAAATAGAATTAGAATAATGTTTTAAACACTTTGAAATTGTCTTTATATCTATGCTAAGGGAAAGTTAGAAATGTGGATAGACATGTTTCCGATGAGCGAACTTCCGCCAAAACCGCCGATTGATATCACGCCTCAAGCACCGGAAGATTTCGAACTTCGTGTGATAATTTGGAATACCGAGAACGTTCCCCTCGTTGATAATCAATTCCTGACTGGCGAAAAGTGCTCCGATATCTACGTCAAAGGGTATACATAATATATTAAATTTTTCCATTTCAAAACTTTTCTCATCACTTCAAGAAGACTATTTTTTTTCCAATAAATTCAATCCTAAGGTCGAAAAAAAAATTTACAGCAAAAGTATCTAAAAAAAAGCAAAAAAATTCATTAATAAAATAATAAATAAAATTTAATATAATCAAATTGCACTGTCTATGCAATTACTTTTTTTTTGGCATTTTGAAAAATTTATTCAAAGAGGAAACTTCAAAAAAAAGGGAAGATATTTTTCCCACTTTAAATTCAATTCATTCAACGTACATACTTCGCCACTCAAGTAAAATTTATTATCTTTTTCAAAAATGATATTTCTCGCTACTCGTAAAGTGCAAATGCAAACAAAAAAAAAAAAAAAAAAAAAAAAAGAAAAACTAGAAATCTCCTACTTTTCTTATCTTGAAAAGAGAAACACTTTTCTTTGCACTCAGTGTAACGGAAACACGTGGAATATTTATTTTTATACTCAGCATATCCTTTTTCACCATTTTCCTTAAAATGGTTAAAAATATTTTACAACTTACATTTATGATTTAAACTTTATGTTATTATTTTATTTTTTCTTTATCAAGTTTCGCTCCGTCATATATATATATTTGTTACAAAAATATGTGAACTGTTCAATTTTTTCGAGTCAAAATTGCATAAAATTTAATTTCGAAATCTAAATCATTTAAAATTTCATGTTTCAAATTAGCTTCTTAAATTTATTTATTTTTTTTTTTTTTAATGAACATAGTTGGATTCTTCCCGAGGATATTCAAAAGACCGACGTACACTATAATTCGTTGACGGGGGAGGGAAATTTCAACTGGAGATTCATATTTCATCTGACTTATTTAAGAGGCGAGCGTTTAATGATTATCAAGAAGAAAATGTCTGCCTTCGCTCGAGATGAAACGGAAGTGAAACTACCGTGCAGATTGAATCTCCAGGTTTGGGACAGCGACCACTTTTCCTCAGATGACTTTTTAGGTGAGACTCAATTTTCCTTGAAAATTACTTTTAAAAAGTGAAGTAGTTGAAAGAAATGGCTCAGTTTGCTAGATTCGATTTACATAAAAGACGTGATTTCGGAAGTATATATATATATAGTCACACAGAGTTACGAAATTGTGCAAACTCTAGCGCATGAAATGGCAACCCTTCAACCTAGAAACTCAAGGGAGTGTAATTACTTTTTCAAGTCGCAACGAATAGGCTAACATTCCACGTATTTAAATACCGACATGAACCACTTTTTCGTTGAAATTAAGTGTTTCCTTCGGGAATGCTGTTTTACATTTTTTTTTTAAATACATATATAATATTGTTGGAAAGTACAATTAAAAAATCCAAACGCCTTTTTATCAAAACGAATTTGTATATTTTTCCTGTTTTATAAATTTAAAAATTGTTAAAAGAAATTTCTAGTTTATTATTTGTTTCTTTAAATGATGATTCGTTAAAATGGTTACATTAAAAATTAAAATTGTTTTCCTTTTTTTTATAGAAAACAAAATTTCTATTTGAATAAAATAGAAAAAATTTCGACCACTGAATTGAGAATAACCTATTCTCACATCCGGCAAGCGTTCTTTCATTTCCGGTAATCACACTGTGTGCATTCTAGATTCTAAAAGGGAAACTATTATCCTCGTAATAGTTATATATATATATATATATATATATATATATAACAGAAGAAGAGATACATAGAAACGATCATTGTTAAATGGAGTAGAAAATTGTTGTCCCATTTTCTATAATATTAATATTTTTCCAAATAAAATGATATAATTTCAGAAATTTACTCGAAATTTATTTTTCTATCGAAATCCCTACATTTTGACAAATTGAATTGAATTATTATTTTACGCAAGTCATTAATAATAATAATAAAAAAAAAGAAGAATAAAGATTAAGCGAGAAAATTAATTTTCTTATTTATTATTTTTCGAATTTCAAAAATGATCCCTGTCAGAATTTAACCGTGTGTAAAATAGAAAATGAATTAATTTTCCGCGGTAATATAAATTCCGCATATCCCTCCATTAAATGTTTGAATACATCTGAATATTTAAATATGTTCGTATACATAAAATAGTGATATTTTAATCAAGTCGTAATGTATTGTGAGCGTAAATATTATACGTATATATATTTGTTACACGTCCATCGGGAATTTCCAATATATTTCGGAATTATATGAAAATTGCTGAATAACGATGACTGAATTATTATAGAAAATCACTAAATCCACTTGTAGAATTCACATATTATGTACATGAAACGCTTTCTACCACAAATAACACGATTGGAACATGATGAAAATATTTTACAATACAAATATATTGTATTATATTGTATATATATATATACTCAATCCCAAGTCCAATAATACAGATTATTGGATAAACAATAATTTTGTCCCAAATTATTATTATTATTATTATTATTATTATTATTATTATTATTATTATTATTATTATTATTATTATTAATAATTAATAGTAAATTAAAAATTCAGAATAAATTAATAATTAACGTATTATACAATATAAAAATTTTCACAAAAAAAATTTGTGTCAATATGATACCAACCTAAATTTTTTCTTCAGTGTACAATGAAATTTGAGAAAAATACAATAAAACATAAAATTAGGAAAATTAATTTTATATTTTACAATGAATTAAAATTTTTTTACGACTTTATTTGACTTCTCAGGATCACTAAGCTTAGATTTAACGAAAATCCCCAAGGGAAGTCCTAATTCGAAAAGTTGTACATTGAAGCTTCTAGACCCTTCTTCGCCTACTATTAATTTATTCAAGATTATGAAAACCAAAGCCTGGTGGCCTTTCAGATCAACGGACGAGACAGGAATATATGTACCAGCTGTATGTAATTAAATTATTTTTTTTCTAGAAAGTATATCCTTATAAAAACAAAAAAAAAAAGAATTTGCGGTTATAATTGAATTAGCAATTTTTTCAAAGGTAAAATAAAAATTAATAATCCAATTACTTTTTTTTTTTGCAAAAAAAAAAAAAAAACAGTAAATAATGAAAAGAAGCTTCTTTTGTAAATATATATACAGGGAAAAATAGAAATGGAAATGATATTGGTGCCCATCGTTGAAGCTGAAGAGGAACCAGTAGGAAAAGGAAGAAATTCTCCCAAAGCACTTCCTCCGCCAAAGTAAGCTAAATTCTTAAAAGGGTGAATATCCCTGGAATATTAATTTTTTACTAACTTTTTCAAACTCTTACCAACGCGTTGGTTGTGCGCCAATTTATATATCAATATATAGTTCAAAACTTTTCTTTTCTCAACGAAATTTTTTTTATAAGAATTACTTTATAAACTCGCCTATACTAATTAAACAACTCGGAAGACTGAATTAATGCCGTCATTGAAAAAAAAGAAAAGAAAAAATTAAAAAAACCTCTAACAAAGTATACTCACTAGTCGAAAAAATATTATAAAGTTTCAGTAAAGTAAAACAATTTTAAATTTAATTTCAATATATAAACGTCAATCTGCAAATGACTGGTACCGCACTTGATTTATAAACTTTTCAAATGAGAAATATCTATTAATAAAAAACATTTTTAAAGCATGAAAAAAATCAAACGAATTTTCTATATCAAACATATAATTATGCTTAATTGAAAATTATTGTTATAATAATAATAATAATACATAATAAAAAAAAATTGATACAGAAAATAATGAACAATATGATAATTAAAATTATCTATATTACAATTTATGTAAAAAAAGTACTAGTTTTTAAATAAACATCATTTATGCAATATAGGTATTTTTTATCTGCCCATTTATGAACGTACAAGATCGTAAATAAATGTAAGCATCATAGTAATGGCAATCCTTGGTAATGAAATATCCTCATATATTAACTGTTGATATCAAACTAATGTTTCTTGAAAGTAAATCAAGACATAAAATTTTGATGCTGTTGCTAATAGTGTGTTATTTTTAGATTTAATTTTTTTTTAACATACAAAATATAATTGCCAATAATTTTCATATAACGAATGTTATGAAATTAATTTATTATGTTTAATACACAAAAAGTTACTTTTGAATATATTTTCCCCATATATATATACCTATATATAGTTTCTTTGAGACTTTCTCATTCACTTAAACAAACATTCTATAGATTAAAGATCGTTTTTAGTTCTTCGAACTTATTTTTTTTCTCATCGAATTCTATCTTTCTCTCATCTAAAATTTTCCAAAGTTCTTTATCAAACTTTTTCTAAGTTTCTATAACAAAGTAATTATTATTTGTCATAATAAATATTTCTTGAATTTTAAAATCATAACCAAATTTTTTTCCCCTCTAAAAGGAATTTTAAAAATTTTCAAAAATCTTCTTCTCTTTAATTCGTCAAATATATTCTCTTTTCATTTATCAATATTTTAGCAAAAAATTTTTAATTCTTTTTAAAATTTATTCATTCAATCTTTTTTTTCTGTTATTTTTCTTCTATGGCAAACTTTCTTCACCATTTTTTTTCATTTCTTCTTTTATATAGAAAGAAAAAAAGAGAATAGAAAGAAGGTGAAAGGAAAAAATTATTTCTCATTTTTAATGCACCTTTCAATCAAATATCTCAAATAAAGTGAACGTTAATTCTCGCACGAATGAACTTTCTGAAACCTAATTCAAAAAGTTGTAACAGTGCAAAATCTACTAACGGCATGAAATTTCCACGTAACTCTTCTAATCAATCTCAATAATTATATATAAAGAAAAACTTTCTTACAAGACATGTCAGGAAGTGATGGTATTGTCAAATAACTGAATAGAGCAACTAATTAAGATTGACGCGTTGTGCACAAATTTCTTTTTAATATAATTTCTTTTCACTGTTATATTATAGATATGGACATATCTCTAGAACTTTTAAACTTTGAGATATTAGAAAAATTAATTTTTTTCAGGGCACATTCGTGAAACAAATTTTATTGTCTTCAGTATTGATCAAATACTATAAAAAAATTTGCGTAATTCATTTTTACACATTGTTACGCAGCACAGTGGGCCTTATTGCAAAAAACTTGCCCAAAATCTCTAGATGTGTTTAAAACTGACTGAAATTTGTTAATCGCGGATTTTTTTGGTCGCTGATTACAAATCCGACGTTATTTTTTCAAAATTCAAAATGGCGGATCCAATATGGCGGACGACTTTTAAAAAAATTGATCCAATTGCCCTGAAATTTGTTACTTGGGGGTTTTCGTAGCTTAGTTTTTGTAACCATGTACATAAAATTTAAAGTTTCATTACTAATATTTAAAATGGTGTATCAAATATGTCAGAAAGATATTTTTCAATTATTCAATTTTTATAAAAATTTATGCCTAAGGTTTTCTAAGGTCACTGATTACGAAACTGAACTTATTTTAAAACCCAAATATATTATTATAATATAAACTAAAATTTTAAAAATCAAAATGTGTAATTTAATATTGAAATATTTAATGCTACAGTTTCGAAAATTTTATGTCCCATGGCTTATTAAGTCATAAGTAAATGTAGTTTATAACAATTTTTGAATTTTTTAAAAAATTTTGTTTGCAATTTTGGATACACCATTTTGAATTTTGAAAAATTAAGTTCAGATTCGTAATCAGTGACCCCATAAACCCCCGAGTAACAAATTTTAGGCCAATGGGATCAATTTTGTCAAAAGTTATCCGCCATATTGAATCCGCCATTATGAATTTTGTAAAACTAAGTTCAGATTCGTAGTCAGCGACGCAAAAAACCCCCGAGTAACGAATTTCAGGCCAATTGGATCAATTTTTTTAAAAGTCATCCGCCATATTGGATCCGCCATTTTGAATTTTGAAAAACAAAGTTCAGATTCATAATCAGCGACCCCAAAAATCCCCGAGTAACAAATTTGAGGCCAATGGGATCACTTTTTTAAAAAGTCGTCCGCCATATTGGATTCGCCATTTTGAATTTTGGAAAATTTAAAATTCAGATTAGTAGTCGCAGCGACCCCAAAAACCTTCGAGTGAGAAATATCAGCCAGATTTAAACACATCTATTAGTTAATACTTCACAAACTATGCGTCGGACAGTTTAGGTTTATATTCATTATTAATTATACAGTTTTAATGAAGTGTGCAAAGGTTAACGATTTTTCTGTATACTTTTATAATGCATGAGAAGAGATTACAATGAGTTGGGAGCATTTAAAAGCAAAATGCAACATGTGCTTTTCAAATATGTGGTTTTTTGATATGAGTTACGTTTTAAAATTTAATGTTTGAAGTCATTGCATTCTTTGTGTAAAGGAGGCACACATTCCTGTATGGGTTCAAATTACTTCTTATTAGGTAGATAATATAATCCCGTTGTGCCGTTACTCAAAAACCTTCGTTAAAAAAGTTATGTCAGTTTAACTGCTAACTTGTAGAAATTTTGAAAAAGTTGTCTCGCAAGTTTGAAGCTACATAGTTTTTATTCAATTTGAGGCACATCATTGTTTCATGGATTTTTTAGTTCTTCACACTCCCACCTACTTCTATTGCAAGCCACAAGACACACAATGTTTCGTTAAAAAAGTTACAGTCTATAAAATAAAAAAAAACAGTCAATATCACACACTAAAAAACTGTCGATTTCACCACTTTAACTTACGTTTGTCATTTCCTACATAATTAAAAAAATTATATAATGCATGATAAATTTAAAAAGCCCTATAATTGGTCAAATTATGGTATTGAAAAATTATTAAAAAAATTCTTAAGGTATCATAATGAGCGATAACCTAAAGTTTAAAAGTTCTAGAGATATGCCCATATATACTTTAAATTTAGTAAATAATAAATTCTAAATTAAAATGAGATTTTTCGTCTTCAGAATTTTCAATTATTTAAATCAGTGAAACGAAATAATTATCATTTAACTAAATGAAGCATTTTATGAATAAAAATTTACTGAAAATTTATTGCGAGATATTTTATCCAAAACTAGGAAAACATTTGAAAATGTTAAATAAACCAAAATAAGTAGAAAAAAATTAAAATTATGTTTTTCTTTTCTCCAAATAAATTAAAATGTGTAATATCATTAAAAAATAATTACAGCAAAATTATTATTACAAACAGAAAGTAACTTTTTTTTCGTCTTTTTATTTTCAGCCGACCTGACACGTCTTTTTCTTGGTTCCGAAATCCGTGGAAAGCTTTTTGCTTTGTGGTTTGCCGCCATTACAAGTGGAAGATTTTTTGCTGCATTGGCGTTCTTCTACTTATTTTTCTTGCAGGTTGTGGTATCTATGCCTTCCCTGGATATTTCGTCAAGCGTCTTTTGGGAGCTTGAAAGTTAAGATAACATGAAAATGTGGTCTGTACTAATGGCGAAATGAAAAAAAGGAGAGAACAAAAAAAAAAAAACAAGAAGAAACTCTCGAGAAAAACTGAAAAAAAGCCGTGTAAAAGGCAAAGTAAAAGAAAAATAAAAATAAGAAAGCTGTCTTATCTTAGGAAAATTATTTTTTTATATTACATTTATTTTATTAAACTTTCACATTTAATTTTATTCGGACTTCTTTTTTAATATTTAATTTCTTCAATATTTATTTTATCTTATCTTTTTATATATTAGATATTTCATTATTATTATTATTATTATTGTCCATAGTTTCAAAATAATTCAAATCCTTTGTAATATTTCAACAAGAAAAAGCCAGAAATCAAAATTCCTAAACCTTATTTGAAATATTCCTAGAATTATTAATAATTATCTCAAAATATTTCACTTGAATAATATTTACAATCTTCATAAATAATTTTTATATCATAAAATATTTCAGTTATAAAATAATTTTTTTCCTTCAACAAAATATATTTTGCAGACAGCAGAGTTAATTTTTGTTCCTATTTTAATGAAAACAACACATAAAACATTTTTTTGCTTCAACGTACTTTAATACGAATCTCAAAAAGTCAGATATGAAAATTTAATGAGCAGAAAGAAAAAATAAAGCGTAAGCTGGAAAATACGAAAGCGTAAGCTCAACAAAAACAAAAAAAAAATTCCCACACATATTTTTGTTTAAATTTTATTATCTTTACAAATTTTTTATTGATATTTTTTTCCCTCTATGTATTATTTAAAAGAAATTAAAAAAGAAAAAAAAACTTTGTCCCTGTGGGTGAGGGGAAGTGAAAGAAAATTGATAAAAGAGAAATAATAAATGTAAATAAAATTGATACTTTCAAATTACTTCTCAATAGTCCTTCTAATCAGAAAAGTAATAATAGTCTCTCGGTCAACATCGTCTGAAGTATACCGATCTGTCTGACTGAATTCAGTCTACTACTACTTAAGAGACTTTCATTCCCCTTTCTTATTATTCTTGGTTGCAATTTCTTTTTCTACTTAGAGTGACTTATACTACTTGCGAAAATACTTTCCGCTCAATAATGTATAATAAAATTCATATATAATTAGATAAATTTTTCATTTCATTTTGATATTCATTTTATTGAAATTTAATTTACTTGAGAGTAAAAAAGAGAAAGAGAATTAGATTTTTAATTTTAAATTAAAATTATTAAAAGTACAATCAACGAAATAGAAAATTATCATTTATATCAAATAAGTATCAAATTATGAGAAACTAAATTGTAAAATGTAAGAAAAGTAAAATTTTTTTATATTGCACATAAAGAGGAACATTTTTTTTCTCAACGAATTTTTTCAAAAAACAACCGTTCTCGACTTATTATAAGCTTTAAAAAAGTCTTTCTTTAATGTTTTATCTTTATTAGAAACAAAAATATAAAACTTTTTGCAACGCCTAAAATTGTGTAGGGTGGGCAAAATCTGCTGAGCGGCACTATATAATGTGGATACTGTCAGCGCTGTACTAACATACTAACATGTAGTTAAATCTTTAACCGGTCGGTAATATAGAAAACTATAAAAAAATTTCATTTCCAAATTTGAAATAAATAAGTGTGGCATCGAAACTAAACCTAAAGTAATTGAATAATACAAAAATCTTGAAAATATGACTTATAGTTTGCAATAATTTTTGTAAAAAAAAATTTTTCTTTTTCATTTGGTTTTTATCATTTTTATTATCAAACAGAACATTTTTATAAAAAAGCAATTTTTTTCGTGATGTTTTAACGAATTCTGACCCAAATGAATAAAATCAAAAAAAAAAAAGTAAAATGTAGTTACAATTCACGTGTCTCTTATCTGAAATTTCTAAATAAAATTTATCGAATAGTTTTTTTCCAATCACGATATTTATTTCTATTTAATGTGGTATGTAATCGAAAAATCGACAAGTGGAGAAAAAAGGGTTTTTGTATATATAGATATATACAATTGGCAAGAGTTATTTTCAGCGATAAGATGACAGAAATGGTGTTTCACTATATAAGAATGCATTTCAGACTTTAGTGCCTATCAGAAATTGTTAGATTTAGGTTAGAAGTAACCTTCCGTTACTTACAATAAAGAGCAAGTTACCCAAGAGAGTACAGAGTGAGAGAGAGAGAGAGAGAAAGAGAGAAAGGACTCCAAGACCATTAATTCTGAGCCGATCAATGAAGAAGCTCATGCGATCCAGAAACGAAAATACTCTAACAATAGAGAAATATATATTTTATTTTCAACATCTTCTTTAGTCTAAAGATCCTATAGTCCAAAATTACGATTTTCTTTTAGAGAATATATTACAGGATTTATACTTAGATTCGAAATAGTTTTTTTCTTAGATAAATTAACATAAATATAATTTATCTTAATCTATATCCTGATATTTATATCTTTTCTCTTTGATAATTTTTTTTTATCTCCCACTTTCTATAATAATAATAATTTTCATTTTTTTTATATTTACTATATTATTATTATTATTATTATTATTATTATTATTATTATTATTATTTTTTAATTATCATTTATAATTGGAAAAATAAAATACAATTAATTTATCGATCTTTTCATTTGTTTTCATTTATTTACCTATATTTAGATTTGCATTATTATCATAATTTAATTCCATGTTTTATTCATTTAATCCACTTAAATGCTCATTTGATTTACTAATTATGTGACTCGTGTAAATAATGTCTAATTAATAATTCCGGTTTATTTTAACAATGAAACTTTGTACTTTATTATTTATCACTGAAAAATAATTAACCATTTATGAAAATTTGTTATTTACTATTATTTCCTTTCAAATTATAAACAGAATGTTAAATTTAATTTTTTTTTTAAAGATCTGAGGGAAATTATTTTTCAATGATAAAATTGATATAATATTATAAAATTGTAAATTTAACAAAAAAATTCTGTCTTAAATTGTCTTTTAATTCCTTTTTCGAAACATATATATAAACTAGAGTGCAAAATGTTTTGTCCCACTGAAACTCACTTTTTCTACTGATATGAAAATTACAAAAATATATCTACCTAAATATTTTTTATTTATTCTAAATTTTTTTTTTAACATAGATGAATATTCTTTATTTTTATAAATTGATACTCCGCAACTTTTTTTTAAACATTTTGTACACAATCATTTTATTCAATTATAACGAAGACAATATTAAAAAAAAGTAGTACTAAAAATAATGTTAGAAAGTTTTTTCTGACATTTTATCGCAAGAAGGTAATCAATTTCATCGATATGTTCATCAATCAAAAGGAAGCATGAAAAATGTTATTTCCTGGTAAAAACAATATAATGTATGTCGTATATTATTTATATTCATCAATAAAATTGTATTTCTCAAAAGAAAATAATAATAATAATTTTTTTATTTTTTCGCAACAAAAAATTTAACTAAAACAGTTATGAACATAAAAATAATTTTTGAAAAAACAATCGTAAAATATTAATAAATAAAATAATTATTATTTTAATAAAAACTGATATTTTTCCATTGGATTATTTTTAATTACATAGGATTTATGTCAAAGTCTGAAGCATTTAGGCCAAGTGGAAGAAATGTTGTGTGAACTAAATAAACCAGATTGGGAAAATGGATAGTGACAGGAAGCACATGAAGTTATCAAGTGCACGTTTCCAATCCAAGAGCGAAGTGTTACGATTTGTGGATTCGTGCTTTAAATTCTAAATGTGTTCGTCGAACTGAGAAATTGCTCTTTTACTTTAAGAAATATACAAAATTATATAGTAACTTTTCCTCCTGAATTTCAAAAAAAAAAAACCAAATTCAATATCAAAAATATTTTCCACTTTATGACTAAAAAAAAAAAATCTTATTACACTTTGATTTCCCTAATATTATTACTATATATAAATATTAAATAATGATTAAAAATTTACTTATAGATGATACACAGCAATAATAATTAATATAAAGTACACAAAAATTAAAAAGCAATTTCTTTTTTAATACTTCAAATCCATAAAAAAAAAACTTTGTTACTTTTTTCTCATTAAAAAAAAAAAGAAAAAAAATACCTACGTGAAAAAAGTTATTAACAAAAATGACACACGAAACTCATTTTTTTCTAGAATGATCATAAAGAATTTTACACACAAAAGCGGCGTGGAATGACATAAATATTTAAAATAAAACATTTTATAACATTATTAAAGAAGCGTCTAGTACTATTAAGTCACATAAAAAAATAGTTCAACTAAATTACAGTTCTAATCTTTTCCCATAAAATCTTTTCAGGCATAAATTTTGTTTCTCGCTTCTACGACCCATGATGTCAACTCCACTAAACCAGACACTTCATAAATTGTTCTTGTTAAGAAGTAAATAATAACAATATAACAATAATTAAAATGTTAAAAAATAAAATGAAATAATAAATTCAAAAAAAAAATGTTTTAATAATTAAAAATATTCAAAAAAAAATATTTTCCTTCAATCTACAAAATATATAATTTAACTTTAATAACTGTTTTTAATTTATTTTTTACTTACAACTGAAATTGCGTAATTATAAAAAGAAGGAACAACAAAAAAAAATTAAAAAAATAAAGATACACAACTATCACTGAGAAAAAAATTTAGTGTTTGCAACAAAATTGTTTGGTTATGCAATTTTGGTTCTTGTAACCAAATTTTGGTTGCCTGAAACAAAGTCGTACACGGAGAAGAAAGAATTGTTGTGGTTACTAAAAATTAAGTCCACACAACAATTCCGGATTGTCAATATAGAGCCAGCAGTTCTATTTGTTTTTGGGACAAAAAAAAATTGTTAAAATGGGATTGTTATTAAAACTATTTGAATTGTTTGGTGAACAAACAGAATTGTTTGATGAACAAAGAAAATTGTTATGGAGTAGTTGAAATAACAAAACTAAATTATTAAATCGGCAATACAATTTGTTGTATTAACAAAGCTTTGATCCGTCTAATACAATTTGCTCAGTTTCTTCGCCCTCTAAAATAATCAATAGCAGATTTTCGTAGTTCATATCACCAGTTTCATTTGTATTAAAATCTGTGGAACATGCAGCTTCTGAATCAAATTCTTTGACCTGATACCAAAAAATTATTTTGAGTTGAAATTTGTTGTTAAATAATATTTAATATACATTTTGTATTTTTTAAGGTGAGGTTATGTTCAATAATAACCGTGTATAACTTACCGATAAACAATAAAATTGTCTCTTCACTTGCAATAGATTTCTCACTTTAACCGGATTCATTATTTAACAGCACTTTGTCATTTTTTAAAAAAACTAATAATAAAAGCAAAAGTGGCCCATGTGCCAGAAGCAAACGACACGACGATCTGCACGCCAGTTTGCGAGAATTCAAGATGACCACGTGACGTGGAACAATAAACTTGTCAGCTGAAAAAATTCGGATTGTTCCATCAGCAATCGGCGGAGAGTTTGCTTCTGTAACTATACGGCATTGCAAACTGATCAAATCTGACTATAAAATTCGTGTAGCTACCTCAACCAAATATTTGGTTAGGCCAACAAAATTATTTGGTTGAACATTTTTAAATTCCACCCAAAATTTGGTTTCGAGAACAAAATAATTTGGTTAACACAACAAAATAGTTTGGTCTAAAAAACCAAATGATCGTTTGTTGTCCTAACCAAAATTTGGTTGCGACAACCAAATAATTTGATTCGCTCTCAGCTCATAGCTTAAGGCCAGGTCCAAGTCGAGTCAGCTGTTCCTTTGAAGTTTCAATGGAACAGCTGATACGACTTGGACCTGGCCTTAAGAGAACAGTTAGTTTAAATCTCTCACAAGGATGGGTAGTCCAGTGGTTAGAGTTCCCGATCTTCAGTTTTAAAACAGAGGTTCGATCCCAGGCGGAGATGAGATTTTTCAAAGTCCACAAATATTTCAATTGGATAAATATAAATTCAATGTTAAATTGAACCTCCCAATTCTGTAACTTGTTTAGTACTCGGCCGGACGCTCTATTGGTAGTCGGCTAGTAGCCAGGAAGCGCTAAACAAGTTACAGAATTGGGAGGTTCAATTGATAATAAATAAATAAAAAAGATAAAAAGAAAAGAGATAAGGTAGAATAAAATTTTTAATTTTACAAAAAAGTTGTTTGTTTGATCAACCAAACATTTTTGTTGACATAACAAAAAAATTTGGTTAAAATAACCAAACATTTTTGTTATGCCAACAAAAAACACTCAACCAAATTTTTTGGTTGACTCAAACAAATAGTTTGGTTGTTTATAAATACCAACAAAAATTTTTTGTTGGCCCAACCAAATTTTAGTTGCTCTGCATAAACATTTTTCTCAGTGCACATTATATTCTGAATTAGAATCAAGAAATCAGAACTCGATAGTTATAAGGATGATGAAAAAAAACCATACCCCTTGATCAGTTAACAACGTTCACATCGTATTATAAGATCTTGGTGACGATCAACTTGAAGGAAGTAAAGCCCATTGACAGTTATCTTAGTCAAGTGACATTGAGCTTACAACCACTAACCAAGGGGGAAAACAAAAGTTTCTTAAACGATATATAGTGGAAAAATGTTGCGCTTGCGTACTGACAGATCCATTAGACACCTTCAGAGGTACTCAACCTGATGGACATCTAGTAAAAAGATCCACTAGAAAGAATGTAGGTCAATAGCATTTACCTTCATTATCATTAACGAAGAGAGAAACCTATTCCAAGGGTGGAAGAATTAAAAGAAAAAAATTTTTTTTTCTCTCCAATCGAAAATTTTAAACAATAACGATATTTTACATTTTTAATATATAATATATAAATTTTAATAATTTTCGTAATTTTTGGATTTTATTCATAAAAAAAATGTTTTTACAGTGCCCAAAACTTTATGATCTCTAAATTTGAATTAGTGAAAAGTAAGCAACTAATTCACATTAGTATCGACATTAGTAAGTATTTTGCTTTCTCTTTACGATCAGCAAATAAATTTGCTTCCTCGTGGAGAAAGCATTAACATTGAAATAAACTTACAAAAATAATATAATAATATAAACATTTGAGTACCTATACATTTGAGTAAATTATATACCAATAGATTCGTTTTCATGCAAGGAATACAATTATTTCATCTATAAACTTAAATTTAAATAATCACAAAATTTTATAGCCAAAATGTGAATTTTTGATTTTTTAACTTTCATTAATTCTTTAAATTTATATTAAAACTATACTTTATATATACCGATCGATTTGTCTTGACGTAAGAAATACGATTTTATTATATATAACCTTAAATTTTTCTATTTAAAAATTTTTTTGATTAAAAAATCTTTTGGTCAGTTTTCAGATATTAATATGATAAATAAGCCTACCAAATTTTATCTAAATCCATTAAAACCTGTTAAAGTTATCTTTTAAACAGAAAAGGGATTTTTTACTTTTTTTTTATTAACTTGTCCATAAAAAGTAAAAAAAAACAAATAAAAAAAAATTAATTATATTTTAATTACTGTTTATTATGAATTAATTATTGTTTGTTTTTACTGTTATGTAATTTACCATTAAATTTTATTGAACTAGGACTATTTTTATAATATCGATTTTTGGCAATTCCATAAAGGATGGTTCCCCCTTTAAAGCTTCAGTCATTACAATCATTGGAAAAGGAGCTCTCTCTCTCTCTTTCCCCTTCAGTCCTGACCCTTTTCACTTGGGTTACTTATTGTCGACAAGTTATTCGAGCATCGAACAAAATTTTCTTTACCGTATTCAATAATTTTCATCTTTTCCAATAATCTATATATATACAAAGTAAGTACTACGAGTTTTTGCTCATCGAGATGACTCTCAAAATCCATTGAATTTATATAGCGGAGGAAAAACAAAATTTTCTCCCATTAGAAAATATTTGTTAATTATTACTTTTTTTTCATTATTTGAGATATCATTATTTTCATGTTCATATATATAGTTTTCTTTGAAAAGTCATAATTGTCAATCTGAAATGATCCCTCGTGTCAATTTTTGGGCAACATGGAAACAATGATATACACGGAAAGAAATCTTGTTAGAATATTTAATAAATCTGAAT
Source organism: Leptopilina boulardi (assembly GCF_019393585.1). Lineage (NCBI taxonomy): Eukaryota > Metazoa > Arthropoda > Insecta > Hymenoptera > Figitidae > Leptopilina > Leptopilina boulardi. The sequence continues at coordinate 508,668 of NW_026137923.1, read as the reverse complement.
AGAAATTTTGATATTTTTGTTTTTCAATTGCGAAACATTCTGGTTTGATAATAAAAGTTGGTATTGTTTTACGAATACCTTTAACTGAAAACATTTTACGAAAACTGAAATTATTATTTCTTAATTCAAATCTACAATTTTCGAATATTGAAAAAACTATAGAAAAAAACAGTATAAGAAATTTCGTAATTTGCTAAAACTATACGAAAAAGTAGGAGTGGTGTTATAAAATAAAGCACGTTTCAATATTTGCTAAAACTATACGAAAAAGCAGGAGCCGTGAAAAAAAGAAGAACGTCGGAACCACCAATGGCTCTTTTCTAAAATTTTCTCTCCTTTTCTATTCGAGGGTAGTGAAAACGCTTTGATTGGCTTAAAATTATTCCAAACACATCCTAACTACAATACGCATACATAAACGCAGAATAACGCAACGCATATAGATACATAATTCATGCTGAAATAAGAAATTCTGAACTTCCTTATATACTAAATAGACAGATTTTTCTGCACTTGTGAGAAACTTAATATTACATTGTTAAATATTTAAAAATAAAAATAATTATTTATTAAGAAATAATAAAATATTTTATTACCTTTCAAAGAACAATTTTTATCATAAAATCATTTAATTTAATTATAAAAGCAAACTTATAACAAATATTCTATAATTATATATTTAGAAAAAGAATTTTATCAATACTTTTTCTAGTCTATATTGCAGAAATAAAAATTATATAAAAATTATGAGCAAACCAATGAAGTATTTTATTATTAAATATTAATTAAAATTATTTTTAATTGATATTGCAGTATTAAAAATTATTTTAAAATCAGGATGTCTAGCAAGGCTTAAAGAAAAAAATTCCCTGACTTTTCTCTAACATTTTTTTTTCGTGACTACTCGTTAGTGATCGGACTCACTCGATTAACTTCGTCAAACTTCGGTGATTTTTGATATTTTTCTATCATTTTTTGAAAGAAAAAGTTTCTATTAGTATTATATGTAAATATAAGGATTTAACACCAATCCACTTTCTTATCGATTATATCAAAATGTAAAATGATTATACAAGTTAATGGAATTCTAAATACAGAAAATGAAATATTTTATTCTAATACTTGTTGCAGGGCGTATTAGAATTTAACATTTGGAGTTTTCATAAGACAATTATGAATTTCGCAAAAACTATTCTAATTTTTGTTTCCAAATACATTAAACTTTATTATTTTTATTTTATGTATTCTTAAAAAAAAGTAACGGAAGTTATTACCACCACAAAATCTGCAAAATCTTCCGCAATTGTAACTTAATATACTAAATATGAGTGTCAAAATATTAAATATCCTTACAAGATTTCTTTCCGTGATATTTGAAGAGAAGACATTAAAGTGATATATAAATATCTATAGTCGATCACTTCATTTATAAAAAAGAAATTAATACATTTTTCTTTTAATATACCTAATATAAAACTACAGGAGAAAAAAAATTCGATATTTAATTTCAATACAATCTAATTATAAATAAAATAAGAATAAATACGATTCTGAAGTACGCAACGTTTATATGATAAACGATTTTGAAAGAAATCATTTTTTAGAATGAAAAATTGTATTATTTTTGGCCTGAAAAATATTTCTTGTAGTTTTTATTAATCAACAAATTATTATAAGAAAATATTTTTTTAAATAAACAATTTTATAATTTTTCGTGTTAAATAAAAATTGATTTCTAATCGTTGATCATAAACGTTGCATACTTCAGCATCGTAAATAAATAATTAAATTAATTAAATTTTTATTTCTAATTTATTGCTTTAATTTAAAATTTTACTTAACTAATAAAAGCCAATGACAATTCTTGAATAATATGATACGTAAATAAATAATAATATTTAAAATAAAAAAGTTTTATTTAATAATATAAAAATTGTATTCATTTGAATAAAATGAAAACTGCATTTTTTTAATAATTTTCTAGCAAAAATATAATAAAAAAGAAAGCACTGCGGGCAATCAACACTGGATTTTTCATTATCCAACAATTATGTAAAAAGATTAAAATATCCCAACCTTTTTACTTTGTACATCTTCGTTCCACGCCTTTTCTAAAGCTCTTAAGTCGATTAGTGATGTTATGCATATTCGCGAAACTTCTCAGTGAACTTAATCTTCCCATTTCAGCTTTTAGTTTCTCACTTTGTGGGGGCTTTACAATTTAATGTACGTATTCCATTTTCAAATTAGAAAATAAATAAACTTCGATTATATATTTCGTTTGTTTTTTCATATGTACTCAAAATTTTAATTACACTTTTTTTTTGTCAAAAAAAATTTTATATGAAAAAATTGAAATTTGAAAAAAAAATTAAATAAAAATTGTATAGACAACAGAATAACAAATAATGTTAGAAAAATAGCAGTTTTCTTATATCAAAGGAAGTGTAAATTTTTCTCAGTGAAACCACTTTTGTCACGATACGATGCCAACAATGAAAATGATATTTTAAAAAATTGCTATTTACAATTTTCAAAGAAATGTATTTTTTCATATTTTTTACGTTATCCATTTAGAAAGTTGAACACAAAAGTTGAATTCTCTTGGAAACAAAACTTATATAATAATAATAATAATAATAATAATAATATGAGAAGCATTTGTGAAAGATGATATTTCTTTGAAACTGGAATAATGAAAAATGATAAATCGATTTCAACAATAGATTCAGACTTAATATCTATATTGTGTCGACCTTATATTATTATCACTAGATGTCAAAAAGCTCTCAATAGGGTTTCAAATTCCCCTCATCACTTCATATAAATGTATGAAGAATTTAATTTTTCTCAATTTTAGTAAACAACTGCATAAAAGATATGCAAAATACATATTTTGGGATATATCTATATATACTATCATTAAATCTGTTATAAGAAAGAGGAGAAAAGAAAGAAAAAGCAACAAATAACAAATAAAAGTATTATTCAACCGTAACTAGAAGCCTAGTGACTCGAAATCTTTCAATTGAGAAAATATGCTGTTCAAAAGTAGCGGGGCATGAGAATATATATATATATATATATTTTATTTAAGTTTCAACTTCAAATCGTTATTGGAAATTGTGAAATATCTACTCCTGAATATTGTTCAAATATTAACGAAATATTTTAACGATATTAAAAGAAACTAAAAGGAAATAATAAAATTAAATAACCAGTGTGATATGCTAAATAAACGAGCAATTATATTTTTTAATTAAAGAAATTTGGAAATTTTTCAATAGTAAACTAATATATTTTACACAAATATTCTGAAAATTTTGTTTTTATTTATATTTTTTGGAATCATTTAATTCTATCAGTGAAGTTTGAAAATTATTTCGTACAGATTTTTTTATTCCCGAGAATAAAAAGAAGTAAAATTAATAGATTTAATAAAATTTTCGTTTAATAACACAGGCACGCTGAATTCGAAGTCAGAATTGACAGATTGGCTCAAAGTTTTAAGATAATTCCAAAAAACTGATTTTGAGTATTTTGAGTTTTTTGTTACCTGCGTTTTTTTGCCATTATCTCAAAAATTTGAGAATCTAACAATTTTGACTTTGGATTCGGATTCAGCGACAAAAAATACATGAAATTACACTATTGCAGTAACATTAAAAAATTTTTTAACTTTTTGATTTTATTTTTCTTTCTGAGCAGTTTTTTGAGTTTATACCTAAAAAATAAAAGCCAATCTGATAATTCTGACTTCGGATTCGGATTCAGCGTGAAAAAATACATGGAAATAGACTAGTGTAGTGTCTCGGCCAAATAGCTTTTTATTTTTTGTGTGCCTGTGTAATCTTTTGTAATGAAAAAGATTCTTTTGTTAAAAATTAATAATCATTTATATAATTAAAAAATAAAGTAAGAACTTATTTTTGGTCTGACTGAAAAACAATTTTACCACTGATACTGAGATTACAAGAATTTTAACTGTTTTGTCTGACTAAAACTTACTTTTACTACTCATACTATAATCATTAATAAACATTATTAACAGTTTTGTTAGACTAAATATAATTTTTAAGTGTACTAAGAATTTTAGTATTTCTATCTAATCAAAATTTAGTATCACTACTTAAACGGAAATTTCATGAATTTAAACCGTTCAGTCTGACTAAAACTTATTCTTACTACTGGTAATAAAATAATAAAAATTTTAACAGTTCTGCCTGACTAAAATTTACATCCACTACTAGTTCCACTTTCACTGATTCTAATTACCTTTTTTGAGGTTATGTTTGAGTTATGTTTCACCTACACTGTAAAAAAAATGTTGTGTCGATTTACACGCCGAATGTAAAATAACTTATTCAACAATGTTAATTTATTATGCTTTGTAAATTTATAACGTTAAACATTTTAATTATTGTTATTAGTTTAGTTATTGTACATTCGGCGTGTAAATCGACACAACATTTTTTTTACAATGTATGACGTTCAATTTTGAGTTTATGTTTGACCTTAAATTTTGAGGTTATGTTGTCGAACATATAAATTTGCAGCAATATTCACGTCATTAAACAATGACGGTAATATAGACTTGCGAGTATATTCACGTCATTAATTACTGACAGTTAAACTTGCGGCTATATTCACGTCATTAATCAGTAACGGTAATATGAATTTATGGCAATATTTACATCATTAGTCAATGACGGTCATATAGACTTGCGGTTAAATTCACGACCTTAAATTTGGAGGTTATGTTCGTCTCAACTCCTGTGACATTTAACCTAATTTTGAGGTTATGTGCGCCTTTGATCAATGAGAGGGGAATTCTATATCATGTGAATGCAGTCAATAGTCGGACGTAAACATAGCCAAAACGCCTATTTTCACGTCTTGAAAGCCCAAGGATATTTATTTAAATAACACGTACTTTGGCTAAATTTTATGGTTATTATTGATACGAAAAATAACAAAAATTCAATAAAGCACAAGAGCAATAAAAATGTTATACTTAAGTAAAATTCACTTTTATATCGTTTATAATTTTTTGAGGCTTGTCTATCAGTAAATATCTTTTACTACTGATTCTAGATAAGAAGGGTGTTAAAAAATAATCTTATATGTATAAGATATAAAAGTGTGGATCTACTAAAATATTGCTAATCCTTATACAAACGATGTGGGGGTGTCAAAAAACTTTCAAAATACGCATACGTCATAATGCTCCCTAGGGTCTAAAGAAAAAGAAGAAACAATAATCATTGTAGGAGGAATACATTTTTTAAGTTGAATACTTTTTTCTTCTTAACAAATTTCCATTGATATTTTACCGGAAAAAAAATGACTTCTTTATTCAAATATATATGTATAATGCTGTATTCACACAACATATATAATAAATACTTCCCTAGCTTTAGAGTTGTGCGAATTTAGAAAAATATTTTTTTCGTTTTCTATTTCAAATACTAACTAACAAAGCAAAAATATTGAAAAGCTTTTTATTAACGCTGCAGATCTCTACCTGAAAAAAGGAGTTTTAGACTGTTTGTTTCAATTTTGATTTTTCAACAATATAACAAAAACTTTTTTTTGTACTTTAAAAATATGATTGGATTTTCGATTTATTTCACTGAAAAAACCTGCGGGTTTAATTTAAATAATATACGATATAATTTATTTAATTCAGATAAAAATTATTTGGTTCAAGTAAATATTTAAATGATAATATATTATTAAATAAATATTTACTTGTATATCAAATAATTTTTATCTGAATTTAATAAATTGAGGCTCCGGATCTTAAAAGGCACACGCTCGAATTCGCTACAAAAAAATGAGCTCAGGATTTTTCTATAATACATTCTTCTTCCGTAAAAAACTTCTTCATACAAATATAGCGAGTTTTATTTTCGTGCTACTATATAAGTGGCCTAAACCATTTAAAGTTGAAATTGATTTGATGATAATGTTGGTTTACAGTTAATTAATGGCAGCTGCATTGTTTAAGACCAGAATGTAGACTGTGTTATGAATATGTAAAATTCTATGCAGCAGAGGAGAATTGTGCAACATGAACACACGTTGACACAATAGGAACACATTATTTGAAAACAATGAGCATTAGTAATAAAAGAAGATATACCAACTTCATATATTGCACATTTTTTAATATAGAAAATTTTTGCGACACATGAGGCAAAAAAAAATTTGATGATCATAAAGAAATATGTTTTATGTCATCAAACTCATCTGATGTAATACACTGAGCTTTTAATAAACGTCATTTCAAACTTCTGTGGTCACTTTTTAATATTCACCACATTTTTACGATGCACTTTACTTTCTGCTTTACTCATGATTAGTTACAAAAAAAAATGGACAATTTAAATATTGTTACTTGAGAAAAATGCCAATTATTTAAAAGGAAGTAAATAAATATTTTATTTGAATAATAATTTAGGCTATAAATAAAAAATTTTCGATGTATACAAAGAAAAATATATAAAAACTAAACAAAAATGTTTCAGTTAAAATTCATATATTTTTATTGACTGTGACTCGAGTAGTATTTTAAAAATAGAAAACAGAGAATCTTTTAAATTCATAAAATTTACAACTTTTAAAGTCGACAAAGGATAAGAGAGGGCGACAAATGCTACTTGACATGCAATTCAGAATAAATTTGTTTAAAAGCTAGACTTCTGCCTTTTCAGTTTGTACGTCAGACATATGTACAAGAGCTGTATCTTGTGAATTTATCAATGTCAAAAAAGAAACGAGTATTTTACGTTCGACTTTTTAAGGTGGATGTAAAACGCTTGTTCGAAAACACATCAATTCTCCTAGACTTGAATACGCATTTTTTTTGCCGTTCAAACAGCAATTTTTCAGTGACACCGACTATTTTAAAGTTATATTTCACTTTACTTAAACAAAATAGAATATAGTTTACCAACATAATCTTCTCTCTCTCTCAGTATTCAAACTGTCTAAAAGTAAAGTAAGCTCTCTCCCATTTTGTGAACTTTTAAAAAATGAAATTTTTTTCAAAATATTATTTTAACCATTATAGTGCTTTAGCGGTCTGTGGGACCACTATCTAAAATTATTTCGCTTATTATTTTTTTTTAAAGTACAATAGTAGCTTGAGCTTTTCAGTAGCTTCATATTTTATAAAAAATATTATATTATATTAATAATAAATATTAATACTCGAATTTTTTTTTAAATCTATATAATTTTAAATTTTTTACTAAAAAAAAACTATAAAAAAATATATATAATTTAATAAAGAAAGTTAAGCTGACGAATTTCATGAGAAGTACTCATCTAATTTTGTAGTATCATCAAAGGTTTCTTTTTTCCTTTCTTTTTTTTAATCTTACGCCTGACATGTTCTTCTCTTTTTTATATTTTCTTTCGAGTATTTTTTGCCCGCCTAAGTGATTCGTGAAAAATGATTTTGAAATCATAAAGCGCAAAAAATAGCGGGAGAGGATTGTGACAAGGAAGATAAAGAGGGTAAAGATGGTATGGGAAGATACATTTACAGAATGAAACAGAGGAGATAAAATAGGACACAATTGAGATAAAAAAGGACGACAAGAACCGGAAGGATATATTGTTACCAATTTCCTAACCCTTTCACTAAAAACCATTTTTTCCATCCATTTAGAGAAAATAATTCTTTGCATATTTTTATTATTTTTTTTTTATAAAGTAATTTATTAAATCATTAGTTTATTTTAAGTGATTAATGATGTTGTACAGTCAGGGGAAAAGTACTCGTACTGTTAATCCATGTAAATACTGAGTAGTTTATAAACAACTATTCTATATGAAATACTCGAACCTAGAACTTAGGGCGCACAGCTATACGCTAATATTTTTCTACGTATATTCTCCCCAAGTTCAATATTCTTTAGGTTTTTCTACACTGAGAAAACTATATGTTTGATTCAAACATATTTTGTTTGAATTAAACTTAAAATGTCTTTGATATACAGTCAAACGTATTTAAGTTTACTTTAAACATATTTTTTGGTCGATAGAATAGCATATTTTTTAAGTTGAATTCAAACATATTATAATTTTGATTTGAAATATGCAGTTTTTAAGCATATTTTATGTTTAATTCAAATATAATTTTTCTTAAATCAAACAGAACATTCAAACAAATAATATGTTTAAATTAATATGGTAGATATTTTCAATATATTAAATTTAAACATACAAACTGTGTTGAATCAAACAAAATCATTTTAACTGATGTTTATGTTTGAAACAAATAATTCTTTTTCTCAGTGTAAGTGAACCATTGAACTACCATTGTAGAACAAAAATGATCCTTACAAGCTGTAAAATAAACTTCAGCAATCTAGAAATCTTTTATTTATATCTAGCAAAAGTGCATCACTTAAAATAGAACTTGTTTAGAGTTCTTCGATGGTGATTATGGTTACTACCAACAAAAATGATTCTTACAACTGCAAAATAAAAAAAATCGTAATCGCTCTACTTTTACTCTCATTTGGGTCTTCTTCGTCCGTGCATTAGATATACTCAAACGGTTAAACTTTTCGAAACTTGTGAAAATTGCTACATCAGTGTATTTTTCATTTTATAAAAATCATATACTTATTTATTCGTATTATTAGCCAAATAAGTTGTTACCTTTTATGGGCAGTGCCCTTTCGTACAAATGTACTTAATCATATAAAATACAAGAAAAATGTCTCTGCGAAACAATGATTTACTGTAACTTAAATAATACCAAAGATTTTAGTACGTAGATTGCTTATAAATGTACTTAGAGAAATACCATAGAAATCAATGTTATTGTGGTACTTATTAGCTTCTCTTGTTAACCTACTCATAACAGAGTTATTGCCATAATTTGTTCTTTGTAATGACTGTCTGAACAAAGTCCGATTTCTGGTTGGTTTTGTATAGGAACAGCAAAATTAAGCAAAAACAACAGTGGAGGGCAGTTTATGATGTCAATTAATAATTTTAAACCAAATAAGTAAATCTGTAAATAAAAATCTGTTTCTTAATAAAGAAATACCCAAAATCCGTCTCAAGCAACAAAACGCATAAATTTATTTTGAACCCGTTTTAGAGCTATCATTAAGTATTCTACATAAGGTGACCAAATCAACGAAGCAAATTCAATTATTGGTCTGACTAATGAAAAGTATAAAAGACCTTTAACACTAAAACATTTTTAAACCACGATGCCGTTCCAGTAACAAAGCCCAAAACTCTAGTCGCATTATTGACAATATTTAGAATATGTTTACCAAAATCCAATTCTGAGTCTAGTGTAACTCCCAGGTCGAGTATCATGGACACTCTCGAAAGAATATCACTACCGATAGTGTAATGATACTTTTTTATTAATTGTAGTTTACTGAACGAAATTATACTGCATTTTTTTATATTAAGAAAAAGTTTATTATTTGATGACCATATTTATTTAATTGAGGGGCCGGATGCTATAAGGTGATACGCGCTACATTAATTAAATAACGCGTATCACCTTATAGCATCCAGCCTCTCAATTGATTAAGATCTGATTGAAGATCAAGAGCATCTTGATCATAGGTTATTGCTTTGTATAATTTAAGGTCATCAGAAAACAAAAAAAAAAATAACCTGTGTTTAAATAGAGTGTTAGTGTCGTTTATAAAAAGCAAGAAAAATAGAGGTCCAAGATTCCATCTCTGGGGTACATGAAAGGTTCCTAAAAAAACAATTGAAAATTTATGCTCAACACGCACTGACGAATATCTGTCAATAAGATAGCTTTTAACCCAAGTAATCAAATCACGAGAAAAGCCTCAAGCTTCGGCACCAGAATTGCATGGTCAACCTTATCAAAGGCTTTTGCAAAATCAGTGTAAATTGCATCGACTTGTATTCTGTTTTCGAGATTTGATGATACAAAATTAGTAAACAATACTAAGTTAGTCAATACTGATCTAAGTCCCATGAATTCGTGCTGTTCATCAATTATCAAATGATCGAATAATTGCTTACATTTGACCTCCCCTTAAAAAAGATCATAGTCTTGAATACTGATAGAAAATTTCGATAATAGAAATAATTTCTTCCATAAATAAATTTCTATTAGATAAATTTTGTAAAAAATGGTTCAGTTTTATTATTTGTTTTTTCTATTGTATATTTTATGCAAAAAATCTGTCTCGTCACTTCTATTTAATTTTGTGTAACAAATATAAGAATTCCTAAACAAGATTACATAAAATGATTCCAGACGAATGACCCAGCCATTCGACCGTATCCGTGGTGTGTGACTGGAAGTCAACCAGACAAACATAACGTCTCTGATATAATCTATTGCACGCGGTGTATATTTTTGAGTGTGTATACGTTGTCATGACGACGAGAATAGTGAGTACTATGACCACACAAAAACGAACGCAGTGGTCGTTATATAGGAAGACACGATTACAGTCGACGACGTCAGACCGACGCTAGACGGAGTCTACCGAATGAGGCCGAAAGCGTCGCGACGGTAACCACGTTTCTACCCTCAGCTTTAGTATGTCGTGCGGACGGGTTGATTTGCGAACGTGTTTTGTCGCGTTGTGTCTTGCCGTCACTTCTTTCTCGTGCAATGTGTATCGTGAAATGTACTTGATCCACCAAGGATAACTACTGATCGGGGCTTCTCGCAGGGATCGGATGGAATCCCAGGTATGGTTTTTTTCTTTTTTTTTTGAATTTCGTTTCTTTTTATTTATCATCCCTGCAAACACACCGGCAGACATACAATATACATAGAGAGAGAGAGAGAGTTGGGCGTCCCATTGCATTTTCTTCCCGGTGCATTGACACTGGTGTCGGAGTGGCACGCATGCTTTACCGGGAAGTAGTGAAGATGCCTCCACGAATAGGTATACATAACCCCTTGAAGCTGACTTAAGCATGGATGAAACCATGCTCTAATGTTTATTAATATACTTCTCGTGACTTTATGCATCTACTGATTTAAACCGAGACAAAGTCTGGCGCCAAAAACTTTGCCTTTTTTACCATTTCACGCAAATTCATTTCATCTATATAACTGGCAACCACGTGTGTTCCTTCAAAAACTAACTTTCCTATATTGACTGAGAAAATTATACAACAGAATTATAAATATACTTGGGAAAAAAAAAAAATGTTTCTTATGGCGAGAGACAATTTATTTAAAAGTAATGAATATTTTTTCTAGAATTGTTAAAAAGAATTTTCTAGAACAGCTATAAATTTCACTGCTTCCAAGAAATATTTATTCTACTAAATGTTTTAGTTTATTCCAGGTAGATTTCTTATTTTATTTTTTACATTAAAATAGTTTGAGAATATTTTTGAAGCAAAAAGAATACTTTCTATGATCAAAGACAATTTTTGTACATTTATATATAGAAATCCTTGTATTAATAATACAAGAAAAAAAAGTGATTTAATTTCCATTATAATTCAAATAATAAATACTATTAAAAAAATTAAGAAAATTTGATTTCCATTGAAAAATGTTCTTTGACCAAATAAGAACATATAGCTTCATTAAAAAATTTACTTTTTTTATTCATTATAATAAAAAAAGTCTTTATTAAAATACAATTAATTTACCACGAAAAATTGTGGTTCTTATTCAAATAATAATAATAATAATAATAATAATGATCAATTATGTATGTGGAATTAAATTTCCTTCATTTAAAATATTTTACTTTTAATAAAAAAAAAAGGTGAAATAAAATATTTCTCCTCTGATATAAAAAAAATGCTAGGTACTTGATTTGTGAAAAATTGCTGTTTCAATCGAAACAATTTAACTAATTTGAATTAGTGACTCACTTTTTTTTAGTTAGCAATTTTGGTTGTCGTAACCAAATTTTGGTTAGCTGAAACAAAGTTGTAGAGTTATCTCAACCAAACATTTTTTTAGGCCAACAAAATTATTTGGTTGAACATTTTTAAATTCCAACCAAAATTTGGTTATCTCAAACAAACATTTTGTTAGGCCAACAAAATTATTTGATTGAACATTTTTAAATTCCAACCAAAATTCGGTTACGACAACAAAATAATTTAATTCACTCTCAGTTCGTACCTTTAGAGAACAATTAGTTTAAATCTCTCACAAAGATGGGTAGTCTAGTGGTCAGAGTTCCCGACTCGCAGTTTAACAACAGAGGTTCGATCCCAAGCGGAGATGCACCAATATTTCAATTGGATAAATATAAATCAAACGTTACATTCATAATAAATAAATAATAAAATAAATAAAAAAGATAAAATGAAAGGAAATAAGGTAGAATAACATTTTTAATTCTACAAAAAAGCTGTTGGTTTGATCAACCAAACATTTTTGTTGACCTAACAAAAAAAAATTGGTTGAGCTAACAAAATATTTTTATTATGCCAATAAAAAACACTCAATCAAATTTTTTTGTTGACTCAAAAGTCAAACAAATAGTTTGGTTGCTTAAATACCAACAAAATTATTTGGTTGGCCCAACCAAATTTTGGTTGCTGAGACGTAATACGCATATCTACTTTCTAAATTACTAATAAAATAATTTACTAATTTCATCGTCAAAACAAAATATATATTTACAAATCAATTCATCAATTCAAATGTACAGAAAAATTAAATCAAAAAAATGTCGAAGGCCTGCAATCGATCGAAAGCTACATAACCATTGGCTTCTCCACTCACAAAAGAATTTAATTATATTATACATATATATCAGGGATGTGTCCGGAAATGCCATTTTTGTTCTGTTCCGTGCCAGTGCCACGGAATAAAAATATTTACATATTTTGTTCCGTGCCAAGGCACGGAACAAAAATGGTTGTGTATTCAGTTCCGTGCCGAGGCACGAAACGAAAATGTATATATATTTAGTTCCGTGCCAAGGCATGGAACGAAAATAGTTGTATATTCAGTTCTGTGCCGTGGCACGAAACGAAAATGGTTAAATATTTAGTTCCGTGCCAAGGCATGGAACGAAAGTAGTTACATATTTAGTTTCGTGCCGAGGCACGAAACAAAAATGGTTATATATTCAGTTCTGTGCCAAGGCATGGAACGAAAATAGTTGTATATTTAATTCCGTGCCAAGGTACAAAACAAAAATTTACAGGTATTTATTTTCGTGCTATAAGTACAGAATAAAATTAATTATTTAGGAATATTATTCCGTTCCAAATACGTAAACAACAATAAATGAGAACAGATTGTCGGGCCTGTTTACAGTAAGTGTCCTTGCACTCAAGGATATTATCTCTCAAATTCGTTATATGTCCAACATTAGAAATGAAAAGAGACAAGAAAATGTTTTTATTCTAAATAATATGTACTTAGTCTCTTATTATAAAAAAATCAAACCACAGCTTTATGAGTTACATGCGTAATACTTTTTAATAAAATTGATAAAATCAATTACTCGACTACAATAAAATGTATCATATAAAGGGTGGTATTATTAATAAGGGGCCCTCCATAAAATAAGTTAACAATATTTTATTCTTTTTATAACCCCCGGCCCCCCTCGTTATCAATAGGATTACTTTTTCTAAACAGTAATGTGCTGTGGGAACAGTTACTTTTTTTAACGAGTAACGCGTTACCGTTACTTTTTCTATGCAGTAACATACAATCTTTACTGTAACTATTTTTAAAAAGTGACGCGTTACCGTTACTTTTTGTAAAAAGTATCGCTAATCGTGACCAATACATTTTTTAAAAAATAATTCGTTAACATTCTTTTTTTAAACAGTAACGCGTAATCGTTACCGATAATGTTTCTAAAAATTATCACGTTACATTTTCTAAACAGTAATGTGCTATGGGAACAGTTACTTTTTTAAAAGAGTAACGCGTTACCGTTACTTTTTCTATTTTCTTTTATTTTTTGAAAATTTTTCGAAATTTCAGTTTCTTCAATGTAGACCTATTTTCAATGACTGATAACTCGAAAAAAATGGATTTTTTCAATTTTTGATAAGAGAAGAAAAGTTTCAGTTTTTGTTTTACTTTTCAATAATGTTAACAAAAATTTTTTTTTAATTTAGCTATGATATTTTTAAAATTTTTTTTAAACATACCTGGAAATACTAAGAAAATTTTGAAAAAAAAAATTTAGAGTGGGCCGATAAGTTTTATTGGTTTAAGTAAACGTTTAAACACCGCGCGCAGCATTATGCGCATTTTTAAAAATTAAAAAAAATTGTAAAATTGTTAAAAAATTTTTGTTAACATTATTGAAAAGTAAAAGAAAAACTGAAACTTTTCTTCTCTTATCAAAAATTTAAAAAATCCATTTTTTTCGAGTTATCAGTCATTGAAAAAAATTTTCAATTGTTGATAACTTATGAACAATTAACTTTCGAAAAAAATTGGTTAGAGAAAAAATGTTCCTTATTATATGTAGAATTAGGAAAAAAATATTAAAAATTTTTTTTAAATAATTTTGTTTTTCTCCCATTTTGATCTTATATATTTTTACGACAAATACATCAGGTCAAAATGAGAAAAACAAAATTATTTTTAAAAAATTTTAATTATTTTTTCCTAGTTCTACACATAATAAGGAACATTTTTTCTCTAAACAATTTTTTTCAAAAGTCAATTGTTCATAAGTTATCAACAATTGAAAAAAATGGTCCATTTTTTTAAATAAATGGTCATATCTTTTTCAAAAATCATCGTACACAAATTTTCAAAAAAGCGTTTAAAAGGTGATAAAATAAGCTTTCAAATGCCGTATCGAGAATTAAATTCTGATCATTTCTTCATAACCAAGATCAATTTGAAATTTACAAAAAAAATGAAAATTTTTTTTGTTATTTTAAACAATTAAACAATGCATTTTTTTTATTTTCTTTTTTGTATCGTTAAAGTCAAAGATATAAGCTTTAAGATGAATATTTGAGGAAGGTTACATCTTTTTTAGAATTAAAGATACAAAACTTTTTGTAAAGCCCTAATATGCTGTAAGGTGGGTAAATATTATTGAGCGGCAGTGTATATATGTATAGTAAATAAATAAAATAAATAAGTCGCATACAATAAAAATTGTTTATCAACAAGTTGACTGTCTATTAAATGTTAACTAAGATTTCTGAGAAATTTAATTAAAATAAAATAAATATAGACTGAATATATACAGGGTGTATCATAACCGGGTACTATCATGAAAACATGTAATCATAAAATATTCTTTGAGTTTTTACTCAATTAATATTCCCTAACAGCATCCGGATATTCAAGAAATCCTACGAACGTTCTAGGGATATCCGGTAATTAGGATATCCATAGATATCCTGAGGACATCGTAGAGATATCCGGTTACGGCTAGGACATTTTGCAAAATTATTCGGCATATTGAATCCGCCATTTTGAATTTTGAAAACTGATATCGGATTTGTAATCAGTAACTCAAATAACCCCTGAGTAACGAGTTTCATGTAAATACAATAATTTTTTAAAAAAATCGTCTGCCATATTGGATTCGCCATTATGAATTTTTAAAAACGGATATCAGATTCGTAATCAGCGACCCAAAAAACCCCTAAGTAATAAGTTTCATGTAAATCCGATAATTTTTTTTAAAAACTCGTCTGCCATATTGGATACGCCATTTTGAATTTTTAAAAAACTGATATTGGTTTCTTAATTAGCGACCCCAAAAACCCTTACGGGTACAATGATCTATAAACTTTGTTGATTAAAAAAATATACATATATCTGAAAGGGTACAATATTCATTTATGATGTTAATATTCATATATTAAAATTTATAGAGTATTTTTATTTAATCTTAATAATGAAATAAACTATAGAATTCGATAAATATTCATTTCTCGGAATTTATGAGATTTAAATGTTTGTATCATGTTGAATAGAGGGTTTAGAATCAAAACAAAATCCGAGTCTAATTAGTAACGTGTCAGGACACGTAAATGTATTACTATATATTTCTGTTTTTGAGCTTGGAACGAAATAAAATTTCTACTTATTTTTGTTTCTTTCCACAGCACAAAATATAGTTACCTCTTATTTTTGTTTTGTTCCTTGGCACAAATTATAATTACCACTTATTTTGGATTCGTACCTCGGCACGAAATATAATTACCTCGTATTTTTGTTCCGTTCCTCGGCACAAAATAAAATTGCCTCTTATTTTTGTTTCGTGCCGGGACACAAAACAAATTTCTTAAGTAATTCAGTTTCATGCCTCTGGCACGGAACGGAACAAAATTAAAATTGATTTTAGTTCCGTTTCCGGACACATCCCTGATATATATACAGTAAAATATGTATATATATTCTATTGTATCAATACATATGTATTGACATTGTCTATTGTTGTTTTATCCATAAAATCAACTTTCCAATGTGCCTGCGATTCGCTTAAAAATAAATAAATTTTTATTTTTGAATACCAAAAAACACAATGCTGTGTTTGGAGTTTAATCAACATTATAATTATACAGTATTAGAGCTAAATTTACTATTAGATCGATGAACCTACTGTTTCATCAATGAATATAAATCAAGTACATTTTGGAATTGAACCTTCAAATGAGAAATCTATACCTATAGCATTTTGTGTGGCTGAAATAGCACTACAATGTGATATTGAGAGTATATATATATATATATATGTGCAAAACATATATATGGTCTGTTGCACAAACTAATGATTTTACAATATGCACTTTAATATCGTAAACTTTACTATGTTTTAAGAGATATGAGGATATATATATATCATATTGAAATGGAAACATATGGAAGTTAGTATCGCGTCTCGTATGATCCATTAAGTTTGAATTCTTTTTTTTTGCTTCATTAGCATTGTTACTGTACTGTGAAATTATGGAAATATGAATTAATCAATTTACCCACACATTAGTCGTTATTGAATGTTATAATGTATATAAAAAATACATCAATTTAATCTCAATCAACACAATTATAATATTATATTTGTTAAACGGAATATAAATAGTATTCAATCAAAATTATCATTAATCGCTGACATAATATATGAATTACATTTTGGAATTAATTTTACGCGTGAACTTAATATATTCTCCTTAATTATATTTACATTCAAAGCGATGTCAAGTATATTTGAAAAAGACATTTGTAAAAGTTTTAATGAATCGAATTCAGGATAATTAACACTTTCTATTAAGTAATTCCTCTGCTAATCGCTATGGGATAATCTTTTAAGAGCTTTTTTCACTGTCGCGGAAGTTATTTAAAATGTTGATCAACACTTTTGTTTAAAAATAATTTATATTATTTTAATAGAAATTTTTATTATAAATTATTATTTATTTTAATGTAAAATCGATTGTTATTTCTAAAAAAAAAGAGACTTGTTCTTTGTTTATCTATTTTTTTTTTTTTTTATTATTATTCTCGTTTGACGGGAGTCCTGATTTTATCGACCAGCAGTTTTCGTCTGGTTTCAGTATTTATGAATTTTATCACATTTCGCCCTGAAAATTTAATACTTCACTAAAAAAAAGTGGGTCCATAAAATTAAAGATATAAAAAAAAATTCATCTTTCAACAAATTTTACAAAAATTTTTGTGTAATAGTCTACATTTCAAGAGGAATATTTTTTCATCATAGATAAAAAGAGAGACAAAAACTAATGGAAAAAAGTTATTAATTTTCTAAAGCAAATGACACAAAAATAAATATGAAATAATTAAATAATAATTTATAAGTATTTCTTTTATGTGTATACAATAGGTAAAACATATATTTCTAAGCCTACTATCGATTTTGAATAATTAAAAGGTCGTTGAATAAATTTAATATCCAGTTTATTCAATAATATCAATCATTTTTTCTAACAAGGACAACAAAATCAATTTCGTTATGCGATTTTATTTGAAATTTAAATGATAATTTTTCATATAATATTCATATATAATTTTTCACTAAATAGACACTTTTTTTCCAACAAATTTTAAATTTAGCGCCACTATCTATAGTTTTTACTTTAAACGGTTGGCACTTATGTTTGTCAATTCACAAGATTCCTAACCTAAAAATTTTGCTATTTAAATTCGTGAATTACTATTTTTTCTATATTATAAATTCTAAATGTTTCTATATTAAAGCTAATAAATTTTCAAATGGTTTTTATCAACAAAAAAAACCCTTCATTAGTATTTCTAAAAAATTTTTTTATAAAACATATAAAAAAAAATACTGAACTTAATATATAATATAATTAATATTGAAACTTTTTTTTGTGGAAAACTCAAAATAAGTTGAAGTGATATCATTTTTACTGCAGCTCAAAACACTATTTGAGTTCAGGTTTTTACTGTGAACCTAGGGGCTCGAAAGCAAAATTAGATTTAGATTGTCACACGACCCAAGAGAAATCGTGTAACACTCTCGACACTCCGACACTCATAACGTCATGTTGGTTGTAACCATGTCTCTGGGAAAATTCACGAAGAGAAAATTTCATATCACACACTATAAAATTTCACCAAAGGAAATAACGATAGTTTTATTTATATATATATATATATATATATATATTATTATTATTATTATTATTATTATAAATTCTATCATCAGTAGTTTCTATGAGACTGAAGTTACCAACGTTGATTCGACGAAAAAATTTTTTTTTCTTAAAACCGAAAAACAAACTAAAACATCATTCAATATTGAATTCTAAACATTTTTAAACACCAAATTAACAAAAAAAATGGGGGGAAACCAGCGGTTCCCAATTTAGCTCTTCTTTTTGGATTTTTAAGATTTTATCGATTTTATGTTAATTAGAATGCTTGGATCCTTTTTTAATTAATCGGCAATATATTTTTTGGGTCCCTACTACATCCCCAAAACCGAAAAAACCAAAAACAACGCGGGGAAAACAGTGATTCTCAATATAAACGTGACTTTTTTTTCGAATTTTACTATTTTTTCAATTTTATGTTAATTCGAAGGCTTAGATCCCTTTTTAATTAATCGACAATATATTTTTTAGGTGCCTACTACATCCCCAAAAACGAAAAAACCAAAAACAACGCGGGGAAAACAGTGGTTCTCAATATAAACGTGACTTTTTTTCGAATTTTTGGAATTTTTTCGTTGTTATGATAATTCGAAGTCTTGGATCCCTTTTTAATTAATCGGCAATATATTTTTTAGGTCCCTACTACATCCCCAAAAACAAAAAAACCAAAAACAACGCGGGGAAAACAGTGGTTCTCAATATAAACCTGACTTTTTTTCGAATTTTATTATTTTTTCAATTTTATGTTAATTCGAAGGCTTAGATCCCATTTTAATTAATCGACAATATATTTTTTAGGTCCCTACTACATCCCCAAAAACAAAAAAACCAAAAACAACGCGGGGAAAACAGTGGTTCTCAATATAAAAGTGACTTTTTTTTCGAATTTTTCGAATTTTTTCGTTGTTATGATAATTCGAAGTCTTGGATCCCTTTTTAATTAATCGACAATATATTTTTTAGGTGCCTACTACATCCCCAAAAACGAAAAAACCAAAAACAACGCGGGGAAAACAGTGGTTCTCAATATAAACGTGACTTTTTTTTCGAATTTTTCGAATTTTTTCGTTGTTAAAAAAATATATTGTCGATTAATTAAAAAGGGATCCAAGACTTCGAATTATCATAACAACGAAAAAATTCGAAAAATTTGAAAAAGTAAGGCACGTTTATATTGAGAACCACTGTTTTCCCCGCGTTGTTTTTGGTTTTTTCGTTTTTGGGGATGTAGTAGGGACCTAAAAAATATATTGTCGATTAATTAAAAAGGGATCTAAGCCTTCGAATTAACATAAAATTGAAAAAATAATAAAATTCGAAAAAAAAGTCACGTTTATATTGAGAACCACTGTTTTCCCCGCGTTGTTTTTGGTTTTTTTGTTTTTGGGGATGTAGTAGGGACCTAAAAAATATATTGTCGATTAATTAAAATGGGATCTAAGCCTTCGAATTAACATAAAATTGAAAAAATAATAAAATTCGAAAAAAAGTCAGGTTTATATTGAGAACCACTGTTTTCCCCGCGTTGTTTTTGGTTTTTTTGTTTTTGGGGATGTAGTAGGGACCTAAAAAATATATTGTCGATTAATTAAAAAGAGATCCAAGACTTCGAATTATCATAACAACGAAAAAATTCCAAAAATTCGAAAAAAAGTCACGTTTATATTGAGAACCACTGTTTTCCCCGCGTTGTTTTTGGTTTTTTCGTTTTTGGGGATGTAGTAGGCACCTAAAAAATATATTGTCGATTAATTAAAAAGGGATCTAAGCCTTCGAATTAACATAAAATTGAAAAAATAGTAAAATTCGAAAAAAAAGTCACGTTTATATTGAGAACCACTGTTTTCCCCGCGTTGTTTTTGGTTTTTTCGTTTTTGCGGATGTACTAGGGACCTAAAAAATATATTGTCGATTAATTAAAAAGGGATCTAAGCCTTCGAATTAACATAAAATTGAAAAAATAGTAAAATTCGAAAAAAAGTCACGTTTATATTGAGAACCACTGTTTTCCCCGCGTTGTTTTTGGTTTTTTTGTTTTTGGGGATGTAGTAGGGACCTAAAAAATATATTGTCGATTAATTAAAAAGGGATCCAAGACTTCGAATTATCATAACAACGAAAGAATTCCAAAAATTCGAAAAAAAGTCACGTTTATATTGAGAACCACTGTTTTCCCCGCGTTGTTTTTGGTTTTTTCGTTTTTGGGGATATAGTAGGGACCTAAAAAATATATTGTCGATTAATTAAAAAGGGATCTAAGCCTTCGAATTAACATAAAATTGAAAAAATAATAAAATTCGAAAAAAAAGTCACGTTTATATTGAGAACCACTGTTTTCCCCGCGTTGTTTTTGGTTTTTTTGTTTTTGGGGATGTAGTAGGGACCTAAAAAATATATTGTCGATTAATTAAAATGGGATCTAAGCCTTCGAATTAACATAAAATTGAAAAAATAGTAAAATTCGAAAAAAAGTCACGTTTATATTGAGAACCACTGTTTTCCCCGCGTTGTTTTTGATTTTTTTGTTTTTGGGGATGTAGTAGGGACCTAAAAAATATATTGTCGATTAATTAAAAAGGGATCTAAGCCTTCGAATTAACATAAAATTGAAAAAATCCAAAACAAGAGCTAAATTGGGAACCACTGGTTTTCCCTTATTTTTTTTGTTAATTTTGTGTTTAAAAATGTTTAGAATTTAATATTGAATGATGTTTGAGTTTGTTTTTCGGTTTTAAGAAAAAAAAAATTTTTCGTCGAATCAACGTTGGTAACTTCAGTCTCATTAGTTTCTCATGTATTTAAAAAAATGATTTATTTTGATAAACTTCATTGATTTTAAGGGATTTTATTTTTGAAAATTTTTTTCTCATATAATTTTTTCAGATTTAATAATAATAATAATAATAATAATAATTGAATACAGTGAAACAGAATTTTTCGTATAAATAAAAAAGTAAATTTTTTTAAATCTAGTACAGCGTTTAATTTTTTAAGTTCCATAAATACTTTTTATCTCGTTCTTTCTCATTAGAGTAATTTTATTTCATTCTCTTATATACTCCATTGAAGAAGAGGAGAATTTTTTTAGTTACAAGATTATGAATAATGCGTGGCGTTGAAAGGTTTCCTCAAATAAAAATTCTATAAACGTGACTACTTTCAGAAAAGCTTTTTTTCATCCTCTATATCTATACCCAAGTAGAAATGTGCCACTGGCATAGTACTGACCCAACACTGCCAGTCAGTATAATAGTACTGACTGCCGTACTGGGCCAGTAGTGGACCAACCCTGGCTGGTAACGCTGTCCAGTACTGATTTTGTCCCGCTCACCAGTACTAACGTAGTACTAGAATAATACTGGCATAATACTGGCAAAGTACTCATCCGGACTTAAAATCTCACTTTTTTACAAAATGCTAAAACACGCTTTCCAATGCAAATTTCATCCTTATTAGCTTATTACTCCCATTTTTACCACGAACAGGTAATGTGAAGCCAATAATAGTTAATGTTATTTAGAATATATAAAATATTATTAACATTAAATAATTAAAATAATAATTATCATTTATATTAATTAAATTATTTTATTTTTAATAAATTATTTTACAAAAAATAATTTCTGTTGTAAATTTTTTTTTTTTTTTTTAAATTCATAATATTTAATTTTTTTTACTTTTCACTTATACTTAATTTAATAATTATTTAATAATTGATATTACACATGAACAAATATTGTACTTATAACACTTAAAACTAAGAACGAAAAATCTCGCACGCATGGGGGATCGAACCCTAAACCCTTAGAACGCAAGTCAGATACGCATACCGCACAGCCGCGCTGGCTTGAAGTGCTGACTTGAAGTAGTTCACCTAATACAAAAGTTTTGATTTCAAAGTTTGTATTATCTATTGATCACGAAAATAAAATGAATTTATTCTTAAATTTTTTAAACTCACAAAATTTTTTCAATTTTTACAAAGATTTAATGAAATAAAACTGGATATCAATTTCAGTTAAATATTTTTAATAAATTATTTTTACCGTAAATAATATTAAAACAGACAAAAATGATTGATGAATTACATAATTAAAAATAAGTTAATAAAAGACGACTGTAAAATATGAATGGTAAAAAATTTTTTAAATTTAATATTTAATTATTAATAATATTTAAAAATTACAAAGAAAAAATTACATTTCCTTTATTTTTAAAACTATTAGAAAAAAATTCTCAACTTATTGTTATTGTATGCATGATAAATAACTTAATGCACATATTTCAATGAGTACTAAAATAACTAAAAAAACATAAATATATTTTATATAGGTATATAATAATACATTACAATTACATCCAAAATTTTGAGGGAAAGTATTCGAAAGAAATTAATATACATTTTTTTAAATAAAAAATCATCGTTTTCTACCTATTGGAATAATTTAAAGACTTTTTCATTTAATGTTTTTTATCACCGACAAAGTACTGATTCGGTGTGAATGACAGTGTACTGCCAGTACTGGTTTTAATATTTTTTTACCTCCGACATAGTACTGATTCGGTGTATTAGTCAGTACACTGCCAGTACTGAAAGTCAATACCGACAGCCAGTATTGGATCAGTACCATGCCGGTGTTTAATTACGGCGAGCTACGGATATTTCTACTTGGGTATAAGCAAAACATAATTTGTAAAAAAAAATTTCATATATTTTTTAAAATTCATTTTCTGCAATATACTATAAACATTAATAGTAAAAATAAACTTTTAATTGAAATAAATGAATCGAAAATTAAGAGATTTTGATCCGCTTTTACCAGATACTTGAGACAAAAGAAAATAATAAATTGCAAAACAGAATAAATAATTAAAAGAAAAAGCAAATAAATAATAAAAACAAACGAAATGAATTCTATGAAACACAAGAGAAAAAATTTACAGTCTGAATAAATCTAAATTTTTGAGTAAACTAATATATGGAAGGTTTAATATTAATTAATAATAATAAAATTATATTAATTTAATAATATAATTTGCTTTTTCTTAAAATTGTTTTTTTTTTTTTTGATAATTTTAATAATAATAATAATAATAAAAATCCAAAAAAATATTTTTCCTCCATAAGAAAAAATATTATTATTATTATTATTGTTTTTTGTTTGCATAATTTTGATTCGAGAATATTCTTGAATGTTAGTGTTTACTTTGAAGATTTTGGTTCTTGAATAAATAAGGGGACATTTATATATAAAGGAAATGTCGAATATATCTGTCGAGAAACTGTCGAATCACTGTGCGGTCATATATAGTTTTGCAACTTTTTCTTTTTTATTTTCGTGAATTTATCGACTCGTTGTTCTACGGCTCAGGGGTCAAATATATAGTGCCGGGGTCATGTTGCTTTGGGGGATGACGATCTTCTCTTTCTCTCTCGGAATTCACGTGCGCGGCTATAGTCGCGTGCGAGGGTGGAATTTGAATATTCTCCAGTTCAGCGACACGTTCGATTCAAACACTTTTGCTATTTTCTCACCCAAATTCACTCGCAATGTCGAATCCACTGTGCGAATCACATATACACTATACTATATATATATTAGAGTATCGAATTTTTGTGTGTGTGTGTATCTGTTTGTCATTTTGACACGTAAGCAATAATGAGAACGAGTGGTCGCAACACGATGTATTTTTACACACACTTTATATATATTGTCATATATATACAATACCCTCGAGAGCTGGAGTTGAATTTTTTTTGTCAAAAAATATATAAGCGCTGTGTCCGATAAATTTTTTAGAGAGAGAGAGAGAGAGAGAGCAAAAATTCATAATGTACTGAGAAAAAAATATTTCGTTTCAACAACCAAAATTTGCTTATTATACTATTTCATTAAGTCAACCAAAAAGTTTGGTTGATTGTTTTTTGTTGGCATAACAAAAATGTTTGGTTAGCTCAACCAAATTTTTTTGTTAGAGCAACAAAAATGTTTGCAGTTGATCAAACCAACAGTTTTTTTTTGTACAATTAAAAATTTTATTGTACCTTATTTCTTTTCATTTATTATCAATTTAACGTTTAATTTATATTTATCCAATTCAAGTATTTCTCTCATATCCGCCTGGGATCGAACCTCTGTTTCTAAACTACGTGTCGGGAGCTCGCATAAGGTACGAGCAGAGAGCGAATTAAATTATTTTTTTGTAACCAAATTTCGATCTCTCCTACAACTTTATTTTAACCAATTAACCTAGACAAAAAAGTTCTACAGAATTTCTACATGAATTTTATAGGATTTTCAAGAGGAACTATACAATAGCTTTACAGTAAAATTTAAAGCATTTTTAACAGTGATTTTACTTTAAGTGTGCTTTAAAAATTTTCAACTAACTGAATTAGTAAAAAAATTTAACTAATTTGAATAAGTGACTCAATTTTTGGTAAAATTTAAGTATAATTCGTTTGTAAACAATTTTTTTTACTAATAATTAATTAAATTTTACTAATTCAGATGCAAAAGTTAGTCACTTATTCAGATTAGTTAATATTGGTTTGGTACTAATTCAGATTTAGAGTAAGTTGAAAATTATTAAAGCACACTTGGAGTAAGTGATTAATGTAAAATTACTACTAAAAATGCTTTAAATGATTCTAGTCAAATTCTATAAAATATTTTATAGAATTCCTGTAGAAATTTTATTGAATCATTCTAGTTAAATTCTATAAAACTTTTTTGACCGGGAAAATTTGGTTGTATGACAACCAAAATTTCGTAATCAAACGATTTTGTTGCAAATAAAAAACCTTTTTTTTTTTCATTGTTCAAAAATGTACAGGAAAAAAATTTTCGAAAAAACTATTATATTTGGAATAGAGTTTCTTAATAGGATCACCTAAAATATTTTTAAAAAATAATTAATTTTCAGTGTTAAATTTAATTTTTATACTCTTAGAGTGTAATCAAAAAGAAGTTTCATTTTCGTGCGCGCAAAATTAAAGTTTCCACAACATTGTGAATATAGAGGAAGAAAAAGATCGAGTTGAATGTTTACATAATAAACATATCTAAACTGAAATGTCAAAAGTATAAGATAGAAATAATTCAAACCCCAATTAATGTAATTAACAGTCACTGCAATGTTAACGTATATTCATTTTACTATTTTTGGTGAATAAATTAAATGATATACTCCTGACTTATACTACTACTTGGGTGTACAAATTCAAGTCAAACAATATACGTCATGCGAAGTATATTTACTCAAGAAACAAGGATGTATTTCTCAAGTCAAGTAACACAATTATCCACTTATACGACTTTGACTAATATAGACATATCTATTATTGAAACATATATTTAAAACAAAATCACTTTCTGTTCTTTTTATAATTCCGAAAAAAATTGTCCAATTATTTTACATTAAAAAAAAAAAAAATAATAAAAGTGAATAAATGAAACAAAACTGATTTTTGAGACAGGGATAAATGCTTTCTCATAAATTCTTCGAATGTTTCAATCGATAAGTTACACATATGCCATTGCCGGGGAATCAATAGGTTTCATAAGTAGGTTAAAACTTGATAAGAAGGGAAAGTTAGGATAAAATAAATGGCCGTGATTCCAGGGGATTTTGAATCAACAATATTTTTCTTTCTTGCTAAAAAAAATAGCTTTATAATCAAAGTTCAGTGACATTTCAAAAAATATATATCCATTTTACATATTTGCATCGTGAATCAAACGATAAAAATACTAATAAAAGAATATGTTTTGATGACGAACATGAAAGCAACTATATATATACGAAAAGTCGATCAGAATATATGATTTAAAGTTTCGTACTTCTTTTTCTTTTTTGTGAGATTCGATTTTTTTTTCATTCAAGTTGAACACTCTTTTCAAATGTCTCTGACCCTTGCGATAAGCTTGAAGTAACGTCTTTCACACCTACTCGTAGAATTCATTTCATACATTTAGTGAACGTACTGAAATACATGTGTGCATCCAAACAGACGCGCGCAAAGAATTTCATTCACAAAAACTTGGCATTTGGAATTACGCCTTTAACCCCCTCCCCCTCTCTTTCCTATCCCGAGGAACTTGACTGTAAAAGATTAACGTGCAACGCTAGAGTGACATTGATCTACAAACAGTAATGCAAGAGCGACATTTATTTTTAATGATGAAGTACAATTCCAGCAAGGCTGATTCACGTGCACTTAAATTGAGCGCAAATACCTGCAATAACAATATTTTCATTCGCTACTTTCCAAATTAAATTCCATTCTTCCAAATAGAGTGTATAAACAATTCAAGAAAGAAAAATAGGAAACAGAGAAAAGAATTCGGAAATAATTGTTTTTATTTTTACTTTATTATAATTTTCTAAAAATAATTAAAATTTAACTGAATTGAATTTTTGTTTTTTGATTTAAGAATTAAATTTCGCCAAGATAGCACGTAAGCTTACAGCAACCTTGCCAACCATGCACGGCAAACTTGCCGCAAGCTTCAAATGTCCCAACTGACCCAAGGTAAACATATATATGGTAAGCTTACCGAAAGATTGCAGTGTAAGATTACTGCAAGATTGGTCAGTAAGCATAAAGGAATTTTTCAAAATATTTTTTTTATTCTTTGTAGTGATGATAGTTAAAACTTGATATGATATTTTAATTTATTACAAGCTAGTACTGTAAATATATGAAAAATTTGAATCATTAAACATTGGTTTATATTACGATAACTATAGCCAGCTCTCCTGAGTATTTCCTTTCTGTGCACTACATAATTCAAGTCCAGTTCGGTAAAACTTATGTACAATTCTAATCGTATTTGTTTTCAGGATTTAAGTACTTTTTTATGAACTTATTATTATTACACAGTCTTTTTTCAATTTTTCAGAAAACATAATAAAAATTATTTTAATTCATTAACTATTATTAGAGGTGAAATAAACAAAAAATTGAATTTTGCTCAGATGTATTTTCAAACTAAATCATATTTTTAAATTAAATTTTAGGGAAAATAATTTATTTTTAATATACAAACAAAATAATTTTTTTTCATTAATTTCTTTCTATTTAAATCACAAATAAATTTTAAATAAAAATTTCAGAAAAAATGAATTAATTATCAAAAACGGACCTTAATATTCTTAGCTACACTGAGAAAAATAATTTCGTAATAATAAGAAAATAATTTAGTTGAGCTTTTTTAGTTGGCGTTACTAAAATATGGTTGTCACAACAGAATAGAAAGGGGCAATAAATCGGGAAGTTTAGTTGGCTCTACCAAAAAATATATTTGAAGCTTTCATGTTTACGAACTAAATAGTTTGGTTCCCAGTACTAAATAGCTGACATGCTGTATTGCGCACGCGCTCTTCTCGTAAATATGGCGTCGCTTCCCATTCACGGGATGTCAACATTAACCATATGTCGTTCGCGTCGTGAAGTTTCAGTGTTGAAGTTTTTATGTTTTTCAGACATTTTTTAAAAAAAAAAGTTTGTGTAGTGAAAATAAATAAATAAAACTTGTTACAAGAACGAAAGTTTTTTTCCAGCTTTTATACATTGTGAAAATGATTTAATCTCAAATTGTTAGTAGGATTCGTAGAGTAGTGGTCAGCGTTCTCGACTAGCGTTGCGTAGTCTGAGGGTTCGAGCCCCAGCAGTGTTAGGTTTTTTCCGCGATAGAAATTAATTTAAGTAGGCATAGGTAGGTTATATAAAGAGAAAAGGGTGAAACAAAAAAATAAGTTGGTTGAGAAAACAAAAAAAAAAATTTCATTTAACTAAATTTTTTGTTTGCTTAAAAACAATAAGTTAGTTGTGCAAAACAAAAAATTTGGTAGACCGAACAAAATGATTCAACGAAAAAATTTAGTAGCCCGAACCAAACGGATTAGTTGCACATATATCAAATAA
This sequence comes from Leptopilina boulardi, assembly GCF_019393585.1. Classification (NCBI taxonomy): domain Eukaryota; kingdom Metazoa; phylum Arthropoda; class Insecta; order Hymenoptera; family Figitidae; genus Leptopilina; species Leptopilina boulardi. The sequence continues at coordinate 480,146 of NW_026137923.1, read as the reverse complement.
AAAATTTGATAGAGAGAACCAAACTTTGGTAGATGATACTAAACATTTTTCTCAGTGTATTGTTCTAGTTTATGTACTGCCAGTACCTTACGGTTTCCCGAACTGAACTTGAGACACTAATATATGTATTACAATATTTTATGCCTTTTGCATTACAGTTTTATGAAATTCATTTTACTGTACTAATTATTGAAAATTACCGTTTTGCTGTTTTATCCCAATTTTACCGAACTAAGTTCAGTAAAACTCTCGAAACAAATTTTCTCCGTGCAGTAAGCTTATAGCAAAGTTGGTGCAAGGTTGTCAAATAACCTTGCTTTAAACCTAAAAAATTTTTGTTTTAAATGTTTTGTCTAATTTATATAATAAAATTTATATAGTAAAAATTTTATAAATTAAACGAAACATTAAAAAAAATTTTTTAGGTTCAAAGCAAGGTTATTTGGCAACCTTGCACCAACCTTTCTACAAGCTTACCGTGCAAGCTTACTAAGCAATCTTGCGATAATCTTATTGTGCAATCTTGCAGTAACCTTACACTGCAATCTTTTGGTAAGCTTACCATGCTTACCTTGGGTCAGTTGGGACATTTGAAGTTTGCAGTAAGCTTGTGGCAAGTTTGTCAATATTGCGTTCGCCCAAGCTTGACGCAAGGTTGCTGCAAACTTACGTGCTATCTGGGTGCAATATCACCAAGACGAAAATTCTTAGAATTTTTCGATTCAAAAAAATATTTTAAATATTTTTTTAATTCTTTAAAAATCGTTGTTCATAAAGCCAAAACCTCAGTAACTTTAACCATACATTTTCTTAAAATGACAGAAAAAATTCATAACTTATATCACACTATTTGATTACACTTTGACGTTTCTTTTGTTTATTTTAGTCTGAAATAAGGTTAATGACCCCAATTTCTTCTAGTCATTCCTAGTATAATAAATTTATATTTAATTAGTGTCCATTAGCAAGCTTATTGATCAAAAACGTTTAATAATTTAACAGTTTTTAAATGTCATATGATAATTTAAAAATTTAACTGATTGTAAAGTTAAAAAAAAAATTTACATTTATGGCTGACTAAAATTTATTGAAAAAACAAAAACTACTGATATTATAAATACAATTTAAATCTACTTCAAAAAGGAGCGCATGATTATCACATAAAAAATATAATTTAGAATTTTCATTTTAAAAAATTATATTAGATATAATTAATTTTTAGACGAATTTTCATATTTCGAATTATCATTTGACAAACATTTTTTTTAAACAAATTTTTACTTTAGATAATTTTTTGGTACTAAATTTTTATTTGACAGAATTTTATAACTCAATTTTTTTTTACTAATACTAAAATTATGACAATTTAAAATGTATTATATTTAAAAATATTTAAAATGTACAATATCTTGTAATTGAAACTACATGATAAATATCTCAACGATGAATTTAATTTAAATTAAATTTACATTTACTCTTTTTAAATTGAATTCGAGAATAAAGAATTTATATTTCCATTAGTTGACATTTTACATTTTATCTATTATTTTTTTTATATAATTTAATTGGTTTAAATGAATATTGAAACGAAAAGTAACTTTACATCAACGAGATTAAAGGAAATAGACACTTTTATCCAGTTTTCATATTCGCGCGTTAAATTTTCATAACTTTCAATCTACTTAAACCGAGAAAGTTTTATCTCATAGGTATTTATACGTTTTTTTTGTTCTCAAAACGACTTAAAAGTAATCTTCAACAAATAGAAAGAAACTCATTTTTGACAGATACTCTGTAAACTGATTTCTATAGATAGCCAATTTATATTCATTGTATTTTCAGAAGAGTCATTAAATAACCATGTAATTAAGCCTTTCTTCATTTAAATTGTTAATTTTCTGTCGTCTCGACCTTTAAAAATTGAGTTTTTTTTTACTCTCAACAATGAATATTCATCTTAGTTCTTGTCACCTGTTTGACAAGAAAATGGGGTTAAAACGAAAAATTTATTTATTTTTTATGCAAATAGCGAAAGAAAAAGTTATAGTGTAATAAAAAATGATTTTAAAACATTAAAAATACAACACAATGAAAGTGAACAAAGACTCAGAATATTTGATTACAAAAAGTTAAAACTAAAATCTTTTATTTTTTTACAAAAATAAAGAGTTTTAAAAATTTAATTTCCCTATTTTCTCTAAAAAAAATTTAAAAAAAAACTTTAATTAAAAAATATAATTAATTTTCCCTTTTATTGAAAATCAATAACACTGTTAGGTGCATTTTCTAGAATTTTGTCTATAAATAGAAATGAAACGATTCGATTAGATCCCTAGGACAATTATAGAATGTTTTTTTTTTTGAACACGATTTTATTTATTTATTTTTCTTTTTTTTGAAAACCAGTATAAGTCATTCCTAGAAACAATATCTCCAAAACAGAAACTTTTTTTGAACAATTTCAATTACTTTTTTCCCCACACTTAATCACTTTCGCAGAGGCAATATAATTCTGACAAAAGAAAATAATGATCGAAACAATAAAAAGATTTGAGTTTGTTTAATTAAAAAACATTCTTGAAATTCTTTTTCACAATTGTCTGATATGAAAAAAATTACAGCAGAAAAAGTAAAACAAAATATTTTTTTTTTTTTTTTTTTAATACAGCTAAATGCATGAAAGAGGAAAATATTTCTTATTTCAGAAATTAAAGTAAAGATAAAAAAAAGAATGGAAGAGAAATATAATGAATGAGAATTGAGACTTGTGGAAAATTGGTATATAATTATATATATATATATATATATATATATATATATATATATATGGAAAGGAAAAGATAGCACATCCATCAATTTAGACAGAAGAGGGAAAGACCAATGACCCAATTGACATTAGTGAGACCCGTCGACTCGTCTCGACGTATCAATCTTCCACCAGCACATACCGCCAGAAACACCTACTCAATCAAATAATGCAGATGCGTTCTTTCAGTAAATTTTTTTTTTCTAAAATCTATTTCTCTTTACACAACGACGGAACAGAAACCTGAATTCAATATTGCGTGCGCGGTCATAACTGACACACCAAAGAGACAAACGCGACAGAAATATACTATTTGCGAAATTCATATTGACGTTTATATACACTCAAGTCACCCGCGTGAAAAACGAACTATGGGAAAAAGCTATCAAAAGCTGGCAAAAGATGGGAGAAGATTTTCGCCATTGTTTTTAAGTTTTATCCCATACTTCAAAGAATTGCAAAAAGCTCACAAACCATTGCTTATGAGCCTTTCCCATACTTTTTTTTAATATCATAATTATAACATTGCTAAAATCTTGCCAAAGTATTGCAAAAATATGGGAATAAAATAAAGTCAATTTTTTCTAACTTACTTCTTATTTTTCTCATTTTTTTTCTGAAAATCATTGCAAAACAATCGGAAAAAGATTAAGAAAGAAAAAATTTATTTTTCTCATTTTTTCATCTTTAAAAATTAGATTTTTAAAGTATTGCTAAAACCTGGAAAAAATATACGAACAAAATTAATCAATTTTTCTCGTTATTTTAGCTTTAAAAATCTGATTTTTGAAGTATTGCAAAAATATGGGAATAAGATTTTGAAAGAAAAAATCAATTTTCCTCTATTTTTCAACTTTAAAAATTTAATTTTTAAAGTATTGCAAAAATATGGGAAAAAGATTGGTAGTGAAAAAATCAATTTTCCTTATTTTTAAAAATTTAAAACTTTGTTTTTTAAAGTATTGCGAAATCATTGAAAAAAGGTTGGAAAGAAAAAATCAATCTTTCTCGATTTTTCAGCTTTAAAATTTTGATTTTTAAAGTATTGCAAAAATATGGGAAAAAGATTTTGAAAGAAAAAATAAATTTCCAATAATTTTCAACTTTAAAAATTTGATTTTTAAAGTAGTGCAAAAATATGGGAAAAAGATTGGAAAGAAAAAATCAATTTTCCTCTAATTTACAATTTTAAAAATTTGATTTTTAAAGTATTTTCCTCTATTTTTCAATTGTAAAAATTTAAGTTTTAAAGTATTGCAAAAATATGGGAATTTCTATTTTTCAACTTTAAAAATTGGATTTTTAAAGTATTGCAAAAATATGGGAAAAAGATTTTGAAAGGAAAAATCAATTTTCCTCTATTTTTCAACTTTAAAAATTAAATTTTTAAAGTATTACAAAAATATGGGAAAAAGATTTTGAAACGAAAAATCAATTTTCCTCTAATTTTCAATTTTAAAAATTTGATTTTTAAAGTATTGCAAAAATATGGGAAAAAGATTTTGAAAGGAAAAATCAATTTTCCTCTAATTTTCAACTTTAAAAATTTGATTTTTAAGGTATTGCAAAAATATGGGAAAAAGATTGGAAAGAAAAAATCAATTTTCCTCTAATTTACAATTTTAAAAATTTGATTTTTAAAGTATTTTCCTCTATTTTTCAATTTTAAAAATTTAAGTTTTAAAGTATTGCAAAAATATGGGAAAAAGATTTTGAAAGAAAAAATCAATTTTCCTCTAATTTTCAATTTTAAAAATTTGATTTTTAAAGTATTGCAAAAATATGGGAAAAAGATTTTGAAAGGAAAAATCAATTTTCCTCTAATTTTCAATTTTAAAAATTTGATTTTTAAAGTATTGCAAAAATATGGGAAAAAGATTTTGAAAGGAAAAATCCATTTTCCTCTATTTTTCAACTTTAAATTGATTTTTCCTTTCAAAATCTTTTTCCCATATTTTTGCAATACTTTAAAAATCAAATTTTTAAAATTGAAAATTAGAGGAAAATTGATTTTTCGTTTCAAAATCTTTTTCCCATATTTTTGCAATACTTTAAAAATTTAATTTTTAAAGTTGAAAAATAGAGGAAAATTGATTTTTCCTTTCAAAATCTTTTTCCCATATTTTTGCAATACTTCAAAAATCAGATTTTTGAAGCTAAAATAACGAGAAAAATTGATTAATTTTGTTCGTATATTTTTGCCAGGTTTTAGCAATACTTTAAAAATCTGATTTTTAAAGATGAAAAAATGAGAAAAATAAATTTTTTCTTTCTTAATCTTTTTCCCATTGTTTTGCAATGATTTTCAGAAAAAAATGAGAAAAATAAGAAGTAAGTTAGAAAAAATTGACTTTATTTTATCCCCATATTTTTGCAATACTTTGGCAAGATTTTAGCAATATTATATGATATTAAAAAAAAGTATGGGAAAGGCTCATAAGCAATGGTTTGTGAGCTTTTTGCAATTCTTTAAAGTATGGGATAAAACTTAAAAACAATGGCGAAAATCTTCTCCCATCTTTTGCCAGCTTTTGATAGCTTTTTCCCATAGTTCGTTTTTCACGCGGGCACTTGAAAGAAAATAGATTTATTTTCTATTCAACCGAAAATCGTTACTTAGTTTTACATTATTTATCGCTAAATTTTATTTAGTATAAATCATAAAAATAATTTCCAATTTTTTCACTATATTATAACCCATTAACGCCCATGCTTAGACACATGGAAACATTTGCAATATCAAAATTGGAAACAGGACTGAGGGTCAAACAATGACTTTTGACGTTAAAAATTGTTTAAAAAATAATTTGTTTAAACAAATTGTTATAAACAAATGAAAAAAATTAATAAAATTTAAAATTTTAACAACACCATTCGATTCTACGGGAAAAATTACTAAAGGAGCATATATGACTTTTTCAAAATTTTTACTCTATTTGTTATAAATAATTTATAAACAAAAAATGCACTGTGATGCACCCATCGGACCCCATAATAAGAAACATGGAAATATCTGAAAAATCAAAATTAGAAACAGGACTGCAGTCAAAACAATGACTTTTGACGTTTAAAATTGTTAAAAAAATAATTTGTTTAAACAAATTATTATCATCAAATAAAAAAAATTAATAAATTTAAAAAACAAATTTTTGTTTAAACAAATTATTTTTTAAACCATTTTTAACGTCAAGTATTATTGTTTGGACCGCAGTCCTGTTTCCAATTTTTGATACTGCAAATATTTCCGTGTGTCAAATCATGGGCTCCGATGAGTGCACCACAGTGAATTTTTTGTTTATAAATTATTTATAACAAATAGAGTGAAAATTTTGAAAAAGTCATACATGTTCCTTTAGTAATTTTTCCCGTAGAATCGAATAGCGTTGTTAGATTTTTTAAATTCATCAATTTTTTGTCATTTGTTTATAACAATTTGTTTAAACAAATTATTTTTTAAACACTTTTTAACGTCAAAAGTAATTGTTTGGACCGCAGTCCTGTTTCCAAATTTGATATTGCAAATATTTCCATTTGTCTAAGCATGGACGTTAATGGGTTAATATATTGTAAAATTTGACAACAATTCAAATATATTTTATTTAATGACAACATTTATTTGGGACGCATGTATAAGCACTAAAAAAAATTTTTTTTACAATTCTGAATTGATAGAATTTTATTTCTGTAGAATATTTATTTGTTCAAATATTAATGTTTTAGAAAATGCAAATGGTCGAATATCAATTTGCCAGAAATAATTCGGTGAAAACTTGCAATTTGACCAATCACAATTGTCTTGATAATTTTTAATTTGTCAAATTTTTAATTTCGATCGAATTATTTCTAGAAAATTGATATTCGATTAAATTGAATTTCTGTCAAATTAATTTTCGTCTAAATAAAAATTCTGTCACATTAATATTCGAACAAATAAATATTCTGCAAAATTAATATTCTACAGAATAAGATTCTATCAAATCATAATTCTAAAAAAAAAATTTTTAAGAGCTTATTCATGCGTCCCATTTAGTTTTAAGACAATTTCAGTCACGTTTAAAACATAATCGTGATTTTAGTATGTAGGAATATTGAGTTTCAGTTGAATAGGGTGTTTTGAATTGTAATTTAAAAAATTCTGTGTCTTTTAGACTGATATTTACTATAAAAAGAAATTAACAATGTTATTTATTTATTTTTTTTTTTTGACTTTTTTTATAAACTAGTCTCTTGCTAATAATTAGAAATAGAAGTGTAGAAAAATTTTCATGTATGACTGATTTTCAATGGAAAAATATTATACAGAAATCCCAACTATATTTCATCAGTAATAATTAAAATCTCATTGATTCAAATTTTTTACACTTTTAAAAATATTTCTATATTTTAGAATCTCTAATCTCATATTACTTTGATTTGCATATCGTACCTTTTGTCTTGAATAGAGAACCGGCTTTTGATAAAAGATCTAATTAAGATACCGAGTATGATGAAGAAGCATTTACCAGAAAACAATGGCATTTAACAAACTTTACTACAGAAAAGGAGCCTAAAACTTTGGAGTTGATATCTCTTTGGCACGAAAAATTCTTGATATACTGCTATTAAGATAGTTTTAATGGAAAATAAATCATTCTATTGCACTATTTACGACTCTTTTGGGTACATTGTGTACTTTTCTTTTATGAGTTTTTCTTCAAAGAATGTAAAACTTAATTTATATCTAAATTTAACGTTTTTAAACCTATAATTAACGACTATACGTATCGTTAACTTATAATTTTAAATAAATATTTCTTTATTATTAAAAAATTTTTGATCAGTATTATTTTGACAAAAAATTTTTTGTAACAATTGCTATATTTTACAACTGATGATAATGTTGTTTTATGCGCAACGACTAAAATTCAAAGTATTATTTTGTACAATTGAAAATAAAAAGTGAATTCATTCTTTAAATAATAAATAGAATAACAATATATAGAATAACTTTTTAGATTTTAATAATTGTACAAACTAACATTATTCTTATTGTTCATATATAATTTTCTTCAAAAAATAAACACTCGAAAATTGAAATCAATAAAATTATAAATGGAAATGTTATTAATTTTTTAATTTCAGTGAAATTTGACTAATTTAAAACTAAGAATAAATATTTATAAAAAAAATTCTTGAAATAATTCGAAATAATTAATAAGTATCAATCAATTTTAGTGCTTTTTGTGTATATTAGCTTCAATAAACTATAATAAAAATCAATTTAATTAAATGTTTTTTCAAATAAAAAAGCTTTTCGAGAATGTTTGTAAAACAACTTGATCGATTGTTAATAAAATATAAAATAAACTTACAATAAACTGAACAATCGTCTTTATACGTCAATGTAAAATATATTATTTCTAATACAAGAAATTAGGGAACATCTTCACCAAAATTCTATAAATAACATTATTCACTCAGCACGAATTAGAAATCAATTACTCAAACAAACATCTCACTTTCAACGTTCATATCATATAAATGAATTCCCTTTTATAAACTCGAAATCTATTATTCGAATATATACAAGAAAAATTGAGAGACTTGTCATTAGCAGGATAATACCTGGGATTTATCATTCAGAATTAAATACACTAACAGTGAAACGAATCAATCATTTGATAAACAGGATTACATATATATATATATATATACATATAAAATGGAGATGAATAAAAAAAGAATTTAATTCTCATTGCGTTAATGGAAATTCAACTTTTTTCCTCTTTATAGTAATAAATACAAATAAACAAAATAATAAAAATAACAATTTTCTTTTTGCATTTAATGTACAATATTATTAAAAGAGAAAAATCTACTCACGGAAATAATACAAATTATATTTCTTTAATACTATTTGAATCTTTTTATATTATATCTTTTTGTACAATATAATAAAAATTCTCTTCCCTTTGCCAAATTTGTAAATGAAACTCTGTTGGAAATAAAGAAGATTTTTTCATTTTATATATGATGTATTCCACGCCAAGGTGTAAGTCCATCTGCAATTACATCTCCGATTTTTTTGAGATTTTTTTTTCTTTTAGTACTAATTGAGACTAGCTTCCATGAATTTTTTCAAATTTTTTTAGCAAAGCCGTTTTCGAGTTATAGAATTTTGAAAATTCTCCAATTTTCATGACTTTTAATTTTTGAATGCTCATAACTTTCTTAAAAATGCATCAATTTTAAAAGTATTTTTTTTTTCAAAATTTGTGTTTTTAAACGTACTTTACAAAAAAAAATCAAAAATTTTTGAGTTTTAATGATAAAAAGTCATTTTTCTCATTTGACGTACTGATCGATTTTTCAGAAATTTTTCAAAAAACCTGCTTCTTTTTACGAAACTTTTAAGCCTAGCCCGATAATGGGCAAACAATATTTACTATATTTTTGGAATTTTTCAAAAATTTTTGAATTTAAAATTTTTTGAAAATATTTTTGTTTTTTTTTTATACTACGTACTTTTATGTATTTTGATGCGCTGATTACGAAAATCATAGTCACAATACCAAAAAATTTAATTTTTTTGATGAAAACCATAAAAAAAGTCCCAAAAATTATGGTTTCTTTCATTTATTAGGTAAAATATGCAAAATTAAAAAAAATTAATCAGATATGAAAAATGTATTTTAACAAGATCTACAACTTTTGTTTGAACATTTTTTTTAATTTTGCATATTTTACCTAATAAATGAAAGAAACCATAAATTTTGGGACTTTTTTATGGTTTTCATCAAAAAAATTAAATTTTTTGGTATTGTCACTATGATTTTCGTAATCAGCTCATCAAAATACATAAAAGTACCTAGTATAAAAAAAACCAAAAATATTTTCAAAAAATTTTAAAAAATTCCGAAAATATTGTAAAAATTGTTTGCCCATTATCGGGCTAGGCTTAAAAGTTTCGTAAAAAGTAGTAGTTTCTTTGTAAAAATTTTGAAAAAAATCGATCAGTACGTCAAATGAGAAAAATGACTTTTTATCATTAAAACTCAAAAATTTGATAGTAATATCGTTTAAAAAAAATTTTTGATTTTTTTTTTTTGAAAAGTACGTTTAAAAACACACATTTAAAAAAAGACTTTTAAAATTGATGAATTTTTAAGGCCAGGTCCAAGTCATGTCAGCTGTTCCATTGAAACTTCAAAGGAACAGCTGACTCGACTTGGACCTGGCCTTAAGGAAGTTATGAGCATTCAAAAATAAAAAGTCATGAAAATTCTTCAATTTTCAAAATTCCATAACTCGAAAACGGGTTGCTAAAAAAATTTGAAAAAATTCATGGAAGCTAGTCTTAATTAGTACTAAAAGAAAAAAAAATCTCAAAAAAATCAGACATGCAATTGCAGATAGACTTACACTTTGGCGTGGAATACATCCTATATTATACATAGGAAAGAGGGCAGAGCTTTTAATTTATAGTGGTATAAATGCAAAATTTTATCTCTCCCATGGAATATAATCTGTATAAATATATGATTTTAAAGCAATTAAAATATATACCTCTCTATTGTACGTTAAAATTAAAAAAAAAATGGATTTCATAATAATTAAAAGTTTTAACAAATGAGAATTTAAAAAGAATTTTGAACATCAAATTAAATAAAGAGGAAAAAAATTATATTAATTTATAGTGTAGTTTATATTATTATTTATTTAAACTTAATATTTCAGTTTTTTTACCTAACAAAAAATTTTTTTCGTTATTTTTTGTATAATATATTCAAAAGTTTTGGATTACAAACATTTTCATTCTTATATAAAAATATTTTCCAGATATATAAAATTGCTTTTATAAATCAACAACGACGAAATACCATGCGCAGTTGATTTTATGACTTCTAAGGTAAAAAACATAAATGGTACTTGACATTTAATCCCACGCAGTTCTTTTATCAAAGAGAGAAAAAGAAACCAGCATCTACTTTTCTGATATATCAAATATTTTGTTTCCTTCCTCGTAACTCTCTTCGAAATGAGTTATTATGCCAGTAACGTTAGAGAATATTAAAAAAAAATACTATATTTTTTCTTCAATTTAACAATTCTAGTTTATAAATTCATAAATTAACCACGTTATTTTTTTATCATCTTCTTATTGTAAACTTTAATATATTCTATAATTTATGTCAATTATTTAAGTTCAATTTTTTATTAAAATTAGAATTTAAGAATTCATTAAAACTATTCAATTATTAGCTAATTTTGTTTAAGTTCAATTAATCGAATTTTTAATAAATCAATTTTTAAATTCAAATTTTCAATTTTGTAGAATTTACCGGGAATAACAAAAATCTACACACAAAGAGAAATGTATTATTTGAACCAAATATAATATATATTTGGGTTAAATAAACGTATATTTGTCTCCCAGCCTACTAGCCTGTTTATTTGGCGTAAATAAAATTTTTTTATTTAAATCAAATAAAAATTTATTTGAATTAAATAAATATTTATTAGACTCTGAGAAAAATATTTCATTTCTCTAGGTTTTGAAAGATCTTTTTTCATAGACTTCTCTATTTTAATACTACATTTTTATTTCGAGTTTCATAAAAATGGAAAATGCCCTACCAAATTAATTTTTTTTTTTCGAGAAATTTTAATATTTATATAAGATAGGATAATTTGAAAAATACCTCATTAATATAAAAGTATAGAAATTATTGCAGAAACACTTTGTCTATATGTCTAAAAAAAAATAAGTGCTACTCTTGCACTCTCCTGCACAGATCGATGCTCCTATATTATTAAACTCGATGCTATAGAATATTTCAACTTAAAGGAAAAAGATTCCAAAAATAAAAAAGAACTAAATATGAAAAGGGGTAACGTATCAGACGACTTTATATACAAAGTACAACTACTATAGTTTTTGCATAGGCAAATTATAAAAATTTTCTTTTTTTTTCATATAAATATATATATTAATACGTCTTATAAGTGTGAAAAATGTCTAGAAAGTTTTTTTTTATTTATTACTTAACCAATTTAAAAAGAAACTTTTAATAACTCAATATGGAAATATATATATTGAACCAAGTACTGGTCTATTTAAACAACTAGAACAACACTGCGAGTGGTAAATTGCCCTAAGTTATGCTATCAAGTCTCAGTGGTCTTTTAGGGCTGATTGTAAAATAATAGAAGAGATTTCCATTAACAATGAACTCTTTAAGATTTTCTCAAGATGATGGTAATTTTGCGTACCTTATCATTTTTATCAGTTTGAAAATTTAATTGTCACGAATTTTTTATCCAAAACTCGATTATATAGATAATTGTGAATTAATGTAATTAATTATATTCATAATTACAACACACACTAAACAGCTAATAAAGGAATAATTACAACATAGTGACATAAAAATATTAATAAAAAAATTGTCCATGTAATTTCTGAATGTTTAAAAATGAAAATTTTTTTACTGAATTACTGATTTGTTTTGAATTTCAATCATATAATTATTAAATAAATTGTATTTGAACCAATAATTTTTATATTCCAAACAAATATCATATCAAATAATAATTATTTAATACAAATAAATAAATTAAAATATTTACCTTAATAACAAATTTTCAGCTTCAAGGAGATTTTTTCAAATTAAATAGCCCTCGGAGATCCCTACTTTCAAGTTAAATTTCCATTCAGAATATGTGAAATATAACCGTAAAAATAGACCGAGTTCTAAAAAGTCTGAAACTGGAGAATTCTGTGTCCTTCAAGATGTCCTTTTTTACTTTTGCCCTTATATTTGAAGTACATGACACCACAAGCCATCAAGGATAGAATCTGCAAAAAAAATTAAAATACTGTCAACGCTGTACTAACATGTAGTTAAATTTTTAACCGGTCGATAATATAGAAAGCTGTAAAAAATTTTATTTCGAAATTTGACAAAAATAAGTGTGGCATCGAGACTAAACATGAAGTAATCGAATAACATAAAAATAAATATTTTTTTGACAATACAAAATATTTTAATCAACTAATTTTTTTTTATTAAAAAAAAAAAATATTTCCTTTTTATTGCCCTATATTTATTAACTAATTTTTTTTAAAAAAAAGATGATTATATAATTTAGTAAATTAATTGACAACATTCTTAGAATCATAAATACAAGCTAGTTAATTTTTTTCAAATTACATGATTCGATAAAATATTAAAATAATAATGGAGAGACTTAAAATAAGAAGATTTATTACTTAAGTAGATAAGGCCAATTTCAGTCAGACCACAAGTTTAAATCAACTACTTCAGAGGTTCTGAAACTCAAAGGTAAGAGACTTCTCCCGAATCAAATCCGATCAAATTAGAGCATCAGTTCGGCTAAGTCTCATTTCATGCAAAACTACAGAATCTCTCTGTCTCTTTTGAGTATGAATTGCGGTATTAAATCAGACGTTTATTATTAGCGATTTTATAACAAGAATCACAATATATAGAATGATGACTAAAATTCTAAATATTAAATACAGAATTCTAAAATGTTCAATTAAAAACAAAAACAAATTTTTAATTTCTTTTAATAAAAAAATAATTTTTTTCTCCATCTTATTAAAATTTTTGAAAATTATTACTAAATGCTTTTTAAACATAATACTGAATTATTAACGAAAATACAGAATCTTTAATAGAGGAGACATTATTTAAATGTATAAAATTAACAAAAGGCAGTAAATTGCCACTGAAAATGTAATTAATTAGCTTTCATGTTTTTGCCGTTCGTGAAAAACTGAATTTACGATCAATATGCGCACCAGCAATTATGGGTCACTAATGACAAACAGCCATTATTTTCTCAGCTTTTTAACTCACACAGATAATAAAAAAAAAATAAATAAATAAATAAAAAAAAAAAATGCAAAATGTTTATTTCAGGAAATGTAGATTTATGTAAGTTTAGAAATAGAACGCATATTCTAATCAATTATTTATTCACGTGACCATTTCTAATGCTAAATCAACCGTTACTTAGTAGAGGAGACCTTTACCTCATTATTGATTTACCATATTAACAGAGGGTCGTTTCAAACAATGAGCTTTCAAGCAAGAAAATTTCTTCAAGTATCGTGACGGTAATTATTATTAATAGTCATGTAAGAATTGACGATTAAGGACACTGACATGAAAGCAAAAAAAAAAAAGAGGCAAATTCAGACAAATTAAATCGAAAAGTAACAAACTTTTTGCTTATATAATCTTTAAATTCTTTCTAATCTATTTTTTGTTCAATGAACTTGTGACAATAAAATCCAATGAAATTTTTTTTTAATTTTAAAAAGGTATTTTTAAATATTTCACCTTTTTCTCAATGGAAGAAAAATGAAATCAGAAGAAAAGAGAAATTTTTTTTTTCTATGAAAAAATTATTATTAATAAAAATGTTCAATAACCAAATCCATATATATGCAAATATGGAAACTGAAGATTAAGCCGGTCAGAAACCTTGCAAATGTTGACTATATTCTCTTATGAAGTTAATTGAGTATGAAAATATCTTAACTCTTTTTATGTTATATACTCGTCATAAATATTCATGAGCAGTGAAGAATTTATTTTATCAACTGTCTAACTTGTGTTTACTTAAAGGCAGTTTCCACACAGTGCACTAAATTCCGTAAGTTATTTTGAAAAGCATGTGCCATTTGTTCCATATATTCCTAGTCACAAAATGTACTACTTGGCAGATTTAACGATTTCTTGATGGACTACAACAGATTATTTTCGACAATTTTCAAGGACTGCTTATCCAAGCATATACTAATACAATAAAACAATCTCCTTTGTTTCGGATGAATAAATAATCTCTATAATAATATTTCCATTTAAATATAGCTACACGTTATTTCCTTATATTGAAAGTTCATTCCTTTAAAAAAATTAATGTTTTTCTCGGTTCATTTATTAAAAATATTTCTGCTAAATTGGATAATCTAATTAAAAATTATTGAAAAATGTTTTACCTGAAATAATGTTTTTTTTCAATAAAAAGCTATACAATAAACTATATTAAAAACTTCTTTAAAATATTACACCTTCTAAAATTAATTATAAGAATTTAATTAAGAAGGGAAAAAAAAGTTTATAAAGTGATCTCGAAATTTACATTTAAACATTAAACTTTAAACTTTAAAGTGAAAACGTTAAAATTTAAAAAGTTTAATAAGTAAAAAAACAATATATATATATATATAAAGTTTTAATAATCCAAACAAAGGGATAGAAAGAAGAAGGAAAATGAAAACCCAATAAGGAATATGTTTAACCTATTTTTAAATTCATGTATGAACTAAATTTAAATCATTTTTTCAACTAAAGCTAATAGATTCCTATTTTAAAAAATCGTTCAAACTTATCTTAATTAGATCGAAGTATTGAAAATTTTTCACGAAATCTCAAATTTCTAATACGATCAAGATTTTTGAATTTAAAACTCGATGTTCCACAAGAAATTAACTTTTTTTTTTATCGAAATAATGAAATCAAATTTAAACAAGTTGTAAATTCAAATGTTCATTACATGAACATTTTGCTTCCTCTTTACGATCAGCAAAAAAATTTACATCCTCGTGGAGAAAGCATTAACATTGAAATAAACATACAAAAATAATATAATAATATAAACATTTGAGTAAAATTTAAAGAATTAATGGAAGTTAAAAAATCAAAAATTCACATTTCAGCCGAAATTTCTAAATATTTATGAAAAATAATATATAATTTATAATTATTTACAATTATATCGATTCGTTTCAATGCAAGAAACACAATTAATTTATATTTAAACTTGAATTTAAATAAATACAAAATTTTTCAGCTAAAATGTGTATTTTCTATTTTTTAACTTTCATTAATTTATTAAATTTACCTCAAATGTAAATTTTATATACACCAATCGATTCGTTTTCATGCAAGGAATACAATTATTTCATCTATAAACTTAAATTTAAATAATCACAAAATTTTATAGCCAAAATTTGAATTTTTGATTTTTTAACTTTCATTAATTCTTTAAATTTAAATTAAAACTATATTTTATATATACCGATCGATTTGTCTTGATGTAAGGAATACGATTTTATTATATATAACCTTAAATTTTTCTATTTAAAAATTTTTTCGATTAAAAAAAAATTTTTGGAAAAAAGACGATAAAATTTTTTTTTTTTATATTTTTTAAAATCCTTTGGTCAGGTTTGAGACCAAATTAAATGAGTAAATAATAAATAATGCACATTTAAAAAATATACTTTCATTATAATATGCCGATATAAAATAAAGTAGAAAAAAAATTCATATAAAATTTGTTTGAACAAAATTAAAAATAAAATAAAAAATGTTAATAAATGTGCATTTAAGAACCGTTATTTTTAAATTGTAATTGTTTACACTAAAAAACAAAATTGTTTTACAAAAATTAATTTTCCAACACTAGAGAGAAAATAAAAATAATCAAATAAATAAATTTAACGAACAAATATATAAGAAATTTAATTAAAAGCAAGTGAATTAATTTCCCGAATTGTTTAGAGATATTTTCTGTTTTTGAAAAGAGCATATATTTTCGTATGTTAAAATATGTATTAAAATAAGTTTAATTAATTTTGAATTTATTTTCGAATTTGCA
The DNA here is from genome assembly GCF_019393585.1 of Leptopilina boulardi. Lineage (NCBI taxonomy): Eukaryota > Metazoa > Arthropoda > Insecta > Hymenoptera > Figitidae > Leptopilina > Leptopilina boulardi. Next base: position 463,663 of record NW_026137923.1, on the reverse strand, counting down.
TTATATTTAACGGTCACTTTTGACATTAAAGATTTTAAAGTCGAGATAGAGTTGGTAACAAGAGTGGGAGGGGATTGACGTGAATTTGCCTATAAATCGTAATAGTACGCTCAAATAGCATAGGATCGGGTATCGCAAACCCGGTATTATTGAAAACACAAGGAAAGTGCTCTCTATGTACTCAACTCCTATTTCACTTGGAAAAAAGACATAAAACTTGTTTTTTTAAAAAAGAAAAAAAAAGCTCAAAAAAACCCCAAAAGGCAACTTAATACATCCACATTTTTCAGTGCTATACTTCATCAATACACAATTTTTGTTTTAAGCCGATCTTATCCAATTACCGGAAACTTATTTGTCATAGAAAAGAAAGATGTTGACTGATTGGAATATTTGAAACAATCAAATGTATTATATTGTCCTGAAAGTACAAGAAATTCCTGAAAAATAAAAAGAAAGGTTTATTCTCCCTTAGAAGAAAATAAATTTAAAAACAAGAAAACTAGTTTTTCGCCAAGATACCTACAGAATTTTTAAAATCAAAAAAATATTAAAATAAGGTTTTTTTAAAAAAATTTTGTATATTTTAATTATTTATTAAAATTTAATTTTAATAATGAAAATAATAAATTGGTTTCAAACTTCAATTCGAAAAATGAAAAAAAAAATATGTAACAATATATCAATATATGTTAGGAAATGACACTGCAACCAACATCGTTAGTCGAGAAGTTCGAAACGTGGTGCGCGAGCTATAATTCAAAAGTGATTTGTGACTCAACAATATTCGATGAATTAGTGGAGTTAAGTGTAAATATAGTAAGTCGAACCTGAAAGTTTAAACGGTGTAAATTATATGTCGAGAGTGGAAAGACAGAAAGAGAGAGAAAGAGTGAATCGAAAACACGTTGGCTAGAATTCAGCGAGTTCTCCAGTGTAGCTTGCCAAGTATATAAAGTCAGAGCAGTTGAATATGTGTAAAGTATCTTCATATTATATGTATACGAGACTTGGAAATTTCTCATTTCTGTATATAATGGACATCACTCGATGACAACTCGAATCACTATCACGACAATGAGAAATGAAAAATTGCTCCACTCTCACGTCCCTTGAAGGCTGATAAGTCCTCTTGATGAGCAATGAGAAAAAAAGAGATTGTCTTCACTTCACATATGTATATCTATAGGAAATTATTTTTTTCCATATATATATATATATATATATATAGTGAAAAAAAAGATAATTTTACTGAGGATTTTTAACCCCATATGCGAAAACGTGGCGTGTGCGGTAAAATACACTTCAACTACAATTAATTAACCAGTCTGACGTTAAACGCGATCGATGTATTCAAACTCGGGCAAAGGACAATATTGAAAGTGGCACTCTACAGTTCAATGGCAAATAATCCAAAACACTGCATTTCACTGACTATGAGTGAATTATAAAAAACAAAGCTTTTTTTTTTTGACAAATAAATTGAATTGTTGTTGTTCAATATTTCTCGTAATTTTTTTTTTTAGTACTCTAAATTGAATTCGATTTTTCATCACTCATAAATATATGGGCAAATACACGAAACTTTTAACTTTTGTGATTCTCGAATTGAACACTTAAAAATCTGAATTATTTTTAATTAAAACTTTGGGTATCATTTTTTTTTTTTTTTTGCTAAATTATATACAAAAGAACATTTATGTACAATATTAGAACAAAATAATTATTTGACAATTAGTTTTATAAGTTAAAAAGTGAACAAATGCTTAAATTTCATTTGAATTTCTTGAAAAAGTTTATATTCTTACCGTTTGTATTTTTGCGGCGTGTAAAATATCACTTCAGCTACTATGGAAATATCTAACAGACATATTTTGTCAAAAAATTTTCACTATCCCATTAGTGTGCCACCACTAAAACTAAAAATACGAAGGTTTGATTGAGTGATAGCACTTTTTAAAAAAATTCAATTGAACGTCTTCTTATGAAAATATCTATTACGGCGTTGGATAAAAATAAAAGTTCAATGCAGTTCTTAAAAGGTGATGAAAAAACAAAAATTTTAAGACCTTTTTCAATGATGTGCCTCTAATTATATTCCTGTGGCAACAATTTAAAGATGATAATAAAAATCGTGATTTCATTTAAATTTATACATTTTTGAAAGGCACAACTGCATTTTTGCTTTAAACAGGTCAATCTATGGTGTGATCGAAACATTTTCATACATATGATGTATTCCACGCCAAAGTGTAAGTCAATCTGCAATTGCATCTCCGATTTTTTTAAGATTAAAATACATTTTATTTATCTTATGAATAAACCAAAAGTTTTGAACGTTCAAATGAACGAAATTTTTTTTGCAACTTCTTTAACTACGAATTTTATTATAAAATATTGTTTTAAATATATAAAACGGAGTTATTTATTTAATAATTGTTTAATTTATTGTTTTATTTTACATGGTCATCACAATTTTTAATAATTTATAGATTGAAAAAAATATTTCGTTCATTTGAACGTTCTAAACTTTTGGCTCATTCTTATGCATTTTTTTTTAATTTTGCATATTTTACCCAATAAACGAAAAAAACCATAAATTTTGGAATTTTTTTATGGTTTTCACCACAAAAATCAAATGTTTGGGTATTGTCACTATGATTTTCGTAATCAACGCATCAAAATACATAAAAGTACGTAGTATAAGAAAAAAACCAAAAATATTTTTAAAAAATTCAAAATTCAAAAATTTTTGAAAAATTCCGAAAATATTGTAAAAATTGTTTGCCCACTATCGGGCTAGGCTTAAAAGTTTTGTAATAAGAAGTAGTTTTTTTGAAAAAATTTTGAAAAAATCGATCAGTACGTCAAATGAGAAAAATGACTTTTTATCTTTTTTTTTACTGCTAAGCTGCGTGAAACCGTTCTTAAAATTTAATAATAATTTATAATAACTATGGCCATAATATGTTAATCTTTAGTTGTTTTTTTTTATATGACAAAATTATTGTCTACAATTTAAACCTTATAATGGGTTTATCACCCGTCTGTAATTCTAAATAAATAAATAAATAAATTAAAACTCAAAAATTTGATAGTAATATTGTTTAAAAAAAAATTTCGATTTTTTTATTAAAAAGTACGTTTAAAAACACACATTTAAAAAAAAAAGACTTTTAAAATTGATGCATTTTTAAGGAAGTTATGAGCATTCAAAAATGGACTTATACACTTTGGCGTGAAATACATCGTATATTTGAACACAAAAACGCCGCTTAAGGATTTTGAGTGAAACAAACTTTATTAAGTTAAGAATACCTACACGTTTAAGTACATTTTAGCACTACAAATTTATAATTATGCGTGATTCATTTTTAGTTCACGCTGTCAATGTTTAACTCTTTAAACTCTTTAATGTTAATAAATTACATATAAAATTGAAAAATTCAACTTTTTTTATTTTTGATATCGGAATGGTTTCTAAAGTATTTTCCTCCTCTGAACACGATTCTGGCACCCTAATTTGCTTAGCACGTCAGAATTTTGAGAAAAGAGGGAGTAAATACTTTAAAAAAGTTTTTTCAGCACATAGGTATACAAAGTGACATCAATGTGCCTGCAAATTAAAAAAGGAAATTTTTTTTTCTTGAAAGTTAATAGTTTCGTGGATTTGCCCATATTATACATTCAGCTAGAAAATAAAAAAACTTCATGAAATAGTACTATATAATTTACTGTCACGCAATGACTTTTTATTAACTAAATTCAATTGATGTTTTTAATTAAAATATCCAGACATTTTGCTAATGTAATTTAAATGTAATTAAGGAAAAATAATAATCTGCTTGATTGAAATTAAAGAGAAACAATTTCAAATATATTTAGAATTTATAAAACAATTTTATGAATCAAAGATTATAAAATTTCAAAAATGAAGTTAATTAAATTCAATTTAGATATATATAGTTACAAAAAAAATAATAATAAATAAAATTTGTTTGCAAAAGAAAATCACATTTTGCATTATTTGAAACACTAGCCCTAAGAATTGAAAAAAAAGGATCTAAAGAGAAATCTTCAAATTTATAACACAACTGTAATTATTTTTTAGGATATAAAAGGCATATAAATCTTAATTTTTGTAAAATCAAGTGCTATACATTTTCATTAAATTTAAAGAAAATAAACGAATTCTTCTTCAGTTTCCCGTAATTACTGATCAATAATTTATTTTTACTGTATTATTCTCGACATTTAATTATCGTTCTAAATAAGTGTTTTAATATTTTATTTCAATTTTTTTACGTTAATTATATTTTTTGGTTTTATATTCATTATAATTTACTTGCTTACTTTTGGTATTAACTATATTTGCATATATATATATTTTAATTATGTACAACATAACCTCAAAATCTTCAATTTACGATTCGCGTAAAAAATATTTGACGCAATATAATTTCAAAACAGTTTGTTTTTCTTTCAATACAAAATTGATACAAAAATAAAAAACACAATCTGTTCAATGTAAATGATTAATAATTAAAAAAAAACACTCACCGAACACTAGTTGATTGTCAATTCAATGCAAAAATCAAGTTCGCCTTATCAGGGTTGCATTTTTGGATTATCCTTTATATTTTGACATTGATCTCGAAATTGATAAATAAGTACTTTGCTTTAAAATTATTTCGTTTTTCAAGTAGTTGCCCTTTGATCAGACATCGCATCAGACAACATGAAGAAGCGAGAATTCAAGATAATATCAACACATCCATCACATTTTTTGACATTTCTTTTATTCTTAACCTGGATATTTACTTTTCTTGTTTTATTTTACACTATTAAATATATAAATATTTCTTTGAGTATTTTCTTTTCAATTTGTAAAAACAAAAATTGAGTACACTAAAACGTCAATCGAGAACAGACGAATGTGCAGTGCTGTTCTCGATTGACGCGATTTTTATCGCTCGAAAATAAAAACACTCAGGGCCGTATGAAGGGCCTTACGCAACAATGTGAATTCTATCTAGGGGATTTTCACTAGTGGGGCACTGAATCCACCTTAAATTTAAAAATCACAAGTACGACTTTGGCGTCAGTCATAACCTAAATTCTACCCGCTTCCCCACTTCCCTTCAAGTGTTCCCTTGCTCTGTTCTCGACTGACGTGTTCTCGATTGACGTTCTAGTGTATATTCAACAAGTCATAGAGCTTTCAGCAATATAGCACTTTCTTCCTCATGAACTTCCGCTTGAGTGATACACGTAGTCGACACCAGATGACTCTCCGGTGAGTTTTCTGTTTTTGCCAACAGAAATATAAATAAATACATACCTTTATAAACCAGATAATGTAAATAAATATAAATTTATTTAGTATCTATATTATTATCGTGATATTAAACAATTATCCAGAATTATAACATAAAAAACATTTTTTAACTGTGTCTGAACGTAATGAAAAAAATTCGTGTCCTTCGTGCTAAGTTAAAGTTTGTGCATCTTCGTTAATTTCCGACTTATTTGCAAAATGGCCGCCATAATACTTCCGTTAACATTGAATTATTTTAATTAATTTTATCAATAAGAGAAATTTTGTAAAAAATCTATCAATAATAAGATTAATAAATAAATGATCAGTAATTTTCCTCAAAATCAAACATTAAAAGCAGATGGATAAATTGATAAATTATGTACTTGATAAATACGAATGGAATGACAAAAGTCGCATTGCTTACTCCATTATTTCTTCAAAAATAATTGGCTTTAATCAATGCAGAAGAGATATCCAAGTAACTACAGGTATTATTAATTACATACAATTTTTATAATTAGATTCATATTAATTATTGTCATTAATTTTGAGGTTATATAGAATAATTTTTTCTTTTATATTTTTGTGTGTCGTTCAACATAACCTCAAAATGTTTACAAATTATAAAAGTGTTTAATTTTGAAAATTATTATTATTATTTAATGAATTATTAATAATATTATTTTTAATGTAATTCAAATTTTTTATATGTTACATTTTATTTAGATGATATATTTTCTATTTTAGTAGTGAAAAATTACTCTTTTTTTACATAAATAAGCAAATTGTCAGTTATCATTAGTTGTTAATTTTTAATGAAACGTTAACCTTTGCAAATGATTATAGTCTATCTTTATCAGCAGGGATTGAAAGATGTAAAAAAAAGTGACATTAATCATTCTTTTAAAACCCCGTATCATATTCTTTATAGTTTTGATATATCTTCTCAAATCATTTTTGTTCTTATTGTACAATCTATAATTTATTCAGGAATCGTCCTCCCTATAGTTTCATAAAATTGAATAGAAGTAAATTTTAAGTTTCGTATTCCCCTCTGACACTAATGCTTTGAGGATCTTTTGAAAATTATAGAACTTTTCTGTATATAGGGCGTGTTCTTCCCGTAGGAATAGGAGTGGTTATATATATAAAGTAAAGATCAAGATAGTGGCTAGAGCCGTATCTATATACAATATAAGTGAACTAAGTCATTTATAGTAGGTTTATTATTCTACTTTAAAAAAAAAACATTCGTGAATGAAAAAATTTATTTTGATAAATAGGTATTACTCATTTAAAAAAAAAATTGCAAACACTAGTGGGGGTTAAAATTTTAAAATTTTATAAATAACCTAACTTCATTTTTTAATCAATTGGATGAAAACAAAAAAATACACCTTAATTAAAAATTTTTTTTTTTTCATACCTACTAAATTTTAAATGATAAAAAAAAATATAGGACAAAAATTTATCAAAGATTTAAGCCAATTTTTAATTTTTTACATGAGCCAAAAGTTTTGAACGTTCAAATGAACAAAATATTTTTTCAATCTATAAATTATTAGAAATTATAATGTCAATGTAAAATAAAACAGTAAATTAAACAAATATTAAATTAACAACTTCTTTTTAGATATTTAAAACAATATTTTGTAATAAAATTTGTACTTAAAGAAGTTAAAAAAAAAATTTTGTTCATTTGAACGTTCAAAACTTTTGGCTCATTTTTTCACTGGGATGTTTTTTAGAAGAATTTTCTATTATATATGTACATATTTAGGAATTTTTAGGGAGATAAATAATCAATTTCTTCTTGATCAATGAGTAGCAAGTTTCTTTGCGAAACAAATACAGTGGAAATTAAAGAATAAATTTTTAATTTTAGTAGTACATCTATTCGCCTTTGGTAGTTTTCTTAAAGAAATTGCGTTTCAAGCCAAATCTCATCGTAATTTGGAAAAACGAAATTTTTTTTTTTTTTTTTACTTTCTCAACTGAAAAAAAATAAAATCAGGAGAAATAATTTATTTATTTATTTGAAACATAACGGGACATGCCCTTTCGTACAAAAGTACTCCTAAATCTAAAAATAATGGTAATTTCAAACTATATAAATCTGATTGTTTTTTAAACTGTAGATATAATTATTGAAATAATTATTCATTTTATTCGTAATTGTCATAAATATTTTTTTTTCTTTATTCTTTTTATATTTTCGAATGATAACATTTACAAACGAATGATAGTGTCAACAAAAAATTTCATAAAAATAATATTTTAAAATATTGTGAAAATTCAATATTGCGAAATATTATAATTTTTTTCTTTTGTTCACGAGAAAATTTACGAATGAAATTAGAATTGAGGGCAAAAAAGATACACATGAATCGAAATGCAATTCATTAATGAATTGGCAATCTGAAGGTATTGGTAATTCTTTTATATAGCTGATAACTAAATATAACTAAAGGTTAAGAAAAATTAGGCTATTAGTAATAGAGGCCTTATCGATCTAGATGAAATGTATATACCAGGTACGGTTCAGGTATACTTATCCCCTGGTTGAGGTAGGAGAAGAAAGGCACTTGCCCTCATGCATTTGTGATTTAACTTTACGAGACACTAAGGTCTCTCAGACAAAGTTAGGTCCAATCTCTCTTTGTGACACACTGACTCAATTTTTCGTCACGGAAACAAAAAAAAAAGTTTAATATAGCTCGCTTTTATTTTGTATATATAGATATACCATTCATTGTTGCTATTTTGTATTTGTTAAATTATTCAAAATTAAAAATTTCCCACGGAATACTTCTTAGCCGAGAAATATTTTTTTTTTTTTAAAGAGAACAAATTCTTGAGTGCTTAGCGTGACCTCGTCATATAAGATTCTCCTGCGTTTTCCAAGACTTGAGGAGGTTAAAATATACTGATTTTTCCCTACACTTTTATAAAAGGTTTCAGAATTTCCTTCTTTTTTTTTTTTAAATCTTGAAACAATGGAAACATTTCTGTCCATTTTAACTCTCTCTCTCTCGTGGTTTTTTAATAAGATGGGAATATATTTTTGCGCAAGGGCAAATAAAAATTCTTCTTTTATTTTATTTACGATATGAATAACATATTTTATACATGTTTTTTGTGGTTGTGTATTATACATTTTTCAAGTTGAAAAGTGGAAAAACATCTTGAGCTTTTTATTTCTCTCGTTTCTTTTGTCCTCAATGTCAATTTTCTTCAAGAGACACACATACAATATGTATCACCTGAATCTTCGAACTTGAAAAATTGACATGTTTGGAATAAAATTTCTATCAAAGTAAACTCAATTTTTCTTTTGAAAAATAAATTGAAAATTTATTAAAAATAAAATAAAAAAAAAAAAAAAAAAAAAAAAAAAAAAAAAACACATTTGTGATGATGAGATTTTTCTTGAAATGTATTGTAAAATTTTTTGAAAAGAAAAGAAGTAAATGAATCTTTACTTTTGAATAAATTACTTTTTTTTTCTCGCTAAATTTGGATTCTCTTTTTTCGAGTTAATGATAATTTGATGAAAACTTATATTTAAAAAAAGATTATTAAAATATTAATAAATGTGTTGAACTTTATTCGTTCATATATATAGAGAAAAAAGGATAAATTTGATTCGTGACATTTTCTCGCATAAAAATTTCAATCTTTTTTAATTCGTTCTACTTTATAATTTTTGTTAAATTTCAAATTATATTTTTCAGTTAATTTAATTGATAATATATATAAAATAATAGAGAAGAAATTCGTGTCTAGTACGAAAATTTTCAAAGATATATATAAAAACAAAACATTTATATTTACATTAGAATTCAGTTCACATTCTTTTGCTATCTACCAAATAAAAAAAAAACGCAAGACATTTCCTATATCTAAAATGGATCTGGCAAATTTTAAACGGAAATCGTGCTTCCTCTTCGGTATTCTTGAATTATCTACACTGAACTGCAAAGTTCTCATCAAATTCGTACGCCAATTAATTTTGAATACTTTTCTGTCGGTTTTATATATGTATGGTATAATTACAGATACCTTATAAGTTTTGAGATTTCAAGAATATTTGTTCTAATAATTAAGGAGCGAAGTTTCAAAAACTTCGAGATTCCGCGGATATGTTGATTCTGAATTTCTGAAAATCGTTATGATAAACAAATTAAATATTATTTTTATAATTAAAAAGTTTTTCAAAAATGGTATATATTTTTGTATAAAATTTATACTTTCTTAATTCTATATTCTTATAGTACTTATTTTCGAATATTTCAAAGTAATTAATTTTATATTCTGTACTATTAAAATAAAAATTTATATTTTAAATTTATAATAATAAATTACATTGAAATATTCTAAAACAGTTTTTTTATTTTTAATTTCAGTACATTTTTTTTATTGTCTATTTTCTAATTAATTTATTTAACTTCTATAAATAGAATTAATATATAAAAAGTAAAAAATTCATGTACCTTCCGATTAGAAAAAAAAAAAAAAAAAAATAGGTGTGACTTGTTTAAAAAATGTCGCACGAAGAAATTGCAACGTCTGAGTTTGCTAATGGAATATTGCATGAATTAACTTTTTTATGGCGGCAGAAAGTAAAGCGAGAACATTCCCGCACCTTATCACTTAAAGAGTGAGGCTTGATGTTTTTCTTTACAATTTTGCATTGAATTAATGAAATTATAAATTTTCCAACTTTTTTTTTTTTGCAAAATTACTAATTCTTGCAAAAGTACAAAATTTTGAAAAAACTTCTCGTCCTTTTTTTGATATGAAGATTTTTTTATTTTCTATGAGAAAAAAAGGTGATTCTGTTTTGTTTTTATAGTTAAAACACCAAATTCTTGTTGTTTTTTTTGTTTCTTTATATGTTAAAAGTTCAAAATCTAGAATAAAAAAAATATACACTGATCCATTATTTTTAACGAGAAAAATAACTATTTTTGGAAAAAAAACTTTTAATACCCAAAAAAATAAAGAGAGAAGTGAGATACGTAAAAATATATTCTATCAATTGCAGACACACAATAATGACGTTTGTTGGTGAAAAGTTTTGAAAAAAAAAATTATCAGTTTTAATCACCCTGGCTGACCTACTTTTTAAGCATTCACTGTATATATTTCAGTCTTTTAACATGAAAACTGTAGAATCGCTAGTTTTTCAATTAAAGCCGCCAAGTCTGGATAAAAATATAACGCTTGTTAGGTAAAAAGAATTTCAAAACCGGACGATAAAATGTAACATTCACCTATTGTTCCCGAATATTTTAATGAAACTGAGAGCATTATGCATTTTCTCAACTTTCAACTTTGGAATGTTACAATAACAACTACTGCTGTAATAAACAGAGAAAGAGAGAGAGAGAGAGAGAGAGAGAGAGAGAGACAGAGAAATGCATAATATTACGAATAAGGTTTAATGGATAAAAGCATAAAGAATACATTTCTCTTTATAATACGTAGCATCCTCTTTAAATTTTGAGAGTACCAGCACATTGTATACATATGCAGAAAAAAGTTTCAAGGCAAACTTCATTCAAGTTTTTCTATGAACAAAATGTTTCTAATTTCCATGCCATGATGCCAAACTCTTTTATGCCAGAACTTTTATTTCGAATTTTGATTTTTTTTTTTTTTTAAAGGAACTATAGTGAAATTCTGAGAAATTATGCAAATCTTACAGAAATGATGTAGCATTACGCTACTATTCAGTAAATTAATTTAACACATGCAATCCAATCTGATTAGTAATTAATTCTGAATGTTCAATAAGGCCAAACTATGTGTGCCAAACGCAAAATCCAATTGCATAATTATATATCTAATTGGTTAATTTGATAATATTAAGAAATTTTTAATATAGAAACAAAAAATAATTATATTTTAAAATATGTATGTTATACTTGTTAAAATTTTTAATTAAAAAGCAAATTCTCCTAGTTTTTCGTCGCACATTTTGTTTTGATTTTATAAATAAGACGTACTTGGATGACCTAATTATTATCCAGGTAGTCATAAATTTTTCTCATCATTTTTTTTTACTCTTTTCTAACAAGTATAAAGAGGATGGATATTTTCTGTCACTTTAAATTATACATTAATTTCTAATATATATATAGTCAATTTGAATGCAATATATATTTGTATATATATATATACATACTGCATTTATTGTCGGTAATACAACCTAATTTTATGAGAGCATTAAAGAGAAAATTAGGTGCAGCGAAATCATAAAAACCTCAATAAATGACAAGGAAAATAAACAAAATTTTTATATTAAGTAACGCATATATTTTTCTTTTTTTTTTATTTACGTTTCTCATATGCACTTTTTTCTTAAATTTATCTTTTATTATTGAAATTTCTGATATTAATTTATGAATAACTTTATAATTTATAGGAAATCTGCATAAGGTAGATATGAATATCGAAATTGACTAGTTTACCTTCTACTAATATATTAACAAGTTTCAGACTAATTTTGAGAAGCGTATTTCACGTTTGAGCACATTCTATAGAGTCAAATACGAGTTAAACAGTTCAATTTTAAATAAATATAATATTTAATTTATTTTAATGAGAAAGATATTATATCGAAAATTTTATTTTTATTTCTCTTTTTTTTTTTTGCTCAAAAATGGAATTTTGTGACTGTCGAGTAATTTCTTTTCTTTTTCCATTATATATATAAAATATGGAATAAATTGTGAATATTAATGTGAAAAATCCAGTAATAACTCCCGTGTGTTATATATGAGATGATTTTCACCTGAAATGGAAAAAACTTTCTTTGCTCACACCCTTTCCCTCACACGGCAAAGCAACTAGCCTATTTTTGTCAAGGATTCGCATCTAGCGCATCGGATAAAAGAGAGTGGTTGTTGATGTCAAGATCGCAGACTTGTAGGCGTATATAAAGTTACAAAAAAAAAAAAAAACAAAAGAAATAAAAAATATTTTTTTTTCTTACTCGCGTACGAGAGGCTCTCTTACGCTATATATCACTTCTCATGACTACAACAAGATGCGAGAGGGATGCGAATCCTCCAACCAATTGAAAGGCTAAAACAGTAAAACCTATAGCTATATGTATATAAAAGCGACAAGGCAAATGAATAAGGCAAACAAACACTAATGAGCATAGTAACTGGAACTTTGAATTCATGCTATAAATTCAATTTCCCCTTTTCGGAAGCTTTCTTGAAATCAACCTCTTTTCCACCAACCCTCATTTGAAATTTCATTTTCATTTCTTACATAAAAAAAAAGAACAAATCCTTTTTCATTAAAAATTAATTAAATTATTTTCTTTTAATTAAAAATCATTTGAATAATTTAGGAATATTTTTTTTAATAAAGAATAACAATGAGCCAAAAGTTTTGAACGTTCAAATGAACGAAATTTTTTTTACAACTTCTTTAACTACGAATTTTATTATAAAATATTGTTTTAAATATGTAAAACGGAGTTATTTATTTAATATATGTTTAATTTATTGTTTTATTTTACATGGCCATCATAATTTTTAATAATTTATAGATTGAAAAAAATATTTCGTTCATTTGAACGTTCAAAATTTTTGGCTCATGAATAACAATTATTTTATTTTAATTATAAAGTTTTGATAAAAATAAATAAAAGACAAATAAATCATTTGACATTTTTAAAAATAATTTTTGATAAAAGTTATGATTACTTATCTGTTCAAATCTTATATAAATGATATATATATATATATATATATATATTTGGAAGATTATGAAAACGTGAATTTAAATTTAATGAGAGCGCTTATCTTAAGGTCTCAGTTTCAGAACCATTCAAACCTGTATTTATACGACTAACATTAAAAATTTACCTCTAACCTAATTGCTCGATTCTTATCGAAAGCGTTATATCATGATTTTTATCTAAATTCTCCATTTACACAGTCTTTTTTCTACACTTCCCGTTCACATTTCCTGAACCTTCATTAGCTCCCTCGATACCGCGCGCCATGATAAATGACTGTTTATTTTTTTTCCCTAACAAAACAATTTTTCCTTCTCCTTTTTTTTCCACCTCACCCTACAATAATAGTGCAGTGTGAAAAATGTCGTTGCCAAAATTTATTGAAACAAATATTTATTTTATCAAATATAACTGAATATGTTTCAAATTATTAGATACATTTTTTAAAAAGAGATTTTTTTTTGTATTCCCTATCATAAATATTATTTTAGTATAAAAAAAAAAAATGTTTTTAAATGAACCTGCATTCATGGAATACTTTTCAAAACATGAATTTTTTCGCGCTTCGTATTGATATGAATTTGATTTTATTCCAATTTCGTTCATTTAAAAAAAAAAAGAAACATTTTTCCAGAGACATTCTTTTTCCATTGTTAGAGGTTTTTTTTTTTTAAATCACAATATTTTTAGAATTCACAATTGTAATTTCATTGACAAGGGTATATATATATATGCGTAATATTCAAGAAGGGTGAAAATTCCCAGCTGTACAAAAGTTACGAATATCTCGATTTGTGACATTTATCAAGAATCTAGATGGTAAAATATAGCCGTCCAAACGACGTTTCACATCGAAATTTGCTGCAGTAAAATCTCGTTGCTCTATTTTCCCTTGAGAATTATACGAACCTGTAGCAAAGTTCGTGGCTGCCTGAGCAACAATAAATCTATAAACTCTGCTGCAGAAAATATATTTCTCTGCACTTGACGCCTTGTCAAATGATTCAGGCCTTAAACTCACCTTATATATTTTTTCACATTTTCCACTTTTTTATTTCTAGATTTTAATAGAAATACTTTTTTCTATGTCTGAATTTTTTTTCAGAAAAAAAAAAAAAAAAAAAATGTAATGTAGGGTCAACCGGGGTAAATCCGAACGCTTTTTGTAAGTTTCAACAATAACATAAGTTTTTTCTTAAAAAAAAAAATACTTCCGGTATTCTGGTGCATGAAGTTGTTACTTTACTTCCATAGAACAATTTTATGGGGTAGCAAAAATTTTTGATAAATTACAATCGCAGGAAACTTAGCGTTCGTATTTACCTCGATACTTTGCAACTTTCCTAAAATACCGGGGTAAATACGAACGCCACTGTATTTTAGAAAAATCTTAGGGAAAATAAATTTAAAGTATTGCAATTGTTAAACTTATATAAAAACTCAAAAAAAAAATACGACAATAAACCTATTATGTAATAATGCATCATATATAAATGTGCCATTCCAGGAGTTTTTTAGCACTTTTCGGAGTAACCTTTCCAAATTAAATGAAACATTTTTTTAATAATATTTATTAATATAAAGGTCCAAAAAAATCACTTTTTAAGTAAAAACAATTGTTTATTTAAAAAATACAACAATAAATAATGCAAAAAATTCACTTTTTTCCTGCAACTCCAAATAAATTGGTTTAAAGATCAAAATTTTCCTTATTTTTCAAGCTTTAATACCGCACAAGAAACATAGAGTCCGAGAAAATATTCAACTCACAATTTTTTAAACAATGTTTGTTTACTTTTTTGTATTTTATTTACTGTGAAACGTCTGCTAAAGCTGCGCGCGACGTTTGGAAGTTGTCGCTTTCCTTATTGAGCAGAAGCTCATTACACTAGCGTAGTAGAAAGCATGTTGTGCGAAAAGTGAGGTTATGTTGTCATTAAACGAAACGTAAAAATTTCTGGTTATCACATTGAATGGTTTTTAATTATCTACTTTGCAGTAAAAAATCATAAAAAACATTTTTGAAGGATGAAAAACTTCACTTTCCACACAACATGTTTTTTACTACGCTAGTGTAATGAGCTTCTGCTCAATAAGGAAAGCGACAACTTCCAAACGTCGCGCGCAGCTTTAGCAGACGTTTCACAGTAAATAAAATACAAAAAAGTAAACAAACATTGTTTAAAAAATTGTGAGTTGAATATTTTCTCGGACTCTATGTTTCTTATGCGGTATTAAAGCTTGAAAAATAAGGAAAATTTTTATCTTTAAACCAATTTATTTGGAGTTGCAGGAAAAAAGTGAATTTTTTGCATTATTTATTGTTGTATTTTTTAAATAAACAATTGTTTTTACTTAAAAAGTGATTTTTTTGGATCTTTATATTAATAAATATTATTAAAAAAATGTTTCATTTAATTTGGACAGGTTACTCCGAAAAGTGCTAAAAAAACTCCTGGAATGGCACAAATACAAAAATCAAACAGGTTAAAAATTAAAATGCATTACACAATTAAAACCTTCAATAACTTTATCAAATCATAACGGATTTTTGCAAAACTTGCTACAGAAAGTATTTTGGAGTGATTGAATGTAAATACAAAAATAAAAGTCAAATTTTTTGAATTCAAAATGGCGTACTTTCCTAAAACTTATTTTTAAAAATGATCAAATTTGCTAACCCTGAAACCCCCCGAGTAACAATTTTCGAGCGAATCCAATGAATTTTTTAATTCTCGTCCGCCATTTTGAATTTTGAAAAACTGACTTCAAATTGGTAATTAGCGACCCCAAAAACCGTAGAATACCAAATTTTATTAAGATCCTGAAAAACTTTTTTCAACAAACCATTTGGCAAAAAAATTGAAGCACTCCTTCGAGAGAACAGAGATTAAGTTTCTGCTTATTAATTACTAACGAGGATACGTATAGAAAGAAAAACTTTTTTCTATGTACTTTTATAATGTTAAAATAATAGTGTAATCAAATAAAAACAATTTTGTGTGGCTTTGATGTAAAAAAAAATTATTAAAAATACCGTTCGGATTTACCCCAGTTTTCCAATTTTTTTGGGTAAATACGAACGGTCTGATATTATTAATAAAATTTTACAGAAGGCAAAAATCAAATATAGTTTCTGTTCTAGTATTCATAACAAACAATTATAAATAATAAAATGAATTTTTAGCTTCTTTTTCTTCAAATACGAGACAAAATACTGAAAGAGTGTCATCTTTGAATTTCAATCTTTTTTGCAATACTCGTTATCTTTGTTTATGCTGTTGCTAATTAACAAACGAAAAATGGGATAATACTTAGAATCTCTTGAAGAGGATCTGAGGTAAAAATTCTCATATCGAACTTATTTTTAAAAATTTTAATTAAGCTGAAATAATTAGCGTTCGGATTTACCCCGGCTGACCCTAAATGTAACATTTATTGTAACTATCATCATTTAAAGTTAGGAAATTGCCAACGTTTGAAATCATAGATTTCACCATTGTTTATAATTATCACATAATATTCACTCTATTATATTGTTTGAAATAATAATTATTTTATTATTTACATTTGTTTGAAAAATAATATTACTTGAAAATGGAACAAAATTTTTTTCTTAGTCCATCACTGTTTAAAATAATCAATAATATAACCAACATTCACTGTGTTTTAATTATTATTTTGTCACAAAATTTAGGTGAAATTGTATAGGATATAAATTCTATTCAATGCATAAAAGGAAATGAAAAAAGAGGTGTGACTTTTTTCAAGTGTGTAATATGAAAAGAAAACTAATTTCAAAATGTAATTATTGCAACTCTCAAATGTCTTTATAGCATTTCATGTTTTATAATTAGGCTAAATTTAAGTGTTGCTATTCAGGAAACATAATCCCCCTTTCAGTTGATATTAAATTCAATTAAATTTAATTAAAGACGTGCAAAATTCAAAAATATTAATTAAAAAAAAATAATCAAAAAAAAAAAGAAAAATATGGTTAAAACGAATTTTTTGCAAATTAATAAATAAATCTTAAAATACATTTTGTGGATAATCAAAAATAATTAACAATTTTTAAAAAAAGAACGCAATTAAATAATTCACAAACTTGATTTAAAATTTTCGTTATTGTAATATTTTGCGGTCTATATTTATATATGTGAAAGAGTTACTGTATATATATATATATATATTCGTTCCTTGGGGTCGTGGAAATATAAAAAGTCGCGACTAATTGAGAATCAAGGATTTAATTAATTTTCAGAAAGCGGATTGTCAATATTTTGTTAATTGGAATTGTTCGCTTCATTTTCATCGAGTTTTGTGTGTGTATATATATATATGTTTGAGTGTGTTTGGGAATGTGTGACGGACTCCGTATAATTTCCGTTTCTGAACAGTAGGGAGCAATTATTTCACGGTTAAGCGTCAGCCGCACGCTTGAAAGATTTATTAGATAAACCCGTTTCTTCTAGCCAAGATTCCTTGAATTCAATTGCCGTAAATGTACGCTGATGGTAACGACAGTATAAACGTCTCCTTTCCATTTAACATACAGAATGTCTGAAGGGGATGATATCGAATCCAATGTACGACGTCAACGATATTCAGTATCGTCACATATAAATTATTTCCACTTAGTTCAAAATGTTATCGGTACCTTTATTTTATTTTATTCTTTTTTTTTAAGAAGAAATTACGATAGCTTCTCAGTATGAAAAAATATATTTCACGAAATATATATATATATATATATATATATATATATATATATATATATATATATATATATAATTTTGGGAAATTGAACAAGAAAAAGTCAATTATATATGTTTGATGATAGTTTTAATTTTTAATACAAATTTTTATTATTTTAATGTTTATATAATTTTTTGTGATTTTAAATTTTGAATAACATTTCTCCATTCACTGAAAAAATAATTTATTTGATTTAAATAATCAGTTCCTTGATTATAATCAAATAAATATTTGATAATATTATTAAAATAGACAAATTATTTGATTCAAATAAAAATTATTTTAAATATTTATTTAATTGTAGTAGTATTATCTAATATTTATTAGATAATAATAGTATCAAGTAACCGATTATTTGAATGAAATAAATTTTTTTCCTGTGTATAAATAGTTTATAAAAATTGTATATTAATTTTCATTTTTTATTATAAAAGTTGGTTTAATTTGTTTGAGTTTATCTTCCCTAAGGGCTTGATATTGTAAATTTAAAACAAAATATAAAAATAATATTCTAAGGCTAGGTAAATGTAAATTGAAAATTGTTACAAAATTTTCAGTTTTTTATTTACAAGGCATATATAAGCTTAAAAGCGTATTGTAAATTAACGTTACACCATATATTGAACGTATATAAAATACTCTATAGAATGAGTTTATATTGAGGTGTACATCCGCCTGGGGATGACAGCTTTCGTAGCAGAGTTAATCGAGTATGTAATCCCCCACTGGCCTATCGAGAAGAAACTTATTGCAAAATATTTTCGAGGCTATTTTAATTCCCATAAGATAGAAAGTATTTTTTTCCTCCCCGATTGAGGGTTATATTTAGAAAAGAGTATAAAAGCTATTAAAACAATAGGTGCATTGATCTTTTAAAAGTTTAATTTAATTCCCTTTTGAATAAAGATATATCTAATAAATAAAAAAAATTATTTTTTTCATTGTATATGTAACAATTATTTAATATATTATTATATAGTGGGTTTAAGAATTATTTACAAATAATTATTTATTATATTAAAGTCACATAGTAGATTTGTATTTCTTTTTTTTTTAAGTGTCTCATAAATTTATACTAGCACACGATTATGATGTGTATATATATATATATATATATATATATATACACAGATGAAAACTTGATAAATAATGGAAAGTGCATGAGGGAATATTACAATTTTCAATTTTGAAATTTATGTGCAAAGTTTCGAAGATCATGTATACGTGTTTACAGGAAAATTCGACATTCATGAGATTAATTTTGTGAAACTTTTGTTAAACACAAACACTGAAAGAAGATGAGATTTATGACTTATGCAACAAGTGGAATGTGCACTTTTGCTATTATAATCTGCGATCATTGACCATTCTGTTTGGAAAACATCTTAAAATATTAATGTCAGCTGTTTTATTTTTTCATTTTATTAGATAATTTGTATACCATTTATTTATTTATTTTATAAAATCAATTTATCGCGCAGCTATAACAAAATTTTGAGGAAATATATATTATATTAAATAAATAACAAAAAAATATCGAGAATAATTTTTGTACACTCGATTTTAAAAAACAAAATTATGTCGCAGTGAAGTTCACGAATTAGAAGAAAAGATATCAGGCAAATTATTATAATTTTTTGTCTAAAAAAAAAAATTTTGTGTTTCTTGATCAACAATTTTTAAAAGAATTTGTAGGCGAAAAATTAATTATTTTAAGGATGAATTTTTTTTTCAATCGTTGCATTGATTGTATATAAACGTTGTTAATTTCACTGACATAAAAAATGTGCAAAAATTAATTAACTCATTGACATATAAAATTATTTAACCTATATTCGTGATCATGCGTATATTTTTTCACATAGGGATGAGTAATCTTTGTTACTTTTGTTTCAATGTTACGTGACGGTTAAAAATATCTTTTGAGCGCATCAGCAAAAGGAAAACACATTGAAAAAAATAGAAAAAAAATTCAATATTCCAAGGTCGATGGACAATAAATTACATAAATGTTAAATTCAATTGAACGCATTTTTTTTTTAATATTAATATTAATTTAAATATGTTTTTTTTTCCTTAAATATTTAATTTTATTTATTAAATTTTAATCTTTTAACTATTTATTTTTAGTTTTCTTTATTGACATTATGTTAGTTAATTAAAATTTATTTATAATTAATTTAATTTTTATTCTAAATTTTGAAAACAGTACAATTTTTTAAAAAAGAAAAAGTTATAAAGAATTTAATATTTTATTCTATTAAAGTGATAAAATGAATATAGAGAAACTTTTTATGTTTACTTTGAAAAAGTTTTTGACTGAAAAGACGTGAAACCAAATTATTTAACGATGTTCTAAAAAAGAAATAATATTTGAAAAGATTTTTTGTTTCCTTTAAAAATATCACTCGGACCTCTATTTAGCGTTTGTTAATTGCAAGTTTTGTCCAATTAGTAAACTTTTGAGCGTGGAGATACTTAAAAGTGTCGTCTCTCGTTAATTTCAAAGGAGCAAAGGATAAAATAGAAATTCACAGTGAGAAACAAACTCTTAAAAAAAAAAAGAAGTTTGCTTCTCAAAACCTCTAAGAAAATTCACTCCTCTTATTCAAACATCTTTAAACTGTTTTTGAATGTATAATATAACTTTTTGTTTTTCATTTATCTCACAATTCTTTTGTCTATGTATATCTCATATACTATATACAAAACCTACTATAAAAGAGTAAAGAGCATTTTTGAAAATTTCTCCAGAGAATTTCATATATATATTTCACACAAATAAGTTTGTAAATTTGAAAAAACGCTTGCCACGGAAATGAAGTGATACTATATAATTTTTATGAAAATTCTCGTCATGTTTAAAAATACTTGAAAACGAACATTTATTTCTTATAGTTAAAAAAAAAACTCTCAGTGAACGGAAATGACACAATGCTTTGTTATTAAGGGGAAACGGATTTTATATACTTTTGTGTGTACACGGCCGAATGATATCTTTTAGCTCTCGAGTATACTTTTTGCAATTTGCGAATAAAAAGAAAAAGATTTTCGATTCATAAAGCATATATTCATGGGTTTATATGAAGAAAGTGTACTCTATATATCTATATATGAATCAGTATATATGACATTGGAAATGATTGTAAAACGTCTCGGAAATATTTTCTAGTTTGATATGGTTTTTTTTTCTTTTTTTTATTCTGTACAAGAGAAACATGATATTCTCATTTTTATCATTGCAAAAATTTTCGAATTTCCGTTCATTTCAAAGTATAGCGATTGTTTCAAAGGACGAGGTTCTAATGTGTATAATATCAATATATATATATATACTAGACAAAGACTGCGCGCGCTTTGCGCGCGCCTTTTTCGTTGGTGTTTAGTACTTAGTCAAAAAGATAGCGAGTTATTAAATTTTTCTAAAAATACATAAAGTTGTTGCATAATTAATTTAAATTTTTGTTAATATCAGCAAAATACTTTGTAACTGCACTTTTATTACACTAAATACACATAATTGTCAGTCTAACCATTTCTTAACAATCATAGAAAATTTATAAAAGAGCCCGTGGAGAAGTTTTCCTAAGTTTCCTTATCGAAAACTAAAATTTGGTAAGTTTCTGATAGGGAAAAATGCAGAATTCTGGTTAGGTCCTGATGTTTTTGGTGACGCTTGTTTTTCTCAAAAATTAGTTTTAATGGTTAATAGTGAGAAGAATAACAAGAACCGTACGATTGTCCTTTGAGAACTTTCAATTTAACTTTTATTTAACTCTCAATTTTTGATTAATTATAATTTCAGGTTAAAATACTATATTATTCTTTATAAAAAATATAATTAAACTGTAAAAAGAAAATTTGTAGTTTATATAATTCATTAGAAAATATAATGAATTTAAATTATTAAGAATGTGAAAATAATTTTAAATATGTAGCAATCAATTCGAAGATATTAAAAAATAAAAATGTCTTATTTAATGGTAAAATCTCCTTGAACTTTGAGAAATTATTTTGTATGATGTTTTTGTAATACAAAAATTATTTTATTAAACGTTAATATATTACCATATATTAACTATTTAAAATATTTTAATCCCAAAAATACAATTTTTTAAAAAAATTATTAATATACTCTGGCACATGAGAACAAAACCTTTTACTATTTTTGAGTTGTCAAAATCTGCGCAGAATATATTTATATGTGAAATCACAAAAACAAACAGAAGATGTTTTCCCGACAAAAATTGATTTTAATTAATCATATTATTCTATTTGCTGCTCTTTTTTAAGGCCTACCCTTATAATGTTATTTTTGTTCCTTAATAAATATATATGACAGTCATAATTTTATAAATAAAAAAGAGTATATATCAAAAAAACATTGAGGTGAGATTTTAAATATTTTCTTGACAAAAACAATAAAATATTTTGTTTATAATTTTCTCTTTTACAAATTATTGATCGAAAAATTAAGTAAAATAGTTTTTATGCAAAAATATGTAAACATTTAAATAGAAAAATATTTGTTCTTCTAAATCGTTGTTTAGAAACGTTGTGAACCTCACTAAAGTAATTTATTAATTATTAGACTAACTATTTGATTTCAGCACATGCACAAAATAACAATATTCCTGGTAGCACAATATAAAACTCTTAATTGTAAGTTTCGTGTTAAAATGATACTGGTCCAAATTTTCTACTATTTATAATAAATAATATAACCTTAAATTATCATTCAATAAAAATGATAGTAAGTTGAAAGTAATCGAAAGACGGTCGTAGGGTTCTTGTAGGGTTCTCACTATTGGGTACTATGAATCATTTTTATAACGTTTATTTTCTAATATATTTGTGCATCAGTAGAACCTTATTCGGACTGAATGTATTATATATACATAACATGCTTGCATGAAGAAAGAAACTAACGCATACAATGCTTTTATTCATATGTGAGTGTATATTCGTATATACGGGCTAAACGTGTCTGATAATCGTGCTTGTAAGACGGAGAAAGACGAAGATGACGAATAACACTTCGACCAATGGGATACAGGTTACTGTGACAAAACTTCGAGAGTTTATCGATTAGAGATTTATTATATAGGATATATAAAGACGTCAGTCATAAAAGCAATTTGTCATCAAGGCAGTGGGGCTTATTTTCTAGCATCCACTTTAATCAAATCCATGTCTTCTGCCATATTTCTATACTTTGTAGGTCTTCATCTGAATTAGATCAACTTTTTCGATAGATACATATCCCAAGGGCTGTTCATAAAGAAACTTAAATATCATTTTATAAATGACAAAAATAAAATGTTCAGTAGTTGAATAAACATTCGATTTTTGGAAACAGAATTGATTATATAATTATCTTTTATTCAAATTATCATTCAATTTTTTTTTATTATTATTATTTTTCATGCTATCATTGTCGTTCTTTATTTTCTTTCCGTTTGTTTATTAATCATTATTTTTTTTTATTTTTTGAGTGCCACGTGTTTGATCCTAATGGGAAGAATTTTTTTTTTATTTTTTGTATAATATACCTATGTTTCTTTCTTAATTCTGAAAATAAATATATAAGGGTCCTTTCAAGAATTACATAAGCATAATATTGAAAGTTTTTTGACGCCCCACATTCCTATGTGCTATCATTTATAAAATCAGTAATATTTTTATAGACCCTTTTATTAGGTGTCAGATTATCTTTTAATATATATCCCTCTCCCCTTTTATCTAGATTTGGTACAATAAAAAACATTTACAGTCAGACAGAACTTTTTACATATTTCATCACTCGATGAATAAATATAAAATAGAATCTGCCAATTTTTTTTTTAGTGCAGATTTTACAGTAAAAATATATAAGATTTTAGACCCTAATCTATAATTACGTATATTCAAAATGTCTCTAGTGATTTTCTTTGTTATAGATAAAAAAAAAGACAAAAGTTTTATTTTATAAAAAAAAATTTTCAATTTTTATTGGGAAAATATTTATGCGTTTCTTCGTTTTCATATTAGAAAATTGGCATAACTGGTCGAAAGGTGTGAAAATAAAAGATTATTTATCCCAGATGTACCGAACATATTCCTTCGGTACGAATGCTTGATTGCATTAGTCTACCTGAAACCAGACCATCCTCTTGAGAGTTTAGACGCTTCGGGAAATCAATTTAAAAGTTCCAGTCTAAATCTAGGTATTTCTTGAAAACTAGGTTGTGTAAATTGCATTAGAAGATATTAAACTAGACGAACTTTTTTATCATATTTCTAACAACAACAAAAAAAAAACAGATTATAAACATTCAATGCTGATTGATATATATTGTATTTTATTGCCAGTTAATTCAGTATTCATTATTATAAAAAAAAAAATGATTAAAAATTAAAAAATTTTATTAAAAAATGATTTTATCTGTATCGATTACAATAAATAACAGAGCTATATAGATAAATTTTTACAACTTTGCACTCAACTACAAACTGTAGATAAATTTTACGTAAACATTCGTCTTTTTTTTAATGTATGTTTCAAAATATCTATTTCCTGTCAAAGGACATAATTTTTTACATCCCATAAATGTTTCGTGCTTGAACTTTTTTTATGGTTTGAAACATTTTAAAGTAACATAAAATTCAAAACATTCGCTTTCGACATTTTTATCAAAGTAAGTTTATGTTAGAGAAACATTAATCTCTTGACAAACAATATAATTTTTTACAAATTTATTAATTTTTTTTTTTTATTGATTTACTTATGTTATTTATTTTTGTTAGATATGTGAAAATGTGTCCTTAAAATATAGAAAATTAATATTTCATTATTTAAAAAAAAAATGAATTTAATTTTAAATTTTTTCAGGGTGTTGAGAAATTTTTTGATCCCCCTGTGTATTTATATACAGGGTGTCCTGAAAGATAAATTTGAATATTGAATAAAAATAATAATTATAATAAAAATGTTATAACTTTTTCGATATTTTCTCTATATTTATCTAAATTTAATTTATCTATATTTATCTAATTTTTGAAAATTATAAATTTTTTATATTTATTAATTATTCGTTAAAAAAAAAGTTATCTTTAACGATCTGAGAGAAAAAATAAATCTCCTTTTCTAATGAAGTTTTTGATGCCTTTAATTGCCATTCTAACTTTGGTCCATTTACCTCTGGAGGTTGTGCATGGAATACTAAATTTGAGATTTCCCATATATAATGTCGAATACTAAAAGTTCCATTTTTGCTCTCTTTATTTTTTTTTTTGTTTTTGTTTAGTAAGGTGAAAATTCCCCATGTTATAACTTGTAATTATCATTCGATGAGGTTGATTAAGCAAAAAGGGTATGTGGATGAATTTTATCTCGATTACTCCTCCATCATATGGATCTTCTTAAATTAGTAGATGAGATTCTCGATAAGGATTTCTTTGCCATATTAACAATGATACTTAAACTAAATTGAAGTGCTCACTGTATAATTACATTTCTTGCTCTGTTTCCTTATTTTTACATTACGTCAAAAAAAATCTCTTTCTCGTCTTTTTTTTTAACATTCCCTACGCTTTTATTCTCTATAAAAATAATTTCTTTTATGCTTTCAAAAATATCTTTTAATTACTTTAAAAAACCAACTGATTACAAATTTTCTTCCATAGTAAACAATGTATACAAAAGATTGTTGTTACAATTAATTAATTAACAATTTAAAAAAATTATTAATATTAAAATATTTATTTAGTCGACAGCATTTTTTTTTAATAATCAGAAAATAAACAATTTTAAAACTGTGCAAAAATATAAAAAAAATCTTTATTTTTTTATATCCTATTAATCGCACATCAATCACAATAATGAACTAAACATTTAAATTAGTACTAATTTAAATGTGAAGAGAAGCTCAATAATTGAATGATATATGTTTGACGAACAAAAATATTTACTTTATTTTATTTTTGATCCAATTTCATTTATAAACGACAAACGCATAGAAATTCGTTTTACATAAAATAAATTTATAGATATTTTAAATTTAACAATTTATATACATAATTGTTGAAGTAAAATCTCCATTAAAAAGAGAAATATATCCATATAAAATGATCATAACAAATGTGTAAAGGGATAGGTTATTTATATTTGTTATTAATCGTCTAATGAGACTGACATCGTTTTGATGTCTTGTCATGTTCACAGTTCATTAGAGACAGGCGTGAACGAACCACAAACATATTTTTAAACATGACCAGCAAATGTATACGAGAGCAACAAAGATGGTTTCACTTATATTATTTTTAGAAAATATACGATAAAGGCTTTTCGTTTATTCCACATTTTCTGAACACAACCATTAAAAATCGATATAATTTGTTTATTTAACATAATAATCCTAAAGAGTAAACATTATTAAATGTGTGTGTGTGTTGTATAAATGTTTGTGTGCTATCTAATATATTTGTTATTTTTTATTTAACAATTAGTTATTTGCTATACTAGTATTAGAAAATATTTGTGTAAGCGTGGGTACGTGTTTAAAATAGTGGCCACAGATGAAAATGAATAAATAAAAAATAT
Source organism: Leptopilina boulardi (assembly GCF_019393585.1). NCBI lineage: Eukaryota > Metazoa > Arthropoda > Insecta > Hymenoptera > Figitidae > Leptopilina > Leptopilina boulardi. The sequence continues at coordinate 437,242 of NW_026137923.1, read as the reverse complement.
AATTTTGCAAATTCAACCACAATTTATGCTAATGAATTTTCGTAGATAAAAGCTGTAATAATAAATTTTAATATGTGTTACTTGTATTTATTTATTTCTCACCAGTTCAATATCGAAAAAATATAATTTCACCTGTATAATGTTTAAAGTAAATATTAATGTTTTGACTGAATTTTATATACGTTGATGAAAGCAAAATAATAAAAGAAAAAAATCACATTTTATGGAGTTTGTTTCCTGTATATCCATAGCTGACATTGCTCGTTTCATGATTTTATGGCTTCAAAATGTAAAATGCTCACATGGATAAAAGCGGGACAAATCGAAGGCGATATGTGGAAAATAGAGTTCGCATAAATGTAGAAAATCTCTTAAAATGAGACGCGCAATTTTCCATTCGTTATAAATATAATATATATCCTACTTCAACTTAAAGAATATCATCGGTCATTTCTATTTTTGTTTATACATCTATTTTCTCCCGTTTCTTTTATAAACTATCTTGCATTTCTTTCTTTAACCTATAGTCAAAAAGCATATAATTTTATTTTCTTTCAACGCTTTGACATAAAGAAACAACAAAAAATTGGTCAAGTACGAGTTACACTCGCTTACCTAGGTTTCCGTTCACGATTATTTAAATTTAAATATTTAAATATACCCATGTACGAAAACCAACATGGGCCAATATTGGCCCAGCATTGTCAAATCGGGCACCAAGTCTTGGCAGACAATATTGGGCCAACTTTGTGGTGTTAACTGCGGTTGGACGTCGGCAGCCAAGTATCAGACGCCATTACTGGGCCAATCTTTGCCGCCATTAGTGGACCAGTATTGTCAAAGTTTAAAAAATTATAATAATTAATTAATTAACTCATTAAGGGGGGAACACCAGTTGTAACTTTCGAAAAATCGATTTTAGTGTGCTTCATTTACACATATAACTCTAGTTCGTGATCGAAGGATTTTTTTTATGCAAAACTTTTTTTTATATAGCTGAAAATCGACCGTATTTTTTAACGAAAATCATACTTTTGACTTTGACAGGTCGCCATTTTGTCAAATTTTTTTTTTTAAATCCTTCGATCACGAACTAGATAATCTTATAATAAATGTAAATCAATTTCATTTTTGTATTTCAGACGAAGTATACTTGCAGAATGCTGATCACCGCAATTCGCCTTTTTTCTTAAGTCGCCACTTCAATTGCTCATATCTCCAAAAGTTTTTGTTAAAAAAATTTTTTTTTCTTTTAAATTACAGCTTTTTACATGTACTTTTAACTAATAAATAGTATTCTTTAAAAAGATTCATTGTTCTTTTGGAAAATATTCTTGTAAAAAGCATTATTTGTTGAGTTACAACTGGTGTTCCCCCCTTAATTCATTATACATTTATAATTAAAGTCCTGACAGAAAGCACAATTGTTTGAACATTTGAAAATTTGTAACGCTCGCGGGAACCGAACTCGCAACCTAATGCACCAAAGTCTAACACGCTAACCACTACACTATACGCGGATATGGGAATCTCATCACAAAAATGTTTTGATAAGCTGCATTTGAGGAACATTAAAGCCGTTAATGCGCCATTACTAGGCCAAGATTCGTTCCAACTTTGGAAAAAATGATTTGTCAAAATAAATTCATCATTTCAGCCGTCAATGAGCCAATAATGACCCAGTAATGGGACAGAGTTCGTCTCAATTATGGAAAAGTAGAATTACCAAATATTGGTGCCAATATTGGCCCAGTAGTGTGACGAAGTTCGGCCCAATTATGGAAAATTGGAGTAACTGAGACGCAGTGCCAATATTGGCCCAGTAATGGGACAGAGAAGGCCCAAAAATGGCAAATTAGAGTAACCGAGAATTGGTGCCAATATTGGCCCAATAATGGGACGAATTGATCGCCAGTACTGGTCCAGTAACGTTTGCCATACTTCGGCAGATATTACTGGGCCAATGTTGGGCCGTATTTAATTTACTCGCAAAAATACGTATGTATACCAAATTAGAGCCGAATCGGTTAAAATGGCTAGATTTTAGAGGGGGGGACACGATTTTGTTGACTACACTGAGAAAAATGTTTAGTCCGAGCAACCAAAATTTGGTTGGGCCAACAAAAAAATTTTGTTGGTATTTAAGCAACCAAACTATTTGTTTGAGTCATTAAAAAAATTTGGTTGAGTGTTTTTTCTTGGCATAACAAAAATGTTTGGTTGATTATTAATTTATATTTATCCAATTGAAATATTTGTGGACTTTGAAAAATCTCATCTCCGTCTGGGATCGAACCTCTGTTTTAAAACTGGAGATCGGGAGCTCTAACCAGTGGACTACCCATCCTTGTGAGAGATTTAAACTAACTGTCCTCTTAAGCTACAAGCTGAGAGCGAATCAAATTATTTGGTTGTCGCAACCAAATTTTGGTTAGGACAACAAACGATCATTTGGTTTTTTAGACCAAACTATTTTGTTGTGTTAACCAAATTATTTTGTTGTCGTAACCAAATTTTGGTTGGAATTTAAAAATGTTCAACCAAATAATTTTGTTGGCCTATAACCAAATGTTTGGTTGAGATAACTCTCCAACTTTGTTTCAGCCAACCAAAATTTGGTTACAAATAGTAATTAATTAATATATTGATTTATGAAATACTTGTTTGCGTGTGCGATTTTCAAGTTTTGTATAATGTATCTTGTCAGATGTTTACTTGAGGATGACAATTTTACATAAGTTGCACTTTATACATTAATAAAGTTTTAGAAGCTGTGCATGATGTGCATTATTAAAACAGATAGTTTGTAATTTCCACAAAAGTGACAACATGGAAAGTTAGAGGTCACGTTCTTGTTTTATGTTTACTGGATAGAATATAGTTCTCTTGGGGTAAGAAAATAGCAGCGCTCATTAAACTTGAAAGCATCTGGTATCGTAAACAAAAAACAGAAGTCATAAACAGTTCGCCTTTCTTGTACAAAATTTTACTTCTGGGGTACTCTCTTTTCCCATATGGAAAACCACAACGAGTAGAGAATGTTCTCACTTTGTACGGTGATTTTTACTTCATGAAAACATTCTTTATTTTCTTTTCACACTGAAAAGAGTATCTTCTTTTTGTATTTTGTATTTTTTTTTTGACACACCTCTTTCTTTTATATAAAGTTACAATTGGATAAAATTTTTACTATTTTGTAGTTTTTTTTTCTCTATAGAAAATCGATTTTCATTTATATTTCATTTTCATTAGCAGTTAAAATAAAAAATTTTCTCGACAATAACTCATAAAGTTGACAAATTTCACTAAATGGTATAATGTATTTTTTACAAAAATGAATAAATAGGCCTTTGCATTATTCACTGTTTATAAAGTAGAATATTTGAAATATTCAATTGTCTTTAGAATAGAGAACAAAAGCATTTTAGACATTGCAGTTTAGCGTGTCTGGAAATAATATTGAATTTCCGCAGTTTATCGTTAGTGAAGCAATTTCGCAACATTTTATGATCGACGGGGTTATCGCGTGTTTGATGATGTCAACAATTCAAATTCAATCCATTCAATCGTCTGCATTATATTCTCACCACCGCACTATATGCGCAGAAATTAGACGATCAAATCGTTGATATAATACACTATATCTACAACATCAATTTCTCATTTCTTATATAAATCCTCGATTCATCAAATGTAGAACAATTTTAATATAAATTGAAATTGTAATATTTTATCGAGAATTTCCCATTTTTTTCCTTATCGATTCGATTAAAGAACAAGCTTTAAATTATATATATATAATATTACATTTAAATTCTATAAAGAAAGTAAATAGAATTTTTTCTAGTTTTCTATTTATTATTTCTTCAGATTAAATTATTTTAAATTAACTTTAAAGAAAATTTTAATTTTTAATGTAGGATTATATAATATAATTCTTGAATGTTTGATCATTTGGATTAAATTGAGGGAACTAAACTGTTATGTGGAAAATAATGCGTGAAGGAAATTGAAGGGATATAATCTGTCGAGTGTATAATATACATTTAATTGTATGTAAATTAATGAAGATCTCGGTATACATGATTCATAGGATGAGGTGACGTCCCAGTAGAATATAGACTGTCTATAGCTATAAATGTGTCGAGTACCAAATAATTCAATAAGTCAGATCTTAACCCCCTTGTTAATTCTCGAGAAATGCATACTCAATAATTGTTTAAACATTATTGATGAATAATGTCAAAAATAGTTATTATTTATTAAAAATTCAAATACGTTTTCACTTCTCAAATAATGATAAACAATATGGCATTAAAAATCGAAGACGTGATAACACAATAATAAATATATTTTTTTATTTATATTTTACCACCTACTTTTTTTTACTTATATTGTAAAATCTTAAATTCTTTAATTCATTAAATTTTATATCAAAAATAAGTTAATTTTAGGAAGAATTTTACACGGAGAAAAAAGAATTGTTGTGGTTACTAAAAATTAAGTCCACACAACGATTCCGGATTGTCAATATAGAACCAGCAGTTCTATTTGTTTTTAGGGCAAAAAAAATTGTTAAAATAGAATTGTTAACAAAAGTATTCGAATTTTTCGGTAAACAAACAGAATTGTTTGATGAACAAAGAAAATTGTTATGGAACAGTTGAAATAACAAAAATAAATTGTTAAATCTGCAATACAGTTTGTTGTATTAACAAAGCTTTGATCCGTCTAATACAATATTTGTTCAGTTTCTTCGCCTTCTAAAATAATCGATAGCAGATTTCCATAGGTCATATCACCAGTTTCATTTGCATTAAAATCTGTGGAACATGCAGCTTCTAAATCAAATTCTTCGACCTGAAACCAAAAGATTATTTTGAGTTGAAATTTGTTGTTAAATAATATTTAATATACATTTTGTATTTTTTAAGATGAGGTTATGTTCAATAGTAACCGTGTATAACTTACCGATAAACGATGAAATTGTCTCTTCATCCATTCACCACACTTGCAATAGATTTCTCACTTTAACCGGATTCATTATTTAACAGCACTTTGTCATTTTTTAAAAAAACTAATAATAAAAGCAAAAGTGGCCCATGTGCCAGAAACAAACGACGCGACGATCTGCACGACAGTTTGCAAGAATTTAAGATGACCACGTGACATGGAACAATAAACCTGTCAGCTGAGCAAATTCGGATTGTTCCATCAGCAATCAACAGAGAGTTTGCTTCTGTAAATGTACGGCATTACCTCGGGCATTACAAACTGAACAAATCTGACAACAAAAAATTCGTGTTGCTGTTAAAACAACATACATTTGTATTGACAGCAATCCGAATTGTAATATTAACATTTCGAATTGTAATATTAACAAATGTACTGACAACAATCCAAAAATTGTTTGCACAACAATCCCATTTTTTTCCGTGTACTCAAAACTGTTTGGGCGGCAGTACTTTCGAAAAAATTAAATAAAAAAATAAAAGAACAAGCAAAAGGGTTAATACTGTAATATATGGTCGTCAATCATTAATGTCATGAATTAGTTACGCAAAAATAAAGGTTAATTTCTCAGCGACTGTCAAAATTCACTATACAAAAAGGGAAAGCTTAATAAATTATAAATAAAAATTTACTAATTGACTAAATTGAGAAATAGAATAGGGAAAATTCAATTAATCATTTTCATCAATTCATATCATATCAATTCATTTATCATGTTAAAAAGCAATGACTCATTTTTTATTTTCTTATTCGAAAACATAATACTCAATGAAAGATGCAATTAATATTAAAAAAAAAAAGATTGCTACATAATTTATTTAACCCCTTCACTGTTAGAGAAAAAAAGCATTCCGAATTCAATAATTTAAAAAATTAATATATCTTAAATTTTTGTGTCAATAGTATATATGAAATTCTTAATATTTTAACAGGGATAATTTTTTAATTAAATTTTTATGTTTTGGAAAATGTATTAATGAAAATTTTACGTTACATTTTTTTCTTGCTATATTAATTTATTATTATTATTATTATTATTATTATTATTATAGCTCAAAACATGGGTCTTAAAAAACTCTACAAAACTAAAGAAAAATATCTATAGGTGTCCTAACATTTTTTTAAAGTTTTGGGCAAAACAAAAATTTTAAAATGCAAAAAAATAATAGTTAATCTTTAATGATATGACTCAAAGTACTCTCATTATTTGTCCGCCAGCGAGACCTACAATTTAAAAAAAAATTTAACCCTTTAGCTCTTACAGTATTCGAGATATTTATAAAAATGTAGTGTATATACACACACACGGAACGACATTTTTTAAAAATGTGATTTTTGAATTCCTGAGGTCAAAAAACATAAAGTTACTTAAAAAAATTGAGTTCGAAAAATTTCAGTATTACAATGCTTCCTCCATGAGGAAGCAAAAATGGTTTTAAGCAACAAAGTTTCAACAAGTTAGATAAAAATATATTCATTGAAGCCAAGAACATATATATGAAATCAGAAATAATTCGTCGAATATAATTTTTTTTTATTGATGCCAGGGGTGATAAATTGTGAAGATTTAAATCTTTAAAAAAGGGGAATAAATTTAGCTCAGTATCTGTTATTCAAATTAGGGAAACTGAAAGGTGGGGAGGATAGAAATCTGTTCAAGTATTCTCATTCCATGGCTTTATGTTCGAAGGCTTTAACACCGAAATGTCCTATAATCTCCACTTAAGTGATTTTCCGGAAATGGTCACCGCAAATGCCCTTAGTTACGTATGCAGATTGAAGTGAATGGATTTATGTCAAAGTTCCAGTTCAATATATACATATAAAGACATTTATAACTATATCCCCATATATACAGTAAACATTGTATTCGCTTCCTGTAGAAACAAAAAAAAATTTAAATGTCATTAATTAAAATAAATGAAAAACAGAATGAAAATAGGTAATTCAATTTTTAAATAGGACGTGAAATTAAAAACAAAAAAATGTCCCTATTCCTCATAGTCCTAGTTTAAAATTAAACTTTTAAAAATATTCCTCTCTTGATTATTCATGATTGATGAGAAGTTTTGAAAACTTAAAAAAAATGCAAAAAGTCTAATATAGTAAGACTTTCAAACTGTGTGTGATAAATGACACAGTAAATCGTGAATTATTTTGCAAGAAGTTTTTACGAGTCATTCCTGTTCTACAAAAACGTCTTTATATAATTAATAATAATTAAGTTTCAATAGTGACTTTAGTATTAGGTACAGTTGAATTTCGTGGGTATTACAATTTTTGTTTTATTTTTTACCATCCATGGTAGTTTAACAGTTTATTGTATCCAGATCTGTTTAATGATTTTTAAAATGGAAAAATATATTTTAATAATCTATTTTAAAAATCCATTTTATCCGCAGCTTTGATTATATATCCTTAATGGAATATGTAGGCTGGTGTTTACACAGTAAAAACAAAATCTTCTTTTAAGCTTATAAGTTGTCTTTTTTCAAGATGTAAACGGAAGTAGATCATATTGACTGAAAATCAGTACTCAAAAAATGTTTAAAAAGAATACCCTTATCTTACTATAAGTAAGATGTCATACGAGCTGAAATTTAGCTCTATGCTTGTTGAAGAACTGAAATTCAGTTAGGTTTTAGACTATCATTTAGTCTTATGTTAAAAGAGGGCTGAAATTAAGCTTCCTTACAGACTGTCTTTCAGCGTTAACCTGGTGTGATAATAATCCTAAATTATGACTTAAAAGCATATTAGAATTTTGATATATATATATATTTATATTACTTATAACAATTTTTTCTAATTTATAAATTTGCATTATTTAAATGAAAATGACGAGGAACTTTTATATTTAAAAAAATCTTGTCATTTTCATTTTCAATTCTGCAAACTAAATTTAAAAAATAACATTATACGTAATATATATATATATATATATATATATAAAGTTAGGAAGGGGCCGTCCTTAAATCACGTGACAGGATTTAGGCTAATTTTTTACCCCCCACCCCCCAGGTGATCAACAGTGACAGTTTTCGTGACCCCCCACCCCCCCCTATTTGCACGTGACTTTTATTAAAGGCTAAAATTTTTGCAAAAAATTTTTATTGCACACTGTTTATATTATTTATATATATATATATTATATATACATATATAGACTTTAACAATAATTATATCATAAACACATTAATTTCTTTTAAATAACAAAACATAAATTCGCCTTAATTTAAATTGCTTAAAAATTTTCGAAAAATTAATCAGTCTCAATCCAGGGATTTCGAAGACTTTCTTCAATACTGATTAGAGGAGCTACTTCTTCGGTATCTTTTAATTGACTAGCTTCCACTTCAACTGCTTCTGTTTCATCACAATTGTCTTCAACAATTTCATCACAATTGTCTTCAACAATTTCATCACAATTGTTTTCAACAATTTCTTTTTTTTTTCTGTGAAGGAATTTTGCATGATTCAAGACAGCCTTCTTCGAACAAAAATATATACCGCATTTTTTGCACGTTCTAGCTGATATGTCCGACTGTAAACTTGGGCAATAATAATCGTATGGTAGTTTGTCCAAATCGGGTTTGATGTGCAGAGTTTTCATTAAACTGAATTCTGCGAATGTTTTTCCATCATGATCTTGTGGACTTGGAATATGTGGACCTTCTGGAGTTTGATAAATTGGAATTGGTGCACTTAAGAATCGTGTTGGAACAACAGTTAACCAGGAGCTTCTCATTGTTTTGCAGCAAGAGTTATCACTGCACTTCACAACCTATTTTCGAAAAAAATTATTTATTTTCTTTAATTGAATTTCGAATTTACTGCAATAAATTATTTTGAATTAAATGTTGATATTATAATTTGGTATCATATAATGTAACCAACTGAATTCTAAATTAAACTCTTATTTTAAAAATTAAATAAATCTAAATAAATATAGTTATGCATACCTGAACCATGTACTGACTTTCGCGTACATGTTGTGTGTACCATTCTGGTGAAGGAATAGGTGGTACGAATTGCTCAGCTTTTGGGTTTGGGTCGACATATTGTGCTACAACACTGTAATTGTCGATGACCATATTGCTCCATATTTCAGATAAAATTTCTCCAGCTTTACCGAAATTCTGCTTTTCCAGGTCCTTATTGACAGTACGTCCACTATGATCAAGATGAGTTCCACATGAGTCATGGGGCAAAACGAGCCCTGCTAATTCTTTGCTAAGTGGGGCCATTCTTCTCTCCACTCTATTAAATGCACTCCTACCCGGCGCATTAGTAAAGACGATTATAACGTCAAGATCGTTTTTTTTAAAGTGCTCTATTGCGTTCGAAATAACTTTTGGAAAACGAGGATTTTCGTCTGGTCCTCCATCAGATGAAATCATAATGATAGGTTTAACTTCACCTGACTCGTTGTAAACGATTTCCTTAAAAGATTCAAGTTCAATGAGGCTTCTGAAATCTTCTGCATGGGTAGATGCATTTGATGTAGAATGCTTCCCACTTCTAATAGCAATGAAGGTAGGGCCAGAATATGTAACCGCTTCTGGCTTACCCATTGCATTCTTTTTTATCGAACAGCCGGCATATACACTTGAAATCAATTTATGTTGATTAGCTACGACAAAATCGTGATCCGGCAAAGAGACTTTATAATCAACATGCATTAACAATGGGGCCTGCTTCCTAGCTGCGGTAATTCCGATAGGTACTCGCGCCTTATCATCCTGTGATATAAAGATGACTTGGTAGGGTCCTAAAATCGAAGCAATTGTTTCTAGAATCCGAATTGAAGCAATGCAGAAGTACTGGTCTGGATGCGCCTTATGATGATCAGCTTCAGGACGACTTAATTTTACTGGAACAGTAAGAACATGTCTTTTTCCCTCAAGCGTGTTATATCTTCTAGGCAATAAACGAATGTACAGTGCATTTCTCGATATTTTATAACCAAGCTCCAGTAACAGAGCATGAAGCTCGTCAAGTGTTTTGCAAGTTCGAACGATTTCAGAGCGGCGACGTTCTTCTGCTGAAGCGCCGAACATAGCTATATCAGCAATGGTTTTTAGTAAATCAGGTTGATTCTCTTCTAATCGAGGCCGGCCAGGTGTTAAGTCAATTTCCGCGTTTTCAGGTGGCTTTTTCTTATTTTTAAATTCTTTTATGTTTTCCCTTACAGTGTCTCTATACTTTTTGGCTTGCTTAACATGTAACTCTAAATTATTTAACGCTTTCTTAGAATTTTCAATTTCTTTTTTTAACTCATTTATTTTACGTTTTTCGCTTCCATCAGCATTTATAGAATCCCTTCGAAGATACAAAATATTTACCTCTTTTTCTAAATTCGTAATGCGATTTTTGATTTCATCTTGAGCAGGAGTAGCATACTTTCGTTTCAACACTGAAATTTTATCACCAAAAATTAAAATTAAAAATTAGAAAAAATATTGTACTTTTTAGAATAATCGAGAAATATTTATTATTTATATTTTTTATGCAAAAATTTATTATTTTAGTTTTAGATAAAAATCATAATTCATTGGAAAAATAAAATTAATTACGGTCTTATTCCTTTCTTATCTTAACTTAATTATTTTTTACTGTCTTAAATAAAAAATACTTTTATAGGAACAAAATATATCAATAGACAAATATATTTTTTAATATAAATCATAGTTATTATCCAAAGAGATGTACATGGAGAGAAATAAAAAAAAATATATATATAAATCATAGTTATCAAAAATATTATTGTACTTATTTTTGATTGAAAATGAGAATTCTAAATTAAATTAATTAATTAAATTTTAATCTGAATTAAACTGAAGAATTTTCGTTTTAGTTCTTACAATACGATTTCACACCATCGGAATTATTAGATTCTTCTGATGATTCCAACAATTCAGTACTAGGAACTGATGCTGTGGATTTAGATTCTAACGCATTTCCTGAATCTTTATTTAAATCGATGGTCGCTGATTCTTGGAATGTTGATGCTGTGGATTTAGATTCTAACGCATTTTCTGAATCTTTGGTCAAATCGATGGTCGCTTTATTCTTGAAAAAAAATTATTTTTTAATTTATTAAAATTATTAAAAAATATACTTTATATTATCGAAATGCTAATAAAAAATATTTAATCATTTAACGTAATAAATTTGACAAGTATACATATATATATATAATATATTAAAATATAATAACATACTTTTGATTTTGAAGCAGTCGAAAAAAAATTCGTGATATTTGTCGCTTGTTTAATCCTGCTTTTTTGTCGAAATTCTTTTAAAAGATTTTGAGCATATTCGCACAATTCCGATTTTTTCTTATATTTATTTTTTGCTTCGATCCAGAGAGCTACAAAATCTTGTTGAGTCTTTTGTGCTGACTTATAGCAGTTAATAATTTTATATTCTTTGAATAGCTCTTCATATAAAGTTCCTAAATTGGAACTCATTTTGACTCTAATAAGTAACTCTCTTTAGATAAAATAAATTATAACATTCATATTTTTTCACATTAAAAGTACGTTTAGTATACACACACCGGCAATTTTTGTTTACATTTGCAGAATCTCTGACATTTGATTTCGAGAATAAACCGTTCACAAATCACAAGGTTAGACCCACTTTTACAATACCCGACGTCGGTAACATCACTTTCAACCCATATTACCAATTGTAGGTGTAGATTTAAAAATCGCCGCTGCGCGCGGTTGCAAGGAATAATACCAATCAATTCCGCTTTTAAAAAAATTGCAGTTAAAAATCACGTGCTCAAATGGGCAACCCCCTACCCCCCCCCCCCAAGTGATCAACTGTGATGATTTTCCTAACCCCCCACCACCCCTTTCAAGTAACGTGATTTAAGGACGGCCCCGAATTAACAGTTTAGAATAATTTAAGCTCTTCCAACAAGTTCCACACAGTTTTGTACTTTTGGTAATATTTAGCGACTTTTTTTCTAAATAGTATAGCTGAGACAAAGGTGAAAGATATGCGAGCTTTGCTGGAATATTCGATATTAAAAACCCAGTAAAAAAACCCATTCTTGTGAATTATAAATGAATAAAACCAAAATTAAAACACGAGAAAATCATTTCTCAACCACGCTTCACTGTACGCGTACGCTATGGCGTTTTCACAACAGACGTTTTGCCTGTGACGTCACAACTACCACTTTAAGACTCGGCGGACTGACACCCAGCTCAAGTAAAGACTTTTAAAAAGTCACTGTCGTCTTTTTTTTACTTAAGACCAGTGAATTAAAAATCAGTCGAATTATAAGCTTATTTATAGTAAGAGAACCACTAACTCTTATTTTAAGCTAATTTTCATTATTAAATAAAGTTTCTTGCTTAAAATAAGTTAAAAATTAAAGTAAGCTTACATTCGGTTTCAGATTTTGTTTTTACTGTGTATGTATTCGCGAAAAATGACAATAATTACTGACAGTTTAAAATACTGAAATTTTCATAGGTCGGTAAACCTGGAAGTACCACATTCATAAAAAAAGTTTTTACATATGCCAACATTTGGGGCTCAATTAGGGCTAATTTAGTACCACATGCAAAAATTTAGGGCCCTTTACCTATTTGAAATAACCCTTGGTACTGCTGGCTTGACGTCAAGCTGGAAGTACCACACTATAGAACCTAAATATTTTTTTAAATTTCTTCCATAGGAATTTAGGGCTCATTTAGGGCTCTCAACTGGGACTATTTAAAATTTTTAAAAACCACCCCTAAGTACAAAAAAACATCCCCAATTATTTAAACTCAATTTAAGCAATCAATAATCATATAGGAATAAAGAGCTAAATCAGGGTTCTTCAATAGCACTAAATTCACTTTTTAAAAGTGCATCCCAACCACCCCAGCCAAGTAACTGATAGATAGTCAACCACAAAAACTACCCTCAACTAGTTAAAACTCAATATTTTCAAAAACAAACACATACGCAATTAAGGCTAATTTAGGGCTCTAAAATATAATTAGATTGGTTATTCAAAAATGATACACCAACTTTAAAAACTACCCCAGAGTGGTTCAAACTTAATTTTTTTTTAAAATAAATACTTAGGAATTTAAGGCTAATTTAGGGCTCTTAAATAAAACTACATTGAGTGTTCAAAAACGATACACCAACTTTAAAAACTACCCCAGAGTAGTTCAAACTTAATTTAAAAAAAAGAAAACATTTAGGAATTTAAGGCTAATTTAGGGCTCTTAAATGGAACTACATTGGGTGTTCAAAAGTGACGCATTAACTTTAAAAACTACCCCAGAGTAGTTCAAACTTAATTTAAAAAAAAAGAAAACATTTAGGAATTTAAGGCTAATTTAGGGCTCTTAAATGGAACTACATTGGGTGTTCAAAAGTGACGCATTAACTTTAAAAACTACCCCAGAGTAGTTCAAACTTAATTTTTTGAAAAAATAAATACTTAGGAATTTAGGGCTAATTTAGGGCTCTTAAATGGAACTACATTGGATGTTCAAAAGTGACGCATTAACTTTAAAAACTACCCAAGAGTAGTTCAAACTTAATTTTTTGAAAAAATAAATACTTAGGAATTTAGGGCTAATTTAGGGCTCTTAAATGGAACTACATTGGATGTTCAAAAGTGACGCATAAACTTTAAAAACTACCCAAGACTAGTTCAAACTTAATTTTTTGAAAAAATAAATACTTAGGAATTTAAGGCTAATTTAGGGCTCTTACATGGAACTACATTGGGTGTTTAAAAGTGACGCATTAACATTAAAAACTACCACAGAGTAGTTCAAACTTAATTTTTTGAAAAAATAAATACTTAGGAATTTAAGGCAAATTCAGGGCTCTTAAATAGAACTACATTGGGTGTTCAAGAGTGACGCATTAACTTTAAAAACTACCCCAGAGTAGTTCAAACTTAATTAAAAAAAAAAGATTTAGAAATTTAGGGCTAATTTAGGGCTCTTAAATAAAACTACATTGAGTGTACAAAAACGATACACCAACTTTAAATACTACCCCAGAGTAGTTCAAATTTAATTTTTTGAAAAAATAAATACTTAGGAATTTAAGGCTAATTTAGGGCTCTTAAATGGAACTACATTGGGTTTTTAAAAGTGACGCATTAACTTTAAAAACTCCCCCAGAGTAGTTCAAACTTAATTTAAAAGAAAAAAATATTTAGGAATTTAAGGCTAATTCAGGGCTATTAAATAAAACTACATTGAGTGTTCAAAAACGATACACCAACTATAAAAACTACCCCAGAGTAGTTCAAACTTAATTTTTTCAAAAAATAAATACTTAGGAACTTAAGGCTAATTTAGGGCTCTTAAATGGAACTACATTGAGTGTTTAAAAGTGACGCTTTAACTTTAAAAACTACCCCAGAGTAGTTCAAACTTAATTTTTTGAAAAAATAAATACTTAGGAATTTAGGGCTAATTTAGGGCTCTTAAATGGAAGTACATTGGGTGTTCAAAAGTGACGCATAAACTTTAAAAACTACCCCAGAGTAGTTCAAACTTAATTTTTTTAAAAAATAAATACTTAGGAACTTAAGGCTAATTTAAGGCTCTTAAATGGAACTACATTGAGTGTTTAAAAGTGACGCATAAACTTTAAAAACTACCCAAGAGTAGTTCAAACTTAATTTTTTGAAAAAATAAATACTTAGGAATGTAAGGCTAATTTAGGGCTCTTAAATGAAACTACATTGGGTGTTCAAAAGTGACGCATAAACTTTAAAAACTACCCCAGAGTAGTTCAAACTTAATTTTTTGAAAAAATAAATACTTAGGAATTTAGGGCTAATTTAGGGCTCTTAAATGGAACTACATTGGATATTCAAAAGTGACGCATAAACTTTAAAAACTACCCCAGAGTAGTTCAAACTTAATTTTTTGAAAAAATAAATACTTAGGAATTTAGGGCTAATTTAGGGCTCTTAAATGGAACTACATTTGGTGTTCAAAAGTGATGCATGAACTTTAAAAACTACCCCAGAGTAGTTCAAACTTAATTTTTTGAAAAAATAAATACTTAGGAATTTAGAGCTAATTTAGGGCTTCTAAATAAAACTACATTGGGGTAGTTTTTAATGTTTATGCGTCACCTTAAAACACCCAATGTAGTTCCATTTAAGAGCCCTAAATTAGCCCTGAATTCCTAAGTATTTATTTTTTGAAAAAATTAAGTTTGAACTACTCTGGGGTAGTTTTTAAAGTTGGTTTCATCGTTTTGAACACCCAATGTAGTTCTATTTAAAATCCCTGAATTAGCCTTAAATTCCTAAATATTTTTTTTTTAAATTAAGTTTGAACTACTCTGGGAGAGTTTTTAAAGTTAATGCGTCACTTTTAAAAACCCAATGTAGTTCCATTTAAGAGCCCTAAATTAGCCTTAAATTCCTAAGTATTTATTTTTTCAAAAAATTAAATTTGAACTACTCTGGGGTAGTATTTAAAGTTGGTGTATCGTTTTTGTACACTCAATGTAGTTTTATTTAAGAGCCCTAAATTAGCCCTAAATTTCTAAATCTTTTTTTTTTAATTAAGTTTGAACTACTCTGGGGTAGTTTTTAAAGTTAATGCGTCACTCTTGAACACCCAATGTAGTTCTATTTAAGAGCCCTAAATTAGCCCTAAATTCCTAAATGTTTTTTTTTTCAAAAAATTAAGTTTGAACTACTCGGGGGTAGTTTTTAAAGTTTATGCATCACTTTTAAACACTCAATGTAGTTCCATTTAAGAGCCTTAAATTAGCCTTAAGTTCCTAAGTATTTATTTTTTAAAAAAATTAAGTTTGAACTACTCTGGGGTAGTTTTTAAAGTTTATGCGTCACTTTTGAACACCCAATGTACTTCCATTTAAGAGCCCTAAATTAGCCCTAAATTCCTAAGTATTTATTTTTTCAAAAAATTAAGTTTGAACTACTCTGGGGTAGTTTTTAAAGTTAATGCGTCACTTTTGAACACCCAATGTAGTTCCATTTAAGAGCCCTAAATTAGCCTTAAATTCCTAAATGTTTTCTTTTTTTTAAATTAAGTTTGAACTACTCTGGGGTAGTTTTTAAAGTTGGTGTATCGTTTTTGAACACTCAATGTAGTTTTATTTAAGAGCCCTAAATTAGCCTTAAATTCCTAAGTATTTATTTTAAAAAAAAATTAAGTTTGAACCACTCTGGGGTAGTTTTTAAAGTTGGTGTATCATTTTTGAATAACCAATCTAATTATATTTTAGAGCCCTAAATTAGCCTTAATTGCGTATGTGTTTGTTTTTGAAAATGTTGAGTTTTAACTAGTTGAGGGTAGTTTTTGTGGTTGACTATCTATCAGTTACTTGGCTGGGGTGGTTGGGATGCACTTTTAAAAAGTGAATTTAGTGCTATTGAAGAACCCTGATTTAGCTCTTTATTCCTATATGATTATTGATTGCTTAAATTGAGTTTAAATAATTGGGGATGTTTTTTTGTACTTAGGGGTGGTTTTTAAAAATTTTAAATAGTCCCAGTTGAGAGCCCTAAATGAGCCCTGAATTCTTATGGAAGAAATTTTGAAAAATATTTAGGTTCTATAGTGTAGTACTTCCAGCTTGACGTCAAGCCAGCAGTACCAAGGGTTATTTCAAATAGGTAAAGGGCCCTAAATTTTTGCATGTGGTACTAAATTAGCCCTAATTGAGCCCTAAATGTTGGCATATGTAAAAACTTTTTTTATGAATGTGGTACTTCCAGGTTTACCGACCTAATTTTCATGTATAATGGAAGTCACAAAAGATGATGTGGTATATTTAGTTACATCTGATGAATATTTTTGTCATTTTTTCCGCGATTTTTTTTTGAGAGTCTTGAGACGAAGATTGGCTTGTCGATAGCAGCATTAATTGTGAATACAATTAATGTAAATTTCTAATCAATGAATATTAATGTATACATGCCCTCAATAGGCGAGGATGTCATGGACACAAGGATTCCTGACATACCGTATATACTCTGACGTGTATTACAGTTCATGCACTTGTGTATTAGGAGAGTACAACGTAACGAAGATATAGTTTGCACGTTACATTCTCTCCTCGTATATATATATATATATATATATATATATATATTGTGCAACTTCACACTTTAACAATGTATACGGTCTACAACAATAAATAGCGCTCTCGTAATCTACATACTAAGCTCTTCACCGTAACGGTCTGTTGGATAAAGTCAAAATAATTCCAGTGCGAAGTAGCCGCATCGTGTCACACAAGTTGTCTGTCAAATGGGGTCAAATCCTTATCACTCGTTTATATATATACACGTGCTGAAGGAAATTGATTAGCAAGCATCCCCCAATCCAACATATAAAGCATCAATAGTTTATGAGTTGTAATTACTGTCCGTTTTTCAACGGTGTTAATTGACATACAATATTTACTTTATTAAATATTATATACATTATTATATTCCCGCTAATGAAGCATTTACACATCTCCCTAACTCAATTTTATCGTACAAGAAGGAAACAGAAAGCACCTATTGACAATAATTATTTTACCGACAAATATTTATATCTAGAAAAGACTAAAGCAAAATATTTCAGAAAAAAAAATTGTTAACTTTAGAATTTTTAGAGGAAAATTTAACTGACAACATATGGCAGTTAGTATATTTTTTTCAGAGAACTACTTGTAATATTTTTACATCAGAAAACAAAAGAAGTAAATTAAGTGAATTGAAATTTCAATTTAGTCTAACATACAAGTCAGTAAATAAAAATGTACATCAAGTATAATAAATAAAGATGAAACAAAAAAAAAATAGAAGAAAGGAGTGAAAAATAATGTTCGGTTGTTTACTCTTTTTTCTCTATACAAATATAGGATTCATAGACTAGTAGATAAGATAGTAATGAATTCCGGTCACCGTACGATCGATGAAGGAATATTCTTCATTGGAATTTACCCCTTTTGTATATATATAACGTTTCATTCTAGAGCCTGAAGGTCTTTATTCTATCTATAAAATAATTTTTTAGTGTCTAGTTTATGACAACGGAATACCATAAGCGAAGCAGTCACTTTGAAAATATTATAACTTTATAGTCCTTCAAGGAAAATATTGTGATTTATTTCATCAAGACAAAAATGTGCTATAAAATTTAAAATATCTCTCAATTACTTAAATTTAAGTATTTAAGCCGATGAATTTTCATTATTATTTTATGGGAGAAAGTATTTGTATTTTAAACGTCATTCACATCCTTAGCCAAAAATATTTTGATTAAAATTTCACAATAATTTAATAATTATTTTCATGCAAACTTTAATTTTATGGCAAAATATTTCATTAAGTACAAACTTTAATATATATGTGCCATTCCAGGAGTTTTTTTAGCACTTTTCGGAGTAACCTTTCCAAATTAAATGATACATTTTTTTAATAATATTTATTAATATAAAGGTCCAAAAAATCACTTTTTAAGTAAAAACAATTGTTTATTTAAAAAATACAACAATAAATAATGCAAAAAATTCACTTTTTTCCTGCAACTCCAAATAAATTGGTTTAAAGATCAAAATTTTCCTTATTTTTCAAGCTTTAATACCGCACAAGAAACATAGAGTTCAAGAAAATATTCAACTCACAATTTTTTAAACAATGTTTGTTTACTTTTTTGTATTTTATTTACTGTGAAACGTCTGCTAAAGCTGCGCGCGACGTTTGGAAGTTGTCGCTTTCCTTTTTGAGCAGAAGTTCATTACACTAGCGTAGTAGAAAGCATGTTGTGCGAAAAGTGAGGTTATGTTGTCATTAAACGAAACGTAAAAATTTCTGGTTATCACATTGAATGGTTTTTAATTATCTACTTTGCAGTAAAAAATCATAAAAAACATTTTTGAAGGATGAAAAACCTCACTTTTCACACAACATGTTTTTTACTACGCTAGTGTAATGAGCTTCTGCTCAATAACGAAAGCGACAACTTCCAAACGTCGCGCGCAGCTTTAGCAGACGTTTCACAGTAAATAAAATACAAAAAAGTAAACAAACATTGTTTAAAAAATTGTGAGTTGAATATTTTCTCGGACTCTATGTTTTTTGTGCGGTATTAAAGCTTGAAAAATAAGGAAAATTTTGATCTTTAAACCAATTTATTTGGAGTTGCAGGAAAAAAGTGAATTTTTTGCATTATTTATTGTTGTATTTTTTAAATAAACAATTGTTTTTACTTAAAAAGTGATTTTTTTGGACCTTTATATTAATAAATATTATTAAAAAAATGTTTCATTTAATTTCGAAAGGTTACTCCGAAAAGTGCTAAAAAACTCCTGGAATGGCACATACATATATATATAGCATAGAGAGAGGTAGAATATTTTGCATTCAATATGAAATCTGGATAATAAATAAAATAATTAAATTTTAATAAAGTGGAATCTGACATAATATATTCACGAATTATTTTTTTTACATCAAATATATTATTATTAATATCTGAACCAGATTTTCAAACGAGATTTTTAATTACTCGAAGCACTAGTAATATACTTGAAAAGATTCGTTCTCATTTTTCTTTTTTTTATTTTATTTCCAATTAGAATGTCTCCAATTACATGTACTTGTTATAAGAGAAAAGTCGCAGCTAACAGGATTTTGGATTTCCACGTAAATTGTGACACAACTGAAAAAGAAAATCTCTTTCTATTTTCGTGTATACAGAGAAAATCTGTAAAATATAGGTATGTTATGACCTCATTCGGTGAAAATGGTTTGTGGTGCAGAAAAATTTTTTTTTTCCAACCGTAACAAAAGTAAAATAAGAAAAAAACTTCTTTCATAAAAGTATTATGATTATATTCAGTATTTTAATTTTATTGAAAAAGAAATCAGTTTTATTGTCGTTATTAAAATTTTATAGCGAAATTTCTATATTAATATATAAGGATTGATTATCTGAGTAAACAATTTTGGTGTAAGTTACGATAGTTTCAATTAATGGTAGTTTGAAATAATAGTAATTTATATTAATGATAGTTTGAAACAAAGGAAACTTTAATACTAGTTTGCGTATAGCAATGCTTCTCTGAATAGTAACATTAGTGATTGTTTATTAATCCAAGTAAAGGTATTTTGCCATATAATCAAATATTTGAATTATTTATAAAAGCTTCAAATTTATCTAGAAGTAATTATTATTTTCTGTCTCTTATAATTCCTTATTATATATTTAAAATTTATGATAATAGTCATTTCTTCGTTTTAGAATTATAATTGAGGGTTCACATGCAATAAGGGGATACGCATGAAAGTGAAAGTCCCCGCGTACAGCGATTCTGTGGCTGCGCGAGGGGCTAACGAAAATACTGCGCGTCCCCTTATTGTATGTGAACCCTCAATTTGGCCAGTCGGTAATATCAAATTCGATCTAAAATTTCGTTGCAAAAATGTTAAACAAATTGTTGTGGCTTCAGTCTTCGTAAGTGACCCAGGTGAGAAGCAACAATGCACTGAGAGACCTTTTGCACCGTAACAGACTTTCGACAGACGGCTGCGGAGCATTCAAGCGGTCAGCTATGAAACTACGTTTTTGGTCTCCAGCCGTACAATTTTTGGAGCGTAGCTGTCCAAAAAATTGACGGCCGAAAGGTTCATTTTCATTTTTGGGCAGTCACGATACAAAATTTAGAATGCAGAGCACCAAAACCTATAGTGGTGCTGCATAGTTCTGATGCGGTGCAAAAGGTCTCTCAGTGTGGTTTCAAACTTGCTCAGGTTTGGTTGAGGCTTGGTCAATATTGGTTACGTCTTGGTGAGAAAAAATCAAAGTGAAAATGTAACACCGATTTAAGCTTAAAGCTTTAATCCTCATTCAGAATTGATGTCTCCAAGCTAATGACAATTGTACCAGGCATCAAATGTGGTTGGGATGAGTACTGATATTCAAATTTGAACCACAGTTGGCTGGCGATATACAGGCCAGATGTTAAATCTAGAATCAAACCTCAATCCATTGTCAGACTTGGTTTTTCTTGTATGGGAAGGTTCTCAGTCACTTCTGCGACTCTTCCGTGTCGTTTTTTTTCTGGCCTATTTCTTCTGGT
This sequence comes from Leptopilina boulardi, assembly GCF_019393585.1. Taxonomy (NCBI): domain Eukaryota; kingdom Metazoa; phylum Arthropoda; class Insecta; order Hymenoptera; family Figitidae; genus Leptopilina; species Leptopilina boulardi. The sequence continues at coordinate 416,125 of NW_026137923.1, read as the reverse complement.
TTCTTGCGAGGGTCTTCTTCACCTCTTTAAGGAGTCATCTGAAGACTCCGAATCCACTACCTGCAACATAGTCGGTTTTCACCTTTCCGTCATACTACACCTTGCATAAAAAGCTGTTTGGGCTCTTCCTGCAGTCTGCAAATTTATGATAAGCTTCTCCGCACCTGAAGCACACTCTTCTCGTCATCGTTCTCGAGACATTATAAAATCATCAATCTTCTTCTGATTGTTCCATGCAGTGAAAGTGCAGCAGCTCTTTGCTTTGGAATATGTGGAGCATGATTTTGTGCGACCATTATGCTCAGTGTTTGACGAGCTGATGTTCCACGTTATTGTTACTAAGACTTGATTATGCTACTCCATCAGGCTTGGGCACTCAAAGCACCCAAGTTAGAAATCAGCTAGCCACACACAAAAGTTGCGCAGAACTTCTTTATTTGGTGCTTCTTATATGGGCATATCTCTTGAACTTTTAAACTTTATGTTATCGCTCATTATGATACCTTAAGAATTTTTTAAATAATTTTTCAATACCATAATTTGACCAATTATAGGGCTTTTTAAATGTATCATGCGTTATATAATTTTTTTAATTATGTAGGAAATGACGAACGTAAGTTAAAGTGGTGAAATCGAAAGTTTCTAGTGTGTGATATTGACTGTTTTTTTTTAGTTTATAGACTGTAACTTTTTTAACGAAACATTGTGTGTCTTGTGGCGTGCAATAGAAGTAGGTGGGAGTGTAAAGAACTAAAAAATCCATGAAACAATGATGTGCCTCAAATTGAATAAAAACTATGTAGCTTCAAACTTGCGAGACAACTTTTTCAAAATTTCTACAAGTTAGCAGTTAAACTGATATAACTTTTTTAACGAAGGTTTTTGAGTAACGGCACAACGGGATTATATTATCTACCTAATAAGAAGTAATTTGAACCCATACAGGAATGTGTGCCTCCTTTACACAAAGAATGCAATGACTTCAAACATTAAATTTTAAAACGTAACTCAAATCAAAATACCACATATTTGAAAAGCACATGTTGAATTTTGCTTCTAAATGCTCCCAACTCATTGTAATCTCTTCTCATGCATTATAAAAGTATACAGAAAAATAGTTAACCTTTGCACACTTCATTAAAACTGTATAATTAATAATGAATATAAACCTAAACTGTCCGACGCATAGTTTGTGAAGAAAAGTAAGTATTAACTAATAGATGTGTTTAAATCTGGCTGATATTTCTCACTCGAAGGTTTTTGGGGTCGCTGCGACTACTAATCTGAATTTTAAATTTTCCAAAATTCAAAATGGCGAATCCAATATGTCGGACGACTTTTTAAAAAAGTGATCCCATTGGCCTCAAATTTGTTACTTGGGGGTTTTTGGGGTCGCTGATTATGAATCTGAACTTTGTTTTTCAAAATTCAAAATGGCGGATCCAATATGGCGGATGACTTTTAAAAAAATTGATCCAATTGGCCTGAAATTCGTTACTCGGGGGTTTTTTGCGTCGCTGACTACGAATCTGAACTTAGTTTTACAAAATTCATAATGGCGGATTCAATATGGCGGATGACTTTTTACAAAATTGATCCCATTGGCCTAAAATTTGTTACTCGGGGGTTTATGGGGTCGCTGATTACGAATCTGAACTTAATTTTTCAAAATTCAAAATGGTGGATCCAAAATTGCAAACAAAATTTTTTAAAAAATTTTTAAAAATTCAAAAATTGTTATAAACTACATTTACTTATGACTTAATAAGCAATAGGCCATAAAATTTTCGAAACTGTAGCATTAAATCATTTTAAAGGTGGTAGCGACCCAAAAAACCCCCGAGTAACAAATTTCAGACAAATTCGATCAATTTTTTTAAAAGTCGTCCGCCATTTTGGATCCGCCATTTTGAATTTTGAAAAACTAACGTCGCATTTGTAATCAGCGACCAAAAAAATCCGCGAGTTACAAATTCCAGTCAGTTTTAAACACATGTAGAGATTTTGGGCAGGTTTTTTGCAATAAGGCCCACTGTGATGCCTAACAATGTGTAAAAATGAGTTACGCAAATTTTTTTATAGTATTTGATCAATACTGAAGACAATAAAATTTGTTTCACGAATGTGCCCTGAAAAAAAATTAATTTTTCTAATATCTCAAAGTTTAAAAGTTCTAGAGATATGCCGATATATGCGTTGGGAAGTCTGAACGCCCAAGACTTTTCTTGTGCAATTTCTCCAGCATGTCCGTTTCTTCCGGGTCGGTAACTACAACGACGAGCTTCATCCCTCGACAGTTGAGTCCTAAGACTGTCACCTTCCTGCTTCCTGAGATCTTTTCCCAACGCTTGTTTGACCTATTCTATCTGGGTGAGGCAATCCAAGTCGCGGATCTCAAATGTAACCCTTCGATCCCCTTACTGCACCATACTCATGCAGCAAGTAAGGAAAAGTACATGGAAATTTTAAAAATGTTAACACATCGAAAACTAATTTCTAACATTATAATAAGTAAAATTTTGTGTATGAGATTTCGCATATAACATGATTAGCAAAATACAATCATAAACGCGATACTTGTATCTTTTTGTTGTAGGAAATGGTCATGTGACGTAATGTTGGTTTAAACGCCAAGCGAAGCCATGAACGCTGATGGAAATGGTTCGCAAGAGGGTGGAACAGGGAACGATTATGGAAGCAGTGAGGAAACTGCCGCTCTTATAAGTAAGGCACCGCCACCAGTGGTGGTGCCGCCAACACCACAGGGAAAGCCGGTACTCACAAGACAAGATAGAGCCACATTTCTGGTAGCGTCACCACAACTATCAGTGTCAGGACTTGGTGGCTCTGAGGAAAGTGCAACAAATGAAGATCCCGCCACAAGATCGGTACCCGACATAGAGTTGCATTGCAGGCTAGACAGTGATCCTCAACCTGTGGTGGCCCCGATCCCTCAATATTACCGATCCAGGCTCACGTCTACTCAGCATCGATGTCGTTGCGAGAGGAGGGACTCTTTGGCACCGTCATCTGCACTGCACTTGGCCCGAAGTGTATCAAGGTATGTTTTTAAAAAATTTATTTGTTTTAAATTTATTTATTTGGGTTACTTCAGAACCAAGAACCAGACTATACTTTTCCGAAGCATTTTGACGTGATGAATTCGAATATAACCTCAGAATAGACCACTAGATATAAACACACCACCTGCTCTAAGTGTGCATGCAAACAGTTTGGCATAAAGCTCATTTTAGCGAAGTTCGTAGCACGTTAGGATATAGCTTTGCAATTTTTCAAAAATGTCAATTAACACTATTTTTAGGGATTGAAACCCCGGTTTTTTTCGAAAACGTAACGTGATGAGAAATTTTTGATCTCGGATTCGTGTTCAGTAGGAAAAATCTGTTTGGAAACACTATGTTCCATTTTATTCGTAAAAAAAAAGTTGAGATTTGCAGAGCAGTGTCATGCTTCAAAAATTCAAATGACGATAACTCAGAGCCGAATAAAAAAATTTTAAAGTTTTAAAATTCATTTTAAAGGGAAAGAATAGTACTTTCAGATATGATATAATATTATTGTAGCTAATGACTATTTCAAAACTAATTGTAAGTAAAATTTTAAAATTATTTTTTATTTTAGTTACGTAAGATTGGTTTTGGTTAGGAAAACTATGTTTCCTTAAGGGGCCGTCCATAAACTACGTCACCAATTTTCCATTCTTTTTAGACCCCCTAAAATAGGTAACGTAGTTTATGGATGGCCTCTAAGCATTGGATTCATATGAAATTCGTTATTTTTGAGTTTTTAAGAGAAGAATCGGACGGATAGTCAAAATGAAACTTAATCCTACTTAACTATCTACCACAAAATTGTAAAATTTTTTAATGATTCCAAATGTTAGAAATTAAATTGTTTTAATTAATTTTTTACCTTGCTGGAAGGTTTTTAGGGTTACTTACTTACGAATTTAAAGAAATTTTCAAAAAATTAAAAATAGAGGAACCAATATGTCAACTAATGAAATGAAAGTAGTAAAAGATTGAAGACTTTGTTTTTATTGTGTACCTAATTTTTCGTGAAAATCTATTTATTTACTTAAAAATAATTTTTTTTAAAAAAGAAAAGTAATAAAATGTCTCTTAAAAGCAAATGAAAACTCAACGGAAGGTTTTCATTGTCTTCATTTACTTTTTTAAGAGAATAGTTTCTGTTACTTTGGTTTTACACACACCGTGTGCTAAAAACACACAAACCATGTTCTTCATTTAATGACTTTTAGGTATTTAAGAAATTTATTACTTTACAGGTGTACATTATTATTTTATTTTTTTTTCAATGATAATAATGTATCTGATTAAAAATGTTATTTAATCTTTATTCATAAATATTCTAAATTAATTTTTTATTATTAATTTATTATTTATTTTATAAAATTTTATTTCTTAATTTTAACTATATGTATATTAAATAAATTTACATACGTACATTTATTTAACTTTTTTTGTCGTTGACTAATTGAAAAGAAATATAAAATGATAAACGTTGTCATTTCGAAATTTACTGCAAATGAATTAATAACAGACACGATTCAATTGTTTTCGACAACAAAGTTTGAAATAGGAGTTGAAATTGGAGTTCTGTTCATTTCTAGTTTCAATCTCAACTTACCTGAACTTCAATTAGTTAATCAGTTGTAACGTTAAACTTTTGTGAGACAAACTTTTTATTTTTAAATAAAATTTATATTTATGTATATATGCATACATACATACAAATAAATATGAATATACGTTTAAAAAAAAAAAAAAAAATCTTGTTGATTGGATGTAATTTACAAACAAATTGAAAAATCTAATCAATTTCTCTAAATGAAAATAATATTGAATTTGCTTGAAAACTTTCATACTGTTTGTTTATTTGTTTTAATAAATTTATTGAACTTTTTTAATGAAACATTTTATTATAGGTATATTTTTATAAATAACACAATTAAATGTTTAAAATAATATTTTTCATTTTATTTATTAAATAAAATAGAAAAACAGTTTTCTAATATTTTGTGTCTGATTCATATTTTCTAATCGTAATAAATTATACAAATACAATTTGGATTGGAATTGTTGCGATGGGAAAATATGAATTAGTCATAATTGAATATTTATGTAATTGTTTTGATAACGCAGAGTTACAAAACTAAAATACAAAGGAAGCGTGAAAGATCTTTTCCGTGTGCGAATGAATATATAGAGCTTCTTACAGGTCACGTCAGTAACTTGGAAGACATGTCTCGCGTTTCTATAGCAATCCCAACTTAAATATATCTCGCATAATAATTTCATCAAACCCTTTGAAGTAGATAAATGTACATTTTAAACTCAGTTTATATTTAAACACAGTGAAAACAAAGTCTTAAAAATTCTTATTACGTAGCTTAAAACTACTTTAACTTTATTGAAGTCAACTTTTTCGCTTAACACTAGTCTTATTTTATTTTTATTTTTTTTTACACCTGAAACTCTTAATAAATATAGTTAGAATCTATAAGAGGGCAATTTTTTTTAATTGTCAAGAAATAGGAAACGATTATTTGTAAAAAGGAATAAATTTAGAATGCATACTGTAACGATTTACAAAATCTGTAAAGACGTGATTTACATGCCTATTAGAAAAATAATTTACTGAATACAATAGGAATGAGGTGATTCTGTATGTATATATATATATATATATATATATATATATGAATATCGGCATAATTTGACGATACGAGAACATTTTTCTTGTTCATAATCCGGATGCTTTGGTTTACATATTTGAATAATTCATCGTGATAAATTCAAACACCCTTTCGTTTGTCATGCTAGTTAATGCTTTTGCAGATTTGCCATTTTTATTTTAAAATTTCGATTTTTCCTGCAATGCAGTCTGACGGAATTTCAAACAACAGTTTGAAATTTTTCACATTTTTTTTTTTAAATTCTACAGCTTCTTTTAAGAGCATTTGAACCTTCGTGACGTCACAAATCATGGCGCATGACACGCAAACTTCTCAGGTATGTGAAAAGCACAAATTTGAATATTTTTTAAAAAAACCTTTTGGAAAATGTTCAGAATAACATAGACTCTGTCTGTTATGTGCGGAAAATTCAAAATTTTGCGTTTAAAACGTTTTTTAAACAATGTTAACGTCACAAATCATGGCGCATGACACGCAAACTTCTCAGGTATGTGAAAAACACAATTTTGAATATTTTTTAAAAAAACCTTTTGGAAAATGTTCAGAGAAACATAGACTATGTCTGTTATGTGCGAAAAATTCAAAATTTTGCGTATAAAACGTTTTTTAAACAATGTTTAAGTTGGTTGTCACAAGTAAGGAAAAATACACGAATTGCTTATATGTAGGCATTGTTTAAAAAACGTTTTAAACGCAAAATTTTGAATTTTTCGCACATAACAGACAGAGTCTGTGTTATTCTGAATATTTTCCAAAAGGTTTTTTTAAAAAATATTCAAAATTGTACTTTTCACATACCTGAGAAGTTTGCGTGTCATGCGCCATAATTTGTGACCTTAACATTGTTTAAAAAACGTTTTAAACGCAAAATTTTGAATTTTCCGCACATAACAGACAGAGTCTATGTTATTCTGAACATTTTCCAAAAGGTTTTTTTAAAAAATATTCAAAATTGTGCTTTTCACATACCTGAGAAGTTTGCGTGTCATGCGCCATGATTTGTGACGTCACGAAGGTTCAAATGCTCTTAAAAAGAATTTACTATAATATTTTTATTCTTTATATTCAGTAATATTTTCCTCGTTATTTTTACTTATTAATTATTACTGTAACCTTTCAGGAAATTTTTATGTACCTATAATATTTTACGTTGATAAAAATATTTGTTAATAATTAAAATAAAAAATAATAAAGTCTCATTTAAAATAATGTTATAAAGGGCGTAATGTTCTTTGCCGCTAGACAATGAAAATTTAATATTTCCTTTTTAGTTTACAGTAAACACGTCTTTCATTTTAAATGCATGACTTATTTAATGGTCACATCATTGTTTCATTCCTTGGTTTCCATTGTTTTCAACTTAAACACTTTTCTTTTTATTGACTTTTCAAGTGCCCACTTGAAAAAAATGTTTTCCTTTTATTTTATAGTATACACATTTTAATTTTATCTGGATACTTAGTTTTATTGTAACAAAATTTTTAAGACTCTCAGAAAAACAAATTATGATACTTCACTGATAAAAGGGTTTGGTATTGACAACCAAACGTTTGGTTGGTATTTAAGCGCAACCAAAATTTTTTTGTTGAATCAACAAAATTTTAATTGTCTCAACCAAAATTTGTTTGACACAACCAAAATTAGAAAAAAACGATTTTTGTTATCCTAACTAAAGTTTAATTGAGACAACCAAAATTTTGTTGATTCAACAAAAAAATTTTGGTTGCTTAAATACCAACCAAACGTTTGTTTGTCAATACCAAACCTTTTTTTCAGTGTTGATATACGGCCAACAACGAGTTTTATATATTGATTTTATTTTCACATCTCAATGGAACAAAAGAATTTTATTTCTTTGCATTCTTATTATTTATTTGCACTGAAAATTTTTTGAATTTTAATTTTAAAAAACTTTCTTTTATTTAAAAAAAAAAAAAAAAAAAAATTCTACGCCCAAAATTATCATTTGTTTTTCTGCGACTTTAGATGGAATTTTTGCCCACGGGAGAAAGTAATAAAAAAAACTGTGAAAAAGTATTTTTATTTCCACCTGTTGTCTCATTCTCGAATTTATATATGTATATATATACAGATCCTAAAATTTTATACTCGTCAAGAAAAAAAAAGAGAAACGAATCTTTTTCACAAAAGTTGTATTAAAGTCACTTTCCTAGCATATTTCCATCACATGACGAATATTCACACTGTCACGGAAAGGAACAAAAGTTTTATTGACTTTTCGATTGTTTCGAAATGAAACCTGATGAAAACACGAAAAATGTTTATAACTTCCTGCAAACGAAAATCGAGGTTAAATAATTTATTTATATATTAAATTTAACTTCAAGTAGGCTATTTATATTTTTTTAAAAATTGTATTAATATTTCATAAGTTTTAGTTTCATCCAGATGTATATATAATTTGTTGAAAAACAGGATTATACTGGATCAAAAAATGATTTATTTTATTAATAATAAATCACAAAAAAATTACAGACGTTTCGACACCAAACGTTGGTGTCCTCTTCAGTGTATATAAAACATCATATTGAAAATTAGAGGGAAAAAAATTTTTTTTAGGAAAAACAAACATGTTCTCATAAAGAGAACATGTTTATTAAATTAAAATTTACATGATTATATTTTTTGTTTCAAACCACGTGTGTAAACAAAATCTACTCTATTAATATTATTTTGTTTTGTCTTATTTTTATCATAATGATTTTGAAAAAAGTTTTATTTTTACAACGTTCAACAGAATAGAGTATTTTTAAATGTCCTTCAAAAAAAATTCAAAAGCAATACAATGATAAACGATGATATTAGATGTCGCGCGCGTTTCATGCCAAAGATAAATGCGTTCGTTGAACGAAGACTAAAATCAATTTTTCATCAACCTATTATCGGTCAAGTATCTTCATGCATTGCTATCTTTCGAGGCATCTTTATTCACGTCTCAAAAGTGTTTAGTAATTAAAGTATTTAACATGCAGTTAACCCAGAAAAGAGAGAATTTTTCATTGAATTATATAATAATAAATTCATTAAATATCGATTTTACATTTTCTTTTGTCAAGATATAAATATTTTACCAATAATTGATATACCACACATATTATAGAAAGTTTTGTCAAATGTATTAAAATGTTACTTTTGTTTTTTTCAATTAATATTGAAATTTTTATCTAATCAAATCTCTATTGTCGATATAGTTGTGTTTTTTTTTACTTTTATACTAATTATCTGTTTTTTAATCATATCTAATTTAGCTTATTTAATGAATAAATAATAAAATCTGCTAAATCAAAATGTTAAAAAACACTTTTTTTAAATTTAATTTTTTTAATTGTGTTTTTTTTTAAATAACTTACGACTTGAATTTGAGGACTGAAGGTAAATTAAAGTTTTTCAATATAAAAGTTTATTTGGAGAAAAGACAGAAAGCTTTAAGAACGATAACGAAAGGGTTAAGGGTACTTCTTTGAGATAAGCTTTAAATCCTACATTTTCCTATTCGGACTCTTAAAGGTAGAAGAAAAAAATAAATTAGAACGGTGACATAAATGCCAAAGTAATTTATTAGTCTTAATAATTGTAAAATATAGATTACATTTTTTTTTCATTTGCCCTCAATATAGTTATCAAGATATATTATTTTATGGTTGTCATTATTTTTTTTTTTAATATGAAAAAGGCTAAAGTAAAAATAGTTTAAGTTTTATTTTATAAATATATTGTACTATATTATATTATTATTGTTATATTATATTATAATATATTATATTTGATTATGTCTGCGATATTAAAATATCATTTTCGTATTATTTCGACGAAATAATTTCACATTATTGCGAATTCCTGGGTCGTAAAATGTTGTTTTTGAAGAAATGTGTCTCAAGTGGAACAAACCCGTTTTAGTCAGACATTCTTTACCAGTAAATACACCTGACAGAATGAGAGTTCATAATTCATACTTTTCCTTGTAAAATGTCATTTTAAAAGCTTTAAAAAGGAAAATGAAATTGAAAATGAAGGTTTAAAGTTCAAACAACTCTTTTTTTAAAAAAAATTAAATAAACCACTTAGTTATGCAAATATAAAGCTACATTTATCTATAATTTAATAACCTTGGAAAGAACTCATGTTCTCTCTGTTCATTTCTATTACTTTTACTTTAACTTTTACAAAATATACAACAAATTTCATTTAAATTAATTCATATTTCACTTGAAGTACATAAATATTTTTAAAAATGCTCAGAATTCATTTGCAAAAATGCAAAAACTTCCGGAATATAAATTAAAGTGAAATTATAACGTCAAAAAGAATAATAAATTTTATGTGAATTAATAAAAATTTCTTATCATTTAATTTTACAATCATTTATAATATTATATCTAAATAATATAATAATAATTAATTATTAATTAATTTTAACCGAGGGGGAATTTACTCAGGTAGTCAAGTGTACACTCATCCTGTAATACTCGTGTAATACCTGGTGATACCGTGTAATACCTTGTAATAATGCCGTATTACGGTGCTGTAATAACGCAAAAATCTCTGTAATACCCTGTAATACTCTGTAATAACGTGTAATACTTAGTAATACGGGTAATATGAGGTGTAATACCGGTAGTCAAGTGTACACATTTTTAACTAGTAAATTCCCCCTCGATTTTAACCATTAGCAATTATTAATTATTTATAATAACATCACAGATGTATGTACAAAAAAAAATGTTCTCTCTTAAAACTGATTTTTCGTCTAAAAGAAAAAAAAACCCTCAAAAAAAAAAAGAAATTACAAAATCTCGTAAAACATAAAAAAAAATCTTCTGCTTTATTTCTCTATTATAAATTTAAATGGGAGAAAAATGACAAATTTCCGGATTAAAAATATAGAAGCTTTATATTCCTTGCAATTTGTATTTCTATGCTAAAGTGAAATTTTCCCTCGTCGCAATGTAGCAAAATTTCATTCAAATTAATTCAAATGAAATTCAAATTTTCTTTACACACATTGGACGTGTACAAGAGTATTAACATTCGCCAAGTTTGTAATTATATCCATGTGAAACAATGAAGCGTAACAGTTTGAAAATCTAATAAATCATGTTATTTTGTTAAGACATTGTATATATATATTTTGATAAAATTTTGCAGTTTATTTATTATAATGAGGATTAAATTACTATTAATTTTATAGGGAAAGTGTGAAAAGCGGACATCATTGTTGCCCATGTCAAGCGCTGCCACTACCAGTTTTAGTAACGACAACACCAAGTGCGCGAATGATCCGTCAGAGTTCGCAGCCGGAAGCCTATGTTTGTTGTTGTTCAGGATGCTGCTGTCCCCTGCACGCCGGAAACGCTCCTAGCGCCGCATCGTTGCGGCAACTACGTGAACCTGGCGATGGAATTGCCGGTATCGCAGCGGACTCACTCAGGATCAATGGCGGCTTTCGACAATTTCGACAGGTAAAAGCTCATTTACCTTCTTATAGCAATACTTCATTCCCATCTCATTCATAATACTCGCTTACTATCTTCATATTTAGTAATATAGATAGCATATTTGTACTGAAAATATAATTCTAAAATTTTAAATACAATCAGAAATTGAATACCTATATGTTTTTTTTTTTTTATTTTGAAAAATAATTCATTAAAAAAGGTTTCAGAAATTGTTAATTCTGTTAATGAAGCAATAAAATGTCCACTAATTGATATTTTTGAATAATTTGACAATTGTTTTTAGTTTTTTTTTTTCTTTTGTTTTAGTATTATTGACGCAGAGAGATTACACAGGCCTGCATCATTTCGGCATAATGAATGCGACTAGGTGTTCCCGAAGGGAAATTTTGCCCTGAACATTTTGCCGGTCCATTTCTATAATAATTATTTTTTTTTATCCTCTAGATTTCCAATTTTTAGTATTTTAATGTTGGCGCACCCCTGGACAAAAACTCACCCCCTGCTTTAAGGGTTGAAGCATATTAATCGGCTAAGGGCTCATTTGAAAGGGCACGAATTAAGCTTTAATTTCTGATATTAGCGAAGTTTCTATCATGTCAGGATTTTGCCCCACAATTTTTCAAAAAGTGCCAAAAACGCTGTTTTTAGGGGTTTCAACCCCATTTTTCTCAAAAACTTGACGTGATGGAGGATTTTGGACCCCGGATTCGTGTTCAGGGCAAAATTTCCCTTCGGGAACACCTAGTCGCATTCATTATGCCGAAAAAAAGTTTGGATTTGCAGGCCTGTGTTATCATTGTTGGTGATTTTAGAATCAGCTTGTTTAGAATTTTTAGAATTTTACAAAATTCAAAACAACCTTGATACTATTACCATTGTTTACAATTGCCCTTCTTTTAGAATTTGATAACGTTAAAATCAACCATTGTTAGATGTTTGCATTTTCAAAATTTTCTAACGTTAGAAATGACTATATATACAGTAATCAAAGTTAGTGTCTTCTTTTAAGGGGGGCGCCTACTTTAGAAGGTAAAAAACTGCGTACATTTCAGGAATTTTTTTCTCAAACATATTTAAATAAATCGATGCGAGATTTAGTGTATGTTTTCTTATATATTTAAATGTTTGAAATATAATTTTTTGATTAAATGAAAATAGAATTTAATAATAAAATAAACGCCATATATATATATATATATATATATATATATATATATATATATATATATATATATATATATATATATATATATATATATATATATATATATATATATATATATATATATATATATATATATATATATATATATATATATATATATATATATATATATATATAACGCCTCGCTGCTGAAATTTTCCCATTGCGTGCAACCTAGGGTCCACAATTCTTATCTAAAACAAAAAAACAAAATTTTTTCTTTAAATATACATTATTGCCTTCTGTATGAATTAAAAGATTTCAATAGAAAGTAAAAACTGACATTTTTACATGACTTTTTAAAAAAAAATTTAATTTTCGCCAAAAAAATCTCATTTTTTCTTTAAAAGAAAGCACTAAATTTAACTCTATCAAAAACAAATTTAGTTCATACATAAGAGACACTTTTTTCTTTAAAACAAGCCCAGGTAGACCTTAATCGGTTGAATAGATTTTTGTCTATCGTGTACGCAAACTACAAAAACAGTGTTTTGAGAAAAACGAGTTTAAAGATTGAAAAACTGTTTATTAAAAACTTACGGCAGTCACAGGCCTCGATGAACGACTATTTTTTTATGGGTAGCTCTTGGATAAGACGAAATTTTACTGATAAATGGTAATTTTAATGGTAGGTGTAATAGTAGATAAGCGCAACAAATTATGAAAAGTATTAGAGAACGCGAAACGCGAGTGGAGTCGCGCGCCAGGCCACGCGCTTTATTGCGTTCTACAAGCTGTAACTCGAAAAATACTTTGTATTTTGACGTAATATTTTAAGAGCATATTCTCTGATAGTTGTACTTTCAGTTAAGACAACTTTTAAAAAATCGATTTTTTTGACCCGATAAAGTAGGCGCCCCCCCTTAATAGCAATTACTTTTTTTGGCACCTATATTTTTTAACATTTGTTATATATTATATTTTTTCAAACAGAAATTGTTTTTATTAGCAGAGTTACCAATGTTTTGGTTACCAGTTTATATAGTAATGTTTGAATTTGCCAACGTTAAAAATTACACATTGTCAGTAGTTATAAAATTTAGTATATACCATTGTTAACAATTTAAAATTAACCGTAATTTTAATCTATCATTGCTAAATGTTAACACTGTTAGAAGTCAACAATTTTAAAAATTACCATTGCTAGCAGTTATCTTTGTGAGGCGCATGAATTTTCCATGAAAATCAATGGTTAGAATTTTTATTTTAAAGAATTTTAATAGATATAATTATTTTTTAAATGAATTTTTTTTCAAATTAGCAGTCTTGACACAATTCCTTTTTAAATCAATTTTTAAGTACCGAATTTTTATTTTACAAAATGTTTATTTTGCAGAATTCCTCTTTATCAACTTTATATTTAATAAAATTCTAATTTAATCGAATATTAATTTAGCAAAATTTTCAATTCACCGAATCTTCATTTATCCGAATTTTTATTTGATAGAATTCTTAAAATGCCGAATTTACATTTGTCCGAAGTTTGCAAATGTCCATAATGAAGAATTGACAGACTTCAACACGAATTTTAAAATAAATAAATCACAATTTTCTTGACAATTTCTGATTGGTTAATTTTAAAATTCGTGATGAAATCTGTTCATTATTTGTCGGGCATTTGCAACTTCGGACAAATGGAAATTCGTCATTTTAAGAATTCTATCAAATAAAAATTCGGACAAATTATGATTCGGTCAATTGAAAATTCTGCTAAATTAATATTCAGTTTAATTAGAATTTTTTAAATATAAATTTGATAAAGAAAAATTCTTTAAAATAAAAATTTAGTAATTAAAAATTTTGTTGAGTAAAAATTCGTTTAAAAAAAATTCTGTGAAATGATAATTCAAAAAATAAAAATTCATCTAATGAATAATAATTACATATTGCAATTTTTTATGCAGCTTCAGTACATAATTTTTTTGTTTTAATAATTCTTAAACATTTTTGGGTCATATTACACTGAAAAAAAAAATTTATTTGATTCAAATACCGGTGTATTTGGTTATTATCAAATAAATATTTACTTGAATCAAATATTTTTTATTTGAATCAAATATTTCAGTATTTGAAGCAAATACCATTTATTTGATTCAAATATGAAATATTTGATTTAAGTAAATATTTATTTGATAATAACCATATACACCGGTATTTGAATCAAATAAATTTTTTTTTCAGTGTAATTTTTCATATTGAATAATGTAGGACATTAAAAAAAAATTAATTAAATAATATAGAAAATTTTTAAAAATTCAATGTGTGGACGAATTTCTTTTTTGTTTCATTAACAGATTTTAATAATTTAATTTTTCTATTTTTGAGAACGACTTTTTAAAAAATTTAAATTTAACCCCATTCTGATTGGTTGAAATTAAGAACACATACATATATGAACATTTTAATGAAAGAATGAAAATTCTAGTTATGAAAAAGAATTCTAGAATAAGGACTTTTCCGACCCTTCAAAGTGGGGTTCATCCTTATAAGGACAACGTGTTGTAGTAACGTCACGGATTGCCTACGGTCTCATGCATTTATATTTCCCTGATTTAGAATTAAATAAATGATCCGCTTACTAAATTTTTTTTTTTTTTTTTTTTTTGTTAAAATACAACTTGCACTAGTAAAATTCATATTTATTCGATATTTAAATCGATTAAATTGGTTTTTTGCTGAGTTTTTGTTTTTTAAATCGGAAATTTATAATTGCACGTGACTGTGTATATCATTTTGCGATTTCATATTATTTATTAGATGCTACAATATTTTTATCGTAATATATATATAATATATATATATATATATGCTTTTTCTAATATTTAATATGATTTTTTTTCGAATGAAAATCTAATTTTTTGAATATACCTATTATTTAAATCTATAATTCTAAAAGTATTTTAATAAAAGAAAAAAAATATTTTGTAATAGATAATTTATACATTTATAAATTTATTTTTTCCGCTTTTGTTTTTTAATCGGAACTTGTTGAAAATCGGTCAAAGAATTTTGATTTATGAACAAAAAAATCTTGAATAATAAAGTCAGTTAAAATTTATTTCAGAAATTATTCAATTTTTTTTTTGAAATTTTTCATAATATTATCCAACTGTTGATAATAAATTTAAGAAAATTAATTTGATCAGTTATTAGTTGGTATAATTTTGACATTGATTTTCTGTTGAAATTGTACGAGAGGATTTTTTTCACAATTTTCTGTATTTGTCACATTTTAAACTGAGTGACAGGTCGAGAGTTGATCTAAAAATTGTAAACAATAACTTTTCATTTTTTTTTTTTTTTGAAATATAGCCTATTATACATTTTTCTATATATATATAGATGTATCTTTATATATGTCATTAATTAGATGTGTGACTTCTAGGTGTGCTTATGAATTTTGCAAATAGTTAAATCGGAATTTTTTCCATCTCTATATAAAAAATATCTCGATTTATATCAGCTTATGTATAAACAACATTAAAAGCTGTATTTGGTAGGGGTTTTTTTTTTATCTTATTTGCAACTCTCTATATTATGAACGTACTTTTGATAGTTTGTTAAATGTTTTAGAGTGTCTTTAGATTAATATATACAGAGGTATATATATAAATCTTGTCATAATATACTTTTTTAAAAAGTAGGACATTTTTGTTAAATATTTAGGGGAATAGTGTCAGGGTTGGACACAGTTTTGGTTTTTTGTTTATAAATATTTTGTTTAGATAAATTCAGTCAATTGTGGTATATGGGTGGAAAGATCTACAAAAGAGGAACACTTTTGCTGTGGACCGTAAATTGATTGGTCCAAAATTAAAAAAGTTATAAACATTTAAAAAAAAAAAAAATCTAGTCAGGGTTGGACTTTTCAGTCAGGGTTGGACACTTTTTGAAAATCGAAACGCATTATTGGTAAAAACGTAAAATAACATTTGTAATGTTTTTTATTCTTATTTTTTCATGTTTATCTTTACTTATTGTTTACAAATTGTAAAGCTTCATGGGTTTAAAAAAGGAATGAACTCAAATTATAAAAAATAACGCTTTATTGTTCCAAATAACTCAATGAAATGATGAACAAAATTTATACAATTTAAGTATTATTTTTCTAATATCTTTGGCACAATTTTGCACTGAAATATCAATAAAATAAAATTTATTTATAAATTGTGTCAAATTCATAATTAATATGGGTGTCCAACCCTAACTGTATAAAGTGTCCAACCCTAACTAGAATCATCATTTTCGAATTGTGCTAACCATAACTAGACATGTGTCGCGATTCGATTTTTCACTTTTTTTCTTCTTAAATTATGTTCCCCACAATACATTCAATAAGCTTATCTTGCCGAATTCTTGCTTTTTTTACACATTTTTTAGGTTTATTCACAAGTCAAACAAAACTTTTTTTGTCTCTTCGATTGCACCGAAGTCACAGGAGACACTACTTTTGATTCTCCAAAAATGTAATGCCACAAAAAGTTAGGTTATACTACTAGAAGATTCGTCACGTACGCACACAGGTGGCGCTAGTGTTCTTATTTAAAAAAAGCCAAGTGTCCAACCCTGACAAGTGTCCAACCCTGACACTATTCCCCTATATTTAAGTTTACTGTTTTCTTAAAGAATTCTCATTTATTATTTTCAATTTATTTATACAATATAAAAAAAATTGAAACTTGAGAATTTGCAGCGCTGACTTGCAAATTCAAAATTTCCGAGGTTTATATAATAACCTTCTCACATTACAATAGATTCTTGGTGAATATATATATATATATCTCCCACCTTATTTTCACGAAAGCCACGAAATCTCTGAACTTCTTCACCTTATTTGACATTTAACTCATGGAAGGGCTTCTGGAATTGGAAATTCCTCTCGACAATAAAAAAATTTTAATGCCAGTGATAATAATATATTAAATTCCATTTTTGACATTAGGTAAAAAATTTTTTAAATTACTTTGACAATTTTGTAAATTTAAACTAAATTTTCAAAAATTATATAAAATCTTTAATATTATATAAATTATATTTTTCTTTTTTTGGTAAATTAAATAGTTAATTACATTTTATTGGAATAGTCAATATTTTGCTATAATAAAGTAAATGTGAAATTTTATTAATTTGTATAACAATAACTTTTGGTAAATATAATTGTCTTAAAAGTAAATAATTGAAAATTATATTAAATCCTTTACTTTTGAATTTTTTTTTTTCTCTGAAATTCGTTTTAAAGTGAAAACAAATAGCGCGAGAGGAATCTTCAAAAGGGGAAATTCCTCTGAAATTTCCTTTCAATTCACTTAATTTCGGAATCGAATTGTTCGCCAATCACTTTGGAACCTAGAAATTGCATTAGCGTTTCGGTTGAAACGTAATCAATAGGTAGTTGATGCCTTACCTTGTCCCTTTGTACTTAAGCACACACCGGATTAGTCTGCTTACTTGAATGTGATTGAAAACAAAGCTTAGAGGTCTTCCTCTACAACTAGAACTAATACCTATTAATCATACCACTAATTAATAAAATCTAATAAGCAGCGTTGTAATAAATAAATATAATACATTTTTTTTTTGTAGAATCAAAAAGAAATTGGAAAATAGAGTTAAAAATTGCTATTTATGTTATTATATAAACAATAAATTGTATTTTTTTAAGGATATAGGGTTAGTAGATTGTTGACATGTTTACACTTGAAGCACAAATCTTGATTTGGTCAACTTACTTGGTTGCAACTAGCTCTCTAAACTTCAAATACAATCTCTTAGTTTGTCGTTTCGGGAGATTCTTTCGGCTTACTCGACTCGATATAAATTGCCGACCTATAAAACAGACTTCCGTGAAAAAAAATCAGAAACAAAAATATATATACTATACTACTATACTTAAAGAATGAAAAGAAGCCTAGATTGAGGAAAAAGTTTTTTGTATTTTATAATGAAAACCATTTTTTTACCAAAGAGGAAAGTGGAATTTTTTTCTTTCTTAGAAATGAAGAAAATAAATATGGGGCATTATCCACAATGATTAGAATATATATTTTTTTTTTTGATTCTACATCGAAAAAAAGGATACTTTTATTTTCTTATTTCGAGATTTGATGAAAATTACAGAAGTTATGAATTATTGAAATTTGATTTTTTCAAAAACAATGAATTTTTTCCCGCTTATGCGAATTTAATATATTCTTTCTGTTTCTTATTTTTTGAAGTTCAATATGTTATTTATTTTTACAAAAATGCAAATTGTATCATTTATAATTATTTTGATGACTTCGTTAAAGTATTTTTATGTGTTCGCTGTTGCAATTCGTTTTAATTGAATTCACATTTAGTTAAATAAAAAATTAACTTCTGTAATTTTCATCAATTTTCAAAATAAAAAAATAATTATATCTGTTTTTTTTCGATATAGAATCAAAAAAAAAAAAATTGTTCTAACCAAATGTGATTTTTGGAATGAAAATATTGTGGAGAATGACCCATATAGATATCGGAATTTTAAATTCATTATTCTTGAAAAATGAGATATTTAATCTTTTTGTGAGAGTAAACGAAAATATGAAGCTGAAATTTGTAATATTCAAAAAAAACACGAATCAATTTTTAACTATAATAAATTTATTCTCTGGAATATAATGAATCACTATTTATTGATATTAGCCTGAATTTTCATTTCGACGAAATTTAAGAATTTAGATAGTGAATAATTTATAGTTAAAGAAGAAAATGAAAATTTAATTAAACAAAAATTGGGTTTAATGAAAAGGATAATTTATTATAATTTAGCTAAATAAATTCCAAATTATAATTTTCGATACATTATAAATTCCAATTGTTTAATATTGTGATTATAAAAATAATTCAAATGAAATTCTAATCGTATAGCTAAACTTGATTCAATTAAAATTAAATTAATAAAATGGAAATTTTATTAAAAGTTAATTTCATTAAAAATTAAAACGAAAATTGTACCATGAAAACTATATTACTAACTAAATTTCAATTTATGTTCTTCTCTAAAAATATTTGAAATATTTACATTTGTACAGTTGTTTTTTCTCTTCACATTCATTTTGTTGTTTTTTAAATATTATGAAATTCGGCTTCAAAAAGTATAGAATAGTATAATCATTAAATAACAGAATATGCAAGCATGATCCTTGATATGTATAGCATTGCAGTAAATTGTTTGTTCATATATATAAATTTTTATTTACGGCAAAATAATGAATTATATCTAGGGTTATATACGTTTCATTTTCGTTTAGTGCTCTATACACTTTGTGTGTAACTACAATGTAGGTGTACAATGATATCAGCACCAACCATTACTGTGAAAATTTCGAGGCACATTCACACGTGAATTCTGTTACAAAAATAAAAGAGAACTTCCCTTTCATGG
This sequence comes from Leptopilina boulardi, assembly GCF_019393585.1. Classification (NCBI taxonomy): domain Eukaryota; kingdom Metazoa; phylum Arthropoda; class Insecta; order Hymenoptera; family Figitidae; genus Leptopilina; species Leptopilina boulardi. The sequence continues at coordinate 396,296 of NW_026137923.1, read as the reverse complement.
GAAAAGCGGTTTGTGTTTCATTTTCATTCATTCAAAATAATAATAAATAAAAAAAAAAAAACGAATTCTTTCATGCAAACAAACGAGTTCAATATCGATTGAAGTTTTTGCGATTATTTTTCATCAAAGTAACAAAAATTCACATTTTAAATATCAAAAAAAATTTCGTAAATATTTGAAATAATTGTCATTTTTCGGTTTTAGAATAAAAATGTTTTCTTTTTAGAGAAAAATAAACATTTTTATCGAATTTCTTTACTTTTTTAGGAATTTTTTATTTATTTTTGGAAAAAATAGATTTTTGTGGTTTTCGCCGCGTCGAGAGTTGCAATGAAAAGAGAGAAAAAAAAACAACAAACGACATATCAAAGCGATATAAAATTGAGCAATTCTGAGTCAATTGGTTTGAAATTTATAGGTAGAGTGACAGATCGAGTGTGTCACGTGATATGGTTGATTTATAGCATTGTTATCTATATAGATATACGAAATGGTGAGAACAAATTTAGGGGTGAAATTGAGTGGAGGGACTAACAGGCGAGAGCGACACACCATGTAAATCCTGCATTCCATTAATTTTAACATAAGATCCCGCACTATGTCATGATATCATATAAACGTGTATATATAAACGGTTTTGTACATCTTGTCGGATATAACCTATTTTTGTAAACATAATCCTGGAAGTCACGAGCGTCTTGATAAATCTTTGTTGGCAAAAAAAAAAAAAAAAAAACAACTTGCAACATTATTCTTTGCATCAAGAATTATTATCAAGAATATTTTGTCATTAGTTTTCTAATCCCCAAAATGCATCAATTTAAAATTGAAGAATTAAAAATTTTTTTCGTCTTCTTTAGATAATTGATATAAATTTAGTTGTAAAAAATGTGAAGATTATAAAATAGAGTTTGACGTTTTGTGTAAAAGTTCACAGTTTTTTTTTTTTTTTTTAGGAAATTAATAGCGTTCTAAATATAGTTTCATGACTCCTTGAGGCAAAAAGACTGCGTTGAGTGTACAAAATAAAAAATTGAAAAAAATTTCTATTGTAAAAATATAAGTTTCATATTTTTTTTTTGAAATTAATAACATTATGTATAAAATTTCATTTTTTTTTATCTAAGCATAAAGATCTTTCGGTAAAGAAAGTTCATTATAGTCAGTCAACTGTGTGTGGTGCGAGTAAAAAAATATCATGTCATAAAGTACAATTTAAATTAAAAATAATGTAAATTGTATAGAAAACGTTTTTCTTTTTTTTTTTCTAAAATGTTGCAAGTAGAAGAAAATTATTTTAGTCAGGTAACCACTTTTATTAATATATAAAAAGTATAGCAATTTATTTTGTGCGTGGATTCTTATACGTTTAAAAATTAAGAAATAAAGTCCAATTTATTGTTTTCTGGACAATTTAATAATAATTAATTATCCCAGTCGCACGTGACTTTTACGAGAAAAAATACGTTCTCAGAGAACCATTTTTAATCAGACAACTCTAAATTTATGTTACAAGAATATTTTCTTAATAATGAAAATTTTTGTTTTTATTTAAAAAATTACATTAAAAAAAAAAAAAAAATGAAAAGAACTAATCAAATTTTTTAATTTCAAATAATTCTGGAAAAATTAATAGAAGAGGCGAAAATAAAGAAGCAAAAACTTGTTTTGATGATAAAGCATATTTTTTTTTATTGATTTCTAATAGAAAAAAAATTCTTACAATTTTGATAAGAAACTAATTAAATAAATCTTGGAGAATAATATTTGTAGAAAAATAAATTCTCATTGTATCCTATTAAAGATTTATTTCAATAGATTAACTTACAGACCCCAATGACATTTCACTTAAAATTTAATTGCGACTACTGAACTATATATATGAGGCATTCTTCGTCAACGGGACCCCCCTGCTCTCCAAAAATGGTTTATGTTTAAATTATCGGGCATAGGCTTAAAATTTAGCTAAAAAGGAATACTTTTAAATGCCGAATGGCACTTTTTGAAATTTCAAAATGGCGGCTGAAATATGTCGGGCGAATTTTCAAAAATTAATTTATTTCACTTGATACTTGTTACTCGGGGGTTTTTGGAGTCGCTGATTACGAATCTGATGTCAGAATTTCAAAATTCAATATGGCGAATCCAATATGGCGGACGAATTTTTAAAAAAGGCCTGGAGATACTTAAAACTTGTTACTCGGGGGTTTTTGGGGTCGCTGATTACGAATCTTAAGTCAGAATTTCAAAATTCAATATGGCGTATCCAATATGGCTGACAAATTTTTTAAAAAGTGATTGGATTTGCTTGAAACTTGTTACTCGTAGGGGGTGCACTTCCGAAAACCCCCCCCTTCCGATTTTAATGAAACTTGGTATACTTACGTAATTTCATGCGCTGATCACGAAAATGATAGTGAAAATTACCGCAAATTTCATTTTTATGGTGAAAACCATAAAAAACACCATAAAATTATGGTTTTTTGCGTTTAACTCGTAAAAAACGCAAAATTAAAAGAAATCGTTCTTACAAAAGTTGTAGAGCTTCTAAAAATGAACATTTTATGTCCTATACATTTTTTACCAAAAGTCATTAGTTTTCGAGAAAAATGCAAAAACATGAAAAGCACACTACAAAAATTACTAATACCACGAAACTGGAATTCCTATAAAGATAGTTTTGAGAGATCGCACATTAAATTTGATTCGTTTGAATATTATATTATTATGATATTATATTATATTATACATATATTATGTATATATAATATATAAGATGTCTTCCCCCCCTCCCCCCCTGGAAGTAGCTCTGCACAGCAAAGAATGCAGAGGCAGGCGAAGCGCGCCATCCCTAGTATCGTTGCTCTCTATCAAAACAGACAGTCAAATTCACATTCTTAATGGTACTGGAAGGTACGGAACCCACCCCGACCCCCCTCCTCCAAGATGTCTTCCCCCCTCCCCCCCTGGAAGTAGCCCTGCACAGCAAAGAATGCAGAGGCGGGCGAAGCCCGCCTTCCCTAGTATCGTTGCTCTCTTTCAAAACAGACAGTCAAATTCACATTCTTAATGGTACTGAAAGGTACGGAACCCACCCCGACCCCCCTCCTCCAAGATGTCTTCCCCCCTCCCCCCCTGAAAGTAGCCCTGCACAGCAAAGAGTAGAAGGTTTTTTATTAAAAGATATTGTCCGTCACATAAGACATCTGCCTCTTGTGGATAATAGCTAGAAGTTGGTGATTTTCACCGTTTTTAAATATTTTGCATTTTTCTCGAAAACTAATGACTTTTGGTAAAAAATGTATAGGACATAAAATGTTCATTTTTAGAAGCTCTACAACTTTTGTAAGAACGATTTCTTTTAATTTTGCGTTTTTTACGAGTTAAACGCAAAAAACCATAATTTTATGGTGTTTTTTATGGTTTTCACCATAAAAATGAAATTTGCGGTAATTTTCACTATCATTTTCGTGATCAGCGCATGAAATTACGTAAGTATACCAAGTTTCATTAAAATCGGAAGGGGGGGGTTTTCGGAAGTTTATCCCTCGTAGGTTTTTGGGGTCGCTAAATACGAATCTGAAGTCAGAATTTAAACATTCAATAGTATGGATCCAGTATGGCGGACTACTTTATTTAAATGTAATTTTTTAATATCTTAATGTCTTTAATGTCTTGTGTAAATACCAGTTAAAGTTGATGCAAATTGATTAAAATACTCAATTTCTTCTAAAGATTTTGTTGAAGAATTATGTCATAAACTTGCGAAATTAAAATCATATTCATTATTACAAAGCAGCAATTTTAGTATATGAAAAATCGGAAAAGTAATATTTGTGACATTCAATTCTATATAAAAATATTCGCAAGAAACTTTACGAAAATTACAGAAAATTTCTCGGGAATCCATTTTTCCGATACTAATCCGGGATTTTCTAGGGAATTTTCCGAGAATGAATACCTTGAGAATATTCAGGTATATTATTAAGTAGGAAAAATCAGTACATTTATTTTTTTCTAGAAAATTATAATTTAGGACAAGTTGCTGTTTAAATACTCATTGTACTAAGATTTCTCATTAGAAAGATATGACAGTGACAGACCGTGTAACACAGAAACCTTTTTTTAAAATTTTTAAAGTTTACGAAAATCTAATAAAATTAAAAAATATCGTCCGATATATTTTACACAGTTAGAATTATTGAAAATTGACCTTATATTTATGTAATCAGCTAACCTAAAAACCAGTAACTAACATTTATTATGTAAATCATATAAGTTAAAATAATCGTTTGTTATATGTGATACAATATATTGAATTTTTTAAAAATTAACTTATATTCAAAAGCAACTACTCTAAAACATCCTTAGTAACAATTTTTATTAAAAAAATTACATTTAAATAAAGTGGTCCGCCATACTGGATCCATACTATTGAATTTTTAAATTCTGACTTCAGATTCGTATTTAGTGACCCCAAAAACCTACGAGTAACAAGTTTCAAGCAAATCCAATCACTTTTTAAAAAATTTGTCAGCCATATTGGATACGCCATATTGAATTTTGAAATTCTGACTTCAGATTCGTAATCAGCGACCCCAAAAACCCCCAAGTAACAAGTTTTAAGTATCTCCAGGCCTTTTTTAAAAATTCGTTCGCCATATTGGATTCGCCATATTGAATTTTGAAATTCTGACATCAGATTCGTAATCAGCGACCCCAAAAACCCCTGAGTAACAAGTATCAAGTGAAATAAATTAATTTTTGAAAATTCGCCCGCCATATTTCAGCCGCCATTTTGAAATTTCAAAAAGTGCCATTCGGCATTTAAAAGTATTCCTTTTTAGCTAAATTTTAAGCCTATGCCCGATAATTTAAACATAAACCATTTTTGGAGAGCAGGGGGGTCCCGTTGACGAAGAATGCCTCATATATATATAAATTTAACGTGAAAGATAAATTCTCGAATGAGAAACGTGAGATTGGCAGATATTTCGTAATTACCTATCATTAAACTTTTAATGCTGAATGCTATATAATTCTCTTGAATCTGCGTACAGGTTAGACGCACAAGTTCAATATATTTCAAAGAAAATCGTGTATACCTTTTTTTTTATACAAATATTGAAAATCACTATGAAAGTACATATCAGTTATTTAACTCTTGAAAGTGAAATTTAAAAAATATAGCTTCTTTATTAAATAAAAAATATATTTTTAAAGAAAAATATAAAAAAAACAAGGAAAAAAATTTTTTTAAATTTAAAAATTAAATACAAAAAATAAAAAGTTAAATTTAAAATAAAAAAAAAGAGAATTATTGAAAACAACAGGGTGTCTATCGGTTAGGGAAAGTCAGGGAAACGTCAGGGAATTTTGTTGGTCAGGGAAATGTCAGGGAAAAGTCAGGGAAATTTCTGTAAATTTCTACAAAAATTAAAATTTTTTGTGAATTTAAAAATTTTTTAATCTAAAAAAACTTGAATTGTTTTTATTATACCATTTGTTACCACCATTAGAAATTAATTTATTGTTAAATATGACAGTAACCATATTTTTGTCCATAGAAAGCAGAAATAAGGTTATTAAAAGGTCAGGGAAAAATCAAAAAATGTCAGGGAGGAGTCAGGGAAAAGTCAGGGAATTTTTTTCTCAATCCTTGTTAGACACCCTGAACAATGAATTGAAAGAAATTGAATAAAATTGATTGAATGTTTGCTCTCATGAAATTCCTATTTCTTTAATAAATTGAAAGCTGCATTACTATCGTGACCTAGGTGCTTAACAATATGCAATGAAGTCTAAACGCGGTTTGCAGGAATAACGCGTTACATGTACAGGAAGTTATCCCTTTGCAGGAAAATTGTTTGAGGTTGGCAAAGCACTCGTTATGTTAAATCACACTGTTAACATCGCTCCAGGAATTTCTCTGACTATATTATTTTTAACTCTAACTTTCAAAACTATTATGTACTTCAAAGCTCTGTCTCATATTGAAAGAGAAGAAACTTTTTTAAAACTTGCGCTTCAAACAATTAAATTAAAAAAAGAGTATCATTTTTGAAAAAGAGACAAATTTTTTGACTTTAATCTTCAAAGTATGTTTTTAAGTCTTTAAAAAATAAAAACTATGTAGATAATGTTTTTTTTTTTATATTTTCTTCATGAAAAAATAAACTTATTTCTTATTGAAGAAAATTTTCATTGTAAAAATGGAATAAATAAAAGATAAATTTCTTTTTCATTTTACATCAGCAATAACTTTTTTACTTGATGCGCACTCTCAAATCAGTAGAAAGAAAGAAAATTGATTAGAGAGAAAATAAAATAGTTAAACTTTTACAATAATGTGAAAAGAAATAAAAAAAAAGTATACACAAATTGCTTTGAATGTTACTTTAAAAAAGAAAAAAGAAAATTTATTCTTGTACAATAACAAAGCTTTTACAACTCTCGATCCTCGTTATTTCCAGGTTTATAATAAAGAGACTATGACAATTAACTTTAGAGAATCTAAAGCAGTTTGATGAACTATTTGAAGATGCCAATAATATAACTATATATATCTGCGGGTAAAACTTTTTAATGGTGCCTTTTATTCCCTCCACCGTGTACCAAGAAAAGAAAAAGTAATCAAAAAAAAGTCTTTTCTTTTTAAAACTTCGTCATTCTTCCAATAAATTAAAATCTACTTTGAAGTTCAGCTTTTGTCGTTAGAAAAAAAAGGATACACAATTTGTTTTTCTTTAACCCTCGCAATTTAGCAAAAAAATATAATAAGTATTACATAAATTTGTCCCTTTTTTTTATTCATTACGCTGCTATCTCCCTCAGAAAAAGCTTGAATCCTAACTAATATATTATATAGTTGGTGTGGTGTTTCGATTTGCACCTACACGTAGCTGAAACTAGAATGCGGAAATCACGAAAGGTGCAATTTGACGTGATTCAAAAATCCCTCAGCGTAGTTTTTCGCACACGCTGATACACCTGCATTTGCTAAAAAAAAAAAAAAATTTGTCATGAACACTGTGTGGCTAAGAGAGATAGTTCTTTTATTGGAAAGTCCAAATCCGTGTTTTTGACATAATTTCACTGTTCCTTTTAATTGAAAATTTTATTGAATATTATCAAATAAGTATTTACTTGAACCAGATATTTTTTATTTAAATTAAATAAATTGTATTTGAACCAATAATTTCTTTATTTCAAAGAAATACCATATCAAATAATAATTATTTGATACAAATAAATATTTATTTGATAATAGTCAATTAACTGATTATTTGAGGTTATTTAAATTTACATTTTTTTCTTTTGAACAATCATTGAATGTTTACTATATTTTTTGTAATAATTTTTGAGAACAATATTAAATTTATAATAAAAATTGAAAATTTAGGTACATTTCAAGTATTACGTTAGCATTAAAAAATGAAATGAAAGTTTTAAATGAAATCGTACTCTAAATTTAAATTAATTAAAAGTGAGCTACTAATTCGCATTATTAAAATTTTTTATTAATTTTTAGTAAAATATTACTATTTGATTTAGTAGTTTAACATTTTTTTTTTACTAAAGATTCAGTAAAAAGTGACTAAAAATTAGATTTTCACTAATTTAAATTAGTTAACGAATTTTCTCTAATTTTTTAGAAAGTACCAAATTTACAAGTCTGACTCATACAAATTTTTACTACTGACATCAAATTCAAAAGAATTTACTGTACATATTTTTTTCAGATTAAAACTTACTCTCTAAATCTGAATTAGTGAAAAGTGAGCTACTAATTTAAATTAGTAAGAATTTTCATTACTTTTTAGTCACTTTTTACTAAAGCTTTAGTAAAAAAAATTATAAACTACTGAATTAAATAGTAATATTTTACTAAAAATTAGTAAAAAATCATACTAATGTAAATTAGTAGCTCAAATTTAGAGAATAGTTTTACTACTTTTAAGAATTCACTTTTTAGTATCTAAATCTGAATTAGTCACTTTTAACAATTATTTTTCACAAATTTTTACCCTCCCCCCTCCCCTTCGAAATTCATTGATTCGTAAAAATTTTCAAACTTTTCTAGACCTGCTTTCCTAAAAGTGAACTAATTTGAATTAATGGCTTTCTTTTTGCTTTTAAATTAGTAAAATTTAACTAATTCAAAAGCAAAAAGAGTGAGTCACTAATTCTAATCCATATTTTTGAGAAACACCGTACACTGAGAAAAAAAATTTAGTGTTTGCAACAAAATTGTTTGGTTAGGCAATTTTTGTTCTTGTAACGAAATTTTGGTTGGCTGAAACAAAGTCGTAGAGTTATCTCAACCAAACATTTGGTTAGGCCAACAAAATTATTTGGTTGAGCAAACCAAACATTTTTGTTGTGCCAACAAAAAACACTCAACCAAATTTTTTGATTGACTCAAACAAATAGTTTGGTTGCTTAAATACCAACAAAATTTTTTTGTTGGCCCAACCAAATTTTGGTTGCTCTGACTAAACATTTTTCTCAGTGTAGAATTCAAATATTTTTAGTTAAAATTTTTACCACTCTCTAAATCTGAATTAGTAAAAATATTTACTAATTTAAATTAGTGACTCACTTTTTGCTTTAGAATTAGTTAAATTTGACTAATTCAAATTAGTAAACATTTCTACAAATTCAGATTTAGAGAGTAATTCAAATTTAGTGAGTATGTTACTTGCGTTACAGACACCAAAATACATAACAAAAAAACGTTTAGTCTGGTTATAACTGTCTTTTATTACTGATATCAAAATTACTTTTACCACTGAAATAAAACTTTTAAAAAGATTTAAAATATGCTAGCGTTATAATTGAATGACCCTTATAGTTGGACTTATTGAAAAAGCAGTAATCAATTTTTTAAATAAATAGAAAATTGACTAAATTGTATTTTTAGTTATATTTAAGAAATTTTAATTACTTAATAATTATTATAATTATAATTAATTCCTTATAGAAATTAATTGAATTAATTTTATTTTTACTTTTGATATAAATAAATATAATAATATGTGTCTTGAATAAATTTACACACAAATATATAAAATTGCACATGCGGCTAAGAATAAACTCGATTTGGAAATAGAATTACTGAAGCATATCTTAGTGAAAAATAAATTTGAGAAATTTATTTCTGTCAATTTCATTTCCAGACACGTATTGTTGATATCAAAGTGCAAATCGTCTACAGTAGTTGGACTTTCCAATAGAACTACGTCAGCACTAGTTCCGAAAGCACATACAGTTTCATGACCCCCCCCCCTTCCCTGCCCTCCGCCTTGACTTTCTCTCTCTCTATCTCTCTCTCTCTCTTTCCACCCGCTCTCGTAAATCAAACAAACCATTTCGTCAGAGGCACATTCTACACACCCTGTACGGCACGAATCTTCGTAATTTCAAGTGTTTCCCCGTATCTCGGTTTACTATTCTCAAATATCTACCCATGTTATCCGTCAATCTCTTGAGTGAATCATGTTTAGAGGAAAATATTTGACATAGTCACTCGAGGTACAAATGACAGTATTTGCGAAATTTTAACAAAACCTTATTTCTATAGAAAATAAAGTTTTCACACTTTAAATCGTATATATAAATATTGAGAAAAAGAAATATTTTTAAATCTATTTCAAAATTAAACGTGTGATAATAGTTGAAACAATTTTTGAAAAAAATTTAAAAATATAAATTTAATTGCAAACAACTTTTCATTGATTACAAAAAATCAATTTAGCCAAAAAATAGTAATTTATCAATTATTTAACAAGGATTCATAATTTATTTAAAATAACTTTTTCCAAATGTTAGAACAGCAGAAATTGCAAAAATTAATTTTATAAATTTTGGTTTATTTTATAAACAGTTTTAATGTCTAATTTCACAGTTATGGCATTATAAAACTTATTTGTTGAATTTAGATTAATAATTTATTAATCAAACATAATTTATGGAGAAAAAATTGTAACGACAGCATAGTTCTTATCGTTTTCCTATTTCAGTTATATGGATTTTCTCGTAAATACTACAAAGATTTATACAAATATTACATTCTATTCTGTAAAACTAAAAAACTGTTTTGTAAAGCTTGCTGTAATTGTTTTGCAAAATTTAAAAATTATTTTCTAAAAATTACAAAATGTATTGTAAAATTTAAAAATTATTTTTTAGATTTTAAAAATTGTTTTGTAAAAACTTTAATTCAGAATTTCCAGCTTAGAGACACTTATTGCATCTGGAAGTTCACTTATTAAATTAAAAAAAAAAAAGTTTCAATTTACATTATCTTTTTGCAAAAACGATAGAAAAGCTATTCTTCACTACAAAAACTAGTCGTCTTAAAAGTGCAAAAAACGTATTTTTTTAAGACACATTTAGTGTCTTAGAAGCAAAAAACGTCTTAAAACAAGACGTTTTTTGTACTTTTAAGACGGCCAGTTTTTACAGTGCGTCAACATATTTTAATAGAGACACTGTTTGTAACCGTTACAATATTTTTCTCATGTAAAAAGAATTCAACAAATTGGCTTTTAACAATTAATAATTTTCCATTGGAACAATACATTCCATTTGTGGTAACTTTTTTATATTAAAAAAAAACTAAAAATTAAAGTACTTTAAAGTTAAAAAAGTTTTAAATTTAAATAAAGAAATTTAAAAATTACAGTTAAGAAAACTATGTTTACAGTTGATAAAATTTTTTATTCAAAAAGAAGCTTTAAATATTTAAATTTAAAAGTGAAAAATTTAAATATTCCATTGAGTTGTCATTGTAAAAATAAAATCTTATTTTAAGAGATTCAAAGAATTTTATTTCAAGTTGTAACATTTTTAAGACAAACTTTATTGATTCTTTTTGCTGAATTTTTATACTGATTGTCAGCGCTTTAACCCTCCGCCTACTCATGTGACTGTTATCGTCTAAAATCGTTTATTCCAACGTCTGATGGGGGATTAAGGGAATTACGTTCTTTAACGCTCTCAGAGAAGGCAGTAGGTTAAAGGTCCTGTATTTAAATTATCAGATAAAATTGGCAGCTTTATGTTGAATTTAAGAAAAAGTTTTTTAAAATTAACGCTCCAAAATGGGTGAATTTCAAGTGCTTTCTAAAATTCACATATATGGGACATTCTTTCTCATACAAGTAAAAAATTAAAAGTTATTTGATTGGTTTAAAATTATTATGAAGATAAAAAATTCCTAAAATATCAGCTCATTTAAAAAAAAATTTATAAAAACTAAAAGGAGTTAAAGTCATTTTCAGTACTGTTCTGGAAAATAAGACGTAATTTTAATAAAAGAGATATTAAAATTTAAGAAAAAAATTTTTTATCATTAAAAAGCATATAAAAAATACCTTTAAATTTATTATATAAAAATTAAAATTCGTAAAATTTTATTACAGCAATATGAATTTGAAAATTACTGTGTCACTTGAAACTTCAGAATTCTAACTTCTTTCACTTTCTACAATTTTTTTGAATGAACTAATATTTTACGGATTTTTTACTCTTATATATAATAATAAATTTACCATTGTTTCAAGCCAATTCAATATCTTTTAATTTTTACATTTCATTTGAGGAAAATTGCCTTATCTTATTTTAACACATCAATTAAAATTTTTAAAAAACATTATTTTAAAAATTATTTTAATTCCAGATATATCTTAAATAATAAGAATTTCTTTCTACTCTAATTGTACCATAACTATGAAATGATTTAAATTTTTCAATTAAAATTCAATTTTCTAATTAGATATCCCAAAAATGAAAACTGTTAATTATATTTTAAAAGAAGGATTAAAAGTGAAATATTAAATATATATTTTAAAATTAATTGATGTGAAGCTTTTGCAATATTCTCTGTAGACAAAGAGTAATTATATAAGAATGTTATATTTTCTTTATTGTATTAGAATGAATCTATAGTTAAAAATAAAAGTATATAATTTTTAGTTAGTGTTTATATATGATAATAATTATAATAATAATAATAATTAGTGGAGCATAAAAAATGATCGTGATACTTAAACACCGTAAAACACTCAGTTTCCCTGGTTGTGCAAATCGTCGCCTACCACGTCTGCAACAACACCACCTCCACCGGTACCAAGTTCTTGTTCCGGTTCTGGTTCCGCTTCTGCATCTGGTTCAGGGGCCCAGGGCGTCGTTCTCTGTCCACGAACATTGGCTCAGGTTCGCCGATCCAGGCTACGAAGAGCCCTCACCGAAGCAACTGCCGAGACCGTCAACTACGTCAAGACGGTGGGAATACCAAAAAGCAAATTCTTAACTCACAATATTAGTCGTTCTCCAAATCACACAAAAAAATAAAAAAGATAAAGCCACCAATCACTCTTTAATATTAACCTGCATTCTCAAACGTATTCTCTCTATTATCGTTTAATTCACAATTTTTCCCACTCCCCAAGAAGCGCATAATTTCACAGTAATATGATTTGAAAGATTAGTAATTAGGGTATAATATTACCTACTACTTGGGTCAAGTTCTCAATTTTTAAATATTATAATCGACATTTTTCTAATTTTATTATATTTTTTCATTTTTTTTTTTTAATTTTGCTTTGAATTTATTTCTCTTATAAAAAATAAATAAATTTTCTAACGAGTCATTGGCGTCACTCTGTCTACCAACGTTTGCTATTATTATAATAAATAGCACTCTCACATAAATAATTTATTAATAATTATTTTATTGATTGGGGATTAATTACTTTACCGATAATCAATTAAATAGTCATTAATTAATTTTATTTACACGGAGACAAATATTTCGCATTGATTATATATAAATTATGATTGATATTTGTGCAACAGAATATATTTAATTGGCCCAAAAAAAAAATTTGATTGATTAAATAAATCTTTGTCTGAATGAATGTGAATTTAATTACCAAAAATTTTGCTTGGCTAATTAAAAAAGTTCAATTGCTTAAATAACAATAAAAATATATTTTGTTGACAGGAGAAAATATTAGTCTCAGTGTAGCGGTTATTCAATCATTTACAAAAATTGTTAATTAATTAACAACATTACACAATGAACAAATTTCATTCAAAAATGTAAATTAGTATTTAAAAATTAAAAGAGTTTAATGTAAACAAATTTTGAAAAACACTTTTTATTATACTTTAATAAACTAATTATCTAGTTAAATAAATTTAAAAGATATTTTTGAAATAAAAAATTTTCTTTTTAGAAAGCAAATTATTGTTAATTTTAATTTTAATTGCAATTATTAGTTAATTATTTTATTTCAATTATTGACATACATATTGAATATATTTCTTATAATGATAACACAGTGTTACAAAAAATTTAAAAATTAAATTACTTTGAATCGGACCTACCCTAACTTGTTCGTCTTGAAAAACTGAAAAAAATGGCGTATATTAAATCTCTCAAACACCCAAAAAATTTCATTTTAGAGCAAAAAAACCGTTTTTTTTGCAGTTTTTGTATAAACTAGCTTGTAACTTTAACATTTTTGGTCAAAATTTAATATATTTTTTTCATTTTAAAGCTGAAGAAAAAAGTTTTTTAACCCTAACAAGTGTTTTTTGTTATAATTAAAAATAAGTCCAAAAAATTTTTAAAAAAATGATCAAAAATTGTAAATTTTTAAGTTATCTTTCAACTTAAACACTAATTTACTGTCACAATTTCATTTAGAATAATTTTTTTCTGTTCATGCTTTTATGCAGTATTTAATTCTGCGTCGAATGAGATTTTTTTGAACAGGATTCGTTAAAAATTAGCTGAGTTATTGCAGTTTTTATTTTCATAGTCACACTATTAGGTTTAATCTAGAATTAAATTCTCTTATTTTCTGCTTTTAATTATTACAGGTGTAATTTTGATTTACTTTCAACAACTTTTCACGTTATGTGACCTTTTCGTTTAAAAGTTTTCATTAAAAAAAATATACAAAAATCAATTCCCGTAAAATATTAAAGTTTTCATTTAAGTATATATTTAAATTTAAATTCCTTAATTCTAGACTTTTATAAAAAATTTTAAAATCAATCTTACAAATAAAAAATAAAGACCAAAGTTAAAAGAAATTACTTTTAATTTTAAGTTTTCTCTCACAACAAAAGGATATCCTCAGGATATCCTCAGGATATCCTAAACTAATGTAGGATATCCTGGAAACGTCCATAGGATATCCTGAGGTAATCCTCAGAACATCCAAACCGCCGTTACGTAGGATATTTTTGGGATATCCTGGGGATATACTGAAAAGACATACTTTTCTCCCGCTACACAGGAAAGAAATGGTGTACTTTCGGTGCGTGTATTAGAACGAAAATTTTTCATTCGGTCAGTCCCATAAAAAACGAATTTAAAGTGTCGAAAATCGCATTTTTGGCTTAAATATATGAGGAGCCGGATCGTGTAACTCGATTTGCGCTCGGGCCGGTTGCTCTGGAGCCAGTCAAGACGGTCAGAAAAGATAAAAAAAAAAATTCGGAATTTTCAATTTTGAAAATTACTGCCATATAGAGAATGAAAATGCGCATCTTTTTCGTTAATGAAATTTTTTTGTACGATTATTATTTTTAATAATAATGGGAAAAAACTGCAAATTTTTTATTTTCGAATTTAATTAATTTTCTAAACATAAATCGTCACTGCTCGTACAAATCTTAGTGAAATTAATTGAAAATTGGTATACTTACGTATTTGGGTCTTCCGAAGACGATAAAATGATAAAAACATTTTAAAAAATTTATTGAAAAATTATTTGTTAATGTAAACAGAGACCTGTCGGTAAATACGTTTTCTCAACTTCAACGAGAAAAAGTATGCGGGAAACTTTCGAGTTAACAATACTTCCAGTGAGACATTTGTTTATTATTATATAAAGAAGTTTTTTGGAAATTTTCGTGCCGTTTCATCAACAACTTTAGAAGATATAAACATTTTCTGAAAATGGAATTTGCGCGTCAGCACCATCGCCACAGCAGACTTCCCACGGAGACCTACAATAAGTGAAAACTGACTCATTTCAGGTGCAATCAGTCAATAAAAATATTTAAAATGGAACGCCACTTGTTACACTATTATTGTTGTGCATCAAAACAAACGAAAATCAAAACAAACGAAGGTCAAAACAGATTAACCTACATTACAATAATTTAGTAAAAAGAATTAAAAAAACTTGCAAAAATTGAAAAAAGTTTATAGTAAAATGATAAATAATTAATCAAGAAAAATTATTTATAAATAACAAAATATTTCTTAAAATGTAGTACAAAAAATACGAATCAGTTTTCACCTATTGTAGGTCTCCGCGCGAAGTCTGCTGTGGCGATGGTGCTGACGCGCAAATTCCATTTTCATAAGATGTTTATATCTTCTAAAGTTGTTGATGAAACGGCACGAAAATTTCCAAAAAACTTCTTTATATAATAATAAACAAATGTCTCACTGGAAGTATTGTTAACTCGAAAGTTCCCCGCATACTTTTTCTCGTTGAAGTTGAGAAAACGTATTTACCGACAGGTCTCTGTTTACATTAACAAATAATTTTTCAATAAATTTTTTAAAATGTTTTTATCATTTTATCGTCTTCGGAAGACCCAAATACGTAAGTATACCAATTTTCAATTAATTTCACTAAGATTTGTACGAGCAGTGACGATTTATGTTTAGAAAATTAATTAAATTCGAAAATAAAAAATTTGCAGTTTTTTCCCATTATTATTAAAAATAATAATCGTACAAAAAAATTTCATTAACGAAAAAGATGCGCATTTTCATTCTCTATATGGCAGTAATTTTCAAAATTGAAAATTCCGAATTTTATTTTTTATCTTTTCTGACCGTCTTGACTGGCTTCAGAGCGACCGGCCCGAGCGCAAATCGAGTTACACGATCCGGCTCCTCATATGCTCTAATTATAAACTTCAAGGCCCAGATTTGAAAGATGATTGACAATCACGAGAAACCTATTTGTATCAAAAAATCGCTATCTCAAATAGTCATAATTTGAATCATAATGATATCCTAGGGAGATCTTAACGATATTTCTAGAATATTTTAACGATATACCAAGTTTATCCCAAGAATATCCCCACACGATATCACTAGGATATCTCTGGAATATACTCAGGATATGCCAGAATATCCTCAGTATATCCCGAAAATATCCCAAAAATATCCTACGTAACGGCGGTGTGGATGTTCTGAGGATATCCTCAGGATATCCGTTTGTTGTGAGAGAAAACTTAAAATTAAAAGTAATTTCTTTTAACTTTGGTCTTTAATTTTTATTTGTAAGATTGATTTAAAATTTTTTTATAATAGTCTAGAATTAAGGAATTTAAATTTAAATATAATATAAATGAAAACTTTAATATTTTACGGGAATTGATTTTTGTATATTTTTTTTAATGAAAACTTTTGAAAGAAAAGTTCACATAACGGAAAAGTTGTTGAAAGTAAATCAAAATTACACCTGTAATAATTAAAAGCAGAAAATAAGAGAATTTAATTCTAGATTAAACCTAATAGTGTGACTATGAAAATAAAAACTGCAATAACTCAGCTAATTTTTAACGAATCCTGTTCAAATAATCTCATTCGACGCAGAATTAAATACTGCATAAAAGCATGAACAGAAAAAAATTATTCTAAATGAAATTGTGACAGTAAATTAGTGTTTAAGTTGAAAGATAACTTAAAAATTTACAATTTTTGATCATTTTTTTAAAAATTTTTTGGACTTATTTTTAATTATAACAAAAAACACTTGTTAGAGTTAAAAAAAACTTTTTTCTTCAGCTTTAAAATGAAAAAAAAAATATTAAATTTTGACCAAAAATGTTAAAGTTACAAGCTAGTTTATACAAAAACTACAAAAATATGGTTTTTTTGCTCTAAAATTAAATTTTTGGGGTGTTTGAGAGATTTAATATACACCATTTTTTTCAGTTTTTCAAGACGAACAAGTTAGGGTAGGTCCGATTCAATGTAATTTTTCACTGTAACACTGAAATTATAAATGATTTTGTACAAATTCTTTGGATTATTATCATTTAAATAGTTTTATAATAATTTTTAATTATTTCATATTTTAAAATTCAAAAATTGTTATTTTCTGTTTCATCTTTATATGATCAAAATTTTAACACAAGCGCCTGGAGCCTTTAGAGAAACTTTTTATAATTCCCCTTCGAAACATTATTTGCATCAACAGGGAATTAAATTTAACTTGCAACACGTGGGTAATTTAATTTTGAATATCGAATGCAATAACCTGCTCTTCATTAACAACTTGGTCACATTAAAACATTTCCACAAATTGTATTTTTAATCATAAACCTTTATTAAAACCTTTATAACCTTTTGTCACAGTCGCACACTGATTATAATTTCAAATGGAATATGTATATTTTCATTTAAATGATACTTTATATAAAAAAAAAACTTTAGTCCATTGAATAAAATTTTCTTTTTTAAAGTTTTTTCTTCGTAAAATTTGCCCTGACTTTTATACATTTAATTAATTCTTAGACCAAGAAGAAATTGAATATATTAAAAATTTAATTTATTTACTTTTTTGTTTTTATTTTTTTTTTTTCAAATTTAAATTTTTTTCACACTTTATAACTAAACGTTTTTTATTTATTCATACACGTAATATTTTTTCATGAAGAACGTGAGAATTCATAATGTTTTAGAATATTCATCAGTTCCTAGTATTTATACAATCTGAGACAATTTTCAACTATATTCCAAATTTGCAAGTGTTTTTTTTTTTTTTTTTTTTGCTTTTAAATAAAATTAAAAAAAAGTTTCGAAATAAAAACAAAAAATAATTGCGCATTTAAATAGTAAAAAATTTGAGAAAAAATTAAGAAATATAAACAATTTGAAATTATTTGGTAATTTTTTTAAGAAATAAAAATTTCCCACATTTCTTAATTAAATATAAGATAATTGAATCAATTAAAAATAAATTAATAATTTTTTTTAAGATAATTGGTATTTCTATATAGATCTAATTTTTTGTAAACAATTTAAAAAATATTTTTATAAGCTTCCTTTCAATCAATACGTTTGAGAATGCAGATTTAAATACAAAAAATCAATCCTCCCATGTGAAACGTTCAGAGCACAACATTCGGTTTTTTTGACAATTTTCACAACATTTGGTCGCACCGAGTAGATGCACCGAGTTTACAATATTTTATAGGTTTTCTCCACAATCTGAGTCCCAAAGCACAAACTGTTGACACATTTTTGCTTATCACTCCTCAAAATACACCGCCTTTTGTCGTACCAACCCCCCCCCCCCCGCCCAAAAAAAAATGGAAAAAACGTTACCAACTGAGTCCCAGGGTTTCTGAGCTAATCATTTTAGGTCGCAGAAATTAATTTTTAAAAATCGTTTATTTAAATTAAGTTTGCCTCGTTTTTGAAATTTTTCCTTTTTTTTTTCTTTCACTGTATAAAAATGTTTTATTTCGACAGCAAAACATTTTTGGCTTCATTTTCTAAGATTTCAGTTTTCAGTTGACCGAAAAAAAAGTATTCTAAAATTTAGAATATATACTTGGCATCTATTTTAAAATATTTTATACTTAAATTCAGTATGTAATATTCTCTTAAAATTAGAATATATACTAAGTACGAAGAATATATTTTAATTTTAAGAATATTATATACTGAATTTAAGTATAAAATATTTTAAAATAAATGTTTAAATTTCAGAATTTTTTTTTCGGTGTTACTTTCACGGAGAAAAAGGAATTGTAAAATCTAATAACTGAATTGTTAATATAGAACTAACAAATCAGATTTGTCTTGAAAACAAATTTTTTGTTTTCCTAAAAAATTTACTGTTATCACAACAATTTCGAATTTTTAGACGAACAAAAAAATTGTTGCAATAACAAACTAGATTTTTAAAATCTATATTAACAATCCGATTGTTATAGTGTAACAATTCTTTTTATCCATATTGTTGATTATATATGTTTGAATTTTTAATCAAAATTTAGTTAAAAGAACAAAATAATTCACAGTAAACTTGGTATGTATCTTTTTCTATTGCAACGTTTTGATGCACATAAGTTATATCAAAAAGAGATCGTTTTGTGTATCATTTTTAGAAATGATACACGAAACGGTCTCATTTTTTGATGCAAAAAATTTAATCAATTTATATCAACCATGGCCGAATTGAATCGACTCAAAATTAAACGAATTTTTTTCAGATATTTTAGTAATAGTACAATTGCGGAGACCATTTCACTATTTAATTTGAAAATGAAAATAACAGAAAATCAAAGACAATGTGCAATTCGATAATTAAAAAGTGACAGCTTATAAACATAACCTAAAATGCATGAGAAAAAATTTGTCGATAAAATCAATATAGCCGAGCTTTTTAGAAGGTAGATGGCAGTTTTGCTTTTTATAAAAACAATTTAGAAAAAATGTAAAGAAAGAAAATAGATGAGTGCTGCCATCTACCTTCTAAAAAGCTCGGCTATATTGATTTTATCGACAAATTTTTTCTCATGCATTTTAGGTTATGTTTATAAGCTGTCACTTTTTAATTATCGAATTGCACATTGTCTTTGATTTTCTGTTATTTTCATTGTCAAATTAAATAGTGAAATGGTCTCCGCAATTGTACTATTACCAAAATATCTGAAAAAAATTCGTTTAATTTTGAGTCGATTCAATTCGGCCATGATTGATATAAATTGATTAAATTTTTTGCATCAAAAAATGAGACCGTTTCGTATATCATTTCTAAAAATGATACACAAAACAATCTCTTTTTGAAATAACTTATGTGCATCAAAACGTTGTAAAGATTTGATGCAATTTTTGGTCTCAATTTTATACTTTTAGGAATTAATACAGAATTTTTTTTTTTTTTATTATACCAAATAAAAATTTAATTGTGTCAACCAAACATTTTTGCTAGTCCAAGAAAGAAATTTCTGTTGAATTGAACAAATTTTTTGGTTAACCCAACCAAATTTTTGTTGATTGGACTATAGTGATTATTTTTCTCAGTGATAAATTCCTCATATTTTAAATAATGTCGAAAGAAAATATTTTCCACATGTGATTAATATGAGAAAGTATAATATTTTTTTTATTTCACCGACCTACACTGATTTGCTTTTCAGCCCTCGGTTATTGAAAAATGTTATATATTCGTAGTGTATTATTATTATTGGTTTGTAAATGTAACTAGTAAGTGTAACATTATTGTTTTTAATTGTATAACATGTGCATGAAGCATGTGTAAAATTCTTCGTTAAGTCAAAAGAATGTGCAACGGCACGTTCAGAATGCGATTATTGGAAAATGCAATGGAGCTTGTAGCGTAATAAACCCAAAGTGATAATTTGTGTAATTATTTCAGCCATGATAGACACTCGTACAAATTGAATGCAATCAAAACCCCTGTATTCACACAAGTACCATTAATTTCAATAAGTTGATTATCAATATTTACTGCACAATCGAAAGCAAACTTTAATCTGCATTTTACATTAACAGAAAAAGAAAAAAATTTATATTTATCTCACCCTCTCTCTGCTTGAATCCGCGATTAACAAATTTCACCTCAAACAAATATTTGTTTTCTGGTTGAAATGTGTATTATGAATTAGTTTTTATTTTCAGTTTGCAACTTAACTTTTCGCTCATTTATTATAATTTATTATTATAACTATAATAAATAATATTATAATAAATTAATAATAAATTTTTTAACAAATTAATTAACTAATCCATTAACAACACAGGAAAAACAAAGTGTTATTTTAACACTGGAATTGGTGTTAAAATAACACGCAACAAATTTTACGCTAATTGTGAGTTAAATATTATGGGTTTTAACATTGGAGTAAATTACCCGCCACAAAAATAACACCAACCTTTTTCTTTGAATATTATTGTTAATGAATTTGTTTATTAATTAGTTAATAAATTAGTTAACGAATTTGTTAACTAAATTGTTAATTAATTTTTTTATTAATTAATTAATTAGTGTATGCTAAATAGTTAATAATTTTATTTATACATAATTTGTTAACGATTTTGTTAACTAATTTATAATTGAATTTATTTACTCGTTTTTTTTTTTAAATATGGACATACGAATTTTTTAATAAATTTGTTTACTATTTAAAAAAAAAACTACGTTAATATGATACTTAATTTATTAACTAATTAACTAATTTGTCAATTAATTTTTTAATTAATTAATAAATAAATTTGACTAATTATTTAAGAAATTATTAATTAATTTATAAATATATACTTGAAGTAAAATTTTTAAAAAAATTTTAATCAAGAGAACATTAAATTCGAAAATAATAAAAATGAAGAAATACGGAATGTAATTGTTTCGAAGTGAATTTGCAAGTCAAATATCTTTGCAATGCAAGGAATGAAGTATACAGTAATTTTGGATAATCGTCCCCAAACTGTAGAGGAGAGATTATCACCTGTTGACTAGCATAATAACTAGAGCCAATGCCAAATTTTCAGAATCTGTTCCCACAGATGCTGATAATTAAACATAAAACGGTTCCTCTTGATCTGAATATAAGTTTTATAAAATTTTTTTTTTCTTTCATAAAAGCGTATTCTATTACGATTTCAGCACCATGAAGCTATGAAAAATATAAAAAAATTTGGATAATAAACCTAATTTCTCTTCATGTAAAGAAAAGTCATTTATATTCATCTCATACCGAAAGAATTTTAACCTGACAATAAAATTAAATGTTTACAGTGAAGCAATATTATTTAACCCCTTCACTGTGAGCGACCCAACGTTGGGTCGTGAACATATTATCACAAAATAAATAAAATTTATTGTATTCATTGTAAATAAATTCTCCCATACAATTTTGAGGACACTATAGGTATCACTGACATTAATTATTGCAATAATTAAGTAAATATTAATTAATTATTGTTAATATAACAAGAAAAAGTTTCATAAAAATTGGTCGACAAATATTAATTGAACATTTTGGGACCATTATATGATATTTTGCTCTCACACCGAAGGGGTTAAATTAATTATTAAATTAATCGATACACTGTTGTATTATATAAATACAATGAATAATACAATAAATAAATACAATAATTAATTAAAAAATGCATTTATTTATTTAAAATTAAAATAAATAACTACATTATATTTTTAAAAAATGATTAAAATTATTTAGACTAATTACACAGGTATATATGGTTTTTATATTTTCGATATCGGAATGGTTTCCAATGTATTTTTTGTCCGCAACGAATTTTCGGCTAAGTTTCTAGGTTTAAAATATGCCTTCATGGCAAAAGTAGATAAGAAGATTACGATGCAGAGGAGAAATACCTCAGTATCAAGCCATTACTAAATTTTGGTGAATTCAGATTCAGGGTAAACGATCGAGAAAATAAAAAAATTTTTATTGTCAGCCACATTAAATTCACTATTCCAAAATTTAAAAAAAAGAAGTGTCAGAATCTTATTCAGCAACCTAAACAGCCCAAAATAGCAATTTTTTTACAAAAACCAAACAATTTTTCGAAAATTTTCAGCCATATTAGATCCGCCATTTTGAATTTTGAAAAACTAACATCAAATTCGTAATCAGCGACCCCAAAAACCCCCTAGCAACAAGTTTCAAGAAAATCCAAACAAATTTTTCAAAAATCCACCATTTTAGGTCCGCCATATTAGATCCGCCATTTTGAATTTTGAAAAACTAACATCAAATTCGTAATCAGCGACCCCAAAAACCCCCTAGTAACAAGTTTCAAGGAAATCCAAACAAATTTTTCAAAAATCCACCATTTCAGGTCCGCCAAATTGGATCCGCCATATTGAATTTATAAAATTTGACATCAAATTCGTAATCAGCGACCCGAAAAACCCCCTAGTAACAAGTTTCAAGGAAATCCAAGCAAATTTTTCAAAAAATCCACCATTTTATGTCCGCCATATTGGATCCGCCATTTTTAAATTTGTGTATTTATTAAATTTTCATGTAATTAGTGCCACTGAATCAAAATCCACAGTTAGAATAAGCAAACATTCACTTTCAGTTGATAAAAGAAATTAATTTCCCATATATGTTAATTTCTCAAACTACACCCCCCCACCAGGCCTGTAAAAATGAAACAAGAACCAAACTCGAGGTCGGACTAGGATTTTCTCTTTAGATACATCTTAAGGAAGAGAACCTACCATGTGGCGGTCTTCGCACTCGAAATTTTTTTTTTTTTGTGTGCCGGTGTTATTATTAGTCAAAAAATAAAGTGAAAAATCAAATTTGATTAATTAGTTAATAGAAATTTACTGAAATTTTAACTATAAATGATTAATTTTTTCTTATTAAATACATAAATAAAATTATTTAAAATATTCGTTTTGAACTAAAAACAGTTATTATGATATTATTATTATTATTATTATGGGTTTCAAACTGTTATATTCGAAAATTAATCAATATATAAATATTAATCATTTTTCCATTGAAATTTGAAGTATATAATGTAGAAGAACAAATAGAATTTTAATGTATTCATATTATACCTAAATTTAAAATAAACTAAAAAGTTATTTAGACAATTAAAAATAAAAAATTGCAGGAGAAAATTATATTTTTCTCTACTTGAATTTTTTGTTTTCACTTGGTCTGATCAAAAACGAATGTTTCTACTGAAAAAATTTCGTATATCTACTATATTCTAGAAGAAAAAACAATAATTAAATAGCACTTTTATTCATTTCCTCCTAGAAAAAATTCCAAAAGCTCAACCTAATAATTTACCAGCAAAAATTGAAATCTGCCACCTTTTCACCCTCACTGAATACATAAATACATGAAAAAAGAATCCTTTCGCGGAAAAGTTAATATTACGATTTATGACTTTTGGTTTTTGAATACATATAAGGTATTCCACTCCAAATCAGACACTAGTTTGCATTTTCATATCCGTTTTTTAAAAAAAAAAACTTTTTTTCATTTAATACTAATTGAGTCTAGATTTCATGGTTTTTTTCATTTTTTTTTTAGTAAGATAGAAATTTTTCAAAATTTTATAAATTTACGAGGGGAAAATAACTTGTGAATTAAGGTGTACACTTGTGTTGAATTATCCTAAATTATTTGAAATATTATGAAATTATCATGAATTACCTTGAACTACTTTGAATTACTTTGAATTATCTCGAATTACTATGAATTATCTTGAAGTATCCCAGATGGAAAAGTTCCCGGTAGGGACTACCGGTAGTCACTACCGGTAGTCATTATCGCTCCCGCTACCGGAATATTCACTACCGGTAATTTTTTCGTTACTACCGGTAGTCACTCAGTAATTTTTCCGGGACTACCGGTAGTCATTACCGGTAATTTTTCCGGGAATTACAATCAAAATTTATTACCAAATAACAAATTTTAATTGTAACTCTCGAAAAATTACCAGTAATGACTACCGGTAGTCCCGGAAAAATTACCGGTAGTGGCTACCGGTAGTACCGGAAAAATTACCGGTAGTGACTACCGGTAGTTTCGGAAAAATTACCGGTAGTGACTACCGGTAGTTTCGGAAAAATTACCGGTAATGACTACCGGTAGTACCGGAAAAATTACCGGTAGTGACTACCGGTAGTTTCGGAAAAATTACCGGTAGTGGCTACCGGTAGTCCCGGAAAAATTACCGGTAGTTACTACCGTGAACTTTTCCACCTGGGACATGAATTATTATCCTGAATTATCTGAAGTATCGTGAATTATCATGAATTATTTTTAAGAATGAAGTAGGTGTACACCAAATTTTTTAGTTGACTCCCCCTCGGAATTTTAATGATTTTTCATTTTTGAGAAAATGAAAAATATTAAAAAATTTGTCATTCTTAAAAATAAAAAATCATAATTTTTTAAGTTTTTTTTTTTCAAAAAAAAATTGTTCAAATTGTATGGTTCAATTTCAATTTTTAAATTGAAAAAAATATAGTAAATTATTTTTCTAGAAATTTTTTGCACCGAATTTTTGAAAAATTCACGTAAAAACACAGAATTTTTTAACAAAAAAACTTAAAAATTGATGCATTTTTAAGAAACTTATGAGCATTCAAAAATTGAAAATCATTAAAATTCAGAAATTTTAAAAAATTCATATCTCGTAAATGGCTTACTAAAAATGTTTGAAAAAAATCACGAAAGCTATAGTCTTAATAATTAGTACTAAAAGAAAAAAAGTTTCAAAAACATCGAAAATGTAAACGCAAAAAAAGTAGGAAAAAGTTTTCGAAAACATATAGGTCAAAAATTTTTCACTCTTTCAGAACAATAATTATAATTCTTCAAAAAAACCAATATTCACATTTTTGCTGTTAGTACATTTCAGGAATTTTGCTCTATAACACTTTTATATATTAAGTATTATATATATATTTTATTTTATTTTTTTTTTGTAAAGAAAAAAAATGGAAGCCGAGGATTAAATTCTTTCGCGTGAAATCCAACATTTTGTGCGAATCGCTTCTCTTTCGTATTCTGTTTCAATTTCAGAGATTCTAAAATATTTGCGCATGTACGAATAGACGATTGCAATGTTTCACTTCACATGGTCGAGTTTTCCCGAAACAATTTATGCGCGAGAGACGTGTACCAAAAAAAAAGAAAGAAAGAATGGAAAAAAATGGAAAATAAGTAAAATTTCTTGCATCGAAACGTTTATAGGGATGAATTTTCTTCAAAAGACATTTCCAACAAAGACGGGAAAAATTCAATAAAGTTCAACTGACAAAGACATGCACTTCATTGCTTTATCAATTCCAAACGTACAAAACTTAGACCAATTTCCATTCGTGACGACTTTCTGCAAAGTCGCGCATTATATATATCACGTACAGCAAAAGGAAATCCAAACCCTCACATATCTATATATCCTTTTCAATAAAATAGAAAAAAGTGTGAACATTTTTTTTTTGTTATCAGTTGCGTGGGAAATTACGTTGAACATTCAAAGGGTGGTGAAAAAATTTTTTTATAGCCGATAAACTTTATACTCGGACTTGACATTTTTTTTTAAATTTTATTATAAAGACTTTATTCCTTTCTTAGCGGAATTTTTTATGTCACGTGAATTGATAAAAAAAAATGCATTGATAAAAAATCGTAAAATCAGTAAATCATTGAATCCAAATTAGCTTGAAATAATTTTCTTTTTTTTTTGACAATTTTTGCTTATATATTGAAAAAATTATTTTATTCATTAAATTTTTACATTCTAATTTTTGAATTTTTTTTTTAAATTGAACTACACAATTAATAAATATGTTAAGTTATTTTTATATATTAAATTGTTGATGAATTTTATTTATTATATGTTACGATATTACTGTTCCAATTGCATAAGAACACTTTTTTTTATTTATTTATTTATTTGTTTTTTTTTTTTTTAAATAATTTACCATAAACCGAGACTATATATTGTATGTTACATTTTTGAAAACAAGAGACAATATTAAACCCTGGGGTGTTTTTCAATTTCTTGAGAATTAATCACCTCGCTATAAATATATCAACTTTTCTCTTATATAGTAACTTTGCGAAGTCTTTCTATTTCTTTCGAAACACTTCCTCGAGATCATCTCATGAAATATGTCAGATGTTCACCCATCCGAATGTATACGAAGACAAGTAACTTTCAAAAGTTAAAAAAAAAAACTTTTGTTGCTTGAGCTTATATATTTCTATTTTATTCATGGCTTTTAATAGTTAAATGAATTATTATTGCGCTTTCTTATAAACCGAAAAAGATTTATTTCAATTATTTAGAATTTATATAACGAAAACTTTATTCAAAAAATTTTTAATTAACTTTAAAAAAAAACTATACGCATTAATTATTGTAGTCATAAAAAATTTTTTTGTTTTTTTTTAAATTTTTTTATTATTATATTATTATTATTATTATTATTATTATTATTATTATTATTATTATTATTATTAAAAAGAATTACTATTTAGGTGAATTTTATGCTAGTCGCCTGATGGAATTCCAAAAAGTTGAATAACTATTTTGTCAAATTATTAAAAGTTGGAACTAACAAAATATCGAACTTCTAAAAGTTTAAATTAGATAAAAATTAAATATTTAGACATTCGAATTATCAAAAAATTGAATTGTTAAATGATCAAATTACCAAAAGATCGAACTTTTAGAAATTCGAATTATTAAAAGTTCGAATTATCAGAAAATTGAATTTTCAAAAGTTCAAATTATCAAAAAATAGAATTGTTATAAATTTGTATGTATAACAAATCGAATTTTCAAATTACAAAAAGATCTACTTTCTAAAAGTTCGAATTTTTATTTGATCGATTTTCCAAATGTTCGAATTATCAAAACATTGGAACTTTTTACTTATCTCAACTTACATTCTATGGTTTATATATAGTCATAAAAGATTCTATTTGTGCGCAATATTTAAAAATTCTGCATTAATTTTGAAATTCATTCAAAATTTCTGAATTTTGAGCTCAAATAGAATTCATTGTGTCTATATAAAACATAAAAAGTAAGCTCACATGAGTAAAAACTTTTAATTTTTTGATAATTCGAACATTTTGAAATTTGATCAATTAAAAATTCAAACTTTTAAAAAATTCAATCTTTTTATTCGTACTTTTAGAAATTCGATCTTTTGGTAATTTATGTTTTTAAAAATTGGTTGATAATTCGAACATTTGAATAATATTGATGTAATTAGACATTCAATTTTTTAACAAATTCTATATCTTTTTGATAATTTAAACTTTTAGAAATTCAAATTTTTGATTATTCGAAATTTTAATTATTCGAGCTTTTAGAAATTCGTTATTTTTTTTTTAAATTTGAACTTTTATCGTTTCTATAAATTAGATAATTCGAATTTAAGGAATTCGATATTTTGAGATTTAGACGACTCTTAATTTTGGGCAAGAAATCTAAAACATTTCAAAAACATATAAATTTTAATTCAATGCAACACGAAAATGAAGATCGATATTAATTTAATATTATATAAGTTTTTGTAACGAAAAAAATTGATAAATATGAGTAAATTGAAGTAATTAACGTCACAATAAATTGATATAATTTTTCAATGATAGGTTCCAATGAATATAATAATAGATGTAAAACAAATGGAAACACGTCAATTTAACTAATTTATACTTTCAATCAATATTCTATTTAAACCGCGGAACAAAATTAATTTAAATCAACCGGAAGCGTTCAGTAATTATAGAGTTTGTGAACAGGTGAAATCAGAATCTTGACGCTGACATTGTTTTCACTATGATGTCAAGTTACTCTGCGCGCAAACTTATTAGCGCGAGTTGGCAATCCTCTTATCGTCACTGAAACTTCCATCGCTTTTATATACGTAAAGCATCTTGAAACTTAGCTTCAGACACATTTCACCCTCTAGGATTCATATACCTACAAAAATAATAATAATAAGAAGAAAGAAAAGAAAAAAGCGATAAAATATTGGTTAATTGATTGGAAAAATGTTAAATAAATGTTTTTAAAATTAAGTTTTTTAATTAAAATTGAGAATCAAAGACTAATGTTTTCTATCTTCATTCCTGTATTACACAATTAAAATGAGGTTAATACCCATTTCATGTTGAAATTATTTAAGCCTTATGTGCCAAAGAGACCTCTCTCAACCCCAATGGCTTTAAGTTTTAGTTTATTGGCAAATTGTAATCGGCTCTTACACTCGTAAGAGAGAGGCAGAGAATTATAAAATTATTCTTTTCTATTTAGTACATCAGTTAATAGTAAAAATTTATGATTTTAATACTTTTTAAAATTTTAATGAAAATTATATTATTACTATTAGTAATAATATTTTTATTTTAAAAACACGTTAATTAAATATTTTTTTCTTCAGGTTTGTAATTATTTGCAATAGCATAATAAAATGTGTTTTATAAATTTAATTTAATTTTTTAAATATTTTATTGTCTAAATATTCAATGTTAGTTTTTTTTAATTTTATTTTTTTGTGTACAACATTATGTTTCGTTGACTATAAATTCACATTTTTTAGGTCAAAGAAAATAAAAAAGCTTTAAAATTTTAATTTAATAATGAATGTAAATTCATTTAATGGTGCGGTTCATTAAAAATTAGTGAAATGAAATGAAATATTTATACAAATACAGAATTGATTATAATATATTGTTACTCTCAAATATAATAAATAATTTGCCAAATTATAATTATGCATAAAGATTTATAATTATAAAAAAAATTTACTATATAATGCAAACGATTTAATTTGGAATTGAAAATAATTAAAAATAATAAAGCTTTAATAGTTTTTCTCATTTTTTTTTTAAATTTGCTATTAAATAAAGGAAAAAAGTTGTCCTACTATTTTTTTTATAATCGTCTTTCTTATAAGTGCGCTGAAAGAGTGAAAGATTTTCCTTGAAATATTGCCTTCTGAAGTAATTAAAGTAGATTATTATTTCATAAATTAGTCTCAATTTATTTTTCAATAAATCATTAATCGTTTTAACTTTATTCTCTTCTTTTATATCTCTGATTTTTTGTACAATTTTTTATTTTCCTCTCTTGTTTTTTTTGACAAGGTAAATTAACCTTTGTCATTATTTTCTACAATTTCCAATTAAACAATAAAGAAAGTAAGAAAAAAAAGTGTAATTATATTTTTTACTATTTCTCGATGGAAAGAAGCCAATATTTACTTGAACCGAATAATTTTTGTTTGTATTAAATAAACTGTATTTGAAACAAATACCATTTAATTGACTCAATAATTATTGTGACAGGATATTCTTTTATTGAAACTTAAAACTTAAATTTTGAATAAGGTCGACATTTAGGGTCCTTTCGTTATCGATTCGATCCTGGAGATCTATGAGAAATGGAACGCATGCGTTTGACGGGACGCCGTAAAACTGCGTGCTTGTCGGGCACATGGCACTCTTGGATCGATCATTAATGTCAATAGACGTATAAAATTATATTTGAAAATGTAACTTGTATGTGAGTGAGTGTTCATATTGTGTCGACTTAGGAAGATTTACTTGACAAATTATGGAAAATTAATCTATTAGACGTCAATTGTAAGTAGATCTTCTATTATATTGATTAAATCGACTGATTGAACTTGCTCATTTTATTCTTTTGGGTTCTCTTATTTTACCCACCCTGTAATTATATTTCTCTTGCTCTAGTTGAAGATAATTAACGTAAAATCTAATTATTTTATATTTATATACCTTCAGTCGACTGGCGCCCGCGGTAATTTTTATTAAATTATTAATTCTTGACCCTTGGCGGCTTTGAACCCGGCTGCGCCAAGTGAGTGTAGATCTTATTTATTTAATTTTTATATATTTTATTGAAATAAGAAATCTGCCTGTCTCATTATTTAATAGAAATTAATTATTTATATGTTAATAAGTAACTGATTATTTGAATCAAATAAATTTTTTTTTAGTGCATTATCCGTAAAATTTTAGGCCTTGACATAAAAAAAATGTCATTCTGTTAGTACATGTAAAAATTTTGTATTTAATTTTGGTTGTATGAAAAGGCACGCTTGCTTGTATATATCAGAAGTTGTGCATAATGAAATTTTGGACACTGTGCGCGCCCTTTGCTTCATTGCATTTGCAATTTCGCGGTTTTATGTAACTTGCATTCTGACATAATACAATGGTGAGAACTGAATGCATTCTTAGGCGACGAGGCCTGTACTTACGATCTTGCACGTAGTTACTGCATCCTTGTCTTCGTGCTTACGAGGCAAAGAGATGGACGTGACAAGACGACGAAAATTTCCTTTCTCAACCCAAATAGTCGAGAGACGTCGTATGGCACCTCAGATAATTTTGGTAATTTACACCCTTTCCTTAACTAACTACCCTTTTTATGAGAATCTACTTATTTTCTATTACACCAAAAGGAAGAGGAATTAATTGATTTTAATGAACATTTCTAATTGGATGGTCTATATATAGATTATATAACTCGTTTCGAATCTTGAACGAGGCTTTTTAACAAGACACTTAAATTTATAGTTGGACAAAATTATAATTGACTCAAGTACTATATTCACTGAATTTTTTCGATAACACGGATTTTATATTTTTATTCAAAGCATAAGGAAACAGATTTTTAAAGCATTGAAATGTATCCACAAATTTTGCTGGTTTCTGTAAATTAACCATTACTAAATTACAGCCACTTAAAAATGACTAAGGGTGGCAACCACCCAGTGTAACCTGGGTGGCAATCAAAAAAATCGAATGTTAGAATTTGCATTTAATAGAATTTCATTAGATTTAATTTCTATTGAGCCGAATTTTACATTGAAAAAAATGTTTCTGTGTTTACAACAAAATTCGTTTGATTAGGCGATTTTGGATCGTGTAAAAAAAAATTTGATTGGCTGAAAGAAAGTCGCAGAGTTATCTCAAGCAAACATTTGGTTAGGCCAACAAATCTATTTGGTTGAACATTTTTAAATTCCAACCAAAATTTGGTTACGACAACCAAATAATTTAATAATTCACTTTCAGTTCGTACCTTAAGAGAACACTCACGAAGATAGGTACGCCAGTGGTCAGAGCTCCTGACTCACAATTTAAAAACAGAGGTTCGATCCCAGGCGGAGATGAGATTTTTCAAAATTCACAAATATTTCAATTCTGTTAAATGATTTTTCGGTTAATCGGAAATTCTATTAAATAATAAAGAACAAAGGAAAATTCATCTAAAAAATATTCTATGCAATAAAATTCTATCTAATAAAAATTTATTAAAATGGCTATTATGTTGTAATGATAGTTAGAAATACGCCGTATCAACGTAGTGCGGAAGCCCCCCGACTGCAAAAAACCAACTCAAAAGATATTAAAATCATATTATCTACATTAAATGAAAAAAATATTGCGTCATTTACCAAAAATAAAAAACCACTAGCAAAGGCATTGAGAGCTTAGCCCCCCAAAATAATGTCGGTAACTCAAGAGGTTATAAAACATATTATGGTATATATATATAGGAAATAATTGTAAATTGTTTCAAACGTTTATTTATAAAAGTATAAGTATTTAATACATTGAATAAAGTGGTCTCAACTTTATAAGAAATATAATACTTTGTATTTTAGTTTAACTGTCAATATGTTCATATTATAGATATAGTTTAAATTGACCTAAAAAATATGTTACACAACAAATTTACTAACATAAAATTAAACTTTAAATCTTTGGATTTTTTTAACTTTTACAAAATACTGTCACGGCCAATATAAATATATTTATATAACTTTAATTTTTTGACATCATTGTTTATTAAAGTTAAATGTCACTTGACAATTATTTAAGTTTAGAGCAAATTTTTCGTTTTTTAACAAATTCGTAATATCTGATGAATTATCTTTTGCTCTATTAGTATCCGAATCTCGAGAAGTAGATGCACTAGAATTTTCAATGTCTGCAAAGCTTTCCTTCGGTCGACTTTGGTGAATTGAACCGCTTATCTTGTCACAAATTTTTTTTTTACTGGAGACTGAATCCTCAACATAGCCCATAGCAACCTGGGGTGCTATTCTCGAAATGAGTTCCGTGCACGAATCGAAGACTTTCGAATAACTTTGTCGAAAACTGTATTCTCGAACTGTTCACTATGCGTTCATAGACGAAACGATTCGAGTGAAATGCAACGAGTGGTCTTAACCACTCGAAGCAACAGTTTCGTGTTCGAATTTTGGTATTGCTCATGCGCAGTAGTATTATTTAATAATATTATGTACACATATTAAAAGGGATTCAAAGTTGCGAATTGTTATAAGTGAAAGAAGTGTAAATAATTATAAGTTAAATTTCATTTAATTTCTAAATTGTATAAGGTAAGTTTGACGTGGACGTTAATATTTGATCCGCTGGTAGATAAAAAAAAATTTAAACCTACATAACCACAAAACACTTAAATAAAGGTAAAAGGAATTTGAACTAATAATTAAAAAGTAATAAAATTAAAAATTGGAAATAAATTTTTCATTAATTATTTTTATCAAAAACTGAAATGATATTTATATTGATTAATTTTTCTTTCGTTTATGCGTACATGTAAAATCAATTATAGAGTTTCATTTATAATAATAATAATAATAATAAAACATCCCCTCACAACACAAGGATATTCAGGATATCCCTGGGACGTCCTGGGGATATCCATTTGCTTTTGGCGATTCGGATATCCCTAAGATATCCTCTGGATATCCATGGACATCTCTAAGATATCCCAGGGATATCCAAACCGCCGAAAACAAATCGATATCCCCAGGACGTCCCAAGGATATCCTGAATATCCTTTTGTTGTGAGGGTCATGTCGAAGTAATTTCATTGGTTCAAAAAAATTACACTGGAAAGTCACTAGAAATAAACGACGTCAACACTGTACAAGCTATTCGTCTACGAACGATCGTCGAACGAAGTTTCGAATGGTGCTCGAGAATACGGTTGTTGCTTCGTGCACGAAACTTACCCATCGAATTTGCTCGCATACGAACAATATTCGAATGATTTCGAGAATAGGACCCCTGGTCCGATTTCCAACCTCCATGGCGCTTCAAAGTGATGACATCTGCTCCCGCATCCGCCAATATTGTCGCCGAAGTTCGTCGAAATGCATGCCCAGTGAACTTTTCAGGCTCTTCTAAATTCAAATATTTCGCGATAATTCTAGGCATTTCTCCAAAAGTATTGATACCAATTGGCTGTTGAGTACATTTTCCATTTCGTAGACATAAAAAAAATCGGTCCGAAACAGCATTTTCTGGACGAAGGGCTTCATACTTCTTAAAAGTCTGATAAAACTCGCCATCTATAATGAATTTTCGTGGTACATCGTTCTTGGTATCAGGAATCGAAATGACAGCCATGTCATCGTGGTGCTTAATATCTTTCATCGAGATATTTTTTAGCTCTTGTCTCCTGCAGGCTCCAATTGTACCAAGAATAAGTGCTACCTGTAATTAATATTTTTAATTTAATTTATTTACTATTATTATCTACTTAAACTTTATTATAATATTTATTTATTACTGTTATTATTATTTACTATTTATTTATTGTTATTATTACTATTATTATTTATTACTGTTATTATTATTTACTATTTATTTATTGTTATTAGTACTATTATTATTTATTACTGTTATTATTATTTACTATTTATTTATTGTTATTATTACTATTATTATTTATTACTGTTATTATTATTTACTATTTATTTATTGTTATTAGTACTATTATTATTTATTACTGTTATTATTATTTACTATTTATTTATTGTTATTAGTACTGTTATTATTTATTACTGTTATTATTATTTACTATTTATTTATTGTTATTAGTACTATTATTATTTATTACTGTTATTATTATTTACTATTTATTTATTGTTATTATTACTATTATTATTTATTACTGTTATTATTATTTATTTATTATTTTTTTATATAGTTATTTTTTTAGTTTTATCTACAGTTATTTTAATTAATCTAAAATATTTCTATTTCTATTCTAAAAACGTCTAAATATGATTTATAGGTTATGTGTACATACCTTGATAGCCAAATATTCTTTATCTGGTGCTTCTCTTAGAAAGTGGTCCACATGTTCTGGTTCCAAAATTTTAGATTTTTTACTTTTAAAGTTTTTACCATTTTTTGATAAAAAAGCGGATAACTCTTTATAATTAGACATATTGACATGATGCAAATTTAAAACGGTACTTTTCAACATCGAGTATTTCGACCAAAGAGTTGAAGGTTTATAAGTTGTAGTCAAATCTTTAAAATAAACTAGAAATGTTTCTTCTGAAAAAGACTTGGTATTTTGCTGCTTTTGCCATGTGACGAAATGATTATATGCCGCTTTGTATAGCTCCGCTGATTTGTCAGGAAGCAGGTTTTCCCGAACCTTTTGCGCTGCTTCGAGTATGTGTGGTGCTGTTTCTTCTTTATCACACATCACATTAATTGAAATTGAAACTTGAAAGATTAAATTTATATGAAATTCGCGTTTGATAAATATTATCAAAAAACAGACGACACTGAATGCCGGAGAGACAATGTAACATTCAGAGATTTCTGTCACTTACAGTAGTTTCCTCTCGATAGATGGCGCGTCGGGTACATTGTGCACTACGTAAGTCAAATAATCGTAACAAAAAGAAACTAGTGTGTTAAAAAAGTGTGACAAAAAGTAACTATCGTGGAATAAAAGTACCAGAAGTGATCTGCGCATGCTCGGTGGTAATTAAAACATGCTCCACTAAAAAACGCATTTTTTGTCAGGTTTTTCATGTGTCAAAAGTGAGACTTTTTATGCAAGTATTATATAAAAATATTAATTTTATTATATTTATATCATTATTGTCCTAATTTTTTAAATAAAATATTTATAATCTATTATTATTATCATGAATATAATTTTTATTAATTAATAATTATTAATATATTATTTATTATTATTATCATATTTTCAATAAATTATTATTAATTAATAAATATTATATTCATGAGAATAATAATAGATTATAAATATAATAAAATTATTAATATTATAGGTAATAATAATAATTATTATTATTATTTTTTTACATAGTTAGGTACATTAAATAAATTAATATTTTTTTATTAGGAAGCAATATAATTAACAAACAAAATAAATTCAATAGTGAAAATTTTTTTATATTGCTTTATTAACGTTTTCTTATTATTAAGCATTTTATATAAAAGCGCTTTTTTCGACCTATAAGAGAGTTGTCGTAGCGCAAACGCAGGCGCAGTAGCGTTTAGTTAGGGTCTTTGGCAACTCTGGTTTTACCCCGAGAAGCCATACTCCAGGAGTTTTACTCTGAACAAATTTCGTAGAGTTTTACTCTTGCTTCAACGTGGTTTTACCCGTCGAATCAGTAAATCGGTTTTGTAATATAGTGTAAAATAACGTAAAGTAACGTAAAAAAATGTATAGTAACAAAATATAATGTATAGTAACGAATCGTAAAGTAAAATAACGAAATGTAGAGTAACGAAATATGTAAAGTAACGTAATTTAAAGTAGATTTTCCGTTTTCTTACCAGTTTTATCTCCGTTTTTAGATAATAGAAGTTAGAAGTTATTAGAATTTTACTTTTTGTATAATTAGAACACGAGTCTTACTCGTGGTTCACTAGTATATCGCGGATTTTTAGGCAGTATAGTATTAGATTACACGGCTCATCGCAGTAAGTTGTAGCCGATATCGTTAATGCGCGGCTCAAATAAGCGACGTTACCGGATTGATGCCGGTTTTCGATTCCGCGGCTCAACATAATTTGGATAGACGCCGACAAATCATTACTCGAAACCGACTTCTGCGATTTACTTATTAATCTCCATTAACTTTTGACTATTGTATATATTCCGCTGTAAATAAATAATTTGTTTTTCAGTTTGTAATTAACCCTGTTATTATTTTATAGTATTTTGAATCAAAACGAACCCTGGCTCGATGAGCTAAATATTGATTCTTTATACAATTAATTAAAAATATAATTCATTACAATATTACAATTCGTTTATAGTTACACTACTCTCTAAATCTGAATAAGTGAAATTTCACTTAAAATGTGTCAAAAGTCTTCCACGTAGAAAAATAAGTGTATATGCACTTTTAAATAAGTGGTTTTCACTCAAAAATAAGTGAAGTTTCACTTATTTTTAAGTGCATATACACTTATTTTTCTACGTGGAAGACTTTTGACACATTTTAAGTGAAATTTCACTTATTCAGATTTAGAGAGTATAAAACAAAAAAATTATTTGATTCAAATAATCGGTTACTTGACTATTATCAAATAAATATTTATTTGTATTAAATAATATTATTATTTGTGTCAATTGGTAATTGTTTCCAATACAGAAATTATTGACCCAAAGAGAGTTTATTTAATTTAAATAAAAATTATTTGATTCAAGTAAATATTTATTTGTTAATAGTCAAATAAATTTTTTTTTCCAGTATAATAGAAACTACAATAATTCAATATTTAAAATCCAATATGCAACTTTGAAATAATATATAAAATTTATTATATAATAATTATTTTAAAATTAATAAATTGTCTCCTAGATATCGATAAGAAATTTTAATGAAAAAGCATAGACCGCGCATAGTAATTTGTGGTATCCGTGCCAAAAGGGGTTGTATCCGGCTTCTTGCAACCGGAAATTTAAGCGGCATCAACCCTAGCTGACCATGAGTTTGCCCTCTTGTCGGAAACAGATATACTAATATAATAATTTAGCGAAGCGCGCATAGATTTTGGGCTAAACTTGAATTTACTATAATATATACTACTTCGAAGGTCATCAAGTACTCACATACAAAATTTCTCTGTTTATGAAAGGCCACGTTTGCCAAAAATTTTACAAAATTACAGTTAAACTTTTCTTTATTTCAACAAATTTAAAAAAAAATAGCGAAAATTTTTATAATACTTTTTTAAATTGTAATTGGCAAGAAAGATTTCTGCAATATCAGATGTATAAATTTCTTTTCTTATTCTTTACTCTAGATCTCTCTTTGTATATATTGGCATCGAAATATCTTGGCACCGGAAATGCATTCTTATAAGATGAGATTCCAAAGACACAATAGTGTCTCTCTCATTCTTGTTAATTCTTTTATTTAAAGGTCGCCAGAAATTTGATAATTTATTTTTGACAAGAAAAAATATAAATTATTTTATTGTTCCGTAAAAAAAATTTTTTTTTTTAAATTAATTCCACCCCGAAATCTTTAATTTATTATTCTTCTTTTGCACAAAAAAGAATAATCAATAATGTTAGATTTCATAAGAACGGCAAATATAAAAGTGTTTATTAACCTATTTTTTACTGTCACTATATATATATATATATAAAATATTAGTAAACCATTTTTTTTATCGAACCTGGATTCGAAAAATTAATCATTTCTTGAAATTGCCCTTTACAACCAATAAATTGTTCATACATATATATAGACTCAAATAATTATACTATTCGTAGTAACGCGCTATTTAACTTCTGAATAAACTGATGCTTTTATTTTCAAATTTATTATTGTTTCACTTGTGTTTATAAACTTGTCCTATTTGAATTAGGACCAAAAACTATATTGCAATAACAAAAATAAAAACATTTTACTCATTTTTTTTTGTCACTGAAAGTTTATATCATGTAATATGGAATCTCCTATATTTAAAAATTGAAGTACTCTGGCTACATGTATGTTTGTATTTTTTCTCTGAAACACAATCGTTAAAAGGGAATATTTTATTTGAAAAATTCTTTTGACTATTGACACATATTTGTAAAATGAAAAATTTATTTTTAAAAATTCTCTATCTTTTAAAATTATCAAATCAAATTTTTAAAATCTAATTACTAATTAAATTTTTTTTAATTTTAATTTCAATTTTTACATTTAATTTAAAAATTCTAATTAATAGATTATCTATTTAAGTTGAAAAGTGAATCAATTTTTATTATAAGAGTTGATAATTTATTTTTGTCACGGAAATTGAATTTATTTTAATTTCATTTTTTGACCATGACCTGTATCGTCCATAAAAAAAAGTGGACCCTCACTCAACGGAAGTACTTCAGATTCTTGAGACCTATGACCTTCGATAAGGAAATTCCTTGTGAGGTATCTCAATTTTTTTTTTGCGTTCATGAAAGGAGGATAAGAAAGAAAGATAAATAAAGTGAAAACTTTTGTCATATCAGATTTGTAAATTAGTATATTACTTTATTATACAGATAAGTTTATATGTAAATTTTTATCAATTAATTATGATTTCTCTTATTTTTATTACTCATAATACGCGCTTTATAAACATTATCTCTATTTTAAAAATACATTATTTTGATTTATAATATTAATAGAAATAAGTAGAATGATTTAAAAATTTATTTAAAGTAAAAAAACATATTTGTCTGTTACATTAAACGAGTCTCTGAAGAACTTTAGTAGAGTAAAACAGTTTTAGTCAGACAATCGGAAATAAGAAATTTTAGTAGAATAATCGAGTTTAATCAGACATTGAAAAGTTTAATTAGTATTTTTTTATTTATTTTCATTCTTTTTTTTTAGTATAGAATTTTGATGAAATTAGACATTAGAATTTATTAGAATAAATAATAATAATAAATAAAGATAATAATATTAATAATGACTCCGTCCGACACGATTTTTGACCCACAAAAAAATCAAACATTTTCGGAAACTAGGACCAAAAAAAAAATACCGCGTGTTTATCCAGGAAAAATTTTACAGAACTCTACTGGAGTATTTGCATAGCTTTCTCAAAAATTATTATTTAAAAAATACGCAACTTTTTTACAACAGTATCCATTTTAAAAATTACAGTACTGTTTACAGTTACTCCTGAAATTTTCTGCCTTATATATACTGAAAGTTTCTAAGATTATAAAAAACTTTGTCTTGGGATCGTGTATATCCGCTACTGCTTTACTAGTTCTACAAAAAATACTGAAATAATTTTTTCCGTGTAGTATTTTGACTCTAATTTTAATCTCAAACCCAGTGGCCTCTTGAACTATAAATTAATTTAATTTTGAAGTTATGTTTTCAGATTTGTTAGTATTTTGACTTTGATTTTAACCACAAATCCAGCGGCCTCTTAACCTAGAAATTGACATAATTTTGAGGTTATGTTGGCCGATTCTAACCTTAAACCCAGCGTCCTCTTGACCTATATGTCCTTAACATTTGACCTTGAATTATAAGTTTAGTTAGCCTCTTGACCCTTACTTATCACCTAATTTTGAGGTTATGTTTTCAGGTTTGTAAGTATTTTGCCCATGAACATTGACAGGTCTTAAATCAAGCGACCGCTAGGTCTGAGTTTTAAAAATAATCGCAAAATTATAGTTCAAAGTCCATGGTTAAAATACTATAACAAATGAAATGGACGCTAGGTTTGAGATTAAAATCGGCAAACGTAACCTCAAAAGCAAGTTCTTCTGAAGAAATTAGAATCAGTAAATTTAACTTTAAAAATAGGTCAAAACTCAAAGTTAAAATACGAACATAACCTCGAAAATTTAAGATTTGGAGGGGTTGGCGTGCATTGAGGCGTTCATCCCTAGTTTGAAGTTTGAACAAATGAGAATGAGCAAATTAAAAAGTTTGATCAAATAAAAATTCCACACTTGCTAAAAATGTAATGCTTTAAAAAATTCATAAAATACCTATTCAAATAAATTAGATATTTCTCGATTATGATTTTATATATTAAATCCCAGTTAAATCCGAAATTTTGATTTTAATGAAGAATATTATTATTATAGACAATAATGATTTATATCATTATAAAGTAACATTAAAGATTATATGAGATTCTAATTGAACATAGATATGCTCGTAATTTGGAAAATTGCTTTTGAAAAAGATAACGTTAATACCCACTTGTCTTGAAGTTTATATATTAAGAAGCTAAAAGATTAGATTAAGCGAGCCGCAACGAAGAGCATAACTGACATAGTGTAATCTCATTTGGTGTTTCCGTTTATCCAGAATGGATTCCATTATCGTAAACCAGAAGATGTCTCCTCTCCTTTTCTCTTCGTTTAATTAGTAATTTACTTCGAACCCGTATTTATAAAGTTATTACGCTACTAGATTATTAGGCACAGTATAAACGAACCATTCTATATATACATATATATACTTCATATTATTACGAGATATATAATAATATGTAGACATCAGTGTCCCTTTTACTATATGAGGTATATACAAATCTAGTAACTAAATACGTCCTATATTAGTCCTCCTTTATAATTCTCTTTTGTTTAGAGCTTTTTCTTTGAACTTTGAGTGGTTTAAATCAAAAATATATAAAGCTGCATTTTATATATATATATATCCCTCTGACGGATAAATGAAGCATATGAATTCTGTCAAAACCAGAAAGATATACTCGTTATCTTTCATTTTCGATCTAATATTCGCCCTCATCTTTTTCTCTCCCTTTTTGTGTTATACCTACTGTATCTCATTTTACCAGATAGATTCCACTCCCTTGAGTCCATTTAAGAGAAGACTTCTTTTTTTCTCCCCCATTTTATAAAAAAGTCATGTTTTATACCTAATTTACAAATTCTGATTTTGGTGCCGTTTTTATAATTTTTTTTTTCTTCTTCAATTAAATATTTAATCTCCAAAAACGCTGAATAAGATCATATATAATTTATAATTTAGTGAGAAAAAAATTTCCATAACAAATTATTCGATATATATGTACTTAAAATTTAGATTATAAAAAAAAGAAAAATTCGATTACCTAAATTTAAAATTCATGGAACTAGAAAATTAGTTCCAAAATATCATAAAAAAAATTTTTTATAATTTTTTTTTTTCTTCACTTTGAAGAAAAAAAATTATCTACATTTTCCTTGAATTATATAAAGAAATCATAGTACATTAACTGACATTTATCCCCGTTTGATAAATCACCGGTTATACCTGACAATATAAAGTCGATTCAAAAGATGACTCCCTCGATTATGGGTTATAAATTCCTTATGTATACACACTCTGTTTCTTTTTCTTTTTTTTTCTCTTTGTCGTTTTGAATCACACGATAAAAAGTAAATAAATGTGAAAAGTTTTTACTTTGCAATATATATTTTTATAACCTATCCTTTTTCATATACTCTGCGATATATATATATATATTTGTTGAAAAACCAATACGCAAGTTCGAAGAAAAAAAAAGAGAGTTTACAAAATCCCCCTTTGTTCATTTTTGAGCTTGTGAGAAAAAAATAATGTTTTTATTTGATTTCTTCTTTCTTTCTCTCGTGATTTCTAAAAATATATCATACTGTTCTTTGACTTATGTTATATAAAGTTTCAAATGAAAAATCGTATAGGAATGACTGCCCTTACAATAATGCAGCAGTTACCCATTTTCTTATGAGCTGCTGAAAGTTGCAGAAAATAGAAAGAGGTATTTTCAAATTTATTGGAACTGAATTCCCGAAATATATTATGTGAATTCTCAAATATAGGAAAATGCAGTCTGACAGTGTTTATTTTTTCTTTTCAAGAATCGTTTGACAATTTTCCACGTGTGTCATGAAAAAAAAATGTTGGTTCGTTTATATTTTTTTTCAAAATTTTTCGTTTTTATTTATTGTTTCCTCATGAAGGAAGCATTGTAATACTGAAATTCAAAAAA
Organism: Leptopilina boulardi; assembly: GCF_019393585.1. Classification (NCBI taxonomy): domain Eukaryota; kingdom Metazoa; phylum Arthropoda; class Insecta; order Hymenoptera; family Figitidae; genus Leptopilina; species Leptopilina boulardi. The sequence goes on along the minus strand of NW_026137923.1, from coordinate 353,906 downwards.
TCACATTTTTAAAAAATGTTGAGTGGGTGTGTACTACTTTTTCATAAATATCTCGAATACTATAAGAGCTAAAGGGATAAATTTTTTTAAAATTGTAGGTCTCACTTGGAAAACGTATATTTACATATAACGGAAAACATAACCTATATTATATATTTACATTAATGAAAGAAATGCAACGAAATTTAACGTAAACGATCGACAGAAAGTAACGAAAAAAAAGTTAAAACGATCAAAATAGAGAAAACGTTACGCATTGTTCTTTACGCTAGAAGTTTGATAGCGACACCATTTTTAGTCGCCTTCTACGCAAGGTGATCACGATTCGTTGACGTTTTACGCATGGTAAAACCATTTTATGAAGTAAAACTGCTCATGTGGTAAAACCTCTCTGTCTGTGGTAAAATCACTTATTGCATCCTTCTGGGCTTGTAGAAAAACTACTTTGAGGTAAGACTTCTTGTCCGTGGTAAGACCATTTTGGACTGTGTGTCCTGCTGCGGTAAGACCATAGCGGAGGCACTTTCATTGCATAAAAGGGGGACTATATAACATTAGTTTCAGGTAAAAGGTGCAGATGTCGCCGTTGTAGATCACGGTTATGATCATGCGCAAATTTAAAAATTCAAATTATGCTTTTTTATTTTCATGTTTATAATTGTTTTATTAATCATTTTTGTATCTTTATGTAAACCACATATGAGAATACAAAAAATTATTAATAAAACAATAATAATAATGAAAATAAAAAAGCATAATATGAATTTTTAAATTTGCACATGCGCATAACCGTGATCCACAACGGCGACATCTGCACCTTTTACCTGAAACTAAGGTTATATAGTCCCCCTTTTATACAATAACAGTGCCTCCGCTGTGGGTAAGACCGCTTCGTAAAGTGACGATTACTGCTGGGTGCGCGACTTTTAAACACGATCGGTTTGGTAAAACGCATGCGCGCGATTTCGGTGGGGACCGCTACTGCAGCGCGCATGTAGTGAATGGATACTATACACGTTTTTGCTTCGTCGGTAACGTAATTATCGACCTCCGATAAATTTACAAAATAAATATTATGATAATTTTCAAACTTTTGTCACATAATAAAAATTAAGTAACATTTTTTTGTATTTTAAAATTTTTGAAAAATTGTTTTTTGTCCATAACTTTAAAAAAATGTTAGGCCACCTATGAATATTTTTCTTTAATTTTGTAGAGTTTTTTGACGACCTAATTTTCATTTTTATCGACATTGACAGAATTTTTTTATTATATACAATCGAAAAAGTTTCGATTTGGCATAAATGTTATGTCACTAAAATGCGCCATTTATGCAAAATTGTTTTCAGTTTTTTTTTTTTTTTTTTTAATTAAAAATGTTCTACTGTTTCTTTTTTCGCTTATAAAACGTTTAGAAAATTAAAATGTTACAGTAGTGAAGTACGTGACTAAATCAATTTTCTAATGCCCTGATGTCTAGTTTCTTGTCTGTGAGGGGGAAAAAAAAGAAATAAGTCTTTGCTCTACTCTCGTCAAAGTCGTTACAATAAGCCTTAGATCAATATATAGGTAGACTATTTTACCAGAGGTGTAAGAAAAAAACTTGATTATGAAATAAGTTTATACTTTCTCATACATATATGCAAATCCAGCACCATTTAAGTATGTTTAATTTTTTTTTTATCAACTTTTTATTATTCATTTGTTCAACTTTCGAAAAATTTGATTGAAAGACAATGAAAGAATTTTTTTTTTTTGCTTTACGTTTAAATTCTTGTTATTTTATTTATTTATTACATTATTTATCATTTTATTAATAATTTAATATTTTAATACTCAGTGAAAAGTTTTATTTGAACCAAAAACACTTTTTTTGTATTAACCGAGGGGGAATTTACTAGTTAAAAACGTGTACACTTGACTACCGGTATTACACCTCATATTACCCTTATTACTAAATTATTACACGTTATTACAGAGTATTACACATTATTACAGAGATATTACAGATTTTTTTGCGTTATTACAGCACCGTAATAACTCATTATTACACGGTATTACACGTTATTACACAAGTATTACAGGAAGAGTGTACACTTGACTACCGGAGTAAATTCCCCCTCGGTATTAACACAATTTTTTATTGTTATTTTAAACAAAATTTGTTTGATTCAAATAAATATCCAATATTTTATCAATTGGAGAATTATAAATTAAACGTTAAATTCATAATAAATAAATAATAAAATAAATAAAAATGATAAAATGAAAAGAAAAAAGGTGGAATAAAATTTTTAATTTTACAAAAAAAAACTATTGGTTTGATCAACCAAACATATTTTTGTTGGCCTAACAAAAAAATTTGGTTGAGCTAACAAATTTTTGTTATGCCAACAAAAAACACTCACAATCAACCAAATATTTTGGTAAACTTAAATAGTTTGGTTGCTTAAATACCAAGAAAAATTTTTTTGTTGGCCCAACTAGATTTTGATTACTCTGACTAAACATTTTTTCCAGTGTATATGTATAGTAATATTTCCCTAAAGAAATATCTAAATTACCAAAAGAATGCAAGAAAAAGAAAAGTGCGTCCTATATTAATTAAATTCTCATCGATTTAAAAAAAAAAAAATTCTATTATTACTCTATAGACATTTGGGAAACTATATAATTTGGGTTACTTTAACTAGTTCATAAATATTCAATCAAGAAGTTGTAAATTAAACTAAAAAATTCTTTTATTTTCTCTTACTTTAACCTAATTTAGCATTGTGTTCTTATCAGAATCCTTAAATTGAATGTTATGTAATTAGATATTAATCCGCTCAGCAGGCAATTTTTTTGGCTTCTTATATATTTTCGGTTTTAAAGGGCTATACTACGGATGAAGTGACGAATTGTAATTTTTTTTTCTTTTCTTCTTTTTTTTTTTTAAGTAATAAGTCAGAAAAAGAGGGTGATCGCGTGCCTCGATAGTGAAGGGAGTCACCCTGTAAGGGTGAATTTTCGGCTTAGCATGTCTTTTAGCTCGCTTTTAGCTTATCGAGTGTCTCGGTTGTCGTGACTGTGCAGAGAAATCTCTAGATCCTGTAATTTGTATATTGTTATAGTTTTTATTTCTAACCTTTTTTTGGTTTGTTTTTTTTTAATTTTTTTTTTTTGCTCCTTATTTCCCTTAGGCTGAAAATGACAGAATACAAGAATTGAACAGTCGCGGAATGGAAAAGTGCCAAGTTTGGGGGCCACTAATGTAGGAACGATGTTGATTAAATCCTTGGTATATATGGAAGGTGTGGATGATGAATCTCGAGCAGCCCCGAAGCTGAATTTTTGGTAAGCTTCAATTTATCACACGAAGCTGAATTGAAGCTGACTCCTGTCTGCACAACTGACGATGAGTTAGAAATTCAATCTTTACCATATATATATATATATATATGTATATGTAAATACTCGACACACTGTCACGAGTTGTAGAGTAAAGGCTCTATCCTCATTCGCGAGCTTAATAACAAACTGGATTATTTCATATCTGTCATGCAAAGTCAGAAGCTTCCGTCCCTCTGGATATTGACTATAATTATTCTTCTGACAATTACTCTTCCTGGCAGTTTGATTTCAACCTTTTCGTTCGAAATTGATCTTCATTTGGTATTCCATATTCGAGAATTTGGCATTTATTTTAAGGCTGCATTTTATACGTTAAAAATTGTCAACTTTCATTTTTAAATTATTATATTCATTGGAACTTTTTTTCTTTTATTGAAAAATAAATAGAAAATAATATAACCAATTATTAATAATTTTGTTTTAAAAAATTTTTTATTTTAAACAATTATAAAATTGTTTATTTATAAAATTTTAATTAAAAAAACAGTCTTCTTGATGTTCTATGTAAAATTTAGAAATTGTTTTTTATTCCGCCTACATTTTTCAGTATAAAACAGTAGAGAAAGAAAGACATACCAATTGAAAAAATGCTAATTCATAAATTATATTTAATTATGTAATAATTGAATAAATAAATAATTAATATTCTTTATTGAAAACAATGAGCGATTAAACAATGCGATTAGTTTGAGAAATTCTGACCCATATTGAAAAATTTTCATTATTTATAAATTTAAAAATATATAGATCAAAAAATATGATATTTTTGTTTAAAATTTTCCTTTCACGAATATTGTTATTTTCTCTAAAAGAGAACGAAAAACAACTAAAAACTCTGAAATTGTTTAATTAGTGTTTGGAAATACAAACGAAAACAAAATATAATAAATGAAAAAAATGCAATATGTGAAAAATAATTGTAGTATTTTAAATATTTTAGAAATAATATTTTAAAATGAAAAAAATGCTTTTTGAAAAAATGAAATAATCTTGATAAAAATGTCAATATTCTTTATAATTAAAAATAGATTCATATAATAAGAAGGTAATTGTTATTTTATATTTTACATACTTTGAAAATACAATATCAATTAAAAGTATTTTTTTTTTTACAAAAACAATCGTGTTCATTCTTTCACGTAAAATTTAGTTTCAATTTTTTTTTTTTTTTTTTTTTTTTTTTGTTCAAATATCAAGCAAAATTAAAGAAATCAATTCCAATTAACAATCCAGTTATTCAGAGGGTTTTTTTTCTATTAAAATTTTAACTGAAAAAAAAATTTTTAAAAACAAAAGAGTAACTTTTACAATGTAAAAAAATAGCTTCTTTTATCATAGAAATTTTTCTTTTCACATAATTACGTTTAAATTGTTTTTATTAATAGAAATTGTGAGAAATTTTTTTTTTTAATAAAAAACTTATTTTTTATTCTGTCTGAACTATTTCTGTTGATTACAAATCGTTATAAAGACTTAAAAAAAAGCAAATTATTTATGTTTGACGTTCAAAAAACTTGCAACCAACAGCTTGTACTCTATAAAGTGCAGACTAAATGTAGTGTTAAGTTTATGATGGGAATATGAGCTTTTAAAGTATGAGAAGAAATTTTTCTATACTTCTACATTTTGTCAGTTACAAATAAACTGATATTTAATATAAACGAAAACATCAAAAATTTGTAATTTATGAATTTTATAGATTGAAAAATAATGAAAAAAAAGATTTGAAGAAACAAAAGAAAAATAGAAAAATAAATATACAGGAAAAATGAAATAGAGAGAAAATTAAAAAATTTGCATAAAAATTCTAAGCTATTGAGACACATGATTTAATATAACTAAACAATTGAAAATCTTACCAATTGAAATTTTTCCACTGTCTTAAACTCAATTTCTCGCTTATATTTAATTTTATTCAATATTCTTGAATTCAATTTTAATCAAATATTTTAATCAAGTCGAGTAAATTTCTTTATTTATATTTTCTTTCCTATTAAATTAAATTTTCTAAGAATGACAATGTAAATTTGATAAAAAATTTTAAATCAATATTTTTTTAAATTAAATATTTTATAAATTTTTTTGACTAAAAAATTGATTGTTTAACAAATTTTTTCAAAAAAAAACTTTTTTTTGACAAAACATTTTTATAATTTTTCACAAAAAAAAAAAATTTTATTTTTTTTATTCATTTATCATAACATTGATAACATTCATCACTATATTTATAAGGAGTGTAAATACTGCTAATAACGTACTCATTTCAAGTGGGGTACTTTGCTCAAACAAGTCATTGAAAGGAAAAAAAGGACATTTGAACGATTTTGTGAAACGTAAAAAATGATTTATCTCAATTGGATCACAGCCAGAAGGTACTCAACAAAAGTTGAAATATAAGTGGCTTCAGGTCTCTTTAATAAGTCCCACCTTTTAATTCGGGAGAAAAAATTTATTTCTATTAAACCAAAAATAGATTTAATTAATTACTTTAATTAATAAATAATAATTTTATAATAATAATAATAATAATAATAATAATTTTAAATAATAAATAAATGATTAATTCCTTTTTTCTTTAACTACAGTATACTTTAATTATTAATTTTATTTTTTAATTACTGTATTACATGTATATTAATTTATTAATTCATATGTTAATTTTTATTGTTATTTAATTGTAACAAGAAATTATTTTTTCGTAAAATGTATTTTTAAATTTTCAAAAAAAAACACCTTTTAATCTCTCCAAAAAGGAGTAGTAGTAAATTTGTAAAACATTTTCCGCATGTGGGGGAAGATTATCAAGTTCTCTCATCTGTCAATATAAATTTTCAATATTTCCCTCATCACCCCATATAATATAAAGGCAGTTTTAAAAACCCACGCGATAAATCACCCAAACCCCCTAAAAAAAAGCACCGATTCTACATTCAAGATCACACACCTCGCACTAACGAGATACCGATCGTGAAAATAAAAAAAAATAAAAGAAGGTCCATTTCATCCATTTGAAAATAAACTCCATCGAAGAGATAGATCTCACGTAATCCAACCTTCATTTCGTATTGCATCAAGAATTCCAGAGTCAGGGTCATGATGATACTTTAGTCTCCTTTCAACGGGTAAAAAATAAAGAATCAAACGAGATAAACTGTCAAAAAAGTATACAATAACGTAAAAGAGACAAAAATTTTTGTGAAAAAAAAACACAAGGAAAGAAAAAAGAAATATCGCTTTATGTTTTGTCGTTTTGTGTGTGAAAATGAAGACTAATATTGTAAACAAGTCAAGCGTATTGTAGTTAAGTGCGCGGGTTTCCAATGTTGTTTTATTGTTAAAAAGGAGAAAAACTTCTCTTTCTGAGAAGTGATATAATGACAGAAATATAAGGGGGATGAAAAAAAAGGAGAAAAAACGTGATTTCAACGGATGAGCTTAAGTGAAGGAGATAAAAGAGAGACGAAAAAAAAGTATGGAAAAAGAAATAAAGAGAACAAGAAGTATTGAAAGAAGAAATAAGGCAATATAAATAGGAGAAAAAAATATGCTAATAACGAAAAGAGAAAAAGAAGTAGGTAGATATAGATGAAATGAAAGTTCTACAAAGAAAATGAAAAAAAAGACGATTTTAAAACAGATGAAACGTACTAATTGACAATTAAAGGAAAAAGAAAGATTAAAACAAGTGCGCAAAATGATTTTGTTCCCCAGTGATAATTCCGATAAATTGGGAAAATAATAATTATAATTGAAATTATAGTTTGTTAATTCGAATGTTCAAAATGACAGAGTCTCCAATTCGCACCGAATCATCATTTGTCCAAATTTTTATTTGCACAAAATTTTAAAACATGAATTTGCATTTGTCCAAAACTGCAAATGGACCATATAAACAATCAACAAAAAGATTTTGGCGCGAATTTTAAAATTAACCAATCAGAATTTATGACGAAAATTGTGATTGATTCCTTTTAAAATTAAAAATCTTTCTGTCAATAGTTTCTTCGGACATTTTGAAAATTCGGATAAATGGAAATTCGACGTTTCAAGAATTTTATTAAATATAAAAAGCACTGATAATTCGTCTGAAATATAATTATATCTAATAAAATTCTTTAAAATGTATTTTTTTAATTTTCATGAAAATTGTAACCATTAATATTTAATATGGGAAATTTATGCGCCCCGAAATTAGTTTAAAATGAAATTTTGTGAAATGCTAATTCGAAAAATTCTAACCATTAATTTTTAATAGGAAATTCATGCGCCCCAGAGGAATTAAAAACACACTAATTATTAACCCCTTGACTGCCACCTTTGTGATTTTGGACATATATGTCCACATTAGAAAAAAAAATACTAAACATAATTCGGTTTGAGTGTCAATGGATATACTAATGTTTTCGGAGTCGCTGAATCCGAATTTGAGGTTAGACTTAAAAAATTAAAAATGGCGGACCCAATATGGCGTCGAAAAAATTTAAAAATTCACTACTCTCTAAATCTCAATTAGTAGTTTTTCTACTAATGAAAGAGTGCGGATTTGTTTACCAATTGAATTAGTAACAGTTTTGACTCTTTTTTAGTAGAAAACTACTAATTGAGGAGCCGGATCGTAGAACCGATTCTTCACTAATGCGCAAGTCCCCCGCGCAGCTGAAAGCTGGCTCACTTGAGGGACTCCGGAGAGAGCGAAGAATCGGTTCTACGATCCGGCTCCTCAATTGCTAGTAGAAAACAACTAATTCATGGAGTAAATCGTCTTACTAATTTGAAATAGTAAAAAATACGACTTGCTCCATAAATTAGTAGTTTTCTACTATCAATTAGTAGTTTTCTACATGGAAAAAATAGTTCGTGAAACTTTCGTAAACTAGTTGTTCAATTTTGGACGGGCCCAAAGTTTGGAAATATTTCATAAACTTTTTTCAAGATTCCACAAACTTGTTTTTGTGCGCGTGCGCAGACATTGATTGTCATGAAGAGAGCGATGAACGTTTGTGAAATCTTGGAAAAAGTTAATGAAAGATTTTCTAACTCTGGGATCGTCCAAATGTGAAAAACTAGTTTACGAAAGTTTCGCGAACTATTTTTTTCCGTTTACTAATGAAAAAGTGCAGATTTATTTACCAATTGAATTAGTAACAGTTTAGACTCTTTTTTAGTAGAAAACTACTAATTCATGAAGTAAATCGTCTTACTAATTTGAAATAGTAAAAAATACGACTTTCTCCATAAATTAGTAGTTTTCTACTAAAAAATAGTCAAAACTGTTGCTAATTCAATTGGTAAACAAATCCGCACTCTTTCATTAGTAGAAAACTACTAATTCAGATTTAGAGAGTAGATTTACATAAAAATGGTTTCTTTAGGATTTTTGAGGTCGCTAAATCCAAATTTGAGGTGAGATTTAAAAAATTCAAAATGGCGGACCCAATATGGAGACTCAATATTTATTTATTTTACACGGGTTTACAAAAATACCCTTTATTATGAACAAAAAACTTACAAACTAAAAGAAAAACTTAAACAAAAAAAAGACGAGTGTGACTACTCTACCTAATCAAAATTACTTAAATATTTCGATAACTCGAACAAAAAACTGAAATTACGGCTGTCAAAGAAGTCGATAGACTCTGCATGATTAGCCTCGCGACATAAACGTATGAGAGGCGAATTACCACTAAGGTTAGTACGATAAAACGGTACTTTAAAAATAGGTCTGTTCCTTAACGAAATATAAGGAACCGACAGCGAGATTCCAGACAGCAATGCCGGACAATCGACTCGGGCGTTGAGAATATTATAAAAAAATTGCAAATCTAACTTAAGAAATCTACACTGTACTGAAGGCATCCTCAAGATTGCTCGCAATTCAGAATAATCATGGGAAAAATAATCATAAGGTATATCAAGTTGTCTTGCTGCAAATCTAAGGAACCTGTTCTGTACTCTCTCCAGCCTTAGTTTCTGGTATTCGTATTGTGGATAATAAATTGTTGAAAGAAAATCAAAATGAGGCCTCACAAGAGAAAAAAACAGCACCCTAAGAACGCGCATATCGTGAAACACCTTACCAGATCTTACAACCTGACCAAGTGCCCTCAATGATTTGTTAATTGCAAATGCAGTATGATCATTTAAAGTAAGAGCAGAATCAATAATAAGTCCTAAATCTCGCTGTCGATTCACTCTCGCAAGTGGTGTCCCGCAGATATTATAATAAAAATTAACAACTTTAGATTTCCTATGAAATGACATTACAGTACATTTACAGGTATTTAGCGGTAGAAAATTTTTAGTGGACCACAGGTATACTCTATCCAGGTCGTCCTGTAATTTATGAGTACATGATTGTGACTTAATTATTTTAAATAATTTAAAATCATCGGCGAGAGCTAGAAACTCACTATTAATAAAACAGTCCTTCATATCATTTACATAAATCAAAAACAGGAGAGGGCCAAGATGAGAGCCCTGTGGAACATCTGACGTAGAAAAAAATTCTTGAGAAAAAATCCCATTGATTCTGACAACTTGCCGTCTATCACACAAATAGGAAGAAAACCACTCCATACCCACACAGCACAACATCTTACACCAGGCCTACAGCAGGCTTACATGTAAGGTTTGTAAGGTAACATCGTAAGCCCATAGTAGACTTACAGTAAACCTAAAATGTCCGCCTTACAGTAAGCTTACATGGTAGGGTCGAGGTAAGCTTACATGGTAGGGTCGAGGTAAGCTTACACGGTAAGGTCGAGGTAAGCTTATGAGTAAAGGCTGTGGTAAGGTTATTATTAAGTTGTAAGGTTGAGGTAAGGTTGTGGTAAGCTTACAAGGTAAGGCAAGTTATATTCAAATAATAATATTAATAATAAATAAATATTCAATAAAAAAATTTTTCTTTTGCCTTATTCTATTTTGGGAACCTATCATTTCGCAGAAAGTTTTGAAAACAAATTTGGGAGGAGTAGGATTCGAACCCGGGACCGAAGTATATACCTAACAACCTAACCAACTGAGCTAAACGGGGAACTGACAATGAGAAAAGTAATCTTACTTTTAAAGTGGAACCAAGAAGATAATCAACTCCTTAAAAGCAAGATTACTTTTCTCATTGTCAGTTCCCCGTTTAGCTCAGTTGGTTAGGTTGTTAGGTATATACTTCGGTCCCGGGTTCGAATCCTACTCCTCCCAAATTTGTTTTCAAAACTTTCTGCGAAATGATAGGTTCCCAAAATAGAATAAGGCAAAAGAAAAATTTTTTTATTGAATATTTATTTATTATTAATATTATTATTTGAATATAACTTGCCTTACCTTGTAAGCTTACCACAACCTTACCTCAACCTTACAACTTAATAATAACCTTACCACAGCCTTTACTCATAAGCTTACCTCGACCTTACCGTGTAAGCTTACCTCGACCCTACCATGTAAGCTTACCTCGATCCTACCATGTAAGCTTACCTCGACCCTACCATGTAAGCTTACCTCGACCCTACCATGTAAGCTTACTGTAAGGCGGACATTTTAGGTTTACTGTAAGTCTACTATGGGCTTACGATGTTACCTTACAAACCTTACATGTAAGCCTGCTGTAGGCCTGGTGTAAGATGTTGTGCTGTGTGGGTATATATGGTAGAAAATTTTTAAATTGATTCGATTCGTGCAAAGTTTGGTACTCGGGGGTTTTTGGGGTCGCTGAATCTAAATTTGATGTCAGATTTTAAAAATTCAAAATGGCGGACACAATATGGCGTCGAAAAAAATTTTAAATTGATGCGATTTGTTCAAAATTTCGTTTTCGGGTGTTTTTTGGGTCGCTGAATCCAATTTAGTTTCAGCGACCCCAAAAACTTTAAATACAATATGATATTAATTTGGAAACTTTTTTTGGATCCACAAACGATTTTTCTACTAGACTGCGAAGGGGTTAAAAACTATTAAATTGATGTGAAAATTTGTATTAATTTAATATTTTCAGTATCAATTTGATACTTTTAAATTAGTGTGTAAAGAAGAGAAAGAAGAAATAAAAATAAAGAGAATGATGAGAAGGAGGAGAAAAAGAAGAAGAATAGGAGTTATAGAAGAATAGAAAGAAATAATAGAAGAAATAAAAATAATGAAGAAGAAGAGAAACAAATGTGGAGGAAAAGAAGCTAAAGAACAATAGAAAGAAGAAATAAAAGTAAAGGAGAAGAATATAAAGAATATTTCGTATGCGGAAGAAACAAAAATAGAAGTTTAAAAAAAATTAAGAAGAAGAAACAGGAGAAGAAAAATACGAGGATAAAATAGAAGAAAAAAAAGAGGAGAATAAGAAGAAGGAGAGATGGAAGAAGTGATGAAGAAGGAAAAAAAACGATGGCACACAGGATGACGTGATGGTGGTGAGAAGCGATGGGATGGATTTTGTCGAGAATGGCCAAGGGGCAAAAGGGGATGAATTGAGAGGGTGGTTCGAGAGCAGATAGATAAGGGTTTGCTTGTGAAAGAGGAGGGGAGAGAGGGTAGGTTTGAAGGTAGGAAGGGGACGAAAGAGTAGAAGGATAGGATCGACGCAGTCCTAACGGGAGCGTCGCGACGTACAGACGCTCGTCTGCATTGACATCATCCTCCGTTGTCGTCGTCGTCGTCGTCGTTGTCGTTAAAATCATTGTCAACGTCGTCTGACAGTGAAAGTGACGTTACTTCCGCCAATAAAATTTTTTCACTTTTTTCCATCTTCGCATCCTGGAAAAAAAAAAATTTTTTCCCTTACGTGTGCCAAATCATATCATCAGCCACGTGCGGTGTTGTCTTCGTCGTCGTCGGTAACTCTCGCTCGCGGTGTCATCTTATCCTTTCGGCGGGATGTCATCGAGACTCGACGTCTCTATCAAGATCAAGTCCTATCATCCCATTGGCTTGTTAATAGATGTCTGCATTTTTAAAGAACCCATTAAATTGACTCCTTCGATGACCAGGTCCTTAATCACGTGACTTTTATAATTTTTCACAAATACCGGTAAAAGTGTACCAATTTGACATGTCTTTTTTGTGATTACAAATTCACAAAAGTAAAATACTTCCTCCATGAGGAAACAAAAAGGATAAATTTTTTTTTTTTTTTTTTTTTTTGTTCGAAAGCGTTAATTACTGACCATTAAAAATTGTCCTTGCGATTTTCCATTGAAAAAAGTTTCTTGTGCTTTACTGATTTAAAGGGAAAATTTTAAGTGATTTAAAAATATACATAATTTTGTGATTTTTCATTTGGAAAAAAATAATTTGTCAGATTCTTTTTTTTTTTAAATAATATTATATTATTATTTGTATATCCACACTGAAAAAAGAAATTTATTTTGTTTAAATAATCGGTTACTTTGATTATTAGGTATCAAATAAATTTTTATTTGTATCAAATAATTATTATTTAAGATGGCGTATTTGGTTCAAATACAGTTTATTTAAATAAAATGTATTTGGTTCAAATACAGTTTATTTAAATAAAATAAAAATTATTTGGTTCAAGTAAATATTTATTTTATAATAGTCAATAGTAACCAATTATTTGAATGAAATAAATTTTTTTTCAGTGCAGAGAAAAAGATATTTGTTTCAGAAAATTTTTATTAACAACTAAAATTTTATATTAAATTAGACAAATATACTTTTATTTAATTCAAATATATAATTAAATTTGATTTAAATAACAAATTCAATCTGGAAGTATAGTTTTAATAAATATTACTTTATTTTTCTTTTTATTTTCCTTTAGCTTACATTTTAGTTTTATAAACCAACAAGTGTATCTCTTCATTCCATCTACAGTGATAAATTATAAAAAAAAAAAATATTATTATTTAACAAAAAGTAATATTTATCTAAAAACAAAAAATGCGTGAGTTTAAAGAAAGAAAAGAATTTCTTGTGTGATTTTTTTTTTACATCAGTATAAATCGTTAAAAATGAAGATTCGCAATTGAAAATTAAAAGGTGCGATTTATTCTGTTGTGTGCGCAGACGGGCATTTAATAGGAAACGTGAGAAGAAAATTTAAGAAAAGCGCTTTCTATTGGGTGAAGGCATCAGTTAAGGTTGATCGGATCTCTTGGTTGTGTGATCGAATAATGTTTGCCGAATGAACTTCAAGTAGAAAGCAAATTGAAGTTTGATTGTTACTTAAATTTAAATTTAAACGTATCACATTGCGGAATGTAAAGATAATTCTATTTTTATCCGCGGAAATTAATTTCTAGAATTTATATAAGTATAAAATTGTAATTGTAAAGTGAAATTTTTTTCTCTCAAAAAAAATTGTGGCAGTATTAAATTTTGTTTTTTAAAAAAATAATTTTTTTTGTTGCAATTATTTTTTTTTTTATATATATATAAAGAGAACCAAATTCTTTCCCGTTTTAGAAAAATTTTCATTTAAATTACACCAAGTTCACTTTAAATTCATAACAGCTCAATTACATTTTCCCTCGTCCGAATACTTTAAATATTCGATCGAATGAAAATTTATTGTTCTATTTTGAATTTCATTAGGCGATTGGAAATTTAAAAAATACTTAAAGAATCGACAATTTTTGTTTCCCAGGGGACAAATATTTGAATTGTAGAAATGTTTTTTTTTTTAGAAAAATTTAATTTTTTATTTGAATTATTAATTTTTGACACTACTTAGTTAGAAATAGAGCTCAGAAAAAAAGGAATCGAAACTAATATTTTTTGTTGATGATTTTTTTTTTTATTAAAAGTACAAAAAAACAGAAAAATTGACTTTTCTGTATTGAAATTTTTTTTTATTTCTCACAATTGTCCGAGCAAAACAGAATTTTTTTTACTGACTAGCTTTTGTTCATTTTTATTTAAATTAAACCCACAGTCCCTTTTAAATTCATAACTTCTCAATTAATTCCTCTCGTCTGAATATTTTAAATTGCCGAATGAAAACTCTCTCTTAGCGTTTAAATTTCAGTTTTGCACATTTTACCATTACTTTGTGCATTTATTAATATAGAAAATTTTTATAATCATTATGTTAAAGAAAATACATTAAAGTTTCAAATTTTCTTCTTCTTAAAGAATAAAATTATTGCCTTTAATTTATTTTATATTTTTTCATAATCATTTTTATTATACAGAGAAACCGCATTTAAATAATTTTTTGTTAATTAAAAGAAAAAGAAAATTATTTAAATTTTGTACAATTTATTTCTATTATACACATATATATATATATATATATATATTTAAGATGTATGCAAGAATAAAAAATTCAGTGAACTTTTAAAAGAAATGTTGAATCTAAAATGGTTTTTCTTCGTCCACTATATTTTTATATTCATGGAGTCGACATTCTCTTTTGGAAAGATCAAGAAAAATATAAAAGGAGTTGGCCTGTCGTCAAATCGGACTTCTCTTTTGTCCTATTCGTGGAACAAAAAAAAAAAAAAAAAAAAATTGTTCCGATCAATTGACGATCAACCTTATAGGACATGCAATTTCATTTAGAATTCAACTTGGCAATGAAACGTTCTTCAGAAAAGCTTTACTTCAACTTAAAAATTTTATAACTCTTAATCGCTTCCATTTTTATATATTTTTAAAAAGTCGATTTCTTTTCTTTTTATAGATGCCTTAAAAAAAAATTATATAGAGGCTTCAACAATGATAAAAGAGGGAATAAATGTTTTTTTTTTTTTTTTTTTTATTTCAAGACAAACCTAAAAAAAATATCAAAGGTAATAATATCGAATTTTATGGGTTATAGTGAAACATTTATTACTTGTAAACGACCTTTTTGGCAAAAAAAAAAGAATAAAAAAATACCTCAGGAAATTTATTCTTTTTTTGAATTGAATCACATTTTATCGAATTGTTAGATTATCGTTCCTTTTTTATCTATATAAATAAAATGAAAGTTATTTTAAGAATTGATATCCTAATTTTTCATTTCACAGATTAGGGTTTGTTTAGGATCTTATAGAATTGGAAAATATTTTCTTATTGACTCTCTGATTAACTGGCATAATATTTGACAAGTGTTATTGTATATAATTAAGGGGAATCTTGTCCTTTTTTATTTAGTAACGTGAACAAATGAAATGCTTGAAACCTTCTTGACCCGAAACATCTTAAGCAGAGGTTAAATATCCCTTATCAAATTTGTTCAACAAAAAAGATGCCTCTTTCTAATTTTTACAAGTCATTTTTTAGTTACGTATTTTTTTTTATTTTTTATATTTTTATTTTCAGTATTGTAATTTTATAAATTATCATTTTTTTAAATTTGTATTTAAAATTTTTTTTTATTTTACATTTTTTATAAGGTGAAAATTATTCATTTATATAAAAAAGAAATGAAAAGAAAAAAATGTTTGTAACGAATAAATAATTCAAGAATAATTCATTATTAACTAATAATAATACCTAATTGATCAATAAAATCGAGAAAAAAAAATATCTGTAAAATAACCTATTGGTATAAAATAAAACCTATAGTGAATAAGGTCAAAGATGATAATTCATGAATTTTTGACTAGTAGGAGAGAAAAACATTTTTTTTTTTCGACAATGATCTTGAAAGTAGTATAATAAAAATATTTGACACGATTTACGGTTTTCTTGAATTGTATATTATAAATAATTCATTTTCTAACTGAAAGAAGAGAAAAACAATAAATAGTCAACAATTTTTTTTTTTTTTATTATTTGTTAAAATTCCCACAAGTCAAAAATTAATTGGACTCATGCACCCTAAATCATTTTAGCATTCATAAATCATTTGTTTCCCTTTACGAATCAAATGGACAGTCGTCTTTCCCTTCTGTATATTATGATACAATATTATACATATGATTCTTCTCATTTTTTGCAATTAAAAATTGCGTTATTTTTTCAAATGTAAATAAACAAAGTCTCCATTTTTTTCTGAAATTTTGTCAAGAAAATTTAATAATTTAACAATTATTTTCATTCAACCCAATTGATGTTTAAAATAAAATTTGATTTTAACAAGAATTTCCATAATTACCGAATTTTTTATTTGACTGTGAATTATTTAATGATAATAAAAAAAAATTAACACATCACACAAATAATTTTCTACTTAAAATAAATAAATTTTTAAACATTTACTCTCTTAATTTGAATTAGTGATAAGTAAGCTTCTAATTCATATTAGTAAGAATTTTTACTAATTTTTAGTAAAATATTACTATTTGATTTAGTTCAAATTTTTTTTTGACTATTTCTAGTAAAAAGTGACTAAAAATTAGTGAAAATTCTTACTAATTTAAATTAGTAGCTCAATTTTCACTAATTTAGATTGAGATAGTACAATATTGAGGTATAAATAAACGAAAAATGTTTTTTAAAGTTTAGATAAATTTTATATAGACAAAAGAATAAATAAATTTTAGCCAAATTTAGTTTAGAACGAATTTTCAATCAATAGGTCGATGAAGTTCACATCGAAAATTCAAAGAAACATTATACTTAACAAAAAAAAATTAAGTTCAACCCTAAATTCATTAGAAAAACTCCCCTAGTATAAGTTTATGCAGTATCTTGGTTTTTAAAATTTCGATGATCGTAATCGATGTGAACTTCACCAACCTCAATGAATTGTTTTTTTTTAATTAATTTATTGCTTTATCAAATTGTTATTTAACTAAATTTTTAATTTAGTTGAGTTTTGATTGAAATATTTTAGAATTTTTAAAATAGAATTCGATTAAATGTAATTTTTATCAAATATACAATGCGAAGGTATAAATAATTATAATTCAGTTAAAGTTAAATTTAGTTTAATCACAATTTGACTAATTGAGAAATTCGATTAATTGATAATTTAAATTAAATAAAAATTTCAAGTACTTTGGTCAAATGTAAAATCAGGTCTAATAAAAATATTATTGAAAAACAAATTCGATTAAATGAAAATTTTGTTCCATAATTTACAAAATTCTGTTAAATAAAATAATTCGTAAAATTTTTATTCGCCCCATAGAATAAATTATTTCTTTAGTTATATATATAAAATGATATTGAACTTTATTTATCATTGTCTTTTTTAATTTATTATTATTTTTATTATTATAATTAACTCTCGAATCAACCCCCAGGAAACCTCAATTCTAATAGGGTTTCAAATGCATGTCAAATTAAGATATCGAGTCGATAGTGTCAAATCTCCCAAAGTGTGGTCATTTTACAAGTTGTTCATATCGTAGTGTGTGTGTGTTGTTACGTATTATGTTGTGACCTCTTTCTAGTGTTGAAAAAAGGGTCATGTTTTTTTTTTGTTGTCTAATTTTTTTTCCTTAATGACATCTGATAAGGAAAATGCACGTGTCTATATGTGTGTATATAGTATTTTTCAAGAGGGGTAAAAATGTTGGAATGCTAATGTCACGAGTAGCTATTTTGCTTCTGTTGGGGAAAATCCTGAATAAGCGTCGATACGCCCTAGTTCTTACACATATATAGAAAAGAGAAAAAGAATGAGAGAACAAGATCTGTGAACGTCGTCGCATCGTCGTTTCGAGGATTTTGGGAGAACAAAATAATAGGGAAAAATCCCTCGGGGGGGGGGGGCCGCGGTGAGTCGTTGAGGCGCCACAGTGACTACTAGACGCTCAATCGCCTCGCGATGCCACATGTATCTTTCCATATATATATATATACATTTTCGTTTTCATTTTAGTATTAAAAAAATTGTAAAATTTTCACACTTTATTCCAAACGCTACGTTTCGTTCATATATACAGACAAGAAACTCTTTTTCAACTTCTTTTTTCTCCCTTTTTCACATTCAAATGAAATGACAGGTGTCGAATTGAAACTTTCACGAAAATTTTAAATTCTGTCAGTTTCATGTCCTTTTGTTAAAATAGTATTTATTTTTTGTTTCTGAAAAAAAATTCTTCTTTTATGTCCTTGACTTTATTGCATTATTTTTTTTAAATAAATGAATTCAAAGAAAAAATCATCACATAATTTTTAAATATATTAAATTAATTATTAATACCTATAATTTTACAAGAAATATAAAAAAAAAAAATGTTTGATTCGCTTTTCATGAAAGGTTGAAAATTGCACAAAGAAATTGAGGTATTTCAAATCAACATATTGTATATTGAGGAATGAGAAATCCTTTTTGCTAGAATTCCATGGAGATTGTTTTTTTTTTTTTTTTTTGCAAAACTTCCAAGTATTTAAACTTCCAAACTTCATTTTCAATGCGCGCGAGAATTATTATGTGGAGGAAAAAAAAGTGAATTGAATTTTATCGTGAATTTTTATTCCATTATTAATATATATTTTTTTCACCTCGTGTGTTACTCACTGAAATTTAAAAATCTTTTTAACATTCGACATTTCGCGTGTTGTGAAATCACAATTTAGCTTTAAAAAAAAATTCTTAAATTCTGATTCAAATTTATATTTCTTATAGGAAAAAAAAAAATTTATTTACATTGAAAATTTGAAAAACATGAGATAATGTCGAAAAGCAGAAATATTAATGCAAAATAAACGAAAAAAAAATTGAATACAAAGAAATAAATTTCTAAGTAGGTATAAAATAGTATTTACATTTAGGTTTTAGATAGGAAATTACTTTTAGGTGTTTGGGAAATTTTTGGATTTGCTCATTTTTTATTCATAACTTCTGGATGGAGAACGGTGCGTCCAATCTCTCTCTCTCTCTATATATATATATATATATATATATATATATATATATATATATATATATATATATATATATATATATATATATATATATAAAAGCAATCGAAAATGTCGAGATCAGAAAACCTTCTTGGAGACATGTCAAAATGGTACACTAGATAATACCCGGTTATCGAAAGTGTCAATGCAACCGAGAAAACTGGGGCAGAAGAGCCTCTACGACAATCCGTTAAAAAGATTATGGAAATGTGTAATAACGTTAACAGGATGATAGATGACTGAAGTCGCGACACAGTTCCCGAATCATCAACACACGACACGAACGATAATAATATTAATAATAATAATAAAAATAATAATAATAATAATATTAACAAAAATTATAATGAATAATATACATAGACTGCTTTTAGCCTTTTATTGTTATACCAAGTACTTGAAATTAATTAAAAGGTGAAAATTATTTAGCATTATAATTGTTATTAATAAAAAGTGAACACTATGCCAAAGACGCGATAACTTAACATAAAATACATTTAAAAACACCCAAAAACGGTAATAAAAAGATAAATAAATAAAAAGAATTATAAAAAATATATCAGTGAAAAAAAATTAATTAAGCCAATTAAACAAGATAAAATAAAGAAAAAAAGTTAAATCGAGAAAAGTTAATTATAATAAAGATAAAGTAAAAAAGAAACTTAATCGAGATAAAATTAAGCTAGTTAATGAAAATTAAAAAAGAAGTTTGAAAAAAAAAATTTTTAGCCGTTCAATGTAGATAAAAGTAAAGAAGAAAATTAATCAGGGAAATTAGCCAAACGAAAATGGAAAAAAAATCCTCTAAATAAATGAAGAAGAAAATTTGAAAAATTAATGAAAAAATAACAGTCACGGAGATTCAAGAATGAAGAAATAAGGATATATAGTAAAAAAAAAAAATTAAAGAAACCTAAAAAGAAAAATAAAGGAATAATTAAATAGAATCGAAACAATGAAATATAAATAAAATAAATATAAATAATTAAATAATCGAAACAATAATGAAGAAGGAAAAATAAAAAAATAATTCAAAAGGAATCAAAAACACTAAAGAAATAAAGAACACTAATGTAAAAAGTAAATAGAAGATATCAAGAAAGAAGAAAAATCAAAAGAAAAAATCAAAATATTGAAGAAAAAGAGTAATAAAGAAATAAATAAAAAAAAAAATGTGAAAAGAAATAGAACGAAATAACCAAATACTGCGTGAAATAGACAAAAATAAAATAACAGGAAAAAAAATTAACAAAACTTGACGTTAAATCAAATTAAATATAAAATTAAGAATAAAGAACAAATAAACTCAACAAATTTACATTCCAACCCTTTCCTCTTAACTTAAGCGCATCTCCCGCAAAGCGTTCAAACTAATTCTAAAAATAGAGATTATTATAAGAGACATGATATATCGATTTCTATATAAATATACATTGGAATAAAAACAAGAAGAAAAAAAAAATGAATAGGTGATATAAAATTCGATTTTGTCTGATTTATGCCGCTACACTGCTTGCCTATCATTACTAGCGAAATGAAAAAAACGATAATCTTAATATTTTTATCAAGTAATTTAAGAATTAAGTTTCATAATATTAAAAAATAAAAAAAAAAGCCAAGAAAACAACGTTGTAAATTTATTTGTGAATATTAGTATTAAAAAAAAGAAGAAATCTTTCTCTGCAATATTATAAAATAAAAAATTGATATAAATAAAAATATAAGTGCCATTCGTTAAATATATATGACCTGATTTAGCAAAATTTGGTCTTTAGTGTTTCGCTCGAATTCCTATCAAACATGACACGAACCCGTCACGGCGATAAACTCACTGAAAGGACGCCGTTAGTGCTCAAATGTATTGTGAAGTGCAGTGAAGTGTATTGCTACGAAAAACGTATAAAGTTCTCTTTGAGTGTTACTCCGGATTCGACAAACCTCAATCGAAGCTCCGGATATGTACCAATGACTATTAGAAGGTATTTTCATTATTATTTTTATAATTTTTCACTTCTTTTCAATTATTATATATAAAATTATATGAGATGATGCTCTTTTAGAAAGCATAATAATTTTCTTTTTTTTTTATGAAATAATCAATTTTGAAAACTTTGAGTTTTAGGCTTTTGACATACTGACATATTGTCTATATTGAATTCACATTTTCCTATTTTTATTACCGAGAAATGATAAAAATATTTATTGCTTGATTTTCCATTTTGATAGATGACAATGAGCATTAAATTTTATTGTAGATAATTTAATTTTTTTTTTACTATTTTTCTGTTACTTTGATATTGATAATTTATTTATTTTATTTATAATATAAAATTTCAGATTTTATTATATGTAAAATTTAACAAGGATTTTATTTTATACTGAAAAATTTTCTTAGAACAAGTTTTCAAAATTTTACATAACATAACAAACAATAACAATACAAATTACAGATAAACTCAAAAAAGTGTATATTTACATAAAAGCATAGAACATAACCTAAATTACATATTTACATTAACAAAAGAAACGTGACGTAATTGAACGTAACGATTGACGGAAGGTAACAGAAAAATATATCTAAAACGCTCAAAATTGAGAAAACGTTAAATTAAATGAAAAATAATAATAAAAAATAATACCTACTGATTATTTTTAATAATTCTTAAATTTGGTAGCGACGCCGTTTTTAGTCGCCTTCCACGCATGGTGAAACCATTTTATGCAGTAAAACTGATCATGAGGTAAAACCTCTTCGTCTGTGGTAAAACTACTTTTCCCTCCATTTAGGCTTGTAGTAAAACTACTATGAGGTAAGACATCTTAGCCGTGGTAAGACCACTTCGGAGTGTGTCCTACTGCGGTAAGACCACTTCAAGGAGTGTCGATATTCGGTGGGTGCGCGACTCTTAAATAGGATCGGTTTAGTGGAACGCATGCGCGGGATTTCGGTGGGGACCGCTATTGCAGCGCGCATGTCGTGAATGAGTACTACATGAATTTTTGATTCGTTGGTATCGTAATTATCAATCTTCGATAAATTTACAAAATAATTATACAATAATTTTCAAACTTTCGTCATAACAATTATATTTTTCTTGAGTTTAACAATGTAGATAAAATAGTAATCAGGGTGGTCACTCTGAAAGAAGTTCTACTTTTAAAAAAAAATTTATTTCATTCAAATAATTTGTTATTTTGACTATTATATCAAATAAATATTTTTCTTAACCAAATAATTTTTATTTAAGGAAATTAAATTTTATTTGTTTCCAATACATAAATTATTGGTTCAAATATACTTAATATATTTGATAATAGTCAAGTAATCGATTATTTGGATCAAATAAATTTTTTTTTTGCACTGTATTTATTAAGGTTATGTGATTGTTGTGATATTTCTCATGTAAATATTCTCCGCAGGTTTTCTCGAAAAATATTTGATAGATTGAGCTAAAATTTTGTGAAGAACTCAAAAATAGTATAAGGATTCGTTGCCATATGCCATATTATATTAATATTAAAAAATTTATTCTTAAAAAATAAATTCCATATTTTGGGGAAATGATCAAACTCGTATTGCCGGCATATTGAATTTTCCACAAATATGCAATTTTTTGACAAAAAAAAAATAAACTTTTGTGTATGACAACGAATCCTTATATTATTTTTGAGTTCTCTACAAAATTTTTGCTCAATCTATAAAATATTTTGCGAGAAAACCTGCGGAGAATGTTTACATGTGAAATCACAATAGTTACATGACCTTAATATTTTATTCTCGTTATTGTCATACGGTTTCCGTAAACTAAAAATGGAATTTTTTCTCACTTATAAATTAAAAACCTCAAATTTATGACGATGCTGAAGTACACAACATTTATGATAAACGATTAGAAATTAATTTTTATTTAACACAGAAAATAATAAAATAGTTTAGGTATTTAAATTTTTTTGTAATTTATTGATTACTAAACAGTACAAAAAATATTTTTTTGTCAAAAATTTATAAAACCTTATTCTAAAAAATTATTTCTTTAAAAATCGTTTATCATAAATGTTGCGTACTTTCATCATCGTAATTTATGTATAATTAAAAAAATATTAAAATTTCAAATTATATTTTCAAACTCGAAATTAATTAAAATTTCGAAACTATTTTGGAATTTTATTACCTTTTTACCTGATTCCCGAGCTTTATGTTTATATCGAAGTATAAAGGGCACCTTAAATTAAAAGTCATAACAATTCAGGATGGGAAATTCCAAAGATAATTCAATTAGTTGCAATTTGTGTATTGACCTGTTTAAACGTGATAAACGTGAGTGTAGAATTTCAAAACCTTGATTATATTAAACGTATATTTTTTCTTTTTTTTTTTTGTTTTGTTTCGAGAGTGTTTGAAATTCTTAAAAATCGCGTTCGCATAATTCTTTGGAAATAGTATTTTAATTTTTAATTTAAAAACGTGGTTTTCCAGAGTGTTTGAAAATTTTTAAATCGCGTGTGTTTCTGGTACATCTTAGCGTTTGAAATAAATCAATCATCGGTTGCAGGCTAAGGTTAGAAACATATTTTTTTATAAATAATTAAGTAGCCGGGAATTTAACAAATTTTTCTAAAAGAAAAAGGTTAGAAATATTTTTTGTAATTAAAAAAATTAAAAATTTAGTTTCGTTGTTATTTTGATCCGAAATAGAAAAACGTAAAATCCTAATTAATTTTAAAATAAAAATGATCAATAAAAATCAAATAGAAACAAAAAAATTTTTCGTATAAAAGTAGCCTTCTTTTTTGACACGTCATTTCAAACTTTTTTCTTTGTCTTAACTTTTTAAATAACAAATTCAGAATTTTCGAGTTTTCAGACTGAAACTTTATCTACTCTAACTTACACATTTAATTATGCAAATGTATAAAATTATGTATATCATGTATATGCAAATTTTTCCAAATATTTCAACTTTATAACGAAATTTCAATCTTGAAAAGTTCTTCTCCCCATTCGTATAAGATTTTTATTTATAAATTGCGTATATAAAACGCAGTCGTTTGATTTTTTTTTTACAAAAAAAATATTATATTTTTTGATTATCTTGTGTGTTTGACAATAATATATATATATTATTGTATCAGTAAAAGGTTCAACAGTTTGAAATTCACTGCTTGGAGTTTCCATTGTTTATGATTTTCCATAGAAAACATATAACTTTATCTGATTAGACATGCTTTAACTATATATTTTGAATCTCCATATGTCTGACCTGAATTTCTTTTTCTACTATTATAAAATCAGACTGTACTTTGACTTTTCCTACTATATAGATTGAAATTTTTTAGTTTTCACTTAATTTTTATAAATTAGTTATTTATTCTGTAACATATTTTATTGAGTTTTTTACCGATTAAAAAGGGAGTATTAAAAAATATATATAACCAAGAAAAACTTTTTTTATTCGAATTAAGTAAAAATATATTCGCCACCGTATGCTAAATAAATATTTATTTCTTTCAAATAAAAATAATGTTCTTTGACATAAATAAAAATTTATTTGGTGCAAATAAAATTTTTATTTTAACCAAATAAAATTTATTTTGAAATAAGTAAAATTTACTTTGAAACAAATAAATATTTATTTACCACTCTGAGACAAATATATTTTCTTTCTATATGTGTCCGTAAATAAGAATTAATTGCGCTTCAGCCAAGATTTTGTAACAAAGAATTGAAAAAAATACAGACAATTGAAATAAATTTTTTTTTTTATTATTTATAATGAAAATATTAATTTTAAGTGTTTTTTGCGATTTATTTGCAACTTGATGTGATTATTAACTTTAGGCACATGGCCAAGAGAATGTTAGGTGGATGCACACAAAATGATCTCTGTGATGCACCTTTCAAGTTTAAATACTGTTTCTTCCACTAAATAAATAGAAATATCTGCTAAAGACCTCTAAATTGCCAGCTGCTTAAGGCAATATTTTTCCAAGTTTCACATTTCAGTTTAAATTACTTTATACAAACTTTGCTTTAAACGTAATTACACTTTTTATATTTTTTTTTCTACTCAAATACTTCCCATGTAATCATATTTCACAAAAAATATTTTTCTAACTTTATTAAAAAGAAAAAAAAAGACGATAAAACAAAATTTTAGTCATCTTTAAAAATATGAGATCGAAGTGTGTCCAAAAAATATCGTGTCCTCGGAATATTATTTTTCACTGATAAAAACAATTATTAAAGAAAATAATAATTGTTGAAAAAAAAAATTGGGATACCCACATATTGTCATCAATATATCAAAAAAATTTATATTCAAATAATTGGGAACATTTTTGAGATACTCTGTATGTATTATATTCGATATAGAATTAAGATTAATAAAGTTTGAAAAACTTTCTTTTTTGTTCAAGTACATCTTGAATGAAATTTCGAAGGCCTTATTTTTCCGATATATTAGAGTCTCCAATTAGGTGGAAATTTCCCTTTCAAGTCATCTATTCAAATCTCTATAGACGCCACAGATTCTACTTGCTTTTACCTCGAATCGCAGAGTACACTTATTACAAGTTGAGACTCAAAGTTTGAGGAATGAAGTTTACACAAGTCCTAGAGCCATTTTCCATATATGTACGATACATGTAAACGAAATAGACAAATAATCTTATTTTGTGAATTTTTTTAAGTATTCGAAGTTACATATAAAAGAAGAATTCAAATTATATATCAGAATTTTTTACCCCTTTTTTTCAATAATAATTATATCGGCAAATTATCGCAAATATAATGAAAAGGAATAAAATTTCATTAAATTCCATCCCATCCTCGAAACTAATGTAATATAGAGAGCAAATTGAAGTTAAATGGAGACTGAGAAGTTAGTTAATCCTATAGTTTCGTGGAAACCTATTAATAAATTAGGCACACTAACTTTGATAAATTAGAAGAGTGAAAAAATAGAAAAAAAAAGAAAAATTTCATTTGAAAAAAATTGTGACAAATTGGTAGTATTAGAAAATATATGGCAAGGTGATAATTAAAGAAGAATTTTTTCCACTAAAAAAGATTAATAAAAATAATTTAACTAATTTAGGCAAAAATTTTGAATTTTAAATTTAAATTTTGGCTTTTCTACTAAAACTTTCGAAACTTTATATCGTCTTACAAAACTCTGAAGTTTGTACTAGAAATTTTGAAATTCTATTCCGTCTGACTAAACTTTGATTTTCCTACTTAAAATTTATTTTCCCTTTTTTTCTATTTTCCTAAACTTTATTTTTTCTACTTTTATATAGGACTTTTGAAATTTCACTTCGTCTAACTAAAGTTTCAAGTATTTTAATAAAAATTTTGAAATTGTGATTTTTTGTCTCGTCTGAGTAAACTTTGATTTTTCTACTTAAAATTTATTTTTCCTTATTTTCCATTTTATTGAATTTTACTCTTTCTACTTTTTTAGGAGATTTTAAATTTTACTTTGCCTAACTAAACTTTAAAGTTTCTACTCAAAATCTTTAAATTTTGAATTTTTGTCCCGTCTGACTAAAACTTTGATTTTCATACTAAAATTTTATTTTCCCTTATTTTCCATTTTACTGATTTTGAATTTTTCTAGTTTTATAGAACCACTTTTTTGTGGTCTATAAATTTTTTATAAATTACTACCACAATAAAAAAAAAAAAAAAGTACATTTAATATTTAATAAATCATTGTTCGAATTTAAAATGCCATAGTTAAATTTTGTTTTGTTCATCAACAATTATTATTTTTTTCTATTAAAAAAAAACGAAGGTTTAATGTTATAAAAAAAAGTTTTTCTTTATGTCTGTCTCTCCTTGTATTTTATATATTATAAAAGAAGACACAAATAAGAATCAAGTAGAATGAAATTGGTGGGGCGTATTGCTTTAAGCAAATCTTGAATTGAAACTAAAGCAGCGCATAAAAATTTAATAAACTGAAATTGGGTAGATGATTATACGTCTCTTGGTTTTGGTTCATGTGCAATATCGCACAAGTTGCAGTGACCTAATTCCCGAACCGCGACATCTATCGTTTTCTCCCCACAAATCGCAAAGAAGGATAAACAAAGAAACCAAAAATATCATTTCTCCTTTTACAATGTCGACATTTTTAAATCCGGATTAACTCTCCACAAAATGATCAAATGACTCAAAATACAAAGAAAACCACTTTTTTTTTTTTTTTTGACTGCCTTTAGAATATATAAAATAAAACTCGGATCATTTTACCAATAGATGTGAAAGCTTTAGAGTTATTTGATAATTAATAGAAAAATAAATGAATAAAGATAAAAAATTATCATTAATATAATAAATTAACATCCCGTGCAGAAATTAAAAAGGTAGGCCTGATAAAAGTTCAAATTGTCAAAAAATTGAATTTCCAAAAGATCAAATTACCAAAAATTCGATCTTTTAGTTATTCGAACATTTGAAACTTTGATCAATTAGAAATTCGAATTTTTAACAATTCTATCTTTTGATCATTCAAAGTGTTGAAAATTCAATTTTCTGATAATTCGATCTTTGAATAATTCAAACTTTTATAATTTGAATTTTTGAAAATTTTATATTTTGACAGATTTTGATAATTCAAATTTTTGAAAATTTGATCTTTTAATAATTCGAACTTTTAACAATTCGATCTTTTAGTTATTTTAATTGTACAATTATTTTTAAAAATTCAATTTTTGATATTTATGCCGAAATAACTCGACTCAATTAATAATTAATTAATAATAAGTTTCTTTCTTTTCTAAATAGCAGCGTTATACATATATATTATACAATTTGTATTTAAAGGGTTCTTTATTTTTGAAGTCCCGTAAATAAATAAACAATATAGTTTTATTGAATAGAAAATTTATTTTCAACTACATTTGTTTTCACTTTTTCGCTGTTTATAATAAACACAGTGATTTTGAATATAAAGAAAAAGTTGAGAAACTCTTTTCGGTTTTTTTTTATGAACCAATGGCTCCAAAGTTCTGAAACTTAAAAGTCGAGAAAAGCATTTTACGCTTTTAAAGTTCGAGATCATTCTCTAGTCGCGTAATTTATTTAAAACTCTATACCCCAGTTCCATCAAGGTCGAGCAACTTCATATTCTATTGTTTCACAGAAATATCAAACCTATAAGGATAAGAAGGAGAGAATCTGTAATATTTTAAGATGATCGTCCCATATCAAATGAATATTTTACAAAGTATGTACATCCATATTCTTTAACTTTTTTATGGGTTTCTTTTTTATCTTTTTTATAATAAAATATTTCCACACGCACTATTCTAACCAATTTTATTTATTCATTTTTTTTAAATTTATTTATTTTCATTAATCTATATATACCTACATAGAAAAATAATTCACAGTAAACTTGGTTGTATCTTTTTCTATTGCCTACGTTTTGATGCACATAAGTTATATCAAAATGAGATCGTTTTGTGTATCATTTTTAGAAATGATACACGAAACATTTTTTGATGCAAAAAATTTAATCAATTTATATTAATCATGGCCGAATTGAATCGACTCAAAATTAAACGAATTTTTTTCAGATATTTTGGTAATAGTACAATTGCGGAGACCATTTCACTATTTTTTTTTTTTTTTTTATTAAAGATTTCACTATTTAATTTGAAAATGAAAATAACAGAAAATCAAAGACAATGTGCAATTCGATAATTAAAAAGTGACAGCTTATAAACATAACCTAAAATGCATGAGAAAAAATTTTGTCGATAAAATCAATATAGCCGAGCTTTTTAGAAGGTAGATGGCAGTTTTGCTTTTTATAAAAACAATTTAGAAAAAATGTAAAGAAAGAAAATAGATGAGTGCTGCCATCTACCTTCTAAAAAGCTCGGCTATATTGATTTTATCGACAAATTTTTTCTCATGCATTTTAGGTTATGTTTATAAGCTGTCACTTTTTAATTATACACTGTAAAAAGACTTAATGGAATTTTACCACTTTGAAAGTGGGAAAGATTATTACCCACTATCAGAACGGCACCTTTACTGTCGATGGGAATAAAATTTTTAGGTTATGTAATTTTCCAGACGAGATGGGAAAATTGCCACGAACTGTACAGTTACACTTTCTGGTATTTTAAACGCAGGAGAAAGTAAATATACAGACATCAGTACTTTTCCGAAATTTTATAAAATATTAAATTTTTATGTTTAGAAAAAAATATAGGAATAATTTATACTTTTTATGCGATTACGATGAAGGTATTTACTTTTAAGTTATTAATATTCGCTAAAGAATTTTATAAAATAAAGAAAAAATAATTATAAACACAATTAGACTCTATATTTTATTCCTATATTTTTGCACAAGAAACATTAACATTTTTGTTTTTCATATTCAAGTTTAATTTAAATTATGAACAAAAACTTTTATGAATTGTCCTATGTAAGGATAAAATAACTCGTGTCGTAAAATTTTACCATTTTTACGTCATCTTTACAATCAAAAAGACAATTGTCGATGAATGCCGACTGCTGCCAGGCATTAACGATTGCACACGGCGCATAAATCGTAAATGTGTGCGTATATTATGAATTTCAAAATTTGGGAATTTTCCAAAAATTGTTAATATTACTTTTAAAAAATGGTAATTTTACACGCTAATGTATTTTTCTAAAGAAACGGGAATATTACCAACACTTGTGATTATACTACATTAAAAACAGGAAAAATACTACAGTGTGGAATTGTCATTTTTGCTTTAGTAAGGTTACGTTGGCCAATGGTAATTTTCCCATCTAGTGCAGTTTCACAGCCTTCAGTCATTTCGTCCTTTTGAAAGTGGGTAACATTATTACCCACTTTAAAAGTAGGAATTTCGCCGAGGAATGGAAAATCCCAATATTCGAAATAGTAAAATTACCAAATATTGTATTTTCCATTTTGGACCCTGTATTATTTCTGCATTTAATATAGTATTTGTGCCATGGATTCTTAAAAGTAAAATTCCTATCTTTGGGAAAATTCTGTTTGGACTTTTTACAGTGTATCGAATTGCACATTGTCTTTGATTTTCTGTTATTTTCATTTTCAAATTAAATAGTGAAATGGTCTCCGCAATAGTACTATTACCAAAATATCTGAAAAAAATTCGTTTAATTTTGAGTCGATTCAATTCGGCCATGATTGATATAAATTGATTAAATTTTTTGCATCAAAAAATGAGACCGTTTCGTGTATCATTTCTAAAAATGATACACAAAACGATCTCTTTTTGATATAACTTATGTGCATCAAAACGTTGCAAAGATTTGATGCAATTTTTGGTCTCAATTTGATACTTTTAGGAAAACTGTGTTTAATTTAAAATATAGAAATTTATTAAAAAATAAATATAAAATTTAAAACTGTTCTAAGTAAAGAAATTTAAAATAAGTACGGATATATTAGAAATAGAAATTAAATCTCAATAATTTAGGATGAGTTTTGAAATTTGTCAAAAAATTTTTCCAGGATATGGATTTAAAAAAAGTTTATTAACGACTTTTATTAAATTTATTTTATATACTTTTAAATTTAAAATTCGCTTTGAAAAAGTACACATATATATTTAACTCTCGAGAAAGTTGTCGAGTGTTCATACTTGAAACAAAGAGATAAACTGCTTTTAGTTTTGAATCTATTCTCAAGTAAACAAAACTTTTTTGCTTATCTTCATTTTCCTCGTGTACACATATATAATCTGAATTGTTGTTTCCATAAATATTACAAATGTCAAAGGTATAATTTTGTAAAAGATATTAAAAGCTAATCATAACTGAGAATAATTTATTTTTATTTGGGGTATTTTGTTACATATAATGACTTTCCCCTCCAACTCTCTCTCTCTCTCTCTCTTTTTGTAAACTTACACTTAAAATAAGACACGTTTTAATACTAATTTAAAATTGTGTGATAAAATTTCAATTTTAAAAACCTTGAAATTTTTTTTAAAACCCGGAAAAAACTGTGAAAAAGCCTTGAATCTTGTTCGCAAATTTTAGTGGCCACCCTGTATTATAGCAATTTTGAAAAAATAATTTCTAAACTTTATATTAGTAAAAAGTATTTTTTTTTTAAATTAGGTAATTTGAAAAACAAAAATTTTTTTTTTCTTCGAAAAAATCTCTGAAATTTTTATTCATTCTTAAAAATTCTCAGAAATTTTCGTTTTCAAATAGTATTCCCCATATATTCTTTAATATAACAGAATTTTCGAAAACATTTTTTCCGCACTCTTTTATTTATATTGAAAAAGATTATGTTGATTCAACTGGCTGTCATTCATTTTTTAAGCAAACATTGACCTTTACTTCGTTTCAAATTCAGTAGCAGAGTCAATATTTTCTTATGTTAAAAAGGGGCAATTCAAAATTGAATATTTTATTTTAGATTAGATATTTTCTTCTCAAAGCAAAAGTTTTGAGAGGCATGAAAATAATTTGAAGCACTATTCGACAAAATTAACGATTATAAATGAACAAAAAAATGCAAAAACAATAACAAAACACAAGATAAATGATAAACATGAAGCTTAATTATTTTATACCTAATAGTTAAACTAATTAAATTTACTAAAAATTATTTTTTATTTGTTATACTTTAGAAAGTATAACAAATATACTAAATGTTTAAAACAGTAAAATTTTGTAATTTGTTTATTAATTTTTAATGTTGTATTACTTTTTTTTCTCTACCATCATTTTATATTATACCTTCCTTTCTGTCTGACTTAACTCTGCTTTATCTACTAAAAATTTACTGTACACTGAAAAAGGGGTTTGGTATTGATAACCAAACGTTTGGTTGGTATTTAAGCAACCAAAATTTTTTTGTTGAATCAACAAAATTTTAATTGTCTCAATCAAAATTTGTTTCACACAACCAAAATTAGAAAAAAAGGATTTTTGTTGTCCTAACTAAATTTTGATTGGGACAACCAAAATTTTGTTGATTCAACAAAAAAAATTTTGGTTGCTTAAATACCAACCAAATGTTTGATTGTTTATACCAAACCTTTTTTTCAGTGTAGCCTTTCTGTACTTTCTACTAGAAAATTTTGTAATTTCTACTAGAATTTTTATATATGTCTTTATCTCTAGTCTGACAAAATGCAGCTTTTTCTAATACAAAATTATACCTTTTTATGTCTGACCAAACTCTACTGTCCCTACTAGTAATTGTATCTAAGCCTTTGTCCCGTCTGACTAAAGTCTGTTTTTTCTACTGGGGATGTTATATTTCTGTCTTGTCTAACTAAAATCTGATTTTTCTACTTACAACATTACACTGAAAGAAAATTAATTTGATTCAATAATCGTTTACTTGACTATTAACATATTAATAATTATTTAATTAATTAAAATTAATCATTAAATTAATTATTAATTAATTAAATAATATTTGTTTCAAATACAGAAATTATTGATTCAATTACAATTTATTTATTTGAAATAATAATTATTTGGTTCAAGTAAATATTTTTTGATAATAGTCCATTATTTAAATCAAAATTTAAAAAAAAATTTCACGATTTATAACTTTATGATAAAACACATATAAACTTATTTCTTCACCTGTTGAGTATAAAGAACAGAATGGCGTTAGAAAAACGAAAACGATTATAGAATAAATGAAAATTGAAGAGTATACTGAATTTCGTGATTGTTTCATTTCCGTTCTTTGAGCAATATAACGTGATCGTAAAACGCATAGCTATATATATATACACTTAAAGGGGAAATCTTACACGCAGTGAAAGAAGAATGTGAGAAATTTTAGTCTCATTGATGCGACAAGAGTCGTTGGAGGGTTCAAATGACTCAATAAAACTTCTCGGTGAACTTTAGAGATAAAAACAAATAAACCATGTGAAATTTACCTTGTAAAATCTCATATATAAAATATATTAAATATATTCAAAAAATGAGCCAAAAGTTTTGAACGTTCAAATGAACGAAATTTTTTTTGCAACTTCTTTAACTACGAATTTTATTATAAAATATTGTTTTAAATATGTAAAACGGAATTATTTATTTAATAATTGTTTAATTTATTGTTTTATTTTACATGGACATCATAATTTTTAATAATTTATAGATTGAAAAAAATATTTCGTTCATTTGAACGTTCAAAACTTTTGGCTCATTTCAAAAATCAACTCTTTTTATGAAAATCAAAAATATTGTTTAAATTTTTTTTACCCTCTTCTTACTCTTTAAAATAAAACTTAAGATATATACTTTTACTACACAAATTAAAAAGAATGTTTTTTTCGTTACTTAAGCATCATTTTAAGGGTTAAAAAAAGGAAATAAAGAATTTTCTTTTTTAAAAAAATTCAAAAAAATTTTTGATTTAAAAAAAAGGTTACATTTTCTACTATTTGAAAAATTTTCCACACTATTTGAAAGAGCTGGAAAAAAAACTCACTAAATCTGAATTAGTAAAAATGTTTACTAATTTAAATTAGTGACTCACTTTTTGCTTTAGAATTGATTAAATTTTACTAATTGTTAGTAAAAGTTACTAATAATTAGTAAAATTTTACTAATTCAGAAGCAAGAAGTGAGTCACTAATTTAAATTAGTAAAGATTTTTACTAATTCCGATTTAGAGAGTATACAGAAAATAAAGAAATAAAAGCCCATTTGAGTCTAACGAATGAGACTGAAGTTACCAACGTTGATTCGACGAAAAAATTTTTTTTTCTTAAAACCGAAAAACAAACTCAAACATCATTCAATATTAAATTCTAAACATTTTTAAACACAAAATTAACAAAAAAAATAAGGGAAAACCAGTGGTTCCCAATTTAGCTCTTGTTTTGGATTTTTTCAATTTTATGTTAATTCGAAGGCTTAGATCCCTTTTTAATTAATCGACAATATATTTTTTAGGTCCCTACTACATCCCCAAAAACAAAAAAACCAAAAACAACGCGGGGAAAACAGTGGTTCTCAATATAAACGTGACTTTTTTTCGAATTTTACTATTTTTTCAATTTTATGTTAATTCGAAGGCTAAGATCCCTTTTTAATTAATCGACAATATATTTTTTAGGTCCCTACTACATCCCCAAAAACGAAAAAACCAAAAACAACGCGGGGAAAACAGTGGTTCTCAATATAAACGTGACTTTTTTTTCGAATTTTTGGAATTTTTTCGTTGTTATGATAATTCGAAGTCTTGGATCCCTTTTTAATTAATCGACAATATATTTTTTAGGTCCCTACTACATCCCCAAAAACGAAAAAACCAAAAACAACGCGGGGAAAACAGTGGTTCTCAATATAAACGTGACTTTTTTTTCGAATTTTTGGAATTTTTTCGTTGTTATGATAATTCGAAGTCTTGGATCCCTTTTTAATTAATCGACAATATATTTTTTAGGTCCCTACTACATCCCCAAAAACGAAATAACCAAAAACAACGCGGGGAAAACAGTGGTTCTCAATATAAACGTGACTTTTTTTCGAATTTTACTATTTTTTCAATTTTATGTTAATTCGAAGGCTTAGATCCCTTTTTAATTAATCGACAATATATTTTTTAGGTCCCTACTACATCCGCAAAAACGAAATAACCAAAAACAACGCGGGGAAAACAGTGGTTCTCAATATAAACGTGACTTTTTTTCGAATTTTACTATTTTTTCAATTTTATGTTAATTCGAAGGCTTAGATCCCTTTTTAATTAATCGACAATATATTTTTTAGGTCCCTACTACATCCGCAAAAACGAAAAAACCAAAAACAACGCGGGGAAAACAGTGGTTCTCAATATAAACGTGCCTTACTTTTTCAAATTTTTCGAATTTTTTCGTTGTTATGATAATTCGAAGTCTTGGATCCCTTTTTAATTAATCGACAATATATTTTTTAACAATATATTTTTTTAACAACGAAAAAATTCGAAAAATTCGAAAAAAAAGTCACGTTTATATTGAGAACCACTGTTTTCCCCGCGTTGTTTTTGGTTTTTTCGTTTTTGGGGATGTAGTAGGCACCTAAAAAATATATTGTCGATTAATTAAAAAGGGATCCAAGACTTCGAATTATCATAACAACGAAAAAATTCGAAAAATTCGAAAAAAAAGTCACTTTTATATTGAGAACCACTGTTTTCCCCGCGTTGTTTTTGGTTTTTTCGTTTTTGGGGATGTAGTAGGCACCTAAAAAATATATTGTCGATTAATTAAAAAGGGATCTAAGCCTTCGAATTAACATAAAATTGAAAAAATAGTAAAATTCGAAAAAAAGTCACGTTTATATTGAGAACCACTGTTTTCCCCGCGTTGTTTTTGGTTTTTTGGTTTTGGGGATGTAGTAGGGACCCAAAAAATATATTGCCGATTAATTAAAAAAGGATCCAAGCATTCTAATTAACATAAAATCGATAAAATCTTAAAAATCCAAAAAGAAGAGCTAAATTGGGAACCGCTGGTTTCCCCCCATTTTTTTTTGTTAATTTGGTGTTTAAAAATGTTTAGAATTCAATATTGAATGATGTTTTAGTTTGTTTTTCGGTTTTAAGAAAAAAAATTTTTTTCGTCGAATCAACGTTGGTAACTTCAGTCTCATTCTAACGATCGGGTCCATGATCCATTTTTCAATCCCCAGGATGACAAAGTTCAGCCGCTTGCTCTCGCGTCCTGTATACAAATACATATGTATATCATCGAACGATAATTCAGCAATTTATTTAGTCTCAATGGTCCGCTATACGACAATTTGGGATTTCAATCTGCCACCACATTCGCGACCGGAGATTTAAATGCCCATTCGAAAATATGCATGAACAACGCTTAACGTTCCACTTTTCCCTGGAATTTCATGTGTGCGCGGCTTTTAATGAGAAACTGTCGTAATCCCCGCGAGTTATATGTACTACATATATATGTATAGTAAAATTTGAGCGAAATTAAATTCATTAAACCACAATATTATCTAACTTGATATTTTTGTATATATATATAAACATTCTACATGTGTGTATAATAATATATAATCTCTAAATTTAGTTTCCGCCTCAATTTTATTCTTTGAAACATACGAAAATGTGGTTTTCAGTTTACGGATCTTAATCCTTTTAATTAAAGCGATTTAATTAAATTATAATGAATAATAGAAAATTTAAATTTCCTATTTGGTTGTTATTCTTCATTAAATATTCATTTTAAATTCACTAATTGGTTATTAAATAAGTAAATTAATAATTTAAATAAATTTAAGTTATTCAAATTAAATTTTAGGAAATTATTTATTTATTTTCTTTTATTATTATTATTTTTAAGTATTTTATTAATATATATATATATATATATATATATGTGCCATTCCATGAGTTTTATAGCACATATTACCTTCAAAAAAACCTACCAATTAAACCTAAATTGCAAGAGAATCAGAACAATCAATTTTATTCCATTTTTTTAGATAGAATGTTTTCCTAGAAAATGAAAAAATCCCTTACAAAGTCAAAATAAATTAAACAGCATGTCTCTATTATTTTTTTACCTTAAAAAAACACATATTACCTTTAACAAACCCAACCAATTGAACCTAAATTGCAAGAGAATCAGAACAATCAATTTTATTCCATTTTTTTAGATAGAATGTTTTCCTGGAAAATGAAAAAATCCCTTACAAAGTCAAATAAAATTAAACAGCATATCTCCATTATTTTTTTACCTCAAAACATCACATATTACCTTCAAAAAAACCTACCAATTGAACCTAAATTGCAAGAGAATCAGAACAATCAATTTTATTCCATTTTTTTAGATAGAATGTTTTCCTCGAAAATGAAAAAATCCCTTACAAAGTCAAATTAAATTAAACATCATGTCTCTATTATTTTTTTTACCTTTAAATAACACATATTACCTTCAAAAAAACCTACCAATTGAACCTAATTTGCAATAGAATAAGAATAATAAATAAATAATAAATTAAACTTCAGAAATACTTCTATAGGTTTTAATAATGTTTGGTTGTTTTAAAATTATAATAATTATTCTGCATCAGTGGAGAAATAAATTAATAACACAGCCCCACAAAAAAAGTGTCGTGCGCGGAAGACTAGACTAGTCATTTCCTATGTATTTTGACGCGCTGAACACGAATCCGAAGTCCGTTTTGCTCCATCACGTCAGGATTTTTTTCTAACCTCCAAAAACCTGTCGGATATTGAGAGGTAGGCTATTTTTTTTAAAATTGATGGATTTACTTCAAAATTGGTATCTAGGGGTTTTTTGGGTCGCTGATGACGAATTTGAAGTTAGATTTTCAAAATTCAAAATGGCGGCTCCAATATGGCGGACGAATTTTGTAAAAATTGATGGATTTACTTCAAACTTGGTATCTAGGGGTTTTTTGGGTCGCTGATTACGAATCTAAAGTTAGATTTTCAAAATTTAAAATGGCGGCTTCAATATGGCGGACGATATCGACCCTTCAAAGGTGATAATTCCGCCCTTACACACGAAACTAGGAGCAATTAAACAGTTTGGCAAAGCCTTAGATAAAAAAGGAAACTGTTTCAAATACCTGGAACAAAAGTTTCCAGAAATCTCTGATGCGAAACTAAAAGAAGGGGTTTTCGACGGACCACGTATTCATGACGCTGAAGTTACCAACGTTGATTCGACGAATCGACGAACGAATTTTTTGTTTTCAGATTAGTTTAAAGGCCAAAAACCAATTTTTTTTAATTGAAACTTCTTTATTTTGGTCCCGAATACATCTTTAAATACTAAAAATCCTCAATTAAGGCGGGGAAATCTTCAATCTTAGGAAAAAAAAAATTCTTTTCGTCGATTCAACGTTGGTAACTTCAGTGTCATACGTATTCGCAAATTGTTAAAAGATGAGCAATTTATCACCAAGATGAATAAAAAGGAAATTTTCTGGGTAATCACAAGAGTGAAAATTGGGAGCAAATAGTTAGTGATATGATTAAAAACTTTGGTAAGTTAGGATGCTTAATGAGCATAAAGTTGCATTACTTAGACTCGCATCGGGATCAATTCCCTGAAAATTTGGGAGATTACAGTGAAGAACAAGGAGAACGATTCCATCAAGATCTGAAAGAATTTGAGCGTCGTTATCAAGGAAGATGGGATATAAATATGTTGGCCGACTACTGTTAGATGCTGAAAAGGGATATTGTACCTGGAGGCACCAATTTGAAAAGAAAATCATTACACAGATCCTTTGAGGACAAAAGAGTGCGCTACCATAAAAAGACGTGAATACCTTACTTATGTATATAAGAATTTCCAATTCTAGTTTTGAAAATCTAACTTTAGATTCGTAATCAGCGACCCAAAAAACCCCTAGATACCAAGTTTAAAGTAAATCCATCAATTTTTACAAAATTCGTCCGCCATATTGGAGCCGCCATTTTGAATTTTGAAAATCTAACTTCAAATTCGTTATCAGCGACCCAAAAAACCCCTAGATACCAATTTTGAAGTAAATCCATCAATTTTAAAAAAAATAGCCTACCTCTCAAAATCCGACAGGTTTTTGGAGGTTAGAAAAAAATCCTGACGTGATGGAGCAAAACGGACTTCGGATTCGTGTTCAGCGCGTCAAAATACATGGGAAATGACTAGTCTGGTCTGCCGCGCACGACACTTTTTTTTGTGGGGCTGTGTAATAGGTATATTCCTAATTTTCACGTTATCATTTATTTATACACAGAAAAAAATGAGTTTGATGTTATATAAATAGTGTTTTTTTAGTTAAGCCAGCTCATTATTTGTTAATACAGCAAAAATAATTTAGCTAAGATAATTTTTAAATTTAATAAACTTGTAAAACTATTAGTACGATTGTTGACGGTAACAACAATGAAAACTCAAGAAAAAACCTATCGAAAAAATGATGATAAGAAAAACATAAATTAAAACCAATAGTTACAATTGGCGGTGTAAATGTTGATAAATCAATTCCAGTATCGCCAACATAACCCCCGCTATTTGAAATGCCGGGAAAAATTAATTATGTTGTGTCAATTATGTCACTTATGTATACTGTATACGATAAGGCAGAGATTGTTGGGATAAGATAAAAGATATTACTGACGAATGGATTTTCTTATTGACAGAATGTATATAACGAGTAAGATCATTTTTTTGTGAATTGATAGTAAAAAAATAAGATTTTTAATTAAAAATTTTATAATATAAATATTAAAACTTAAAAATAAATAATTTTAACAAAGTCAATGTTCGATGATTTTTTATAATCTTTGAAATTACAAAAAATTAGTTTTGCTAAATATTTTTGTGTATTTTCTATAAATATTTCGTTGCAAATGAAAATTTTAAATTTATGTTTTTTTTCAAAAAATTTAATTAATTGATAATTAATAAATATTAAAAAATTATGTAATCAAAAATAAAATTGAATTAACTGAAAATTATTAATTATATTTTAAAAAGTATTAAGCAATTAAAAAATATTTAAAAATTTTGAAAAAATAAAACCTAAAAAAACTTTGTAATGTTTTAAACTTTAAACTTAAATTAAAAATTAAATTCAAATTGAAAATTTTTTAAAAAAGCAAACTATTTTTATATTGTTTACAGATAAAAAAATATAAGAATTTAATAATTAAAACAAATTAATAATAATAAATTTATGAATAATAATATATAATAAATAATAATGAAAGAAATAATAATTATAAGTTAAAATGTTCTAATTATCTGTAATAATCATTATATAAAAAATGTATATATAATATAATAAATTTATAAATAATAATAAAAATTATATTATAATTGAAACTTTTTTTTCTGTAAATACCAAGTAGGAAATGTACTGGTGCTGGGCACAATGAACAATTTTTTGTTTTACTTTAAACTGTCACTTAGTATATGACTTAATTAATGACGATGAATAAAAATATCCGTCGCGTTAACCATAAAATATTACGAAATCAAGAATTGTCAAAATTTTAGAAAAACAAAAGGAACAAAATACGACTAACTTCAAGTGTGGACAGACAAAATGAATGAATGAATGAATACGGAAATTAAACAATTATTAAATTAATAACTTCTTTGTAGATATTTAAAACAATATTTTGTATTAAAATTCGTACTTGAAGAAGTTGCAAAAAAAATTTTGTTCATTTGAACGTTCAAAACTTTTGGCTCATCCAGCTAAAATTTTATTGAATCAATTAAAACGAAAAACTTTGGCTCAAATATAAGAAAAAATATATATATACCCAGATAACACACATACTAGTACGGTAGTAGTATAATACTAGTACGGCGTACTAGGCGTACTGGTACTGTACTAGCCATGTACCTTCGCACGGTACCAGGTACTGTACTAGTACGGCGTACCGGTATGCAATATCGGTAGAATACGAGTACTATACGAGTACGACGTACTGAAAACTTTTGTGACTTAGTATAACGTACTGTTATTGTACTGGTACAATACTAGTATGATGTACAATATAAAATATTATATACCCTCCCCTTTCTCATCCCACAATAGTATTTTAATTATTTTAATTTATTATTAAAAGAAAATACGTGGGAGACCTGAAATAATAATAATTCATTTTTAGTTATTTATTTTTATTCAATAATTTTTTTTATTTATATGATATATGTCTTTGCATATATTATATAAAATATATGTAACTTGTATTCTCACTTATCTTAAAATATCCGGTGTTTTATATTATTTTAATTACTTAACTTTATCAAATATTAATTAATTATTTGTTTACATTTAAACATTATTTCAAAAGAATTTTAAACTTGATGTTTAAAATTGCTTTGATGTTAAGAAAAACATATTATCACATCCTAACCTATAAATATGTTATATGTATAAGAAAAACTATAACGAAATAACACACAATTGAATTTAAAAATATATCAATATGATCAAGACCGAATTTATGAATTTTTCTCATTATAAATGTAAAAGATTTTGATGTTTTTCAATGAAATAACACCATGGCACCATGTCAAAGTAAAAGAATATAAATCTTATAAAGATCGATAATTTAATATAAATTTAATCTCGGATATTCAAGATGAGTACAGAAGCACAAGTTACAAACGTTAAAACTCTTTTGCTGCATCATAAACGACTTTTTTCACCAACATTTAATGCACCGTTTTCAGTGACGCGTTCATATTTGACAATTGTCAAGAAAGTGAGGTTGGGTTGGCATTACCAGCAAAGATTCCCAGTACGACGTACCAGTATTATACTTGTATCGTACAAGTATGTTGTGCTTCTTATTTCAGAAGTACGACGTACTGGTATTGTACTAGTACTATACTTTTATCGAGTAATCATATTTTACAATTCTAACAGTACGACATACTTTTATTGTACTAGTACCGTACTGGTACGACATATATAATTATTTTGTACTTGTATAAAACTAGTATAATACTAGTACGCCGTACTCGTAAATAACGATTAGTACGCTTGGTTATCTGGGTATATATATATATATATATATATATAAACTTATTATTTTCTTTTTACTACATTTATCTGATAAATAAAAATATTTAAACAACAATTGAATTTTCGATAATATTTTTCATTTATGTACAAATTGAAAGTGTAAACACATTCACTAGGTTTTGAAATAGTATGAATGAGTTTATGGAAATTTATGCTGACGTGAAAATTATTATTAGGACAAAAGGATTGCATTCATCGTGTCTGGAATGTGAAGTCAGATAATTTCCCCGCAATCATCATTCACTTCAAACATCATTCGGAAATGCAGGACAAACGAAATTTATGATATATAAAGTTTTATTGAGGTACTCTCATTTATTTAAAATAATTTTGAATTTAATTATTTGTACTTCATTATTATCGTTTGGTTAAGAAATTAAAAAATATAGAAACTATTTTACACATTTCATTTAAAAGTTTTTGAATTCTCTATATATTGAATTTAAAAAATTTAATTATACAGAAAGTGGTCAATGAAAAAAAAATTGGGCGAAAAATTGCTATAAACAAAAACATCAAATACAATATAAAAACGAAAATTTTTTATTTTTATAATTTCATCTGTCTTTTTCTATTTTTTTTTCTTAATACGATTACATATTATTATAAGACTAAATTGAAATTATTGGATTATTGGAATAATACTTTTTATTACTATGATTACGAATAATATAATTTTTATTAATAAGTAATTATTAAAAAATTATTATTTA
The DNA here is from genome assembly GCF_019393585.1 of Leptopilina boulardi. Classification (NCBI taxonomy): domain Eukaryota; kingdom Metazoa; phylum Arthropoda; class Insecta; order Hymenoptera; family Figitidae; genus Leptopilina; species Leptopilina boulardi. Next base: position 311,504 of record NW_026137923.1, on the reverse strand, counting down.
TGAATAAATTCATATTGATTTCTTTAAAATGTGATACTCTACTATCTTTCTTGTTGTTATTTTTTTAAGTAAAAATGGAACAATTCAGAGGTGAATCGATTAGTAAATATTTTTATTATTTCTTATCATATTTATAAATATTTATTTTGCATGTGCATTTTTTATATATATATCTATGTAAATAAATTTTTTTACACTTTTATGTGTATAACAAATTTTCTTTATTTGGACACTTTTATTACACTATTAATAATTATCGAAATTAATAATAAATTAATTATTTTACGATCACATTTTCCACTTTTTCATTTTCACGATTGTGATTGTTATATGTATAAAATTATTGTTTCAGTATAATGTGAATTTTTTTTTAAATTCTAAGATTTCTATAAAAAAAAAAAACTATTTCATTGTGACATTTTCTCGCCAAAAAGTACTAAGCACAGGATTTATTGGGATCGATACGATAAATCCGGATGAGTCGCCTGACGACTTACAGAGCTTAAAAGTCACGTATCTTTTCTTTATACTGGATCTAAATAAATCTAAAAAACAAAAGAAAATCTGTTTTCTCTGTCGCTGGCGCACGTGAATTCTTTGACAAAAATCTATGAAAAAGAAAACAGAAATTATTTTCTTATATTTTTTTAATTCACACATTTTTTTTTGCAATTTGAAATATAATATTTTTCCCACACCTCATTAAATGTATTAAAAATTACATGATTTGCAAACAAATGAATATTTTATAATAAAAAAAAAAAAATTTTTTTCAGGTTGTAAATAATTCACCCCCCCCCCCCACCCTATGTATTATGATAATCTAAAGCAGTACTTTATGATGGCAACTGCTTGTTAATTTGCAATTAGAATTTACATTTAAAGGAATTTTTCATAAAAATGCATCCCACTAGAATTGCTTCCAGAGAAGCTGCAAAAAATTTTTCTTTAGATTTTAGTTGACAAAACGCATGAAGTTGAAAAAATACTTTACGGAATGTGTATAATATATACGCTGAGAGTATATTAGTATTATTTATTTTTTTTATTTATTAATTTGATTTTATTTTTGCAAATTATTTTTTTGTTATAATATATAGTAAATTGCATGTATAATCTTAGAATATTTTATCTAAGAAAAATAAACCCGGTAAAAGAAAAGAGGTTCTTCAAACGAAAAAGATTGGAAATGTAATTGAATTGGAAAATTGTCCGATTGCATGCGCGGAACTTTATTCTTCGAGAAAAATATATATTTTTTTTTTTTTTTTTATTTCTTTTTTCGTTATTTCGAGTTTCATTGGTCGAAATAAATATCATTTTCTAATGTAATCTTTCTTTCTTTTTACAAAAATATTTCGTTTTTATTTTGAGTAATTTTTCAATTTCAAAATTAAACATATTTAAAAAAAAAAATGCGTAAAATTATTTTTCTTGTTTGAATTCTTAAGTTGAACAAATCTTTTGTGTTGAAACGAAGCCGTTACTAAAATCTCGGGCTCAAAAAGAAAAGTTCCAACTGACTGCTCTGGGATTATGGGAATTAGGCAAGGGGGAACCCCAAGACATTTTGTGTAGATCCCTGTTATTTTACCGGATTTCCTATGTACAAAAGCAGGTTCTCCACACACACATATTCTGCAATTAGACAGATAATCCCTGAGCTACAAAGTAAGTAGTTTCTGCGTGTATGTTATGTAAAGCGTCTCACAAAATGTATTGCAGATTATTTACAAGAATGCTTCCTTATTTGCATACGCCCACTTATAAGACAAGTCACTCTTAATATAGTCCCCTGAGTTATAAATTTACCTTCATTCAAAATGTTTTTTATTTTTTTTTCTTTTCTTTTTAAGTAGAGAGAGCGAATTGTATAAATATTTTACGTTATAGCATCGACAAGAATTAAAAATTATAAACCAAAATGTCTATCGAAAATTATTATTTACTACTTTTTTGTAGTATAGTGCTATCTAAATTTGAATCAGCGATAAGTATGACACTGTTACCAAATAGGCGTATATACGCTGAAAAATCAGTGAATTTTCACTAATTTATCAGTGCGCAGTAAACTTGGTTGTATCTTTTTCTATTGCAACGTTTTGATGCACATAAGTTATATCAAAAAGAGATCGTTTTGTGTATCATTTTTAGAAATGATACACGAAACGGTCTCATTTTTTGATGCAAAAAATTTAATCAATTTATATCAATCATGGCCGAATTGAATCGACTCAAAATTAAACGAATTTTTTTCAGATATTTTGGTAATAGTACAATTGCGGAGACCATTTCACTATTTAATTTGAAAATGAAAATAACAGAAAATCAAAGACAATGTGCAATTCGATAATTAAAAAGTGACAGCTTATAAACATAACCTAAAATGCATGAGAAAAAATTTGTCGATAAAATCAATATAGCCGAGCTTTTTAGAAGGTAGATGGCAGTTTTGCTTTTTATAAAAACGATTATTTATTATTTATTTTTATAACATTATAAATATTCAATAAATTAATTATATTAAATAATAACAAAAATAAAGTTTGTTAATCGCAATTGAAATTATGTGAAATCTAAGAGTGAAAACTATTTTATTATAAACTTTTGTTTATATTTAATTGCATTCAACAACATAGTTCTAACCATAAAATTATTGCAACCTGAATTCAGATTAAACATTTGATTTTCTCTTAAATAAGCGAAAATTTTTTCATTTAGAGTAGGTAAAATTAAAATTTCTCCAATTTTGGTGTCAAAATGATACCAACAGGATAAAATTTGTTGCATACATTTTTAACACCGAATTTAATGTCAAAACAACACCCAGTTTTTTCTGTGATTCAGAAAAAATTTAAAGAAAGAAAATAGATGAGTGCTGCCATCTACCTTCTAAAAAGCTCGGCTATATTGATTTTATCGACAAATTTTTTCTCATGCATTTTAGGTTATGTTTATAAGCTGTCACTTTTTAATTATCGAATTGCACATTGTCTTTGATTTTCTGTTATTTTCATTTTCAAATTAAATAGTGAAATGGTCTCCGCAATTGTACTATTACCAAAATATCTGAAAAAAATTCGTTTAATTTTGACTCGATTCAATTCGGCCATGATTGATATAAATTGATTAAATTTTTTGCATCAAAAAATGAGACCGTTTCGTGTATCATTTCTAAAAATGATACACAAAACGATCTCTTTTTGATATAACTTATGTGCATCAAAACGTTGCAAAGATTTGATGCAATTTTTGGTCTCAATTTGATACTTTTAGGAAAACTGTGTGCATATACGCTGATTGGAATCAGTGGTATACTTATAGCTGAGAATCAGCGAGATTTCGCTGATTCAAATTTAGAGAGTGGTCAAAATTAGAAAAATTTAAAACTCAGGAGGGTAGGGGGCGTCAAAAATCTGCTTGCGTAATACTTAAACTAAAAAAAAACTAAATTTAAAACTGTTAGAAATTTTTTTTCCCTTTCAAAAGATTTTGCGAAAAAAGGGCAAAATTTTACAAGAGAATTTTCTTTCTAGTTTCTCTCAAGAATTTTTGAACAAATTTACTTTTATATTTTCCTTAATGTGTATATTTTTTCAATTTTATATTCAAAAATATTTGAGGTAATAGAAAGATGATTATTTTATGAGAAAAAATATTGGATATTCTGAAAAATTTCTTTATGCCAATAAATTCAAAGAGAGACATTTTGCCACAAAATAACACAAATACAGTGTTTATTATACAAATAGGATAAGAATTTGATTTAAAATTATATAATATATAAAGTAATATAAGTATTTCTGTTGTAAAGCAAATTTTAAAATTATATATGAACACAAAAAGTTGAAATTTATCCTAATAAAATTGTAAATATTCAATATCACTGAAAAAAATTGATTACAAAAATTATATAGAGTAAAGCGGTTCATTTGATTTATTGAATATAATTATAATTGAGAATTCAAATTTTTTTTTCTAGAGAAAAAAAAATTTGAAAATTTAAAAAACAGAACAGAAAAGAATTTTGGATAGTCACTTTCTAAATTTGAATTAGTATAGAAAACTACTAATTCAATAGCGAGAATTGAGCAACTAATTGAAAATAGTTAAATTCTACTGAAATATCAGTTAAAATAACTAATTGACAGTTAAATAATTTGAGGTTATGTTTGAAAATAACTGAAATATTTCGTTTCATTATTGTTTCAGTAACGTTTTCTACTGATAATTAGTGGAATTTATAATATTTCAGTTATTTCTTACTGTCAATTATAGTTAATTTTTACTAATTAATGTAGCGAGAATTAAGCCAGATTTTGACTGCTAATCAGTAGTTTTCTACTAATTCAGATTTAGAGAGCACTGGAAGAGAAAATTTTACTCTTGGTATAGAGTGAACATTAAATTTCTCTTAATAATGCAATGAGAGAAACGATTGTTTGCGATTACCATTTCGTTAGTTAAGAGTAATTTTTCTAATTTATATTAGTTACTGTTACCATTTAGTTAGTCAGCCTAACCATTTCGTTAGTAAGGTAACTAATTAAATAGTTATTCCAAGAAACTAATTATGTAGTTATACCAACTAAAAAAATAGTTAAGCCAACGAATAAAAATAGTAACCACAACTATTAAATTAGCAGCAGTATAGTTTTCTAAGTAAAAATGGTAACTATACTGCTGCTAATTTATTAGTTGTGGTTATTATTTTTATGGTTGGCGTAACTATTTTATTAGTTGGTTTAACTAATTAGTTTGTTGGAATAACTATTTAATTAGTTACCTTACTAACTAAATGGTTAGACTAACTAAATGGTAACAGTAACTAATATAAATTATCAAAAATACTCTTACTAACGAAATGGTAATCGCAACCAATCGTTTCTCTGAGTATGGAAAAAACTTCATTTAGAAAAGCGAAAGATTTTATTAGAATAGTGAAAGATTTAATTGAACCAATTAAAAATTTTGCTATTCTAGTGAAATATTTTGTTATTCTAGGTAAATTTTTTTTCCATGTGCTTTGAGTAACATATCACTCTCATTATAGTAAAAGTTAAATGAATGTAAAATTTACTACTATTATTGAGCTATATTTGTTATATTATTATGGCTATATTTTTACTCTTGTTAGAGTAAAAAAATAAACTCTTGCTTTATGCTTTTAGTGACATTTATTTATTAATTCAGTGAAAATTAACTTTCGTTTCATGCTTATACAGTGATATTCAACTCTTTTTAGAGTAATAGTTAATTTAATTAGAAAAAAAAAAATTAAAATATATACAATTAGCCTTGTAATGAAATTATGCACGAGTTAAAAAATTAATAATAATCAATTTTTTACAGTGTTAAAAATGGTTCCTGAATGCAACAATTGTTTAAAAAAAAAAAAATATTGTACATAAGTTTTCGTCCATGTGTTTATGATGTAGCACAAAAAATCCCTTGTTAATTAAGTTAAAAATAAGATAATTCCGTCTATATCAGTTCCGATAGAATATATTATACCATCAGTGAAAAGAAAAGCCTTGCGGTAGAGAAAAGGAAAAAATTAGCCAAATAATTTGCCTGTTGCCTTATGATTGCCTATAATGAAACCTGTAGTTTTTTTTTTTCATTTTTTTTCTGTTTGTTATTGAATTAGCTTAATTTATATATAAATATATAAGGATAGGGATGAAAATAAGATGAGTAAATAAGTGTTTGATTGATGTTACAGCTGCGGAAGCCAGTATCCACTCTCTCGATTCCCGGGGCGATGAAAAACTGTGGCGGAATGGCCGCAGGGCCCGGGGGTACCGGGAGTGGCGGAAGCGGTGGAATTGGCGGTGCTGGAGGTGAAGAGGCCGCGATCGCTCTCGTTGGTGTTCATTCGGAATATCCACGTTATATGGAGGATCGAGGCCTCGGTGGTGGTTCGATAAAGGGCCACGGTAGCATTGGTACTGCCTCGAAGCACAAACCTAACGTCGGCTATCGTCTCGGCCGTCGAAAGGCACTCTTCGAGAAGCGAAAACGCATTAGTGATTATGCCCTTGTCATGGGAATGTTCGGAATTGTTGTCATGGTCATCGAAAACGAACTCTCCAGTGCGGGGTTGTACTCAAAGGTCAGTTTTTATTTTAATATTTATTATATATATATATTTCTATTCAATTTATTTACCCTTCCTTCTAAACCTAACCTACAAATATTATTATTAGCCCATTTACTCAATCTCTTTTTCATCCCATTTTCCTCCTTCTATATAGCGAGTTATAAGGCGGTCACCCATCCAAATACTAAACGTATTAAGATGTGCTTAACCTCTGTGACCGCAAGCCAAGGCGCTTCACCACCCGAGCTATATCATTAGTTTTTCTATTTAATAACACAGAGAGGCCTACAAATTTCAGACCCAGAAACCAAAATAGTCATTTCCAATGTAATTTGTCAAACAGAATCCAAAAATGACAACGAAATTACTCCATCACGTCAGAATTTTGAGATATTCTAACCTAAAAGCGTGAAAAATGCCGTTTTTCGCAATATTCGACACTCAATAAAATCTTCAAAAGTTTTTTTTTAATCATTGGTCCATTTGTGAAATCCAAAATGGCAGATGCAATATGGTGGACACTTTTTTTAAAAAATTTACCGGATTTGTCAGTTTTTTAATTTCAAAATGGTGGATCCAAAATGGCGGATAAAACTTTTAGATTTCATTATGTATTAGATTGAAAATTGTTACTCGTGAGTTTTTGTGGTTGCTGATTATGAATCTAAGATCAGATATTCATATTTTCAAAAAAGATGCAATTTCAAAAATCAATTAAATTTCCTTTGAAATTTTCTCTACTTTAGTTGGATGTTTTTAAGTCATCCATTGCAAATTTAAAGTCAAATTAAAATAAAATAACTGTGCGCCCTTTCGAATTTTGAAAAACTTTTAGAAAATTCGTAATCATCGACCCCAAAAATTTGCCATATTTGCCATATTGGATCCGTCATTTTTAATTTTGAAAATCTAACCTTGAATTCGTCAATTATTACATACAGTAGTAATTGACATTTAGATCAGACAAAGTTTGAGTATTTATGAAATATGAAAATATATATTTTTTTTTATTATATTGAAAGAACATGACATTTTTTTTTTTTAATGTGCCTGAAGTTCTAAACGTTGAAATGAACGAAATTACAATTACTTAATTCTTTTCTTAAAGAAAATTTTCATAAATATAAATTGTCTCTCAAAGTAAAGATTTCCCGCTTCTTATTCATTATTTGATCCGTCTCTCTCCCCCCCCCCCCACTTTTCTCTCTCAATTCTTTCGAGTTCTATTTTAGGCGAAGCACTGTTTCCAAATTCAATTCATTCTAATTTCCATTCAGTTGAATCACCATATTCGATATTTTCATTTATCTCCCTAATTTTGGTTTATCTAATTTATCCTTTGACCTCATTTTTATACGAATTATATATATATATCATTTGATATTTTCTCATTTTACGAAAAGCATATTCATATATTTATGTATGTACTAACATGAATCATAATTTTGATCTTAATTTTTTTACTATTATTTGAATTAAAATCGTGTTTCTTTTTTTTATTTATCATATTTATCAAAATAAAAAAAAAATTCTACTTTCTTCCTTGATATTATCAACAAAAATGTAAAAAAAAGTTGTTTTTCTTCCTAATTGCTTTCAGTTGACAAATTTCTAATGAGAAAAATATAAAATGAGGTAATATAAAAAATGTTAGATTGAAGATTAAAAGTGTAATTGAAACATTTGATCTAATGATGTTTTCTTTCAAAAATTAAAACACAAGTTTGATTATACTTTATTCTAATTTTGATATGAATATTAGTGATATTACTCAGATAGGTATATAGTTTTTTTTTTTATTTATATTTCTATAATTAATCATTTTAATATATTTTTATGTAACATAATTGCATTTCTATTAATTATTTTTATTATTTAACATAATTTATTTTATATATAGATTTATGAAGTAAGTGACCGTTATAATTTATTCATTTGTCAAAATTATTTTTTATTTATTATCAATTTTAATATAATTAAAATTTTTCGAAAATTTTATTAATAATATTAATTTATTTTAATTGAAAACTTTTGTAATAAAATAATAATAATTTTTTTTTATATTTTTATATGCGAATATTGGTATCTAATATTTAATATTGATAATTTTTTATAATTGACACTTACACTGTTGAAAACTATGATGTTATATATATACATATATCCTATCAAATGTGTAAAGTTCGTTAAAAGTATTTGAAACATGTGGAAGTTTAAAAAGAAATTTAATGACAACTGGAAATTCAACTTATTCCATTGGGAAATTTTCTCATTGGTTTGTCTATAAAATGTGTATGGCTTTCAGAAATATCATGAAAATCAGAAATATATTTGTAGATATTCACAATTGTTGACAACTTTGCTTTTTATATTTTTCTCCACAAATAACAAATATATCAAAGAGAAAATTATTTTATTCCCTCAGAGTCATATTATATCATATATTATTCTTATTTTAAAAAAAAATTTTTATTTTTTTAAATATTTGGTTTCCGAGACTTTAGTAATACAGTTTTTTAAATAATAATAATAGTAAAATAATAATAATTATTACAACAATAATTATATAATAATATAGAAATAGTAACATAAAGAAAAATGAGAACAATAGTAAATGTGTTCTTTTATAATTAAACATTTTAATTGTTATATTTCTCAATTATTATTTCTTAAAATTTCAATTCAAAAGAAACTAGGCTAGAGAATATTAAAATTGAATTATGTAAATGAAAATTTTTATTAATTAGTGATAGAGTGAAAATGAAGTACCTACATTCTATATAAGTTTTTGAGTATTGATGTTTAAAATATAATTCTAAAATATCTATAATACTAACAATTAATCATACTAATTATTTTTGATCATAAATATAAAATTAAAATTTTCAATAAAATTATTCACTTCTTTTAGATTGGAGTCTTTTCAATTTCATTATTAATTTAATTTCATCAGATGACGATAATATAAAATTTTTAAGTAGTAATTGTCATTTAGGTCAGACAAAATGAACTTTATATATTATTTCTTCTCTCAAGGATTGAAATAATTATTTTTCATGGTCGTTCATATTTTTGGTGAAGCAATAAAAATTCATCAAATTAAAAAGCTTTGGTTCTATATAGTATTTGAAATACATATAATATGTAAAAATGATAATAATAATTAAAAATTTTTCGTTGACATTTTGAAGTGAAAAAAAATTTTTTTTAATTAAATGAAAATTCTTATCTATACTAATTTGAATATTAGTGAAAACTATATAATATTTAGATTTCAAGAGTATTTCATTATCAGTGATCCTTGTGTATGAGCCTAAAGTTCGGCACGCGCGTTCGCGCGAAAAAAAATTTTGACAAAAAAAAATAATTTCTTGCTAATGGTTCTCAGACAACCAAAATACAACAATATTCAACATAAAAAACTAAAAATTTAATAATTAAGGGTGCAAAACAACCCCTACTTTCAAATTAGAGTTGTTCACAGAATTAAAAGAACAAAATCGAGTCTTAGATTGTAATTTTTTTGGGAAAAAAGTAGGCAAAAAATTTTCTTTTTCCTTCCCCTTGAAAACCCCATAGTTGCGAACTCTCGGTCTCACCCCTATTTGCCACCCCTATAGTGGTGAAAATCAGAAAATGGCCAAAAACGGGTCTTAGATTGTAATTTTTTTGGGTAAAAAGTAGGCGAAAAATTTTCTTTTTTCTTCCCCCTCAAAACCCAATAGTTGAAAACTCTCGGTCTCACCCCTATTTGCCACCCCTATAGTGGTGAAAATCAAAAAATGGCCAAAAACGGGTCTTAGATTGTAATTTTTTTGGGTAAAAAGTAGGCAAAAAATTTTCTTTTTCCTTCCCCTTGAAAACCCCATAGTTGCGAACTCTCGGTCTCACCCCTATTTGCCACCCCTATAGTGGTGAAAATCAGAAAATGGCCAAAAACGGGTCTTAGATTGTAATTTTTTTGGGTAAAAAGTAGGCGAAAAATTTTCTTTTTCCTTCCCCTTAAAAACCCAATAGTTGAGAACTCTCGGTCTCACCCCTATTTGCCACCCCTATAGTGGTGAAAATTAGAAAATCGCCAAAAACGGGTCGTAGATTGTAATTTTTTTGGGTAAAAAGTGGGCAAAAAATTTTCTTTTTCCTTCCCCTTGAAAACCCAATAGTTGAGAACTCTCGGTCTCACCCCTATTTGCCACCCCTATAGTGGTGAAAATTAGAAAATCGCCAAAAACGGGTCGTAGATTGTAATTTTTTTCGGAAAAAAGTAGGCAAAAAATTTTCTTTTTTCTTCCCCCTCAAAACCCAATAGTTGAAAACTCTCGGTCTCACCCCTATTTGCCACCCCTATAGTGGTGAAAATCAGAAAATCGCCAAAAACGGGTCGTAGATTGTAATTTTTTTCGGAAAAAAGTAGGCAAAAAATTTTCTTTTTCCTTCCCCCTCAAAACCCAATAGTTGAAAACTCTCGGTCTCACCCCTATTTGCCACCCCTATAGTGGTGAAAATCAGAAAATGGCTAAAAACGGGTCGTAGATTGTAATTTTTTTGGGAAAAAAGTAGGCAAAAAATTTTCTTTTTACTTCATCTTGAAAACCTAATAGTTGAGAACTCTCGGTCTCACCCCTATTTGCCAACCCTATAGTGGTGAAAATTAGAAAATCGACAAAAACGGGTCGTAGATTGTAATTTTTTCGGAAAAAAGTAGGCAAAAAATTTTCTTTTTACTTCCCCTTGAAAACCTAATAATTGAGAACTCTCGGTCTCACCCCTATAGTGGTGAAAATCAGTAAATCGCCAAAAAGGGTCTTAGATTTTAATTTTTTTGGGAAAAAAATATGGAATGAGAATTTTGTTAAGTAAAATTTTTATTAAATTAAAATTTTCTTGAATAAAAAGTCATGTCAATTAAATGACTATATAATGAGAATTCGTTAATTGAAAATTAGTATAAAAAATAATTTTTGCTAATGAAATACTTCTAAATAAAAATTTTAAATAATTTTTTGTATGAATTTATCATGCGCTCCTCTCTTATTGTCATGATAACTAGCTCTTATGTGAAATGCTTTCTTATAAAAAAATGTTAAGGAATCTCTATAAAAACATTTTTTATTATTAATTTGATTGTTTCTTTTGTTTAATTTATGTATTATATTCATTTTTTATTATTTTATTATTCTTATGTAAATTATATGCAGCAAAGTGGAATAGGAAAAATACTAAAATTTATTAACATTATTATTACTGTATTACAATTACAATTATTAATTTTAAAAATTTATCAATCAATAATAATTTAAGGAAAATAATATAATACTAAAAAATAAATATAATGCTTATCACTGAAAAAAATATGCAGAAAGTCTTGAAAATAGACGAGATTGGCTTTAATTGTATTCTGGAGGTGAGTGTGTCGGGGATAGAGCCGAGCGTGGATATTCGGCTGCGTTCGACTTAGCTCGGCTCTTTACTTGGCACTAGCCCCGCCTCGCCGCTCTCCGCATCATCAGACCCCGGCGAAAGTCTATAACTGCTTGAAAAGCTATTTTTGCTTTTCTCGACCTATTCGTTCTCTCTCCATTCGGACCCAATTTAAACTTGCTTGGATAAGAAAGTATAGATACAGATATTTTATGTTTATGTTAATATTTATCATATTGTTAACGCGGTCCTAAAAAATTTGAATGGTTTTTTGCAGTGATTGAAAACTGAAAAAGTCATGGACAGGACTAATGATTTAAATGATATGATTTTAATCAGGAATTAAATTATCATATAATTAATTTTTAGACTTCCTGTGTTGAAAAATGGTGAGTTCTAATTAATTAACTGTAATAGACATAAATAAACAAATAATTTAAAAAATATATAATTGAGGGCCTCCATGCAATAAGGGGACGAGCGCGCCAGTAGAAGTCCCCGCGGACGGCGCGCTGCCAGCTGCGCAAGGAGACAACGAAAATCACGTTCGTCCCCTTATTGCATGGAGGCCCTCAATTTCTGCATACTATTAACGGATATTTTCATTTTTCAACTAATTCATACATAGAATTAATGATTAAACGCAAACCTGAGATGAGATAGAAGTCCGCAACGTTTTAAAAAACGAAAAATTAAAAATGTAAAAAATTAACTTTTCGCAATGACAACCGCTTAAAATACATTTTACTATAACAAAAACAAAATGATAAATCATGAACCCCCAAATAAACCTGAAATTGGGGGTAACTTGCCCCACGTCATCAGTAAAATACCCTTAAATAGCCCAACTTTTCAAATTTTTTGGTTAAAATGGCTTCTCCTAACCATAAGACTAAAGGATATGTACACTAGAACCCCCCAGAGGGTGCGGAAAGCGTTCGTTTTGGGGCAACTTGCCCCACGTCATCAGAAAAGTACCCTTAAATGTCAACTTATACCGCCCCGTGGTTGCTGTTTACACTGGCGCTCGCCGACATAAAATGTTTGATATTTAATATCTCGAAAACAAAAAAACTGGGCATTCTGAAAATTTATATACAGATCGGAAAAAACCTGAACTTTTCTTTGTAATTATTTATTTCAAAAAAACGAAATTTACCATCGGAAAGAGCATGAAAAAAACTTAAAAAAAAAAACCTGCCTAAATTTTATTTATTGCATTTATAGACAGAAAATATTCAAATAGTAGGCGGTGTCAGGAAAAACTGATAAAATTGACCCCCTCTATCTCCCCCAAAATTTGAAAAAAGTCAAAACTTTTTTTGGGGATATTTTTCTATCAGGTAGGACAACAATTTCCCTAAGTTTTACTTTTTTTCGAGAAATCAATTTTTTAACTCAGGACATTACACGTAAAATGCCTCACATTTGAGCCTGTAAATATTGCGGAATGCAATTTGATGTTAACCTCCCCCCAAAAAATTTACGTCTATAATATCTTTGTTATTATGCATAGTTAATAATCGATTAAGCTAGAAAAATATATACTTTACAAGGAGTAAAAAGAATAGCCGGGACCAAAAATTTTATTGTTTAGATACCTTCTGTAATATACGAAAAAAAAATTCTAAACAATGGACGGAACGAACACTTTAAAATAATAAGAAAAATTTATTGACTTAATGAAAATTAAAAAATAAGAGTTTTTAATAACAAAATTTTTCTTCATTTAATAAAATTAAAAAAATTTTCAACAAAAAATTTTAAAAAATTGTATGTACAAAATTTTTTATTGTTTTGGGAATTAAAAAAATGTTTTTTGAAAAAAATATTTTTTAAATCTTTTTAACAAAAATTTGTTAATTCAGAAAATATTTTATCATTTTAATTTGTAATAATGGTTCCTGGAATTAAATGTGCACGCACACATATGTCAGAGACAGTGTAAGTTTGAACCTAGTGGATAGAAGCAGAGATATTTACTTGCAGGCGACATTGACTCTGGCTGGGACTGGTGTAGTGCAGGCGGGGATATTCGGTCGCGTCCGGTGTACTTCGTTTACGCTCGGCGCTACCCCCGCCGGCCGCCACATTCACCTTCAAGGCTCTGGCGAAAGTCGACTGTAAAACGTTTCTTGCATATCTCGACTAATTTCGTTCTCTCTCTCCACTCGGAAACAATTTTTTTTTGTTCTAGCACGGCGGTTTAAATGTAACACAATTTTTTTGTTAAATATTTAGCTAATAACATAAATTTTTTTTTTGTTAAAAAAATTGATTTTTTTATGACGAAAAAAATTTTTTTTTTCCAAAAAAATTTAAAAAAAAAAAAAAATTTATTTAAAAGAAAATTTTATTTTTTTATTAAAAGAAAAAAAATGTGACAAGGGAAAAAAGCCGTTTTTTCGAATTTCTTTCTAAAAAAATATGGCTCATATTTTGATAACATTTAAAAAAAAAATTTCTCTTTTAAAAAAATTTTTTTCTCTTAAAAAAAATAACAATTTTTGCAAAACAAATTTTTTTTTGTAATAAAAAATAACAATTTTTGGAAAAAATTTTTTTTTCGTAATAAAAAAATCAATTTTTTTAACAAAAAAAATTTATGTTATTAGCTAAATATTTAACAAAAAAATTGTGTTACATTTAAACCGCCGTGCTAGAACAAAAAAAAATTGTTTCCGAGTGGAGAGAGAACGAAATTAGTCGAGAAATGCAAGAAACGTTTTACAGTCGACTTTCGCCAGAGCCTTGATGGTGAATGGCGGCCGGCGGGGGTAACGCCGAGCGTAAACGAAGTACACCGGACGCGACCGTATATCCCCGCCTGCACTACACCAGTCCCAGCCAGAGTCAATGTCGCCTGCAAGTAAATATATGTGCTTTTATCCACTCGGTTTAAACTTACACACGGAAGAAATTTAGTATACTGAAAAAAAAATTTATTTGATTCAAATACTTTAAATTATTTTAAAAATATTTAATTGGTTCAAATAATTTTTATTAGGATCAAAAAAATATGTATTTGATTCAAATAACTTGAATTATTTGAATCGCATTTATTTGAACCAAATAAATCGTATTTGGTTCAATTAAATAATTAATTGAATTGAATAAATGAATTTATTTAATACAAATAATGAGTTACTTGAAACTATTCATTAATTTATTTCACTCAAATATTTCGTTTATTTGGTACAAATAAAAAGTATTTGACACAATAAATTTATGTAATTGATTCAAATAAACTGAATTATTTAATACAAATAATTCGTTATTTAATCCTAATACACTATTTTATTAAGACAAATAAAAAAATATTTCAATCAATTAAATATTTATTTGAAACGATGATAATGATTTACTTGAAACAATTAATTTATTTATTTCACTCAAATATTTCATTTTTTTGATACAAATAAAAAGTATTTGATACAATAAATTTATTAATTCTAATTAATTAAATTATTTCATATAAATAATGCGTTATTTAAATAATACACTATTTTATTAAAGGAAAATAAAATATTTTGATAAATTAAATATTTAAGTGTAATGAGAATAATCAGTTATTTGATACCTACTATTCATTTATTTATATATATTATTTAATAATATTCGAAGTCCAAAAGTCAAATATTTTTTCATCTACAAAAAATTAATATTTACAATGATTCAGAACAACGAAAAACGCATTTTTAATAAAAATATATTTACACTTTTTTTTGAAAATTCACCTGGGATGATTCATGATAATAATCATGAAACATATAATTAATTATATTTTATAAATTGCATTTAATTGGAAAATATAATTTAATATCTTAACTTTAACTAAATGATGCCAAGCACTTTTCTGAGTTAAGTATTTTGCAAGTTCAATTGACATCAAGAAGTTAACATTCGTTTTCACGTACCGTGCGTAGCGTAGCGTAGTTGGTAAAGCGTTAGACTCATAATCCGTAGTATAGGTCGTAGGTTCGATTCCCCCCATTCGTTAGATTTATTTATTTCTCAGGTTTGCGTTTAATCATTAATTCTATGTATGAATTAGTTGAAAAATGAAAATATGCGATCATAGTATGCAGAAATTACATATTTTTTAATTTATTTATTTGAGTAAGAATTTAATTTAGAAATTGAAGAATTAGTAAATAAATATGTTATTTATTCAATTCAAATTTTGATTTATTTGAATCAAAAAATTCTTACATTTTATGCAAATAAATTATGTATTTGGATCAAATAAAATAATAATTGCCGCAATTAAAG
Source organism: Leptopilina boulardi (assembly GCF_019393585.1). Lineage (NCBI taxonomy): Eukaryota > Metazoa > Arthropoda > Insecta > Hymenoptera > Figitidae > Leptopilina > Leptopilina boulardi. The sequence continues at coordinate 295,708 of NW_026137923.1, read as the reverse complement.
AGGTTTTAGTTTCAATTAAAACAATTACTTATGACAAATAATCGAATATTTGATTCAAGAAAATTTTTAGTTGTTTCGAGAAAAATATTTTATTAATGCAAATAAATATTTATTTGAGTCAAAAAACATGCAGTATTGAATGAAATAATTTTCATAATTGATTCAAATAATTATTTATTCGTTTTAAATATTCCATTTATTTGATTTGAATACTATGTATTTGATTCAAATAACTATTTATTTGATACGATAAAATAAAATACTTAGGTTGAGTAAATGTGTATTTGGTTCAAATACATATTTATTGGATAATAGACAAGTAAATGATGTATTTAGATCAAATACTTTTTATTTGATCCAAATAAATTTTTTTTTCAGTGTAGCAATATTTGATAAGTCTGATAGGAAATTTTAGTATTCTCTTTTTCAAACGCGGAACATTTAAGTTTGATAACGAAAATCGGTATATTTTTACCAATAATCTTTTTAGTAAATATAATTCCAGAAATTGAAATTATTATTTCGTAAATTGATAAATTTATACGAAAAACCAGAAGTAAGTTAAACCGACGCGCACTTCGTTATTTACTAAATTTATATGAAAATTTGGAAAGATTATTTCGAAATTTGTTAAAACTATACTAAAAATTCGAAGTGGTTCAGTCGTGACAGATGACGACAGAAACACCAATAGATTCTACACCAAAGTTTTATCTCTTTCTCATCTCGAGGATAGACGAGGATATGAACTTTTAAATGCACACACACACACACATACACCGCATTGTTTTACATCGATTGGCTTATTTTTATTCCTAACCTATACTAACGATAATACGTATAACATTCGCAGAATAACGCTTCATATACAAATTTACGCTCATGTGAAAAACTGATGTGACCATTCTTTGTATACTAACCAGACATATTTTTCACCGCTTATGAGAAAGGTGAAATTATATCAAAACATGTTTAAAAATATAAATAAAAATCATTATTTATTGGAAAATAATTAAATATTTTATTATTTTTTGAAGAACAATTTTTTTTACTGATTTATTGTAAAATCTTCGAAATTAATTATATAAAAGAAATTCAGGTCTGTATCAAGATAATGGTAAAAAGGGGCTTGTCTAAAGAGCTTCGTCAGTCTCCGTTACCACTCGGTGAGGATCGGGCAATTCCGAACGTTCAACTTCGGAAAATTTCGTCGAATCTCGTTAACTTTGATATTTCCTTTTCAATTTTCATATCAAATATATCAAAATGTGAAATAATTATATCATTTTATACAATTCTAATTACGAAATTTGAAATATATGGTTAGGAAAATTGATAAAGAGCTTATTAAAATTTGACATTTTTGTGTTTCAATAAAAAGATTTCAGATTTCGTAAATATTCTTAAAAATAGTATCGAAAATCGTTATCATGCCAAAATGTTCCGCAATTGTAACCAAATATACTAAAAAGTAACACCATAATATCAAATATTGCTACAAACTTTCTTTCCGTGCACTGACTGTGACATAATATATGTGCGTCGATGGGCGAACAATTAAGAAATTTGGTGTACACCTAATACAATAATTCAGATAATTCAAATAATTCATAGTAATTCATAGTAATTCATAATACTCCAATGTATATCATAATATATTAAGAAAATTCATATAATTTAAAATAATTTAAATATTTGATGATAATTTTAATACTTCTACATAATTCAATTATTTGTGGATGATTTATGTTTTTGAAGAAAAAGGTTAAAAATGGCTGCGTAATAATAAAAACTCAAGAATTAAATATTAAAATACATATGTATGTAGGCGACGTAAGGGCAAAATGGGATAGCTAAGGTTTGAAGTTCAATTCAACTAACATTATTATATCAATATTTTATTATTTATTGGAATAATAATCTTTGAGAATCAGTCTTTAATTATACAGTCTTAATGTGAACAAGCGCGGTAAAACTAGCGAGCATATCTTTTAGTCTTATGGTTAGGAGTAGCCATTTTAACCAAAAAATTTGAAAAGTTGGGCTATTTAAGGGTAATTTTTGATGACGTGGGGCAATTTGCCCCAAAACGAACGCTTTCCGCACCCTCTGGGGGGTTCTAGTGTACATATCCTTTAGTCTTATGGTTAGGAGAAGCCATTCTAACCAACAAATTTGAAAAGTTGGGCTATTTAAGGGTACTTTACTGATGACGTGGGGCAAGTTACCCCCAATTTCAGGTTTATTTGGGGGTTCATGATTTATCATTTTGTTTTTGTTATAGTAAAGTGTATTTTAAGCGGTTGTCATTGCGAAAAGTTAATTTTTTACATTTTTAATTTTTCGTTTTTTAAAACGTTGCGGACTTCTATCTCATAACCTGAGAATAAATAAACCTAACGCGTGGCAATTCATGTTTCTTAAAATCAAGATTTTTAAAAAAACTAATTTAGCAATAATACATATTTGAATAAGTAAATAACTTTCGTTCAAATTACATCACAAGTTATAAAAAAGGTTAACTAAAATTATAAAAAAATAATTTTTTTTAAAAACATCAATGACTTTGATATACATAATTTCTAGTAAAATTTCTGGTATAAATAAATTGATACGTTTTTAAATATTGTATTAACTAGTGTCAGTAGTTTTAACATCAAGATTTTTTTTATCAATACTATAAAATATAAAAATTTTTTTCTTAACAGGTAAATAACTTTTGAAATATAAGTCAAAATAATTGCTAGTAGATTGAAGGATGAATTTTTAAACTTCAAATTGACAGTGAAAAATTAAACAAATATAACTTTTTGAAAAACAGTTTAAAAATTTTAATCTTAAAGACTGATTTAAATTATGATGTAAATGAAAAGTTAAAAAAAAATTTTTAATGAAAATTTAATTCTTAACTAAAACCATATCATTTAAATCATTAGTCCTATCTATGACTTTTTCAGTTTTTAAGCACTGAAAAAAACATCCAAAATGATAAATATTGCACAAACGTAAAATACCTGTATCTTCACTTTCTCAACCAAGCAAGTTTAAATTGGGTCCGAATGGAGAGAGAACGAATAGGTCGAGAAAAGCAAAAACAGCTTTTCAAGCATTTATAGAGTTTCGCCGGGGCCTGATGATGGGGAGAGCGGCGAGGCGGGGCTAGTGCCAAGTAAAGAGCCGAGCTAAGTCGAACGCAGCCGAATATCTACGCTCGGCTCTCTCCCCGCCATACTCGCCACAAGAATACAATTAAAGCCAATCTCGCCTATTTCCAAAACTTTCTGCCGTTCTTTCTCCTTGCTGCAAAATTTACACATACAGAATGATTTACATTTATGATTATGATAAACGATTTAAAAGAAATAATTTTTTAAAATAAAAAATTTTTAATTTTTTTTTCCTAAAAAATATTTCTTGTTGTCTTCATTAATCAAATATTATTAAAAAATATTTTTTAAGTAAAAAATTGTAAATTTTTTCGTTGTAAAAGAATTATTTATTTAGAAATCGTTTATCATACATATAAATTTTTTTTTATCTTAAAAAAATAGAATGTCTTAAAAAATAGATCTTTTTCTAGTTCAATTTTTTTTGTAATTTTAATTTGCAAAATTTTTCCAGGAAGCAATACTTTTATAGAAGCCAGTGGCAATCCTAAAAACTTCAATTTTAAGCCAAAGTCTAATTATTTTTGCCATTTCGTTTATAAAATAGATGCGGGCTTTATAATCATAAATATATTTAGTGAAAAAGTAAAAATAGTATTTAGGTACACAATAAAAAATTATTTAATTAAAGTAATTAAAATTATCTGAAAAACATTTTCATGTATCAAATATACTTTAATTAAATACAAAAAATACATTTGATAAAAATAACTACACTTATTTAAATCACACTTATACTTGAAGAAATCTTATTTGGTTCAAGAAAATTTTAAGTTATTTCAAATAAAGTAATTTATTTATGCAAATAAATAATAAAAATAATTTATTATTTATTTCAATAAAATTTTTATTTAAAAAAAATTTATTTTATTCCTGCTGAAAAATATTCATTTGAATTAAAAAAACAAGTAGTACTGATTGAAATAATCATCTTAATTAATTTTCAGCACTATTTATAGACTTAAATTATTCCATTTAATTAATTAAAGTAATTTGTAGTTGAAACGATAAGATACAATACTTAGGTCTAGTAAATAGTTTTGGCGATTTTCTGATTTTCAACACTATAGGGGTGGCAAATAGGGGTGAGACCGAGAGTTCGCAACTATTGGGTTTTCAAGGGGAAGGAAAAAGAAAATTTTTTGCCTACTTTTTTCCCAAAAAAATTAGAATCTAAGACCCGTTTTTGGCCATTTACGGATTTTCACCACTATAGGGGTGGCAAATAGGGGTGAGACCGAGAGTTCTCAACTATTGGGTTTTCAAGGGGAAGGAAAAAGAAAATTTTTTGCCTACTTTTTACCCAAAAAAATTACAATCTAAGACCCGTTTTTGGCGATTTTCTAATTTTCACCACTATAGGGGTGGCAAATAGGGGTGAGACCGAGAGTTCTCAACTATTGGGTTTTTAAGGGGAAGGAAAAAGAAAATTTTGCGCCTACTTTTTACCCAAAAAAATTACAATCTAAGACCCGTTTTTGGCCATTTTCTGATTTTCACCACTATAGGGGTGGCAAATAGGGGTGAGACCGAGAGTTCTCAACTATTGGATTTTCAAGGGGAAGTAAAAAGAAAATTTTTTGCCTACTTTTTTCCCAAAAAAATTACAATCTACGACCCGTTTTTAGCCATTTTCTGATTTTCACCACTATAGGGGTGGCAAATAGGGGTGAGACCGAGAGTTTTCAACTATTGGGTTTTGAGGGGGAAGAAAAAAGAAAATTTTTCGCCTACTTTTTACCCAAAAAAATTACAATCTAAGACCCGTTTTTGGCCATTTTTTGATTTTCACCACTATAGGGGTGGCAAATAGGGGTGAGACCGAGAGTTCTCAACTATTGGGTTTTCAAGGGGAAGGAAAAAGAAAATTTTTCGCCTACTTTTTACCCAAAAAAATTACAATCTAAGACCCGTTTTTGGCCATTTTTTGATTTTCACCACTATAGGGGTGGCAAATAGGGGTGAGACCGAGAGTTCTCAACTATTGGGTTTTCAAGGGGAAGGAAAAAGAAAATTTTTTGCCTACTTTTTTCCCAAAAAAATTACAATCTACGACCCGTTTTTAGCCATTTTCTGATTTTCACCACTATAGGGGTGGCAAATAGGGGTGAGACCGAGAGTTTTCAACTATTGGGTTTTGAGGGGGAAGAAAAAAGAAAATTTTTCGCCTACTTTTTACCCAAAAAAATTACAATCTAAGACCCGTTTTTGGCCATTTTTTGATTTTCACCACTATAGGGGTGGCAAATAGGGGTGAGACCGAGAGTTCTCAACTATTGGGTTTTCAAGGGGAAGGAAAAAGAAAATTTTTCGCCTACTTTTTACCCAAAAAAATTACAATCTAAGACCCGTTTTTGGCCATTTTTTGATTTTCACCACTATAGGGGTGGCAAATAGGGGTGAGACCGAGAGTTCTCAACTATTGGGTTTTCAAGGGGAAGGAAAAAGAAAATTTTTTGCCTACTTTTTTCCCAAAAAAATTACAATCTACGACCCGTTTTTAGCCATTTTCTGATTTTCACCACTATAGGGGTGGCAAATAGGGGTGAGACCGAGAGTTTTCAACTATTGGGTTTTGAGGGGGAAGAAAAAAGAAAATTTTTCGCCTACTTTTTACCCAAAAAAATTACAATCTAAGACCCGTTTTTGGCCATTTTTTGATTTTCACCACTATAGGGGTGGCAAATAGGGGTGAGACCGAGAGTTCTCAACTATTGGGTTTTCAAGGGGAAGGAAAAAGAAAATTTTTTGCCTACTTTTTTCCCAAAAAAATTACAATCTACGACCCGTTTTTAGCCATTTTCTGATTTTCACCACTATAGGGGTGGCAAATAGGGGTGAGACCGAGAGTTTTCAACTATTGGGTTTTGAGGGGGAAGAAAAAAGAAAATTTTTCGCCTACTTTTTACCCAAAAAAATTACAATCTAAGACCCGTTTTTGGCCATTTTTTAGGGTTCCGTACTCGGTTCGGAACCCTATTAATATCGGTTTTTTTGAAATCGTGTACCCCCCCCCCTAGCGGCCACATAAATTTATCTGGAGGGCTGAAAATTAGTACACATATGTATTTTCGCGTGTAGATTACAGGAAAATTATAGCGAACTTGATTGGAATTGATTAACATAGCGTTGTCAAGGAAAAACCATGAATTTTTACGAAAAATGCCTAAAAATGACTATGTACCCCCCCCCCTAGCGGCCACATCTTTTGACATAAAGAGCTCAAATTTGACACACTTACGTATTTTTACGTGAAAATTACAGGAAAATTATAGCGAACTTGATTCGGATCAATTTACATAGCGTTGTCAAGGAAAAATCAAAAATTTCGAAAAAAATAATTTATTCTCCCTAGCGCACACAATATTCAACCCAGACAGATCATATTTAGTATACAAATGTATTTTTACGGGAAAAATACAGGGGAAAAAAAGCGGTCACGATTAGAGTTGATGATTAACTTTTTATCAAGTTTTTCAAGAAAAAATGACAATTTTAGGAAAAAAATGTATTTTTCCACCAAAAACGAACAAAATTTTATTTAAAGGAAATTAAATTTATATATTTTAACGTATTTTTACGTGTAGATTACAAAAAAAATATAGCGAGCATGATTGGAGTTGATTATCATAGCGTTGTCAAGGAAAAACCATGAATTTTTACGAAAAATACCTAAAAATGAGTATGTACCCCCCCCCTAGCGGCCACATCTTTTGACATAAAGAGCTCAAATTTGACACACTTACGTATTTTTACGTGAAAATTACAGGAAAATTATAGCGAACTTGATTCGGATTAATTTACATAGCGTTGTCAAGGAAAAATCAAAAATTTCGAAAAAAATGATTTATTCTCCCTAGCGCACACAATATTCAATCCAGACTGTTCATACTTGCTGTAAAACTCAATTTTTGCGTGAAAAATACAGGGAAAAAATGTAAGCGCGATTGGAGTTGATGATCAATTTTTATCAAATTTTTGAAGAAAAATGATAAATTTAAGAAAAAAATGTATTTTTCTGCAAAAAACGAAAAAAGTTTATCTAAAGTGATTCAAATTTATATATTTTGACGTATTTTTACGTGTAGATTACAAAAAAAATATAGCGAGGATGATTGGAGTTGATTTTTCTGGAATTAATAAACAAATTTTATTTTTTAGATAACTTTCGATTTTTCCTTGACAAGCAGCTACTAGCCTTATATCAATATCTTAAGTTTTATCTCTTTTTAACTTAGAAAGATAAAATTTAATATTCAATATATTTTTAAAATGTAAATACAATAAAAATATTGCGAGTTGAAATAAAATTATGTTTCTTATATTTTTTTAGTAAAATATTTTTTAAAAAATAAAATCGGACAAGTGCGAGTTACACTCGCACTGAAATCGAGGGTTCCGTACTCGAAGCGATCTTATTTGGTATAAAAACAAATGTTTAAAAAATATGTGTTGTATGACAACTAATATAAGTGATACGAAGAGGAACAATTTTCTTGAATTTTACAAAATTGTTCCTTTTTGTATCACTTATATTAGTTGTCATACAACACATATTTTTTAAACATTTGTTTTTATACCAAATAAGATCGCTTCGAGTACGGAACCCTCGATTTCAGTGCGAGTGTAACTCGCACTTGTCCGATTTTTTGATTTTCACCACTATAGGGGTGGCAAATAGGGGTGAGACCGAGAGTTCTCAACTATTGGGTTTTCAAGGGGAAGGAAAAAGAAAATTTTTTGCCTACTTTTTTCCCAAAAAAATTACAATCTACGACCCGTTTTTAGCCATTTTCTGATTTTCACCACTATAGGGGTGGCAAATAGGGGTGAGACCGAGAGTTTTCAACTATTGGGTTTTGAGGGGGAAGAAAAAAGAAAATTTTTCGCCTACTTTTTACCCAAAAAAATTACAATCTAAGACCCGTTTTTGGCCATTTTTTGATTTTCACCACTATAGGGGTGGCAAATAGGGGTGAGACCGAGAGTTCTCAACTATTGGGTTTTCAAGGGGAAGGAAAAAGAAAATTTTTCGCCTACTTTTTACCCAAAAAAATTACAATCTAAGACCCGTTTTTGGCCATTTTTTGATTTTCACCACTATAGGGGTGGCAAATAGGGGTGAGACCGAGAGTTTTCAACTATTGGGTTTTGAGGGGGAAGAAAAAAGAAAATTTTTCGCCTACTTTTTACCCAAAAAAATTACAATCTAAGACCCGTTTTTGGCCATTTTTTGATTTTCACCACTATAGGGGTGGCAAATAGGGGTGAGACCGAGAGTTCTCAACTATTGGGTTTTCAAGGGGAAGGAAAAAGAAAATTTTTTGCCTACTTTTTTCCCAAAAAAATTACAATCTACGACCCGTTTTTAGCCATTTTCTGATTTTCACCACTATAGGGGTGGCAAATAGGGGTGAGACCGAGAGTTTTCAACTATTGGGTTTTGAGGGGGAAGAAAAAAGAAAATTTTTCGCCTACTTTTTACCCAAAAAAATTACAATCTAAGACCCGTTTTTGGCCATTTTTTGATTTTCACCACTATAGGGGTGGCAAATAGGGGTGAGACCGAGAGTTCTCAACTATTGGGTTTTCAAGGGGAAGGAAAAAGAAAATTTTTCGCCTACTTTTTACCCAAAAAAATTACAATCTAAGACCCGTTTTTGGCCATTTTTTGATTTTCACCACTATAGGGGTGGCAAATAGGGGTGAGACCGAGAGTTTTCAACTATTGGGTTTTGAGGGGGAAGAAAAAAGAAAATTTTTCGCCTACTTTTTACCCAAAAAAATTACAATCTAAGACCCGTTTTTGGCCATTTTTTGATTTTCACCACTATAGGGGTGGCAAATAGGGGTGAGACCGAGAGTTCTCAACTATTGGGTTTTCAAGGGGAAGGAAAAAGAAAATTTTTTGCCTACTTTTTTCCCAAAAAAATTACAATCTACGACCCGTTTTTAGCCATTTTCTGATTTTCACCACTATAGGGGTGGCAAATAGGGGTGAGACCGAGAGTTTTCAACTATTGGGTTTTGAGGGGGAAGAAAAAAGAAAATTTTTCGCCTACTTTTTACCCAAAAAAATTACAATCTAAGACCCGTTTTTGGCCATTTTTTGATTTTCACCACTATAGGGGTGGCAAATAGGGGTGAGACCGAGAGTTTTCAACTATTGGGTTTTGAGGGGGAAGAAAAAAGAAAATTTTTCGCCTACTTTTTACCCAAAAAAATTACAATCTAAGACCCGTTTTTGGCCATTTTCTGATTTTCACCACTATAGGGGTGGCAAATAGGGGTGAGACCGAGAGTTTTCAACTATTGGGTTTTGAGGGGGAAGAAAAAAGAAAATTTTTCGCCTACTTTTTACCCAAAAAAATTACAATCTAAGACCCGTTTTTGGCGATTTTCTAATTTTCACCACTATAGGGGTGGCAAATAGGGGTGAGACCGAGAGTTCTCAACTATTGGGTTTTTAAGGGGAAGTAAAAAGAAAATTTTTCGCCTACTTTTTACCCAAAAAAATTACAATCTAAGACCCGTTTTTGGCCATTTTTTGATTTTCACCACTATAGGGGTGGCAAATAGGGGTGAGACCGAGAGTTCTCAACTATTGGGTTTTCAAGGGGAAGGAAAAAGAAAATTTTTCGCCTACTTTTTACCCAAAAAAATTACAATCTAAGACCCGTTTTTGGCCATTTTTTGATTTTCACCACTATAGGGGTGGCAAATAGGGGTGAGACCGAGAGTTCTCAACTATTGGGTTTTCAAGGGGAAGGAAAAAGAAAATTTTTTGCCTACTTTTTTCCCAAAAAAATTACAATCTACGACCCGTTTTTAGCCATTTTCTGATTTTCACCACTATAGGGGTGGCAAATAGGGGTGAGACCGAGAGTTTTCAACTATTGGGTTTTGAGGGGGAAGAAAAAAGAAAATTTTTCGCCTACTTTTTACCCAAAAAAATTACAATCTAAGACCCGTTTTTGGCCATTTTTTGATTTTCACCACTATAGGGGTGGCAAATAGGGGTGAGACCGAGAGTTTTCAACTATTGGGTTTTGAGGGGGAAGAAAAAAGAAAATTTTTCGCCTACTTTTTACCCAAAAAAATTACAATCTAAGACCCGTTTTTGGCCATTTTTTGATTTTCACCACTATAGGGGTGGCAAATAGGGGTGAGACCGAGAGTTCTCAACTATTGGGTTTTCAAGGGGAAGGAAAAAGAAAATTTTTTGCCTACTTTTTTCCCAAAAAAATTACAATCTACGACCCGTTTTTAGCCATTTTCTGATTTTCACCACTATAGGGGTGGCAAATAGGGGTGAGACCGAGAGTTTTCAACTATTGGGTTTTGAGGGGGAAGAAAAAAGAAAATTTTTCGCCTACTTTTTACCCAAAAAAATTACAATCTAAGACCCGTTTTTGGCCATTTTTTGATTTTCACCACTATAGGGGTGGCAAATAGGGGTGAGACCGAGAGTTCTCAACTATTGGGTTTTCAAGGGGAAGGAAAAAGAAAATTTTTCGCCTACTTTTTACCCAAAAAAATTACAATCTAAGACCCGTTTTTGGCCATTTTTTGATTTTCACCACTATAGGGGTGGCAAATAGGGGTGAGACCGAGAGTTCTCAACTATTGGGTTTTCAAGGGGAAGGAAAAAGAAAATTTTTTGCCTACTTTTTTCCCAAAAAAATTACAATCTACGACCCGTTTTTAGCCATTTTCTGATTTTCACCACTATAGGGGTGGCAAATAGGGGTGAGACCGAGAGTTTTCAACTATTGGGTTTTGAGGGGGAAGAAAAAAGAAAATTTTTCGCCTACTTTTTACCCAAAAAAATTACAATCTAAGACCCGTTTTTGGCCATTTTTTGATTTTCACCACTATAGGGGTGGCAAATAGGGGTGAGACCGAGAGTTCTCAACTATTGGGTTTTCAAGGGGAAGGAAAAAGAAAATTTTTCGCCTACTTTTTACCCAAAAAAATTACAATCTAAGACCCGTTTTTGGCCATTTTTTGATTTTCACCACTATAGGGGTGGCAAATAGGGGTGAGACCGAGAGTTCTCAACTATTGGGTTTTCAAGGGGAAGGAAAAAGAAAATTTTTTGCCTACTTTTTTCCCAAAAAAATTACAATCTACGACCCGTTTTTAGCCATTTTCTGATTTTCACCACTATAGGGGTGGCAAATAGGGGTGAGACCGAGAGTTTTCAACTATTGGGTTTTGAGGGGGAAGAAAAAAGAAAATTTTTCGCCTACTTTTTACCCAAAAAAATTACAATCTAAGACCCGTTTTTGGCCATTTTTTGATTTTCACCACTATAGGGGTGGCAAATAGGGGTGAGACCGAGAGTTCTCAACTATTGGGTTTTCAAGGGGAAGGAAAAAGAAAATTTTTTGCCTACTTTTTTCCCAAAAAAATTACAATCTACGACCCGTTTTTAGCCATTTTCTGATTTTCACCACTATAGGGGTGGCAAATAGGGGTGAGACCGAGAGTTTTCAACTATTGGGTTTTGAGGGGGAAGAAAAAAGAAAATTTTTCGCCTACTTTTTACCCAAAAAAATTACAATCTAAGACCCGTTTTTGGCCATTTTTTGATTTTCACCACTATAGGGGTGGCAAATAGGGGTGAGACCGAGAGTTCTCAACTATTGGGTTTTCAAGGGGAAGGAAAAAGAAAATTTTTCGCCTACTTTTTACCCAAAAAAATTACAATCTAAGACCCGTTTTTGGCCATTTTTTGATTTTCACCACTATAGGGGTGGCAAATAGGGGTGAGACCGAGAGTTTTCAACTATTGGGTTTTGAGGGGGAAGAAAAAAGAAAATTTTTCGCCTACTTTTTACCCAAAAAAATTACAATCTAAGACCCGTTTTTGGCCATTTTTTGATTTTCACCACTATAGGGGTGGCAAATAGGGGTGAGACCGAGAGTTCTCAACTATTGGGTTTTCAAGGGGAAGGAAAAAGAAAATTTTTTGCCTACTTTTTTCCCAAAAAAATTACAATCTACGACCCGTTTTTAGCCATTTTCTGATTTTCACCACTATAGGGGTGGCAAATAGGGGTGAGACCGAGAGTTTTCAACTATTGGGTTTTGAGGGGGAAGAAAAAAGAAAATTTTTCGCCTACTTTTTACCCAAAAAAATTACAATCTAAGACCCGTTTTTGGCGATTTTCTAATTTTCACCACTATAGGGGTGGCAAATAGGGGTGAGACCGAGAGTTCTCAACTATTGGGTTTTTAAGGGGAAGTAAAAAGAAAATTTTTCGCCTACTTTTTTCCCAAAAAAATTACAATCTAAGACTCGATTTTGTTCTTTTAATTCTGTGAACAACTCTAATTTGAAAGTAGGGGTTGTTTTGCACCCTTAATTATTAAATTTTTAGTTTTTTATGTTGAATATTGTTGTATTTTGGTTGTCTGAGAACCATTAGCAAGAAATTATTTTTTTTTGTCAAAATTTTTTTTCGCGCGAACGCGCGTGCCGAACTTTAGGCTCATCCTTGTGTCTGTTTAACGCCATATATATTTCTTTGGCCAAGTTCCGAATTTCGATGCCAAACTTGATACTATAGTCAGCTGCTTCGCTTTTTGTTACCATGATACCATTTATTTTGTTCGGGTGCGTTGAGAGTGAGTGAGAGAGATACAATATTCTAACAAGAGAATATCTGCCAGTGGCAGAAATTTTCGAAAGCTCCATCCTCTCTATATTATATATATATATGTTTATATGCTGGCTCCCCAAACCACTATTCTGTCATTTGCCGACTCAAGTTGGCGCCACCCTGGCTGCTACGAGACTACTTATTATCTCTCAGATGATATAGCATCGTTATACACACGCGCTTGATAATCGAGATCCGCAACTTCATATCGTTCCACGTTGCAAAGCGCGCACACAAACCTTTGTCAATTTTCCCTCTACTGTATAATTTATCTCAAGAATATCTTCATTTTATGCGCGCGAAATTTACGCAGGGAATTGCAAAAATCTAAAAGTTAAAATCAAAATTTCCAAAAAATATTCACATTTAAGCATTTTTAGAGTCAGACAGAATAATATGTAAATTTATTTTCTATTGAGACATCTGTTAATTATATTACACGGAAAAAAAGCAATTGCTTACAGATCCTAACTGCTGTTTGCTATCAGATCTATCAAAATTAGTAACCACAGCTAAATTCTTTGCTATGACAACGAAAAAGTTTGCTATGATAAACAATGTCAGTCTTAATTTTTAAAAATTTACTGTCACAACAAATTTTTTCGCTGTCCCTATAATTATTAGTTAACGTAATTTGATGTGACAGCAAATAATCCGCTGGCACAGCAAATTTTTTCTATGCGTGTACATCAATTACGGCGCGTTTATAAAAAATAACTGTCCAATTAATTGTTTTTTTTTAATTTTCGTTCATATTTTCAGTTGAAAAAATTATCTTAAAACAAAACAATTTTTTTTCAGAATTTATTTTATTCTACTTTATTTTTATTAAAATTTTTATCATGTGAAAAAAAATAATAATAATAGAGCGAAGGCAATACATTATTTTTTCGTAGTAAAATAATAAAATGTTTAAAACTATGTCGGAAAGAAAGTAACACACTGGTATTAACTATCGATTAAAATATTTATTTCTCCTTTTATAAAACGTTTGAACGTAAAATGAAACTTTATGGTCAGTCAGTGGACCAGTAAAAATTGTGGGTCATCTCTTTTTATAGATGAAACATACTTTTTTTTATGAAGTAATAATTGAACCATCTAATTCAAATTTAAATAATCTATATTTTGCAAATTATTCATAGTAATATTTAAAAACTTTTAAATAAATTATATATGATTTAAAAAATTTTTTTTCTTCTAAATGCACTGATTTATGTTAAGTTTTTTTTACACACATTATAATTATTATTAATTATAATCAAAAAAAAAAATAATTTTTAAAAATATCAGAAACAATAGAATAATTTGAATAATAAAAATTATTAAAATCATAAAAAAAAGTAAATATAAATGAAGAATAAAATTATTATTTATAAAACGACTTTCTTTTTATCGTATTTAAATTGTTTTTGTCAGTGATTTGTTTTTCAATTTGCGCGCATAATTTAAAGGTACGGCCTTACTTTTTTTTTTATAGATAATATATAATGAGTAAAAATAAAAAAAAAATTGATGATGATAATACCCTTTGTCCGTCCCATTAGCGGAACTAAAACGTATACTAGTTGTATGAAATGCTGCAGGCTACCGCGATAAAATCTTATTGCCTTATAGTGCAAAAGAGGAAACTATAGTAGCAAATACTCTGATAACACACGTGGAACTAAAAGTGAACAACAGCTGAAAAAAGAAGGAAAAACATCTTTCTGTTTCTCTGTATATATATATATATATATATATATATATTTTGCTTACTTTTCCCAGTTGGATTTTTGTCACCGATCGCGAACAAAAAGTCATTTGAAATACTACAGACAGATAAAAAGCATTACTTGTCAAAACTTTTATTTTCATTTATTTTTAACTCTTTCTTGTCTTAAAATTTTGAACCCAAAAAAAACCTTTTTTCATATTACTATTTTTAATATTTAATATTAAAATAAAACTTTTAAATTAAATTTTTTTTTTACTAAACTTTTTTTAAAGGATTTAAGTATATGGGTGAATAAATAATTTGAATAAAAAATTTCATTTTTATTCAATATACACACACATATTATTTTGTATATATATATTATATTTTACAAAATTTATAACTTTATGTTGCAGGCCTCATTTTATTCGACTGCACTGAAAACCCTGATCTCTGTGTCGACTGTGATACTGCTTGGCCTCATATTTGCTTATCATGCTTTAGAAGTTCAGGTGCGTATAATAAAATTTCTCACATTAAACCATATCTTATATTTAAAATATATAACATAAAACTATATTGATAAAGAGTAAAATAAAAATTTACTCTATATTAAATTTCACTTAAAAATAATATTTACGTAGATTAAGATTCAGATTTAATTATATTAATAATTATATTTTGTGTTTAAAATTTGTTTCTTATTTCAAAATTTAAATTACACATACAAAACTTTCAGTAGTCAAAACGAATTTGATGATTTTTTAAAAATTTTTGGTTCATTAAATGCATCAATTGTCAGATTTACAATTTTCAAAATGGCGGATTCAATATGGCAAATTTTTTAAATTAATTAATTTAGTTTAAATTAATTAATTTTGGACTTTAGATTCGTAATCAGCGACCCCAAAAACCCATCGAGTAACAATTTTGAAGCAAATCTTAATGATTTAAATGATTTTTGAAAAATCAACTGCCATATTGGATCCGCCATTTTGAACATTGTAAATCTGACTCTTATTTCTTATCAACGATCATAAATACATGAAAATTTGTAGGTTTAGAAATAATTTATGGGTTTTTAAGATTTTTATCGACGATATTGTTGAATGATTTTTTATTTTTGGACATTGTATCTAATACATAGGGCCGCCATTTTGATTCAAATAACACAGGCACACAAAAAAAAAGGAAGTCAGGTCCCAAAAAACACAACCCCATATTCCTATGTTTTTGGGGTCGCTGAAACCGAATATGACCATGAAAAATTTTTTTGCCCACCCATTTTCCCGCAACCACCCCCTTGCACCTACTCACGGGGGTTGGAGTTTCAAATTAAAAAAAAAGTCGAGTAGGGTATCTATTCCAATGTTTTTTGGGTCGCTTAATCCGAAAACACCACTGAAAACAAATCCTTCCTTCCCTTAACCCCGCTCTCTAAATTTGAATCAGCTAAAATCCGCTGATTGGCAGCGAATAGTCGCTGATTGAAAAAGCTATAAGTATGCAGCTGCGAATCAGCGACTAACAACTATTTCAATCAGCGGAATACTCCATTTTAAAATAAATTTATCTTCCGACGAAAATGACTGACGTTCGCCGATTCGTGTTTCGCTATTTTATTAGCTGTAACCGCTGATTTGCAGTGAAAACTTTATTCGCTGATTCAAACAGTGAAATTTTCGCTAATTCAAATTTAGAGAGCGTACAACCCTCTGGGAGGGGTTAATATTTTAAATTTCACAAAAAGTCAAGTTCGGTGTCTAATCTTACGTTTTTTGGGGCGCTGAAACCGAAAAACGCCACCAAAAACAAGTCCTTTCCTCCCTTAACCCCCTACAACGCCCTAAGACGGGGTTGGAATTTCAATTTTTACAAAAAGTCGAGTATGGTATCTATTCTTATGTTTTTTGGACGCTGAAATCAAAAAACACCACCAAAAACAAATTCTTTACCCCCTTAACCCCCTACAACCCCTGGGAGGGGGTTGGAATTTCATTTTTCACGAAAAGTCGAGTACGGTGTCTAAGCCTATGTTTTTTGGGTCGCTGAAACCAAAAAACATCACCAAAAATAAAGTTTTCTAGGAAGTTACCTATGATTACACAAATACGCACCTATACAAAGTCTTTTATGGAAATTTATTTTTCTACACTTAGCGCCGTGAAAAATGAACCCCTTTCCCAGGGGTTGTAGGGGGTTAAGGGGGTAAAGAATTTGTTTTTGGTGGTGTTTTTTGATTTCAGCGACCAAAAAAACATAGGAATAGATACAGCACGGAAAGAAATTTTTTGTAGAATTTACAAAAACTCCTGCGCCATCTACTGATGGAAATTGTTGTTTCTCCAAATAGAGAAATTTGTAGAATCATTGGCATTAAAATCTGTTAATTCTACAAGTTTGAGCTACAGTTCTTAAAAACTGTTGAGTGACCAAATTATGTATAGTATATGGGGATAATATAAAGGTACCTAAGAAGGCAAAAATCGATTTTCGGATTATGATTGTTTTCGATAAACTAAAGATTGCTTTTCAATTATCTGAAGTCAAAATTAATTTTTATCTAATACTTTTCTTGTAATAACGATTTAAAGATGAACAATTCGTGCTAAGAGTTGATTCTCTTTTTCCTCACGCACACATATCTACGCTCCCCTCTCACTGTAACCATGCGCCACTTGAAGTTCGGGTCGGTATTCGTGATTTAGAGAGAGATGCGCTGACTTCACCGTTCTCTCTCACTACGAAAGCACGTGAACGAGGTGCATCTCTCTTTACTTGCCGAAGACGGCCGAATACACAGACGCTAACTCGAATTAGTAGTGGGAAACGAGAGAGAGTAAGAGATATCGGAAATTCTGCGCCGCGTTCTAGCTTGTTCTTTTCCCTCTCCTGTAAAATTGCCGTTTGGCTTCTTAGGTACCTTTCTTCGCGTCGCGTCACATATATTTGGTAGAGTATTTCTTATAGGTTATATTCTCCTCCGAATACATTAAATTCGCGGAACATTATTGTATAAATTCACAGTTTTCCTAAAAGTATCAAATTGAGACGAAAAATTGCATCAAATTTTTTCTGAATCGTTTTTATAAAAAGCAAAACTGCCATCTACCTTCTAAAAAGCTAGGCTATATTGATTTTATCGACAAATTTTTTCTCATGCATTTTAGGTTATGTTTATAAGCTGTCACTTTTTAATTATCGAATTGCACATTGTCTTTGATTTTCTGTTATTTTCATTTTCAAATAAAATAGTGAAATGGTCTCCGCAATTGTACTATTACCAAAATATCTGAAAAAATTCGTTTAATTTTGAGTCGATTCAATTCGGCCATGATTGATATAAATTGATTAAATTTTTTGCATCAAAAAATGAGACCGTTTCGTGTATCATTTCTAAAAATGATACACAAAACGATCTCTTTTTGATATAACTTATGTGCATCAAAACGTTGCAATAGAAAAAGATACAATCAAGTTTACTGTGAATTAGTATAACTTCTATGTAAATAAATTCATCCTTCAATAATTTTCTAACAAAAAAAATGAGGAGCAAGTTTTCAAAACTTATGATAAATTCACTTTTTCTTATGTCGAGAAATTGAAACAAACGACTTTTCTCACTTAATCACTACAGTTAATTTTAAAATAAAAAATTTGTAATAATTTATTTCTATAATAATGTTTATATACTTAAGACGTTTCCTTTTTAATTAAACTTTCTTGCCGACACTATGGTAATAATAAAAACACTAAATTCGCCTTAACCTCTCGCACTCAATCGTACTCAGCCTTAGTCGAATCACTGCATTGTTTTTGCGCATGCGTTAAATCCTTACAGAAAATATCTGTAGAATTAACAGATTTAGGAACATGTAAAATCTCTAAATCGATGTTAAAGAATTACCAGAAAATGTTTTTCCGTGCGTACTCGACTTTTTGTAAAAATTGAAATTTCAACCCCTTCTCAGGGGGTTGTAGGAGGTTAAGAGAGGAAAGGACTTGTTTTTGGTGGCGTTTTTTGGTTTTAGCGCCCCCAAAAACGTAAGATTAGACACCGAACTTGACTTTTTGTGAAATTTAAAATTTAAAAATTTTTTAAATTTATTTATTTATTTAATTCAATTATTTGATTTCAAAAATTATTTGTCTCATGTAAATATTTATTTGATATTTGATAATAGTCAAGTAACCAATTATTTAAATTAATTACATTTTTTTCCAGTGTATACTGAAAATAGTTACTTTTAATAATAATAATTATATTTAACGTTGCGTTAAGAAAAAATAACTTTATATTTTACTTTGGATAGCAAGTTTTCATAATCTCTGTTTTCGTTGAATTAAAAATTTTCAGAAGCTATTATAAGTTTCTGATTCTCTATCGAGAGAATAAGTAGTCATCCCTATTATCCATAATAATATATATATATAAAATGTGGAAAAGAGCTAAACGAAACTGGTAACATAGAAGTCTTTTGTAGATTTTGAAAACTTTTCTTGGAGTTGATCCGAGACTTTCCATTGTATAAAATCCTGACAGATCCGCACGGAATAGCATTTCTTCTATATATTGTGTCAAAGCCTTTAAGATTTCTAGGAACACTATTTCTTCTTCTCCTTCTTTTGCTTCTTCCTACTCTTCTTTTTTAGACTTTTGGTTATTTTCTTTCTCTCCGTCTTTTTTTTTTTTTGAATTCAATATTTTTCTTTCAGTTTCCTTATCTTTGTCCTGATTATTATTATTTTTTATATATTATTTTAAAAAAAAAGCAACAATATTTTTGGTTGGTATATGAGTCTTTTAATGAACAATAAAGTCGTGAATGAAAATATGGCTTTCCCTTGACAGTATATATTTTGTTAAGAGAGAAAAATTGTATACGAACTTTATGTACTCAGTAAACTCTTTTGTGTATGCGCTCATTACAACATGGCACGTCCTGTATTTGAGCTTCGTATCCAAAATTCACTTCGTCAGCAAGAAGGGATGAGAAGATATATATTCTTCGGATTTTATGATCAGCAAATTTTTCCCTCTGTCTGTAACATGTACTATATATATCCCCAATATTAGCTGCTCAATATTATACAAAAATAAACTTCACGCAAATACTTGTACTCGAAAATTTCTTAAATAGAGGCGCAACGTTCGATAAAGGACCAATTGTTTTTTCGCAAAATCAAACAATTTTCGCAAGATAATTTTTGCAAAAGTATTTATTAATAAATTAAAATTTTTATTAAATTATTAATTAAAAGTAACAATTAATTTTATTAAACAAAATATTAAAATTTTTGCCAAATAAAATATATTCTCTAATTTTTTGAAATTGTGAAAATTAATAAACTTTTGACTATTTTTAAATTCAAAAAATGTCTAATCTTTTTTTTAATATATAAGTAATCCAACAATTGTAAATTATGAAAAAGAGAGAAGAAAAAAAAGTGAAATATAAAGTTTTTTTTTTTTTGTACATTGAAATGCGAGAAAGTTTTGAAAAAGAAAATTGGAGTTTCAAAGGATTGTACATTTCCTTTGTTAGAGAACTATAAGAAAAAAAAAGGTCGATATCACTTTTCCTGCTTTTCATTTATACCTTTGGAGATTCGTTTAACATATTTTGTTGTTTTTTTCTTTTCGTTTTTTTTTTTTTTTGTAAAATTATTTTTTCCAGAAAACAGGAGATATTTACTTTATAGTCTCCTGCAAAACGAACACCTATCTTAATTTTAAAGCTTTTATAAAAGCCTGTAAAGTTTTATTAAAATCTGTAAACTGACAGGGTATCCAGATCCTTGTTATCCTGCGAGAGCTTTACGTCATACTCCCCAGGGCACTCTATTAGAGGTACACATGCGGAAAAATATTCAAAAAGAGAATAAGAAAATGGAATTTTATCGAATCCTTGACTTGAAGAAGAAGAAGAAATTTTTATTAAAGAAATTTTTTTTTTCTTATTGTCTTTATTTTAGTATACTTCAGTTTTCTTTTAATTTTAAAAATTCCTTTATAATATTTACATTGAAAAAAAAATGTTATTTAGTTCAAATAATAGATTACTTTAGGCCACTTTTTTCCTTCACCATAGTTTTTTTTTTATTTATTTATTTTTTAATATCAAATAAACGATACTAAAAATAAAAAGATATTGAAATTATTTTTATAAATTAAAAAAAAGATAGAACTAAATAAAATAGTACAGATTTTTATTAAATATCGAGCAATTGTGAATTTTTTTTTGTGTGTGCCATTTCAATAAGAAAAGCATTTTTGTGCCATTTGCAAATTTAGATTGGTTTTTCTTTGTGCGCCAAAGAGCTTTATATACGGATTTTGTATAATTTACGGGCAAACCTTTTTAATGATATTGGAACAAATAAAATGGGTTTAAAATTCGTTTCGTTTCTCAATTTGATATAAGTTACACTCAACTTCTATCCGAGGATGAAAAAGAAAAACCAATAAACGTATAAAGTTAACGATAGAAAATTTACGACTAACGCATAACACACATACATATATATATATATATATATATATATATATATATACGATTTTACATTTCTTTATTGTCTCAGTGTTGGTCGAAAATAACAGTGAATGTCTAGACAAAAGCGAAAACATATAAATGAAAAAAAAAACTTTTTCTTTAAAAATAGTTTTATGGAAAAAATTTTTACTTTTCTTTGCAAAAAAAAAATTGTTTTCAATTTAAAGGTTAAATATTTTTTTAATGGATTTTTAAATAAGTTTTTAACCTTTTTTTTTACAGGAAAAAAAAAATTCATTGAGAACAGCGAAAGAGGTTTCAGTAAAATAATTAAAATTTTAACTGAATTAAAATTTTTGCTATTTTGGTGAAAATTTTCGCTGTTCCACACAAATATTTTTTTTCTGTATTCATTTTTGGTTTTTTAATTTATAGAAATGTGTTTTTTTTATATTTAATAAATAAAATTGTTTTCATTAAATTAAAATTTTTTTCTCTTCAAATTAGAAAAGACATTTTTTTTTTAAGTTTTTTTTTTTATTCTGCCCTGAAATGTATTTTTGAGATTAAAAATTATTTTTAAAAACCCTTTGACGATTATATAGTAAAAGATCCTTGAATAGAGAAAGAAAGAGAGTTGAGCAAAAGAGGGAAATTTGAAAAGATATATATTAGATTCTTGAGATAGACGATTTCTACAGATTTAATCAAACTTATTGGATACAATCGGATGCATATAAAGAATTATGACACAAAATAATTAGACTTCACTTTTTATTATTATATTCAAATAGCTCTTGTATCGGCATTTATTAATGAAGTACATTGACCTAATTGTAAAACCACCTCACTTAGTAATGTGAGGAGGATAAACAGCTTCTCATATATAAATTAAGTCAAAGTTAACTCTTATTCAAAAATAAATAAACAACTTTCTACTCCCTTTAATTATAAAATTAAAACCCCCTTTAATGCATTTTTACCCAACGGGCTTTTATATAATATTTTCAGATTTTACCATTTTTTTTTTTGTTACTTTTTTTTATTTCTTGTCAAAATTTAATTTAATTTTTGTAAATTAATTAAAATTTTTTCTTTTTTAAATTAATTACATTTTTTTCTATTAAATTAAATCCTATAAAAAATTTTTAATTTTATATAATTTAATCTTTAAATTATTATTTCTAAATTACATAATCCAGTATAAATACTGAATTATTTTTAATCCAAGAGCTTATATTTCCCTATAATCTTGAATTAAATTTGTTTAAATAATTTTATGTTTTTTTAATTAATAAATTACTTTTAATCCTAAAAGGGATTTAATGTTTAAACTATAATTTACTTCAATGATATTTTTTTATTAATTTATTTAATTAGGACAACACTATGTATTGAAATAACATTTTTTTTTTTTATTATAAATGAATCAGAAATTTACTCAAAGGGAAATTGTTTTTTTTTCCTGATTATAGTTGCCTCTATATAATTTTTTTTTTCTCTCACTTATTTGCAATCAAGCTTTAGATGTATATATTTGAAAGTTCATATTTTTTAAACATAAAATATTATTTTATCAGTTGAATCACATAAAATTGGTAATTTTTTTGTTATTCACCGTATAGATAAAAGCGTCAACCGTAAAATATAAATTGTAGTTTATTATAATATAGATCTGATCAAATGACACGATTCTACAGAAACTGTTTTATTTTTATATATAAAAAAAAAAAAAAATTGTCCACCTTAAAATTTTTTCCCGATGAAAAAAAAATAGTAAATTTTTTTATTATTATTATTTTTGATTTTCATTTATTTGATTACAGTTATTCATGATTGATAACTGCGCGGATGACTGGCGGATCGCGATGACCTGGCAACGAATATCGCAAATCGCATTAGAATTAGGCATCTGCGCAATTCATCCAATTCCAGGTGAATATTATTTCATATGGACAACAAAATTGGTGAACAAAGGCGGTGAGATGGGCTCAAAATTGGTGCCATATGATGTCACCTTATCTCTTCCTATGTTCCTGAGACTATACCTCATCTGTCGAGTAATGCTTTTACACTCGAAATTGTTCACCGATGCCTCGTCAAGAAGTATAGGAGCCTTAAATCGCATCAATTTTAATACGAGGTTTGTTTTAAAAACCCTCATGACCATTTGCCCGGGAACTGTTCTACTCGTCTTAATGGTGTCCCTTTGGATCATCGCCTCATGGACATTGAGGCAATGTGAAAGGTAATTAATTGTTTTATTTATTTTTCAAATTTTTTAAATTATACCAAATTTCTTTTGCGCATGAATTTTCTATAAAAATTAATGAATTTAGAAATTTTATTTTCAAAAATTTTATTTGATACACCTAATTATTTTCTAGATAAATTTTCATTTTTCAAATTATATAGAATTTCTTTTTAAACGAATTTTTCTTTGACAAAATTTTTATTCAATAGATTTTTAATTGATTCCAATTTTTAAATACCAGAATTTCCAGTTTATCCGAATTTTTATTTGCACGAATTTTTATTTGATATTTAGAATTTTTAAAACGGCGAATTTCAATTATTTGGCTCGATTTTTAAAATTGACCAATCAGAAATAATCAAGAAAATTGTGATTGTTTAATTTTAAAATTCGCGCCAAAATCTTTCTTTCAATTATTTGTCGGACATTTGCAATTTCGGACAAATGGAAATTCGGTGTTATAAGGAAGAATCAGATAAAAAATCGGAACAAAAGTTAGTCGAAATGTGTATTTTTATATTTTTAAGTCAATTAAATCGCATTTGTTTAAAATACTTAAATTATTGAAATTCAATTTATTTAATTGAAATAAAAATTATTTCGTTCAAGTAAATATTTATTTGATAATAGTCAAGTAACCAATTATTTGAATCAAATAAATTTTTTTGTTCTGTGTAGATTACAGAAAAATAATTGCTAATTAAAATAAAAAAAAAAAAAAAAATAACAAACTGAAAAAAATATAAAAACTGAATTACATCAATTATTAATCAATCATTTTACAAAGTAATCAATTAATTAAGTAACTAAAGATAATATGATGCGTACATTTTAAGTATAAAAAGTTACTTGCAAACAAAACAAAAAAAAAATCTTGACTTTAATAGACTAAGTTTACTTCATAAATCAACACTTCGAGTGTATCTATAACAAGAATTCAAACCTGTTGTTAGAAAATGAGCTTAGTATATGCAAAATATTTATGCATAAAGTTTATAATTGACTTGAATATTGGGAGAGGGAGAATTTTATTTACAAAATGGTCTTTAAAATTATTAACAGGTAAATTTTTTTTTTTTTTTATTAAAAAAAAATCTATATAAATAATTAAAATAAAAGTTTCTGATTGACTTTTTTCATATCCTGTTGCATTAGACTTAGATCATAACTCATACAGTCAACTATTAGATATATACCGAAGGTCTTTGTTTATATCATGAATGTACTTCCACTGGAATCTCATAGTCTTGACTTCCTTATTAACGTTCTATGGAATTCTGCTTCGTTGCGATATTAACTTACAGTTTAATTGTTGGCAACAAGCTATATCCAATTAACTGACATTTCTGACAAATTTTCTAATTTTCTATTGATAAACAAATTTCTAATCGCATAATTATAATTTCTAAATATAAAATAATTTTTTCGTTCAACTTAATTTGAAATATTTATAATAAACATTTAATTTTAATTAATTTTTATTGAATTAATAATTTTTTAATTTTTTTTATGCTAATTTTAATTAAATATGTAATTTCAATTATAATGTAATAACATACATTCTCTCAATTTTATTATTATTATTATATCAATTTACCTATTTATTTTTATTAATTATATTATTTTTTCAAATTCGAAACATAATACATAGTTTTCAAAATTTATCGATTTATACGCGGCTTACTTAATTTACAGTAATAAAGAAGATTTTATGAAATTTATTTTTATATATATTTTTTCAAGAAATAAAATTTGATAAGTGAAAAGTATATAAAATTTATTTGTCGATACAGTAAAGTATGAAATCATAACTTGAACTCTGAATGACAGCATTTTGATTACTCAATATAGTATATAGTGGTATTTATCCGTTTGCATGTTTTGCCCATGTTCGCTTTTGTCATTGATGAATTTGCGTTTCAAACATGAAATTTCAAATGGGCAATATTTCAAAATGAAAATGCAATTAAAATCCGATATTTAATATATATAACCGAGAGGTACATTGACAAATTTTCCGCACGTAAATGTACAAGACGAAATATTATAATAAATTAGATTTTAATATTTATTCAAAAAAAAAAAAAAAAAAAAAATGATTTTCTAGAGGAAAAATTTTTTGTTTGTTAATTAAATTCCATGTGAAAATTTAATAATATGAACACATTATATGATCATTTATATTTTCACGAGAAAATTAGAAAATTTTTTTTTGATGAAATATTTCATTATGTCGAGAAATATATTTTCATTTATTCATATATATATATATAATTATTTTAATTATTTCAACGTGGCGCATGAATAATAATCAGATGCTGGGAAAATGTTTTAATGATTGCCATCAGTTAATTATCTCATTGCTGAATCTTTGCCAAGAAAATAAACTTGCATCAATTCACGTTTATTAAACACCTCTGGGTAAAAGAAGTTTATCGTCGTTGAAAGTTAAATATAATTTAAATGCCGTTTGAATATAGTTCAATAAATAGAAAAAAAAAGTAGTAATTAATATATTTTTTTTAATTAAATTTTTAATAACAATTATTTTAAAAAATAAATTTTTTTCTTTTTATATTTTAGAAAAAACTTTTTTAAAATCTTGAAATTTCTTATTATGTATTTATTAAAGTAATTTGGATATTAGTATATAGTAAAAAAAATTGTAGTCAGGCTATAAAAAATTTAGGTTTTTTCTAATTTTAATATTACAAAAATTATTTATTATTTATATTTTAGTAAAATTAGAATTTAGTCAAATGGTTATTTCAATTTGACTATCAGTAGTAAAACCAATGCTCTAGTCAGACGTTCCAAATAATTGTAAAATTATATAAATTAACAATTATTATACTTATTTAACATGTTTCAAAATAATTCTATAACAATGTTTTTATATTCAAGACGTTCTGTTTTTAATTAAACTTTATCATAATTTAATGATTTACAGGTATTTGTAATTTTTTCTAATAAAAAACATAAAAATTATAACTCATCTTGGTTATGTCCAAAAGTATTTGAATTGAAAATTCGTTGTTAACAAATTTTTTTTTCTTAAATTTAACAGCGACAGGAAGATTTGTGAGGTCCTTAAAATATTAAATTTATGTTTATCTCCATTTTTTTTGAAAAATGGATTTATCAGATTTTGAAAATTTACTCCTCAATTGTAATGATAAATATTTATACTATTTTTTTTTTAACTTTTAGTACAACAGTAAATTTCAAAGCAAAATGAGAAAACAATGAAAGGATAAAGTTTATACCCTTTGTTTACCTCTTTAAACTTTAGCCGTCGTTCGAATTATTATTTTATAACCTTCATTAGAATCGAAAGTTTTCATATAAAAAACAAAATCACTTCTTGATTTATAAGGCACTCTGTTGGATTACAATTTTTGTGCTTTATCGCTTTTTCACTTTTTTTTCATGCGTCCTATTTCGTAAAATCTCTAATAAAAAAAAAAAAAAATTCTTCTTGTTATATTGCCATAAGAAAAATAAAATAAAAATACGCCTCTAAATTAAATTAACCATTAAATAGAATTTTTACACAAACTTGATTTATTCTCAATGAGAGAAAATTATCATAGCACCTCAATCGTAGAGAGAAGCTTATACATTGAAACTTATTCAATGTAAAACGATTCTGTTTATTTTAGCCCTGAAAATCACTCACCTTCAATAGACAAGGATGTGTGTTGGGTCGCCAAATCCAAGCAATCCCTATCGATTATTCGATACAACTGGTCGTCCTATTTTCCTTTGAACTGCATTTAATTCGTCTATGAGAAAAAAAAAAAAAATATATATATATATGTTTTTAAAAAATTTACATATATATATATCATAGTCGGAAATTAAAATTTTTTCGACACGGTAAATTTTTTAAATCATTCTTCATGTTACTTATTTACTAGACCGAAAAAAAGTTTATTCAGAAATAAAATTTTTTTTCAAAACAAAAGTTCAAATTCAAAAAAAAAAATTGTATTGAAAATTAAGTCTTATTTTTCAGTTTTTACCCAATTGGACAATTTTTTTTTTTAATATTTCCTTTTACAGCTAAAAATTTAAATTGTTTTAACTTTAACAAAAAAAAAATTTTTTTTTGTCTATTATTTTTAGAAACTTATTTTGATATTACAAGAAGTAAAAAAAAAACGTTTTATTATTAAAAATAAATTACTTTTTGAAAATTTTAGTTGATTCGTTTGAGAAATTTTGACCCAGTATTTTATTGGAAAAAATCTCAGCCAAATGTCCAGCAATAATTGGATTATTGAATGAAACGTAATAGATAAGAAATATTTGTAAATATAAAATACCACAAATATACATTTTCTATATAAATATCAAAATTCTGAAAAAATGTCGTTTCGCCCCAATTGATAAAAATTAGATTATTTCTTGTTGTTGAAAAATTTTAAAAATCAAAGAATATAAACAATTTTAAAAATGAAATTTTATAATCATATACAAATTACAAAAAATTTAGTAAATCATTGTTCGCATAAAATTCTAATAAAATTCATTTTTAAAAAACTTTCATATATAATGTAAATGTCTCTTTTATATACCCTTCATTTTTATCGTGAGGAACATTTACAAAGTTTTTATTACACCTTTATTGTTTGCCACAAGAAATTTTTTTTTGGTTATTATACGGGGATTAATGTTGAAAAATTTCTTTTTCAAGAATATTAAAAAATAAATGAATGTTCCATAAAAAAAAAAGAAAAAAAATATCAAGTCTAAAAATCATCATTAGAGGGACGCTTCGATCTTAAATCTTTTTTTCCCCGTTTTTTTTTTTTTTTTTTATATAATATCTTGCGGAGGAGTTTGGGCACTTAAAAATGAATTATCGAGACGGGGTGTCTAAAAGTACGAAAGCGGTGAACTACATTTTTTAAAGGAAGTTACCACCTTCTCCTTTCTCCGCAAAGTGAGATAAAATAGATTACTGATATTTGACGTATGTGTATGTGTAAATGTGAGTATGTGGAGGGCGATGTATTTATTTCTAAAGCGAAGTAAATCCCCTGTAAACAAATTTAATACAAAGTTCGCGGAAAAATGAAAATCAAACGTTTCAAATTTTTTCTTTTTTCCTATACGGGTAAGAATTCCTGAAGTGGCCCCCTAATATTTTTTGTGTAATAGAAAAAAGTGATACTCACATATTTTGGTAGTCCATGATGTCACTAAAAAACCCCTGAAACGATTTTTCAAAATTCGCATTTTTTTAAAAGTTATAAACAATTAAACTTTTTTGCAACGTTTTGGAAAAAATTCTGTATCTTGAAATTGGCCGAACCGATTTTAATAAAAATTGGTTTGGAGAAAGATTAAGATACGTACTTTTGATAAATAAATAAATTATGAATAAAAAGTATAATTTGTTTAAACAAATTATATTGTTAATTTTTAACTTTATAAATTAACAATGTTCTCAGTCGATTTTTCCAATTTTTTTTATAGAATCATAAAAAGGGTCTTTTCACGATTACATGACAAAAATAAAAAAGTGGGATTCTCAAAAACTTTAGAAGATACAGAATTTTTAGTCTTAACGCGCGCGAGTTTTCTGAGCAGCTCACGCATACGGCGCGGCATCTCCCGCGCGCCCCGCGCCAACCAAGACTCCATGAGAGTTCCCGATTATAATATTTTATTAACTCAATTAAACTAAACAGTTGTTTATATGTATTTTATTATTCATATCATTTTTGTTTATATTTAATAATTTTTATTGTTTCTAAAATTTCTGTTTATAATAAGTTTCTGATTATTTAATTTTAATGATAAATTTTTCAACGTTTTTTAATTGTTTTGTTTATGTATCAATGAATAATAAAATATATTATTGCGAATCCGTGTTTTATTTTTTTAGACCGCATTGTTTAACGTTTGCTGTCAAAATTTTAACAAATTTCACGTTTATGCGTACTGAATGAAAATTTGCGCGTTTTCACGTGAAAACAAAAGAATCGCGACAATCGTCTGGTCATTCACCTAACATGATAATTTCGTTTTTAGATCATAGTATTTTCTTTACGTATACATAAATGTAAGTCCGTGTTTGTTGTTTCGATTAGTATTTTTCACGTTGTATATTAAAAATTTTACTTTTTCGAGTATGTGCTATAAAAACAAATCTTAAAATATGCCAAAAGCAAATACTTGCTGCAACCCGTTGAAAAAAACGAACATATAGCAGTTTATAAAAATCTTGTGAAAGTGCCTAATTCGTGGAATTATAGATTTAAAAATTTAATAGGACAGTTCATTTGTTTTTCGTGCAAAGCAGCCATCAACACATTTAACAAAAACAATTAAAAAACGTTGAAAATTTATCATTAAAATTAAATAATCAGAAACTTATTATAAACAGAAATTTTATAAAAAATAAAAATTATTAAATATAAACAAAAATGATATGAATAATAAAATACATATAAACAACTGTTTAGTTTAATTGAGTTAATAAAATATTATAATCGGGAACTCTCATGGAGTCTTGGTTGGCGCGGGGCGCGCGGGAGATGCCGCGCCGTATGCGTGAGCTGCTCAGAAAACTCGCGCGCGTTAAGACTAAAAATTCTGTATCTTCTAAAGTTTTTGAGAATCCCACTTTTTTATTTTTGTCATGTAATCGTGAAAAGCCCCTTTTTATGATTCTATAAAAAAAATTGGAAAAATCGACTGAGAACATTGTTAATTTATAAAGTTAAAAATTAACAATATAATTTGTTTAAACAAATTATACTTTTTATTCATAATTTATTTATTTATCAAAAGTACGTATCTTAATCTTTCTCCAAACCAATTTTTATTAAAATCGGTTCGGCCAATTTCAAGAGACAGAATTTTTTCCAAAACGTTGCAAAAAAGTTTCATTGTTTATAACTTTTAAAAAAATGCGAATTTTGAAAAATCGTTTCAGAGGTTTTTTAGTGACATCATGGACTACCAAAATATGTGGGTATCACTTTTTTCTATTACACAAAAAATATTAGGGGGCCACTTCAGGAATTCTTACCCATACCGCTACATTCAATGAAAATTTACATTTTTGATTTTCAGTTTTCAAAATGCCATATTTATTAGAAAATGAAGAAATATTTACCAGAAACTTATTTTATAGAAAAAATATGTGAGTGAAAATATGATCGAATATCGCAAAAAGCAAAAGTAGAAAAAGTAATTCAGGTCAGACGTAACAAATGCAATCGTGAATTCAGTAGAAAAATCATTTTTTGTCAGACAACGTTCACGTACAGGCCTTTGTCTATAGTTAAAAAAAAAAAAAAAAAAAAAGTATTTCTGTCGAATTCAGTGAAACTATTTTATTTACAAATATTTTGATTTAACTTTTTTTTATTATTAAAAAAATTTATTTTTCTTTTAATAAATAATATTAAATAAAGAATATTTTCAAAAAATTTTAATTCTAATTTTTGCAACCAGATGGCGTATTGCATTTTAATTGTTCACAATTAAATAAAAAAAAATTAAATATTATTTTACAGGATGTTTTTAAAATGAAAAGAAAAATTATATATATATATATATATACATGAGTAAAATAAAACCTATTTTATTAATATAACGAAAAAAAAATGAATAATGAATATTTTCTTAACTGGGTCTCCTAATAAATATTATATGTTGTTTTTATGCATTTAAATCTCATTCCATGAGAAAAGTTTATTACCAAGTAAAATGTTAAATTACTCGTGAAATGACGCTGAGAAAATTGCGAAAATAAGAAAGAAAAAAAAAAAAAGTAACCGAGATGAATTCTCAAGTAGTTGAAAATTATGTCGCAAAAATTATATATATATAAAAGAGAGGACTCTGAAACTTAACAATTATATATACCCGGTGAAAAGTAACTTTAATTTTCAAGACTTAAATAATATCGTGATTTCAAGAAAGTTCACAGAACTTATATATTATGGAAATACATTAATTATCCGCATATTATATAACGAGTTTATCAACAAAGCAAAACGCGCTCAGTGTACATTTGGTGAATCTTCTCTTTTGGCCTGTATCTCGTTGAGAGCTCTCAAGTACAATTATATAAGTCACTTAACGTGTACATTTTGTATTGCCAGGGGTCCCTTGTGTATACAGGAATAACTGCACTTATGTCGAGGGAACATTCAATGGAAATATATTCACGATATAAATTTGATGGCCGCACGTTTAATTAAATTTCAAGATTCACTTTCATTATATTATATACATGTAGAAAATATCATCGATTGAATCGTAGAAAATCAAAGAAAAAAAAAGGGTGAGAAAGAGAAAAAGAGCAAAAATAGCCTTGAAGATTTCATTAAATCTCGACTTTTTCATGCTTTACATTTCTCTTATGCGAAATATATATATATATATATATATATATATATATATATATATATATTGCGATCTGGAATTTTTTCTACGGGGACAAAAAAATATATTTCTTTTCCGTGAAATATGAAAAATTGACACGAGAGTCGAATTTTTTTTTACCGAATATATATTCGATTTTCATCGTTCAGCAAAATAAGAGAAAATTAAATAAAGATTTAAAAAACAAGTTATTTTATTTTAATTTACAAAATTTTTATTTTATTGATGAGAAAAATATAAAAGATATATATTTTTCTCAGAGCCAAATAAATATTGATGTGTGATAAATAAATTTTTTTATTTATAACAATAAGTTTTTAGGCTTTCAGACGCAAATATATATTTTTATTTGCTTGAAATCAATTTTATTTGTCTCAAATAAACGCCAATAAAATATTTCTAATTGTAATATAGATGATTATAAATGAGTAATTAAAAATTAATTAATTTGAAACTTGAATGAAAATGAAATATTTTATTTCTAAAGAATTGGATTAATTAAAAATAAATGAAATAATTGTTATATGTAGAATTTTACTTTTGTACTTGTGAAATTGGACAAAAACGCAGCAATTTAATTGAAAAACTATGCACTTTTCAAATTTTCTGTAACCACATCGTTTTGCTCTTTTCACTTTTGTAGAACAAGCTTTAATTTTACTCGTTATATATATATATATATGTATATATAGTTGAAGCCTCAATAATTTACTTTGAAACACCTCTCGCGAGTTACAGACAAAATGTACCGTATCGGTAACTCACCTTTCAATCTGATCGATTCCATTAATCCACCGAGAGATGTATTTACTTCAATTTCAGGGAAAATCGCTTAATTCTCACTGCCCTTCCCCCCTCCCCTCTTTTTCTCGTATAGTCTCATCAATTTTTTTTCTTTTATATATATATTTAAATAATATATTTACATTGCCAACCATTTAACGAATTAATAATTGAATTTTTTTAAAAAACTTTTTAATGTCCGAATTTTTTAAAGTATAATCTCAGTTTTTCGAAATTCAAGTTTGGTGGAAAAAATTTAAAAAGTTGAGCGACGCTGACATATTGGATCCTTCATTTTGAATTTTGAAAAACTTTTGCCATCTGTTTTTCTCTGCCATATCACAATTTTCCTAAAAGTATCAAATTGAGACCAAAAATTGCATCAAATCTTTGCAACGTTTTGATGCACATAAGTTATATCAAAAAGAGATCGTTTTGTGTATCATTTTTAGAAATGATACACGAAACGGTCTCATTTTTTGATGCAAAAAATTTAATCAATTTATATCAATCATGGCCGAATTGAATCGACTCAAAATTAAACGAATTTTTTTCAGATATTTTGGTAATAGTACAATTGCGGAGACCATTTCACTATTTAATTTGAAAATGAAAATAACAGAAAATCAAAGACAATGTGCAATTCGATAATTAAAAAGTGACAGCTTATAAACATAACCTAAAATGCATGAGAAAAAATTTGTCGATAAAATCAATATAGCCGAGCTTTTTAGAAGGTAGATGGCAGTTTTGCTTTTTATAAAAACGATTCAGAAAAAATTTAAAGAAAGAAAATAGATGAGTGCTGCCATCTACCTTCTAAAAAGCTCGGCTATATTGATTTTATCGACAAATTTTTTCTTATGCATTTTAGGTTATGTTTATAAGCTGTCACTTTTTAATTATCGAATTGCACATTGTCTTTGATTTTCTGTTATTTTCATTTTCAAATTAAATAGTGAAATGGTCTCCGCAATTGTACTATTACCAAAATATTTGAAAAAAATTCGTTTAATTTTGAGTCGATTCAATTCGGCCATGATTGATATAAATTGATTAAATTTTTTGCATCAAAAAATGAGATCTCTTTTTGATATAACTTATGTGCATCAAAACGTTGTAATAGAAAAAGATACAACCAAGTTTACTGTGATACTAACAGATAAAAAATATATATAATTTTTCTGCAATATTTTTAATTTGTAATAAAAAAAATAACATAACTAGAAAATTATTATTATAATTTTTAAATATGAGAGATTCTTTTTCAATCGCCCCAGCCCAAAAAGTCAATGTTCTGGGATTGGCTTCATACTTTGGTAAGTTGTTCTCCTATATGATAGTAATAAATCCCTAAAATATAAACTCATTAAAAAAATATTTGTAGAAAGTAGAGGGGGTTGAAGTTTTGACGTTAAGGGTAACATTGTCATTTTCAA
Source organism: Leptopilina boulardi (assembly GCF_019393585.1). Lineage (NCBI taxonomy): Eukaryota > Metazoa > Arthropoda > Insecta > Hymenoptera > Figitidae > Leptopilina > Leptopilina boulardi. Next base: position 261,798 of record NW_026137923.1, on the reverse strand, counting down.
ATCCGTATAACTATGACAAAAGTTAATGGATTTTAATTTATCTATAATGAATTTTAATGCATTTTTCACGTACTTTTCAGAAATGTATATGAAATTTAAAAAAAAAACTTTTTGACCCCTTTTTTTCCAAAATCAACCCTTATTTTTCGATTTTCACCCCTTCAGGTATTTTTTTTTTTTTTTATTTTATTTTCATTGGAAAGCTGAGGTTTTTTCCGATGAGCTATGTAAATATGAAAATGGGACAACAATAATTTTGTGAGTAACAGAATATTAAAGTAGGCGGTGCCGATAAGGGGTGTACCTGGAGACCATATTTGAGGATTTAGGTAGGCACCGTCTAATTTAATATTATGTTTCTCGCAAAATTATTGTTGTCCCACTTTCGTATTTACATAGCTCATGGGAAAAAACCTCAGCTTTCCAATGAAACTAAAAAAAATTAAAAAAAAAATTCCCGAAGGGGTGAAAATCGAAAAATAAGGGTTGATTTTGAAAAAAAAGGGGTCAAAAAATTTTTTTTTTAAATTTCATATACATTTTTGAAAAGTACGTGAAAAATGCATTAAAATTCATTATAGATAAATTAAAATCCATTAACTTTTGTCATAGTTATACGGATTTGAAAATGACAATGTTACCCTTAACGTCAAAACTTCAACCCCCTTTACTTTCTACAAATATTTTTTTAATGAGTTTATATTTTAGGGATTTATTACTATCATATAGGACAACAATTTACCAAAGTATGAAGCCAATCCCAGAACATTGACTTTTTGGGCTGGGGCGATTGAAAAAGAATCTCTCATATAAATTTTATTATTATATATTTAATTTTAAAATGTTTAGGGAACTATATGTGTAACTTCTAACGGTTTACAATTATTTTAAGAGAACTACAGATGGGTGATTCTCTCAAAAAGGACAAATTACGCTTTTAAGATATTTTGTTAAAAAATATGAAAATTAATTGAAATTATTTAAAATTCTGTCAGCCATACGTTAGGATTTAACAATTTTCAATCGGACCACTAAAAAAAATTTTAAAAAAAGGTAAAATAACTGAAATATTGAATAAGAACTGATGTTACGGAATGGAGTTTTAACACTAGTTTTCATTCAATAATTCAGTTGTTTGCCATTTTTTTGAAATTTTCTTTAGTGATCCCATAAAAATTTGTTGAATTTTATCGTATGGCTGGGAGAATGTTTATTAATTGAAATTAATGTTATTATTTTTTAACAAAAACCTCGTCCAAAAATTGTGCACAAATAATTTGTTCTTTTTGAGAGAATCACCCATATACATAAAGAAAAGAATTTTTCTTTTATTGTCATTTTGATTTTCTTGTTTAAAAACCAAAAGGCGTGACATTCTTATAAAAAGGAACAAGTAGATATATAGAAAGACTTTTATATTCTACTAAAAACAGCGAGAGGAATCTCTTTATATTTCCTCGTAAAGTGACGAAACAGAGACAATTTTCCCTTACAACAGAATAAACTTTATCTGCGAGTCTTCTCCTTATTATACTGCTATTTAACGAGAATTATTTATATACTATATAAAACGCAAAATTACTTCGATTATCAGACTGTAAAATAATTAACGTAATTATGCTACATTAAAAATATTTGCAATTTTACAATTAACAATTACAAATAATAATTATTAAATGCGAGTTAATAAAGTTTAATTTGAAAATGAAGAAAAATTATATATTTATTTCTTTTATAGGAATTAACTATTTTTCAAATAGTTAATAAAATCAAAGCAATTACACATTTTTTTTCATATTTTATTTGTTTTTAAGTTTAATAAAGGGTATTTTTTGTAAACCCGTATAATAAAATAAATAAATGCATAAATAAAAAAAATAAATTTTTATTCAATACACGTGTCTGTTATGTACAGTAGTAAAGGTCAATTTGAATATACACGTGCGTGTAATTCAGTGGAATAAGCAGCGCTTTTCTCAGACCAATATAGAGAGAAATTTATTTAATATGCTATTTTACAAATATTACAAAGAATTTTATAATTTTTTCCCTACACACCCAGTGAAATGATATACTTATATCTCAGAGGCAAATAAATATTTATTTGTTTTAAATAAAAATTTTTTATATTTAAGGCAAATAAAATGATATTATTTATGTGCTCTAAGACAAATAAATTTTTAATTATCTCAATTAATTTAAAAAATAAAAAATTTCTCATTGTATACATATTATAATTGAATGTACTAAAAATATGAATAATTTTTGTATTTGAAACAAATACCATTTAATTAACTAAAATGATAATTATTTAATACAAATAAATATTTATTTGATAATAGTTAAGTAACCGATTATTTAAATTAAATAATTTTTTTTTCAATGTATTAATGTTTACCTTTTTAATTTCAATTTTATTTAAAATAAAATGTTTTTTTTATAAAATCTTTATGTTATGAAAAAAAAAGTAAAAGTATATATAGAATATATATTTTATATTTGAAATAAGAATCTAATTAACGTTGCGCTCTTAAAAATAAACCGCTTGATCGATAAAATATATTGTATAAGGCGCACATCGATAAAAGGGCAAATTTCATAAAACTAAATAATCGATTTGCAACATGTGCAGGTTTCACGATGAAGAACACGCGAACCTGCTTAATGCAATGTGGCTCATCGCGATCACATTCTTGAGTGTCGGTTTTGGTGACATCGTACCAAACACGTACTGCGGAAGAGGCATTGCAGTTTCTACGGGAATAATGGTAAGATAGTTAATCGATATTACAAAATCTCTCTCTTATTATTATATAATAATATTCCTTCAAAAAATGATTTTTTCATAAATTCACGATCAACAATTTATACAACAAAAATTTGTGAACAAAAAATTAATTATTATTTTTCGAGTGAAACAAATTTTTTTTTTATTTTCAATTATTGATCATAAACGTTGTGAATTTAATAAAAAAATAAAAACTATTTCTCTTTCAATAATTTTACGACGAAACATTGAAATTTTCAAATAATAATAATTGGCTTTCACATATTTTTTCTAAACCTCATTTCTTCATTTGATAAAACAAAGGAAATATGTGACGCGCCCTTATGAAAAGGGACCTAAATTACCTGAATTAAAAGTTCCTTTTTATTTAAATAAAATCAAAATCAGTTTTCTTTGATAATTTTTGAACGTAGAACTTGAAATAATTTTTTTTCATTTCAATATTTTCAGAAAAATTAAAAAAAAAAAAAAAAAAATTGGACAAATATAAAGAAAATTAAAAAGAAATTTTTTCCTTTTTACAGAATTATCATCTTTTGTATATCGTGTGAAAATCATTGCGATAATAAACTAATGACGTGTTAAATAATATACACTCACTTTATACTGATATTATAAGTTAATTTTACAGTTATTATCCGCGACATATTATTTTGAACCCGCAGCAAGAACATTATATGTAATTAATTATTTTGTGGAGAGTACATACTCGGGGTACATTATAATGCCGTACATTACATATACGCGGACCACGTGACTAAACCCAAAATCAATAGTTCATGTCGCATTGTCAACAAATCCTCTGTTATACATGTTACAATAATTAATTTGCATACGAAATTATTCTACATTTGAAAATATAAATTCCGTTTACATTCCGTTCATATATATTTATGTATACTGACACAAATTAACTCTAAATTCAATTTCTAATTATATCTGTTTATCATCTGTTTTATCGATATTGATTGATAATACACTCACTGAGAAAAAAAATTTAGTGTTTGCAACAAAATTGTTTGGTTAGGCAATTTTGGTTCTTGTAACCAAATTTTGGTTGGCTAAAACAAAGTCGTAGAGTTATCTCAACCAAACATTTGGTTAGGTCAACAAAATTATTTGGTTGAACATTTTTAAATTCCAACCAAAATTCGGTTACGACAACAAAATAATTTGGTTAACACAACAAAATAGTTTGATCTAAAAAACCAAATGATCGTTTGTTGTCCTAACCAAAATTTGGTTGCGACAACCAAATAATTTGATTCGCTCTCAACTTGTAGCTTAAGAGGACAGTTAGTTTAAATCTCTCACAAGGATGGGTAGTCGAGTGGTCAGAGCTCCCCACTCGCAGTTTAAAAACAGAGGTTCGATCCCAGGCGGAGATGAGATTTTTCAAAGTCCACAAATATTTCAATTGGATAAATATAAAATCAATGTTAAATTGATAATAAATAAATAACAAAATAAATAAAAAAAATAAAAAGAAAAGAAATAAGGTAGAATAAAATTTTTAATTTTACAAAAAAACTGTTTGTTTGATCAACCAAACATTTTTGTTGACCTAATAAAAAAAATTTGGTTGAGTTAACCAAACATTTTTGTTATGCCAACAAAAAACACTCAACCAAATTATTTGGTTGACTCAAACAAATAGTTTGGTTGCTTAAATACCAACAAAATTTTTTTGTTGGCCCAACCAAATTTTGGTTGCTCTGACATTTTTCTTGCTGATACAATTTTAGTGAAAAATTTAAATAATTTAAAATTATGAAATTTAATAAAATGCAAAATAAGAGAGAGAAAATAAAAAAAAATGTAGGGTCAACTGGGGTAAATCCGAACGCTTTTAGTAAGTTTCAACAATAACATAAGTTTTTTCTTTAAAAAAAAAATACTTCCGGTATTCTGGTGCATGAAGTTGTTACTTTACTTCCATAGAACAATTTTATGGGGTAGTAAAAATTTTTGATAAATTACAATCGCAGCAAACTTAGCGTTCGTATTTACCTCGATACTTTGCAACTTTCCTAAAATATGGGGGTAAATACGAACGCCACTGTATTTCAGAAAAATCTTAGGGAAAATAAATTTAAAGTATTGCAATTGTTAAACTTATATAAAGACTCAAAAAAATACGATAATAAACCTATTATGTAATAATGCATCATATATAAATACAAAAATCAAACAGGTTAAAAATTAAAATGCATTACACAATTAAAACCTTCAATAACTTTATCAAATCATAACGGATTTTTGCAAAACTTGCTACACAAAGTATTTTGGAGTGATTGAATGTAAATACAAAAATAAAAGTCAAATTTTTTAAATTCAAAATGGCGTACTTTCCTAAAACTTATTTTTAAAAATGATCAAATTTGCTAACCCTGAAACCCCCCGAGTAACAATTTTCGAGGGAATCCAATGAATTTTTTAATTCTCGTCCGCCATTTTGAATTTTGAAAAACTGACTTCAAATTGGTAATTAGCGACCCCAAAAACCGTAGAATACCAAATTTTATTAAGATCCTGAAAAACTTTTTTCAACAAACCATTTGGCAAAAAAATTGAAACACTCCTTCGAGAGAACAGAGATTAAGTTTCTGCTTATTAATTACTAACGAGGATACGTATAGAAAGAAAAACTTTTTTCTATGTACTTTTATAATGTTAAAATAATAGTGTAATCAAATAAAAACAATTTTGTGTGGCTTTGATGTAAAAAAAAATTATTAAAAATACCGTTCGGATTTACCCCAGTTTTCCAATTTTCTTGGGTAAATACGAACGGTCTGATATTATTAATAAAATTTTACAGAAGGCAAAAATCAAATATAGTTTCTGTTCTAGTATTCATAACAAACAATTATAAATAATAAAATGAATTTTTAGCTTCTTTTTCTTCAAATACGAGACAAAATACTGAAAGAGTGTCATCTTTGATTTTCAATCTTTTTTGCAATACTTGTTATCTTTGTTTATGCTGTTGCTAATTAACAAACAAAAAATGGGATAATACTTAGAATCTCTTCAAGAGGATCTGAGGTAAAAATTCTCATATCGAACTTATTTTTAAAAATTTTAATTAAGCTGAAATAATTAGCGTTCGGATTTACCCCCCGTTCGGATTTACCCCGACTGACCCTATTCAGAAAAAACTAAAACTAAGTTATTTGAAAATTTCCAATGAATTTAATTTCTTTTTTTTTAGAGACAGATTTTCTCAAAAGGATCACCTAAAATTTTCAAAAAGTAATTAATTTTTAATTTTACATCGTTTTTTTTTACTTCTATACTGCAATCAAAATAAGTGCGTCTGAAAATAATAGACAAAAAAATAATTTTTGTTAAAATTATAAACAATTAAAATTTTTAGCTGTTTTAAGATCATGTGATTGTTGTGTAATATATGACACATGACAATCAATCGTTAAACTATTTTTGAGTTCTTCACAAAATTTTAGCTCAAAATCTATCAAATATTTTTCAAGAAAATCTGCGGAGAATATTTACATGCGAAATCACATAACCTTAACTAAAAAAGAAATTTTCTCGATATCCAATTCAAAACAAAAAAAACAGTATATTTTTCTCGTCATGTAATTCTGATCCTTTACTAATTTGAATAATTTCATTAACTTAACGTTTATTAATTTATTTAAGAAATTCAAAATTTTATAACTATAAAATTCATTAGTTTGAACCACTTTACTCGTGTTATTTTGACAAAGAGAAAATGAAAATTTTTAATTAACCATGAATCAAGATATTGCATGTAAAATTTTACTAACGCATAAAGAACAAAATAATGCGAAATTTTAATTTCTCAAGTGAAAAATTACTCTCGTGGTTATATATATCTGTTTTAATTTTCCAAATGTTGTTTTACTGTGTATATATAAATAAATTAGAATTGTCGACAAATTTTTTTTTTTTTTTTTGGGCGCATGATTATCCCATTAAAATCATTAGTGAGAATTTTCATTTTCAACAATTTTATTAGATATAATTATTTTTTAGACGAATTTTCATTTTTCGAATTAACATTTGTCAGAATTTCTTTTTTAAAGAATTTTTAATTAACAGAATTTTTAGGCACCGAATTTTTATTTGGTAGCATTCATAAAACGCCGAATTTTTCTTTGTCCGAAATTGCAAATGGCCGAACAAACAATCGACAAAAAAGATTTCGGCGCGATTTTTAAAGTCCACCAATCAAAAGTTGTCAAGAAAATTGTGATTGGTGGATTTTCAATTTCGGACAAATAAAACTTCGTCGTTTTAAGAATGCTACCAAATAAAAATTCGGTGCCTAAAAATTCTGTTAATTAAAAATTCTTTTAAAAAAAAAATTCTGACAAATGTTAATTCGAAAATTGAAAATTCGTCTAAAAAATAATTATATCTAATAAAATTGTTGAAAATGAAAATTCTCACTAATAATTTTTATGGGATAATCATGCGCCCCTTTTTTTTGAATTGATATTATTTTTTATCAAGTTTATTTGAAGGAAAAATGAATTTAATTAATTTGAAATTTATCTATGATATAACATATGTATATATATATAGTGTTGGTACTTTAATGATTTCGTATCGTACCGCACATGTCCTTATATATATATTACATAATACTCTGTCTCTTGTATTTGTCCCACATTTATGCATGGTGAATTTAACCAGTAAGCTCTTGAGAGTATTATAAAACCAATCTTTTGCGTCCCTTGTCACTTAAAAAGCAGCTTCACTCATGCAAAAGATTAGAATATTTTCTTTAGACAAAATTACGTTCACCTCTGTTTTTACTTTTTACAAATTGTATTTTTCTTTTTACTGCGTCAATATTATTAAAAGGTGTGAAAAGTATTTTTATTTTTCTATATTTTTTTATAATTGAATACATTTTTTCATTACATCTACATATTTTATTGTCGATATTCATTTTATTGTTGTGTTATTTACATTTAATATTTAAATATATTTAAAAATTTTGTTTGTGACAAATTTTGTGGGATTTAATTTAAATAATTTTTTTTAGATGTTATAATGTCTACAGGTACACATGGAAATAAGTTTAATATTAAAAAATTGAGGATTTTTCTATTTTTTTGAATTTCTGATCTTTTTAATCCCCACAGGATTTTTTTTTTTTTTTTTTGAGAAATTTTTGTCCGTTCTTCGCGAACGTCTACAGTAAACTAAAACCTCATTTTCTCAATAACTCTCTCTTTCTCTTTATCGGAAGTTCGGAACTTATCTGAAAACCGCTTCTTTGGAAAGTTAATACTAACTTTAGGGACTCTTAGGATTTTTACGCCAAAAGAAACTCAAGACTTTCATTTCATCAAAAAAAAAAAAAAAAGGAAAAAAAAAACTTTCCAGTAACTGAACTATCAACGTGTTTTCTCTAAAAAAATAAGAAAAACTTTCACAGTAAATTTTTCATGTATTTTATTAATTAAAAAAAAAATATTCTCTTTTGTCAATAACTAAAATTTAGTCTAAACTAATTTTACCATTTTTTGCAAAATTATTATTTTAATTAAATTGCAATTATTACCTATTAAAATAAAATTTAATCATTTTAATTAAATTTTAAATTAGTTAATTAAACTAAATTTAATTAATATTTTTTTTTTATTTTTTATTACATAAAAAAATTAAATTTAAATTCAACTTTATTTAATGTTTAATTATAATAAGGAATGTAAAAATTTAACAGAAATTTGAAACTTTTTTTTTTTTGTCGTCACTTTTTAAATAGAATATAAAAGCTTTCAAGCAGTTCACAATGAATAATCCTTTCAGAAGAAGGTTACGAAATACTTTTTGTTTCTTTCAAAAAAGAACAATGTTTCTATAGGTCTGGTCGATGCAATCAATCATAGACATTACATCGCCCAGTAAACAGGCTGCAATTTAAAGAAGTCAAGGTTTTTTATCGTTGTCCTTTCTCAGAATGAATAATCGTCTCTATTTTTCTTCATATCGTATATATTTCTAGTTCAATACTTCAAACAATATTTTTATAGAAAAAAATCCGATAATTTTTAGATAATATTTAAAAAAATTTTTTCTAATCAATCTTATTGGTTATGATTCTAAATAAAATTTTAATTAGCTTATCAAAAATTTTGTTGACTTAGCTCAAAAAAAAAAAAAAAAAAAAAAAAAAAAAAAAAAAAAAAAAAAAGAAAAAGTAACTTTATTGGAGGTAACTAAACTTTAATTGAATTACCAAAATATTTTGGTTGAAACAACTAAAATTTTTTTTTTTTTTTTTTGAACAATTAAATAGAATATTAAATAGAATATATTTTTTTCTCAGTGTAGCAAAAGGACAATTTTATCCTTTAAATTAAAAAAAAATTGTTTTGAAAGCTTGTCTCAATTTTTTATGGATAAATATATATATATATTTAGTTAAAAAACAAAAAGAAAACAGTAATCGAATCAAAAAAGGAAAAAATTTCCAAGCAAATTGTCCTTTTAATGTATATTTTGAAAAGTTATATATGAGTGCCAAGTCTGGTCACTTTATATCAGTTTCAAATTGGCCTTGGCCTCATCTCCTTCAAATTTATCTCTAAAACTTCATTTGAATTGTCGAATATAATTAGATATTGTTGGAAATTAAAAAAGTTTTATTACAAATTAAATTAAATATTGCATATAAAAATAATTCAATAATTATTGACTATATTATATAATTATTTTAAAAAATTGTAAATTAAATTATTCAAAACAAAAATTGTACTAAATATAAAATTTTGATGTTAATTATTATATTTTATTCCAGTATTAAATATTCTTAAGTAAATATTGAAAAAATAATTTTAATTTAAAAAATTTAATTTATAAACAAAAAATATTTATTATTAATTTTTATGAGTATTTTAAAACGTTTAAAATATATAAATTTTTTTTTTGTCTTTGCTGCACGAAATGAAATTTTTTATTTTTTCTTCATACTGGTTGTTTGTAATATTTTCCTCATAATCAGCGAGGCAGAAAGGAAATTTAATTTCAACTGTTAAGACTAAAACGTCACGTTAGTTATGTTAATAAGAGCAAAAAAAAAAAAAAATTATTACAAAGGTAATTATTCTTTCAGGGAGCTGGGTGCACAGCGTTACTTGTGGCAGTCGTTTCAAGAAAACTAGAATTAACGAGGGCAGAGAAGCACGTTCATAATTTTATGATGGACACACAATTAACGAAAAGAGTAAGTATAATAAGTTTTCTATTCAATCGTAAATACAGAAAAATTGCATTATTTTAAATCAGAGAAAAAAAAATGTACGTCTTTTACAATTGTTATTCATTGTTCATTAATTTTTTTCTCATTTAGAAAAGTCCTATTGATAAGTTTTGTATAATTTTAAATTCTTAAATATTTAAAATAAATTATATGTTTTTAGCATAAATTTACAAATTAATTAATTAATAATAATTAATTAATTTGCTGAATATAATAAAATTTGCAATAAATACTGATAATTTTTCACGATAAATAACATTTTTGGTATTTTTCTTATTTTTTACAGTTAAAAAATGCAGCAGCAAACGTACTGAGAGAAACGTGGCTTATCTACAAACATACTCGTTTAGTAAAACGTGTGAATCCAAGTCGTGTACGAACACACCAACGAAAATTTCTTTTAGCTATTTACTCGTAAGTAAAATTATTTATAACCATTACAATTAATCAAGTTTATAATTAGTTTTGACATTTTTTTTCTGTTTTTATAAAAATTTCTCGTTTTAAACCTTTGAAGTTCATTTTTTTTCATAAAAATAAGAAAATATTTTTTTCTTCTTAATTAAAAAATATTTGATTAAAGGAAAGAAAAAAATATCAATTTAAAAAAAAAGAATAAAATATTTGACTTTTAACATTTTTTTTCTCAAAAATTACTTTACTTTTTTATTTTATATTTTGTTTTTTTTATAAGTTTTTATTATTATTTTTTTTTTTAATAAAGTAATTGGAAAGTAAATGCTAAACTAAAAAATAGTAAAAAAAAAAAATAAATAACAGCTTACGGATAAATTTTTCATTTATAATTTTTATATTTCTGATTGAAATTATCGCGTTTAATCTACTATGATGATTGGATTCGTTTAATTTGAATAATCTTAATCGATTAAAAAATTTTCCCCTCAATAAAAATATTTTATAATTTATTTCTGGCAATAATTAAATTACTCTCACCAAAATATTTATATAGGTCTGAAATTCAAATAAAAATTTTATGTATGTACGATTCAACTTTTATCAAATAAATCTGAAATTAATTGTAAATCTTAGTTGAAATAATAATTAATGATGATGTTACTTTTAGTCGCAAAGAAAAAGCTTTTTATTTTTAGCTTATATATATATATATAAGAAAACAAGATTAATTTATCGATTCCAACTATATAACAATTCTTCGGTTTTCAACTGAAACGTGTTAGTAATAAAGAGATAAAAATCATACTGCAGTACAATAAATTTGGTGTGGACACACAGGGCACTGAAAGGAAAAAGACACACAAAATCCTTCTCTTTATATATACCTACATTCACTTATCCGCTGTCTGACCATTCGTGATTTATTCTACTGCATGCCATTTAGTTTCAAATTCTTCAATCCACACATTTTTACTTGCGTGATCTTATATTTAAAAGCAAATAGCGAATCATTATTTTTTCATTCAATCTTCGCAAAATATACAGGAGAAGTAAAAAATTAAAAATTTTTAAATAAATTTTATACTGACTTTTTGATTATATAAAAAACATTAAAATTAAATAATCCCAACCAAATAGAAATTAAATTTGTATAATGAGAAACAAAATGTAAAATCGAACTATTTATAAATTAATATAATCCATTTAATGCAAAAAAAAAAAAATCGAAACAAAAATAAAATAATGTCTATATTGAATTAATACGATATATAAAAATATATATATATATATAGAATAAATCGCAATATTTCCTCTTTTAACGAGCGACGCAAACTATTGAGTTTTCTGAGCGCTCAAAGAAATAATCTCGCAAAAAGGCTCTCGAAAAAAGAATACACTGGCCAAGCAATCAGGTAAGATTGGATTACAAGAAAGACTTCTTCATGTGTCCGATAAAAAGTTGAATGCTTGGAAAATGTATTTCTTCAAAAAAATAAAATAAAAAAAAAACCCCAGAGGAGATAAAAAAATTAAATTGTGCTTGAATGAAGTCCCTCGATCTCAATTTGCCTTGTAGCCAGAAATTAAGAGGCAAATTGAATAAGCTGGAAAACTAAACGAGCCCTTTTATATCTAAAACATTTGAATTTCTCATTGTCTTTCACATTTTTTTTTTTTTTTTTTTTTTGGCAAAGTTCCGACAATCAAATCTTAAACCAATTATTAATATTGTCTCATTAAATAAAATTCTCTCAATTTTTTTTTTTTTTAATTTGACAGTCAGCATATTTTTTTAAACAATTATTTTGGTAATAACACTTTATTTCATTATTTATTTATTAAGTATTTATTTTTTAATTATTATATTATATTTATATTTTTAATATATATTAATGAGAAGAAATTTCATAATTATTTCCTCTTTCTTCTATACTTGATTCTCGCTCTATGAGCTTCTTTTGCCATTTCCGATTTGTTTTCTCTTTCCTACTCTCTCACTTTCTCTTTGCCTCATTCACGATCCACGAACCATTTATCACTTCTCGATATATAAAAAAAAAGTGGGGAATATTAAAGGGCGTTCCAGCAGGTGCTGGTGTTTTACTTCCTCTGACGATAATTAAATTTCCCAAGGGAACATTATGTCGACAAGAGGCTCTAACACGTTTCCCAAAATCGCATTTGTGGGATCGGAATCAATCATTTAATTAATTTTCAAATTATTTCATAATTAATTTCTATTTACTTTTCCCTCGGGTCCATTTCTCTTTTTTTCTGAGTTTCAGGAATTTATTAATAAATCTCTCTCTCTCTCTCTCTCTCTCTCTCTCTCTCTCTCTCTGAATATATACTACTCTCACTAGATATTAAAACTATTTTTATCAATAATAAAATAGGAATGGTAAAAATTATTTTGATATTTATAATTAACTGAATATAATTTTTTATTAAGAGCTAAAAAGAGTTTTTCTAAACTCGTTTATTTGTAGAAAAAAAATATAATTCAATAACTATATTATATTTGAAAATTATATTTTATATTTACATTAAATTATTTGAAATCAAAATTATAAAAATACATAAATAATGATTTTATATTTGAAGAACATTAGAAAACTAATTTTATTAATATAGTGGGACAATTATGAAATTGATCATTTCTATTGTTTTAGGCTCAGGAAAGTAAAAATGGACCAGCGAAAATTAATGGATAATGCCAACACTGTAACCGATATGGCCAAGGTAAGAATTATCAAACTGCCATACGGAATTTCAAAGCAAAACGAGGATTTGTCGGTTAACGCTTTTGCACAATAGGACCCACACAAAGGCTTTGTAATTTTCACGAAAATTGAATGACAAATTTCACGTAATATATGCATTGAGAGTTACATTTTAACTATATATTAAAATTAAATTAAAAACAGAATATTTTTATTATTTATATTTTTCTAATATATATTTTTTATAGATTTCATACAAAAATAAAATTTTTTTTTTACTATTTTAATTTTTATTATTTTTATAATATACCAGTTTGTTGTTTTTATGTAGAAATATTCATATTTTTTTCTCATAAATTCTAATAATTCTAATTTAAATAATAATTCTCATTCTTTTTTTTTTTGGAAAATGACTAAATTAATGAAATAATTTTTTTTGCAAAATATTTTTAAAACAGCGTTTTAATGTAAAGGTACCACTGTATTTGAAAAAATATTTTCTATTTGCTTAAAAAATATTATTAAAATATTCTTTTTTATTTTATATCCAAATAGTTTTATGTTACCATAAATACTAGAGTTTAATTTTTGTACGTGCGGTTTTATTGTAAACAATTTCACTAGGAATTAATTTCTAAATTAATTAAGTCACAAATTTATAACTTAATATATTGTCTGTATATATGTGCAGGTACAAAATAATGTACACGAGTTAGTCTCCGACATGAGTACGCGTCAAACTACACTCGAGGAACGTTTAGTCAACCTCGAGGAGAAATTGACTGAGCTGCAGGAACAGGTGGAATTGCTACCGGAAGCGCTCACACGATGTTTAGCACAACACACTGAACGATTGGAACAAAGACGAAATTTTCTACATCCGGATACAGCTGTGGCTCTTATTACACCGGGTAGTGGTGGTGGTACCGTCAATAATTTAGGTAAATTCATTATATTCAAATTTATTTATCATAATAAATTTAATTAATTTATTATTATAATAATTCAATTTCTTTTTTTTTTTAAATATTCTATTACTATAAAATTTTAATATATATTAGTATTCGTTAATTTTTTTTTAAGTTGTCATATACTTTGTACTTTTGTTTGACCCTCTTTTATAATCTTTGTGCTTTTCACATATATTTTTCTACTTTTATCTCGGTTTTATTTCTTCGAATTTTTTTTTTTTTTTTTCATTATATTTATTTTTATATGGTTCCACATAAATTATGTTTTGCTACAAATAAATAGAAGAAGAAAAAAAGCAACCATAAAATAAAGCCACTCGCGACTTTTATTTGCATCACAGTTTTCTATATATGAAAAGCAAAGCGTTATATAAATATAAGCAATGAACATGGCTCGCTAAGTGAAACATATTTTTTTCAATTTTTTATTTTTCACCTTTTTATATACAGAAGCCAAAGAAATGAGCTTCGCATCTGCATTGAAATATTATGGTAAAGCTTTTGGAACTTATAATGTAAAAATCGGCGTAAAAGTTGTACGAGTTAAAAAATTATTGCTTTGAAAGAAAAAATCTCTTTTTTTTTTTTGAAAAACTTGGACATATTTCTCATATAGAGCTTTGACTTGAAACTTTGTTCAAAGTATATATATATATATGTGTGTAGGGGAATAAAAAGAAAGAAAGAAATACTTCGAACTTGTTTGTGTAAATCCGCACAAGTCTTTTTTCAAAGGTATACACCGCACATCGCGAAGGGAGAGAGTTTTATGTTGAGATTGTCAGACGGCATCTTCTTTTCCCCGCAAACTCTAGTTCTTTATATTTTTTCTTTGCGAGATTTACTTTCAAAACTTTTAATCGTCGCGCTGCTTCAATCTACTTTTTCCACGACTTGAGAAAACTGCCACTTTCAGCATCTCCTCCAACGACTTTTAATTTGTTTACCTTATAAAAAATAAACTTATTACTCAAACTTCTTTAGCGTGATATTGTAAACTTTAAATATTTACTTCTCTTTCCATGAAGAAATTAACTGATTTACTTTTATTATACATAAAAATTTATTTCTACACGATTTTCTTATTTTCATTTGCATTATTTTCATAATTTTATATCGTGATTTAGAGATATTGTGCAGGTAATGAGAAAACTCGAGATTAAATAATAAGAATTGCATTTATAAAATTTTATCGATAAGCTATGATAATTTTGATTGATAAAATCAGATACGAATTGTGTGTCCCAATTTCTAATCATTTTAAGGATATGGGTTCCAATATTTTTCGAGGTCTATTGAGTTTTGCTCACAGTTTGGAAACAATTATTATTATAAATTTTCCAAATCTGATTTTATATTATTACGAACTAATCAAAGCTTAATTAGTTAATAAAATAAAATGAGCTTAAAATTTAAATTGTAATTAAAAAATTCATTATTTTTGTCTATCATTAATAATGAATTAATTTAATTTAATAATCGCCTTTCTTTGTTGAAACTAAATTTTAATGAATTTTATTTAATTATCATAATCAACAAATTATTATTGAATTTGTTTTTAAATTAAATTTATTATACGAATTTTATTTGTAAAAAAAAAAATCGCACATTATATACTATTAAGAAAAAAAAAAGTCTGGTGTGATAAATGAGGTTGCTGTCAGTGAAATTAGAATTTCATTGAAGCGGATAAGAAGCATTTTTCTTACAACCTCATTTCCTTGGCTTTGACAATACCTGACTTTATCTGATGAATAAAGAAAGGGTATATGCTTAAATAGATTAGAAAGCCTGTAGTCAAATACTCGTATATTTTCCATCGTGATTACTGTTATCTGCTCAATTAAATTTATCTATATCTATAACTATATATATATATATACATATCACCAAGTGTAACCCGTTAGGACATTGAAATCGAATATTTCACGATTGGAAATCGAATGCGCAATGTACATCGAGTGTAAAACTATTTTCCGCTTGTTCAGTTGAAATTTTGATGGATGTCAAACTAAACGAATGTGAATTTTATCTCGCGGCCAATATTATCGAATATTTACTATATTTTCAATCGCGAAATCATCATTTTTCAATATAATAAATCAAATTTTAAATTTAATTAATTTTTTTTCGACACTCATTTTTATTTTTTTTTTTTTTTAATTAAATTCTTGTGAATACAAGTTTGTTTTGTTAAAAAAAAAATTTGTTAATTAAAATTTTCTTTGAAATGTTTTCATAAAATAATTAATTTTTTTTTTTTTTTTAAATGTAAAAAGGTAGAAAATTTTAGTTTTATTTTTTAATTTTCTGATCAAGAGACTTTTTTCTGGTTCATAGGTATTGGGATGTCAGGAAGTATCGCATCGTCCCATCATCCATTGACGAGTCTTTCGAATTCGCCTCTACTGCCACATTCGAGAAGTGTACCAAATGCACCAAGTGCAGTATCGCTTCATCCGTGGCCAGCGAGTCCGGTACTGCCTCCGGTATCCAGTCGAACTCCACATCTCGTGCCGGAAACTGGAACCGGAAGACATTACAGCATCCCAGCGTACACAACACCAACGACAACACAAACTCAATCGGCCACGAGGCTCGCTTTTTCACAAACAGGCATGGGAGGTCTTGGGAACAGTCAAGGCTCGGACACATCGCGTAGCTGAGCCACAAGTTTGCAGCCGCAGCATTCATATTAAAAAAAAAAAAAAAAAAACCAGGGCCTTCTCATCGGTCGTACTAACAATTATTTCTATACCGTTCTTACGTCATCTTAAAATCGTCGAATTACGCTTCATCAAAAAAAAAAACACATTCTTCATTATTTTTCATATAAATATAATATATAATCGAAGCCGCGTTCAAGTGCAAAACGTTGCAGCCTTATTCATTCATCGTCGATATAAATATTCAATCTTCAACCACAACAAATCCTTGGGACCAGGACTGGACATTTATTCGAATTTATAGATACAAGGATCATTTTATTTTATTAAAAAAAATTTTTTTTTAGAAATCATCTTCTTCTTTGTTATCTGTTGTATATTTATGTAAATGACTTGTAAAGAGATTAAAAATATATTTATTAGACAGTTTTTGGGATTAAGGTTAATTTTATAGCAATGGTTTTTCGTGTTGATAAAAGTTTCTTTGATTTTTTTTTAATATAAAAATTGAAAAATTCTATATTTTAATTAATACAAATCGTAAAAAAATTGGGAAATTTAATTTTTCTTTACAAATAAAAAGCTTTCTGAGAGAATGTAAAATTGCCTTTGAAAACTAATATATGAAAAAATATCATTTGTTT
The DNA here is from genome assembly GCF_019393585.1 of Leptopilina boulardi. NCBI lineage: Eukaryota > Metazoa > Arthropoda > Insecta > Hymenoptera > Figitidae > Leptopilina > Leptopilina boulardi. The sequence continues at coordinate 244,325 of NW_026137923.1, read as the reverse complement.
GATAAATTGTTAATTAAAAAATAAAAACAAATGAAAATTCTCTATTCTTTTTGTTTTATTTGAATATAGCATTTAAATAAAAAAATATTCTATTGATATTATTTCATCGAAAAAACGTTGAACAATTAAAAAAATTTCATTCTTGTTATTTAAAATTTATTTATTCTGAATCTATAGTTAGTAAATTCTCTGATAACAAACAAAAATGTTTGAAAAAATATTTTTCAAAGAAATTTTTATCGTAGTATTGCACTGAAATTTTATTTGCACATTTAAACCAAAAAAAAGGAATTTTATTTAAAAAATCTCATTTAAATAATTGATTCCAGAAAATATTCTGAATAAGTGTCCATCCTCGTTTGGAACTTCAATATTCATATGAAATAAAAAAAATAGTTCTTTTTTCCGTACACTATTAAATATTGATAAATAATAATAATAATAAGCTATTAGAATGAGCTTCAAATTATATTGATTAGTGATTATTAAAATTGAATTACTAAATTTCAATTAAAAAATAAATTAAATTATCCGTGACAATATTTGTTGAAAGTTAATGTTAGTAATTTAAAAATTTCTTAATTTTTCTAAAAAACATTTTATTTTCTATTTTTTTAAATATAAATTAATATTTATGTTCTCATTTACTTCTGGATCAATAATACATAAACTTTTTACTCATTTTTCTTGGTTTATTATTATTATTCTTTATAAACCAATAGTAATGAACAAATTATTTTCGATATTCAAATCATTTCATAAAATCCAGAATAAAATTCCAACATTAACTTTTAGCAAAAACTGCTTGAGGATGATTAATTTTAAATTCGGAAAAGTTAACTTTAAAATTGAAAAAGTCATACTAAAAAAAGTGGGGGAGAAAAAATTAAAATTCAAAAGTAAAAATTAATGTGATTTTAAGAAGAAGTCAAAAATCGTTGAATTATCATTCAATGGATGATAATAAGTTTATCGACACATCTTTTGATATATAATAAGGATTGTTAGGGATTTACGGAGATCCACGTACAACGTTTCGGATTTCAACGCATCAGAAAAATACGGACTCGAAAGTATAATAATTCGGTTTTCAAATCAAATGCGTTTTATTACACATTTTCAATTCATTAAAATTTCAATATAAGCTTGGAGAAAATTTTTCCAAGTTATATGCGAAAAGCTTTGCCGTCAAAGAAATCTGAGTTCAGATATATATTTATCGAAATCGTTTGACGTCGAATCTGTTTTTTTTTCCTCTAATATATTCCACAAAGAATTTCCTTCTAAACCGAATTTACTCTCGAGTCCCGTTACCTTCATTATTACCAATTCTATTTGCAATTTATCAAAAGTTCATTTTCTCCAATGGACTCTGACAAAAAAAAGACAATTGCATTTTATTTCATTTTAGAATTCTCAATTCTAAAATTTCAATAATTATTTTATTTGAAACCATTTATTTTATTTCTAATTTTTTATTTTAAATCTGAATATTTACTTCTAATTGACGTTAAAATTTTTTTTATACATCTATTGTAATTTACATGAAACATTATATTTAAAAAAAAGAGTATTAAATTTAAAGCAATTATCTCTCTTTTGTAATGGAAAAAAATGATTTTTTAATAAATTGACAAAAATAAGTTTATTAAAAAAAAAAAAAAAAAAGTCAAATGCCAAAAGATTTTTTAACGCACTTGTCGTCCTGTTGATGCAACGAATAGAAAAAAAAGAAAGTACTGTTCTCATATATAATACATAATTATGTAGTTAACGTCTAGAATTAAAAATCCGCAGGCGAAAGAGACAACAAAAAAAAAATCCCATGATTGAAAAAGAAAATTTATTGAATTATTTAAGTGCGTGTGAAAATAATTTTAATGAAGTATTCGACGGTCTAATCGTATCGGGTCCAATCACTCTTCAAATTTATGTAAATTTTCATCGAAAGCTCATTTTACAGAAAATGGGGTTCTTTGGAAAAATAAAAAAAAAAAAAAAAGAGAGAGAGAGAGAGAGAGAAAGAAGTCAGAACGGAACAGAAATTAAAATGTGGGTACGCACAGATTCTTCCATTTGCTGCGAGCTGCTCCCTTACCCGTCTTGCGTGCCTGAAACTTTTTCTTAAATAATTAATAACTACGAATATTTGACACGAACTTATCTCGTTTCTTGTATTCCTAATGAAAATATAATCTTCGTCAGGCGCGAATGTAGCATTGCCTCATTTCCAATATACTCCCAAATTACTCTCAAAGAAGCTTTCAATATCCGAAAAAGAATTTTTCCAAAATTTCTTGTTTTTATTTAATAATTGTTTTAATAATTAATAATAAATAAATAAATAAATTTCTTTATAAAATTTTGCTAAAAAGCACTGAATAAAAAATGCTTACAAAGTAAAATTTTTTTTTTTTCATATAGCAAGTTATAAAAATATGCCCGCGATCAAAATGCCTCGTTGAAATTGAAAAGCTTGTTTGAGAGTTACGAAACTTAAAAAAAAAAAAAAAAAGTTGGAAAGTTAAGGAAGCAGAGTGCAAAGTGATCTTACTGCTTTAACGTCCGTAGGTTATAGGAAATTGCTTTAGTGTAAGTATACATGGGGCACGGATGTGAAAAAGGATACGTTTCCACTAAAAAAAGCAAAAGAAAGGAGAAATGCATTTGTCTACAAAATATAACACTGAAATCAAAAATTATAAAAATGAAGAAATAATAATTAATCGCATATTAGTAACTAATGGTAGATCTATTAATATAAAAAGACATTTTTTCATTGGCTTATAATATATATTTACATACAATTAGCAATTTTTCACAATATTTAAACAACAAAATTTAGCGATATGCTTACTAAAAAAAAATAGTCTTTTTAGATCATGTCTTTCACAAAGATCTCACATCAAGTGTTGTAAAAAAAAAATAATAATAATTTAGTGAAAACGTAACCCCGACTAAATGGTCGAATGTCTCGAGAAAAACGAATTACAAAAAAAAAATTTCAAGAAAAAAAAAATTGAAAGAAAAGAAATAACAAAAAACACAGAAAAGCTTAATAATCGCCTCCATGGAAAAGTTGGGACCTGGTTCGTTCTTGTCCGTAATTTTTCGAAAACATTGTTTCGCGAGAAATTCAAAACGTCGCGCGAAACGGGACCAAAAAAAAAGACACAATCGTCGTACATTTCTCTCTCAACTCCCACCAAAAAAAAAAAAAAAAAACACATTTGACACGACGAATAACGCGATATTTTTATATGGAAATTTCTTGAAAGTGCATTATAGTGCCAGGAGGATATTATGCAAAAAAAAAAAAAAAAAAAAAAAAAAAAAAAAACAGGAGTCTCGACATTGAAGAATATCTTAAATTTTTATCTAAATTAATTTAGATAAAAATAATTATTAGTCGATTACAATTAGTATCAACCTTCCAAAAAAAAAAAAATATTTTTATTGCATATTTATTGTTTTCAATAATAATTATTAATTAATTTTCTACCATAGTAGGTAAATTGTTATATATTTTTATTATCATTATTACAACACCTAATAATTTAATAAATAGGTAATAAAAAATTTTGTTACATGAGCATTTAATTTAATATTCGCTCTTGATTTTGTTTTTTTTTTTACAGCAATTAAATTTCACTTTTCGAGAAGCCCAGAGGTGAAAAGAAATACGAGAGGCACACAAAAATTTAGTCTTTAATATGAGAGAAAAAAAAAAGAAAACTTAAGGTTGAACTAGAAAAATTAACTATCTTCCTAAAATAGAAAATAGTGATTTAAATTCTACCTAAATTTTAGCTTAGATTATTTTGAAAAATCAACATCATCATACAAAGTCGTAGTCTTATTAAAAAAAAAAAAAAAAAAAAAAAAAAAACACGTTCTCACAATATTATATAATATGATTTATAAACGATTGGAGATAGACAGAAAGAGAGAGAGAGAGTGTTGTAACTAAAGAATACTTCAAAAAGCGGAAGTCGTTGTTTTTACCTATATGGCGAGTGTATAAAAAAAATGTGTAAAAAAATTAAAATTAATAATTTAAATAAATAAATAAAATTAATAATATAACTTTAGCAAATACAAAAAACGATAAAACGATTTTAATCGAAAAAACGGAATTTCAAAAAAAAGTTTATACAAAAACATTACGGTTATTACGACTATATATATACATATAAATACATAATATATTTATTTATGATTATTGTTGTTGTTATGACTATTATCATTATTATGATTATTAATATTATTATTATTATTGTATATTATACACATAGTATTATAAATATAGCGACATAGGAATTTTCGTAGATACTTGACAAAAGTTTAACACTCTAAAGAGGTACTTTATTAAGAACTTTACTATGACATTATCAAGTAACTACCGCCATACTAGTTGTTATATAAAATGACCAAAAAAAGTTACCGATTATTCATATACAACAATAAGAAAAAAAAAGAAAAAAAGAAAAACTTAGGTGATATAGAAAAGCGCGAATAATAATTGACAAAGCACTTTTACATGAGTTTTTCATTGAAAGTATATATATATATGTATATGTATATGTACACATGTATAAAAAAAAATCAGTGCAGCGTCTTCTCAATATACTCAAAAATACATCTCGTAATAATTTATTATTATTTATTATTATTTATTATTATCATAATTATTTATTAAAGACGCGATAATAACGACCGATTTTTTATACGATCTTTAATATGAATTCGCACAATACTCTCTTAAAAGTATATAACTTATATAAAAAAATATATATATGTTTCCCTCGCTTATGGACGCTATACCAATATTGATTGACCGAGTTTGATCCAATCCAATTTATTTGCATAAATTATTATTTCATCGAACTACTTCAAACGTTCTTATTTTAGAAATTTATTATTTATTTTTAAATTTGAAAAATAATGATTACGAGAAATTAAAAAAAAAAAAAAAATTATGTCTATTGATATTTACCTATTTACAATTAACAAATAAATAGATAAATATTATAATTTTTTTTTTAGAATTTATTAAAAAAAAATTTAATCTGTTGTTTTTCATATCATTTTTGTTGAAAAAATAATTGCAAAATGTATTCAATTTTACTGAATTTCAGAGATTATTATTTTCTATATTTGAAAAATGATAAATTCATAAAATTATAATGTTACTGCAATTGAAATTGAATAATGTAAAAATTTTTAATATATTAAATACGAAAGAAAAATAATAAATACGAAACTTTTATAAAAACTTTTAAATGTAGATCAAAAAGCAAATTTTTTTTACGTTAATCATTTAACTTCACAAAAACGTATATAAAAAATTTTTAGAAACAGTTTCATGCATTTTTACATATTATATAAAGTTGATTCAAAAAACGAAAAATTGGTTTTCCCAACATTATATATATTTATTTAAAAAAGAAAAACTTTTCACAAGGAAAACTAGAAACGATTTTTTAAAACAAAAAAAAATCATTTAAAAATATCTCCAGTACTATTTACAATTTTTAATCTACCAAAAGCTTACAAAAAAAAATTCGATTTATTAATACAATATTTTAATATAAAGGAACGCATGAAAATAAAAACTAGTTTAACAAAATTAGTTTTAAATATAATTCAAACTAATTTTAAAAGCAAGTTTCCATTTTATTAGTTTTAATTAGTTTTATAGTTTATTCATACACTCTTGGCTCTAAATTGACTTTCATTGATTAAAATAAATTTTTTAATAATAAAAATCAAAATATCCTATATAATTATTATTTTAGTTTTATTATAAAAAAAAATCTAAGAATTCATAATGTAGAATATTTTTCTTGAAAAAATATTTTCAAAAAATAAAGTCATGTAAAATCAATAATGCTATATTTTAAAGTTCAAACAGGAATTGACAGTCAGCCTTTGTCGATCAATATTACAATTGGCGCACAAATAGAAAAGAAAATTGCAAAAAAAAAATCGACTTTCTTTCTACTTTCTATAATTCATGCCGATTAATTATAACAATGAAAATTCTAAAAAAAAAAAAGGAGAAAAAAAATTCGAACATTTAAACTTTTCAAGGAATTTTATTAAAATTTTCCATTAAAAAATTTAGATCTATTTATATTAATTAATTTAAATAAAATTCTCTGAAAAAAATAAAGTTTCTTATTTTCTTTCACTTTTTTTTCGTATACAAATTAAATTTTCAGAATTTTTTCTTGCATGTAAATTTTGAAAATATTATGCAAATAAAAAAAATATCTTTCTATATAATTTTCGATCATATTTCTTATATAATATGCAAAAAGTGCATACACCAATAACTATATAATTAATTATAATTAGGGATTTAAAGACAGGAATTTCGTTGTTCGCTGCGTGTGTGCGATAATTTTAACCAAATAAATATTGAATTAAAAACGAGGATTATAATCGTCATTACATACTGTTATAGTTACACTGCCCGTCAAATCTCTTTTTCCTCTAAAAATGAAATTTATCGTTTTATCATCATTGTTATCGATTGGAAAATTTTTTAATAAACACTTGCGAAACATTGAAAAAGTTGTCTCATAAATGAATAAAAATATCGTTAATATTTATAAATATATAAATAAATTATAGAAAAATTTGATTTGAGTGAAAAAATATTATTTTTTCACTGAAATCAAAACATTTTGCATCGAAACAAAAAAAATAAAATAATAATTAAATCTTAAAGCGACTTTTAAGACAATTTTTCCAGTGACTAGATTGTATAGAAAATATATACATCTAAATATACTTATAATCGTAATTAATAAATTTAATTTAATTAAATAAAAAAAAGTCAAGAGGAAAGAAAAACAATATTGAAGTAGAGAAAAAAGTTTTGCGTTAGAAATGCAAAAAAAAAAAAAATATTTTCTACTACTATAAATAGAAAAAAGTGTAGAAAGATATAAATTCTACAAAAAAAATAAAATGAACTATTAATTACGAGTGTAAATATAATTAGAAATAGATAATTAATTCACTTTTCTATTATTTTGTAAATGTAGCCTTCACCCTGTAAAAAGTCTGTAAATTTCTGAGTTAAATTATTATATAAAATATATTGTAAAATTGGAATCTTTTATTTTGTAAGTAAATATCTCAAAAAAGAGATATTTGACTGGAAGTGTATAGATTCGCTGTGTGTATAAAAATAGTGATGTTATCTATGAAGGCAGATTGTATTTAATTTTCTACGTTTCTGTAAAGTGAGGAGGTAAAAAAAAAAGAAAAATAATGACTATGTATAGAATAAAAACAAAAAGCAGAAGGTGAGTGTATGTTCTTTACAGAGTTCTCGAGAGTTCGTTAGTGTGTGAAAAATTATTAAAAAAAAAAAAAAAAATTAAAAAAAATAAAAATGACGATGATAATGTTTGTTATCAGAAAAAGAAAAAACTTTTTTTTAGAGAAGAGTCGAGCCATAAATATTAAGCATTAAATGCGCAATGCATTAGGACCAGATTTTTTTTTCATATACATATTATATAGCCTTCGAGAAAACTCAAAACGCTGTTTTGCACAGTAATAATATAATTATATTAAAACGCTAAAAAAAGTTAAGGTCACCTCGAAGATTTCAAAAGCGCCAAGTGATAATAATTTTTGAATTGTTGACTAAGAAAATTTTTTAACAATTTTTTTTTTTTGTTTTCAGTAATCGAAAGTTTTTTTTATACATTGTTTCCCTCCCTTATGATAAATTTTTCAATTTTTCATATAGAAATGAATCTTTCTGCTTTGTCGTGCTGTGAAATTTTGAGATGACCTATTAAAAGAAAAAAAAATACAATTTTAACAAATAGACAAAAAAAAACTTCTTGTTAAATAGATACTTTACTACGTTTCTTTCATACTGGACGCTCTTTTTCTGAAAAAAATATGTATATTGTATAATAATGTAGAGACACTTACGGGTAAAGTGGTCTATAAATTTGTAACGAGCTAGCTAGTGAAATTATCAAGGGACTCCCGAGAATCGCAAAACACCTAATTTACGATGATTAATAAAATACGTTTACATTAATACAGTTTTCAATTATTTGTAGTTTCCTATCTTGTTTCTCAACTTTCAAAAATTAATTTAATTAATTTAAATATTTTTACATTATATCAATTACTAATTTCGTAATTAAATTTTGTCCCAACTTGTGTATTTAATTTCATAAAATTTTATAAGAAGGAAATTTCATAGAAGATTTAATGTAACATGAACATTTAATAGAAGACTTAATTGAATAAAAATTTAATAAGAATTTAATAAAATTATTATGCCTGAGAAAATTAAATAGAGAAAGAGGAAGTAATTAGTAATAAGATAGTAATTAGATCAAGTCTTTTACATCCGATTATTTTTCTTTTTTTTTTTATTAAATATTTGCCAAACACAATTAATGTATTTGGATATAAAAATAATATACAAGATTTAATCATGGCGAGTTTGAATAATTGAAAGATTCTATTTTGATGATTAAGAGAATCTTTTCGAAATTTCAACAACCTGAGATTTCATTTCAGAATTGAGATTCAAATGGCCTTTTTTATCTACAAGACGCAAATATAGCAAATCGTTAAAGAAAAACATAATTTTTTACTTTTAAATGGAAATCGCATTTATTTTTTTTATTCCATAATAAAGTGCTAAAATCCGTTTAAAATTTAATAACAAAAAAAACTGAATAATTTTCCCGTTCAGTCGTTCGTTTCTTAAATAATAATAGATAAGTGATTTTAATTTTGAATAAATAACACTTTTTTTCAAGTTTAATTTTGTTCTTATCCGTCCAAAGCAAAGCTAGATTTTTTTTCGTCATAAATTTTACTTTAAGAACGTAAGATAAACTTTCATTAAACTTCTTTCTTTTTTTGATCTTACTTATATATCACTTCTCTCATTGCTTTCTTCAAGAAAATTGTAACTCGAAATGTAAAAAAGGCATTTTCTTGTAAATGTTTAGAAAGAAACTTTGGTAACTCGAGTAGCTCTACTCTTTGTATATCGTTTATGTTTCTTTCGCTTTCGTTTCTTTCAGAGAGATAAAAATGCAAAATCTGTCCATTAGCTCATAACTTTATCTATCCATGGTACAAACTTTTGGATATTTGTGTAAACTCCAGGCAAATGTTCACGTCCACAACCAATTCCCCAAGAAACTAGGCCAATTAGGACATGTCTTCCTTCCACGGACATTGTTAAAGGACCTCCAGAATCCCCCTATTGAAAAATATTACATTTATAAAAACAAAATTTCAATTTTATTTACTTTTTCTAAATAATTTCTAATATAATAATTAAATAACAATATTTATCAAATTAATTTTCAAACGGAAATTTCTGTTTTAAAAAATTATTTCAAAGCAGTCGAAAGTAACAACAACAACAACAAAAAAGAGTGTATTTAAATTACAAAAAAATTTACAAAAATTGTAATTTTTTTTTTTTAACAAATTGGTTCCTTTTTCACAAAATAAAAACTGACAAATAAAGAAAAAAAACTTTCTTTACGATTCATAAAGGAAAGTGGATAATTTCTTAAATTTAAACATAATGTGAAAAATAATTACTTGACAAGAATCTCTTCCGCCTTCTTTGTATCCAGCGCACAAAAAAACATCGTGAATTGTTTCCCTTCTACCTGCAGCTCTAAACCATCTTTGACACCTTTCATTCGGAATCACCTAAAATTTAAATAAAATTCAATATTAAAAAAACTGAATCTTAAAAAAAAGAAAATTAATTTTTTACAATCTTGTGTATAATTTTTCTAAATGGAAATTTTTTAAAATGAAAAAATAATTTATAGAACAAATTTTTTACGAATTTAATTCATACTATATTTTAAAGAAAAATTATTAAAATTCGTTGAAATTTGAAGACTGTAAATTAATCTCGTTTTCTCAATTTACAGCTTCCACTGGAAATTTCCAGAATGAATAATAATAATAATAATAATAATAATATTTTAACTATGAAATCTCATCGCAAGATAAAGTAAGTAGTGAAAAAGAAATAATAAAAATCGTCTTTTGCCTACTTCTTAGTTTAACACACAATTGTAATCTGAAATTTAGAAAAGTCATTGTGAGTTTTCCATTTTGCTTTCTTTTATAATTATACCTCGACTTCGACTTCCTGTAGTACTGTCGGCGCTGAAACTTGACCGTGTCGTGTTCGTCCCCAACCAGCAACCGTAGCCGATCGTCCTGAGAGTTTCAAATTTCTCGCTGGCAAACAAACCGGCACGATATGTTGCTTAAAAGAGACCGTCCTCGATAATTTGATAAGAGCCACATCATTACGAAAATCCGATGGTGAATATGATGGATGTACCTGAGAAAAAAAGAAATAAAAATTTTATAATTTATATTTCAAAAATAAACCCAATTTTAAAAATTTTATAATTTTTCATTAAATGTAATAATTTATTTCAATATAATTATTGTTTATTTTTTTTTTAGAATAAAATAAATAGGAAAAAAATGAAATTGTGTGAAAATTTCATTTGAAAAAAAAAAAAAAAAATGATGAAAAGCATGATTAGAACTATCAGGAAAAGAAACGGCATTTCTCAATGTTGAATAACTTCCACGTAACATAATTTTCCTTTAGTTTTGCTTGTTTTCTCTTACCTCTTTTCGCTCAATGTTAAACTCCTCGTGAAGTAATCGTTCTGAAGCGTCCCTGACGTCCCATTCTCCAAGCCTGACTTTTAAGTTGCTGTTCGGAGACCTATTGCACGCAATCTCTATATTCAACTTTGTTCCACATATATAAGTCACTTCAATTAAATTAAATGTAGTCACAGGTCCTTATTGTCTTATTTTTATTTTATTTCTTAAAAATCCACTAATTATATTTTATATAAATAATAAATAATTTATTTTTTTTAATTTTGGTTTTGTTGTCCAATTTTGATTATTTTCAATTTTCCAAAAAAATATTTTACAACTTTTTGCTATATTGAATTCAAATTAATTTTACAATTAAATATTGAAAAACAAAAAATAATTAATTTGTTTTAAAAATTAATAAAACTAATAAAAAAAAACAATTATAACACCTTCTCATACGATGAGAATGTAAAAATGTTTTTAATCTGTTTTTTTATTTTTAAACAAGAGAAATACTAACGTGGCAACACAATGAGCAGCAGTTACAATCCACCGATTGTTGAGTAAAGCTCCCCCGCACGAAAGCTTTTTCGACAGGAATCCTGATTTGATAATAGCGGCCTGAAAAAATGAAAATGAAATTCCGAATAAAAATATTATTCGCGAATAAATAATATAAAATAAAGGAAACAAAGGAAATTTATTTTAAATGAGGAAAAATATATGAAAAATAATTAGATATTGAATATAATAAATTATAAAATAATAAATAAAAAATCCAATGGAGAAAAAAATTATAAAAATTTTTAAAAATAAAGAAAAAAAAATAACAAACAAAGCAATACTTTGTGCAAAGTGAATTGAAAAGATTTTCATATAAGATACACATTCAGAAAATTTATATTAAAAGGATACGTGAAGGAAGGAAAGGAAAAGTGTTCGACGTTGTACGTGTGAAAGTATCCGTGAAATTTATGATGGAAGAAAATGGAGCGAATCTTTTTTTTTTGAATAGAGAGAAATTGATCCCTTGCATAAATCTCTTACCTGCCACGGATGACTGCCAAAACTAGAACTATGTCCACCAACAATTCTGTTACTTCTCGTGTAAAGTTCTCCGCAACCTATAAAGAACAAAAAAAAAAAGAAACAAAATATCATTTGTCAAGTTAAATGAAAAAACAAATAGGAAATTATGAAAACAAATGTTTCAAAATATTTCCTCTATCTTTTTTTCACACCGAGTTCCATTCATGGAGATACCATATAGTAAAGTGCTCTGAAATGATAAAGCTTCCACAATAACCACAGAATAGGTGCAATTTTTTCCTGAACCTTTCATTATTTGTACTGGTTTCAACATTTTCAGATACAGTATAGTATTAAAAAAAACACTGGTATTTGTAACAAAAAAAAAAAAAAAAAACTATAGTAATTTGTCGTGTGTCTCTATAATGATTGAAAATAATCTCAATCGAAGAAAATAGTATATATTTGAAAATTGTTGTTTTTTGTTTGTCTTTCATTGAATATTTTTTGTCTTGTAGGAATTGTTTAAAAAAAAATAGATAAACGGTATTTTCCAGTTGAAAAACTGAAAATTGTCCTGTTTTTTGTTTGTCTTCCTTTAAATATTTTTTTTGTCTTGTAGGGATTTTTTTTTAAAGAAAAAATAGATAAGAAGTGTTTCCAGTTGCTTAAAGATTCAATAGGCAGAGAACGAAGATAAAAATTTGAGCAACTGATGTGCAAGTGTCTCGTCTTTTTACTTTTTAGTAAAGAGAATCTCTCACATTTTCCAATCCTTCCGTTCTTGCTACAGAGAAGACGAGAGTTTAAAAGTGCACTTCGGAATTTTTTTTTTTTTTTTTTTGAAACTATTTTGAAAGAGAAACTCAACTGTCGAGAATGTTTTTTTTCAACGCTGCTCGAAAAATAATGTAGATAGATATAATTCTGAAAAATTCTACTTTCTTTAATGTTCTAATTAATAAATTAGTTTTTAATAAATAATTATTATTATTTTACATAAAAGCTATTTAGTTTTTTTTTTTAATTTTCATTATATAAATCAAATTTTTCTGAAATTTTGTTAATTCTAATTGTTACTGCTTTTGGAAAAAATAATTAATAAATTTTACTTTATTTCTATTTTAATTCTATTTTTAATAAAAATTTAATTAAAAAATATATTAAAACTAAAAAAAAATCCAAACATCGCAAAAAAGTAGAATTTGTGTTTTTAGAAAAAGTGTACTTTATAAAAAAAAAATTTTTCAAACATCTCTCTATAAATTAATTTCACATGGGAAAGAAAAAAAATTTCCTCAGTCCCTCAAGAAGAATTGGTGAAGTAAAAGAAGAAAAAAAAATGAAGATTTGCGGAAAAGCAATATGTGCAAAATGAATTTCCAAGGAAATTGGGATCTCTATTACCACGATATCTAAACGAATCCACGGAATTGGAATAATCCTCGACTGGATTATAAATATCAGTAGTAGTAGTAGTGGTAGTTGGCAGATAATTGTCGAAATCCCCGGTACCAATTGCAGCTTCAGGTCGATTTACGAAAGGATCATGGCCAGATGCACTGGGGCGATTTTGAGTCCATGGTGAATACGATGGTTTATTGCTTGACGATGGTTTGTATGTGGAGTGTGTGTAAACGTACGAAGGTCGATGAACATTGTGAGTGTATCCTGGTTTCTGATGCATTGCATTATTGTATATATCTACTTCATCATCCAGGTATGGACGTTGATTCGCCAAATTTAACGAGAAAGCTAAAGTTCACGATAAACAATATTTATTTGTAAAATCAATTTTCAAATCAAATTCTCAACGCTGATAATAATTCTTCTATAAATAATTAATTTTTTGGCAATTTTTTTTTTAAAGTTTTCTATCTTTTTGAGAAAAAAAAACTTACAGTGAATACAATTAAATTTTATAAATTAGAAATTTATTTACAAAAATTCAAATTTTTTTTTATATAATCTATTTTATAGAAGATAACTAATCCATTTTTCTCGAATTTTTTTTTACAACTTCTGCAAAACCTTTATTTATTTATTTATTTTTTTTGATAAATGCGAATGAATTTGATTTGAAATGAATAATTTTTGAAAAATACTCACTGGCATTTTGGAGAAGTCCAGAAGTGGGTTTTGTCACCTTTTCGGGAATGTCGTCATCGTCGACGCAACAACTCCAAATCATACCTCCGGAACAAAGATCAACGGGTCGACCACCTCCAAGGACACAACTTATACTAAGGCCACATTCAAATTTTGCGCCCTTGTATTTACACGTCTGAGGAATCACTGAAACCAAACAATAGAGTCATTATCCTTTAATCACTTGTCCTTAAAAAAAAAAAAACAATTCTATTTCAATTAAAACCAAATGATTCTCATTTAAAAACACCTTGAAGAAGATAAATATTTTTAGGAAAAATATTATCATCAGGTTCTTCACCTATAATCTCTTTAAGAAATTATCTTTTTTTTTTCTTTTTAGATTAGAACAAAATTGTGAATATTGATGAAAAATCGGTTAAAGAAACTTTAATTGGAACTAAATAAAATAATAAATAAAAAAAAAAAATGTTAGAAAATGTAATGCCAGGTCAGGTTTATGTTCCTCGAGAGAGATGTCATTCGTCACAGCTGCCTCGCTCGTAAAGGATCGTTTGCTCTGTTTCTCAAGGTAAACGATCGGCCAACCACTTTCGTTCCGAATCGCAGTTTTGTAAGTGAAATTTAGGACTCCACTCGCGAATGAACGTGAAAGTTTCCAAGAATCAGTATATATATATATATAAATATAACTCGCCCATATTTTTATCAGGTAATTTTTAATTACAATCACTATCGATTTATCTAATTGTTAAATTTCTTCTTCCTCAACTTTACATTCAACGGAATTTGTATTCAACAAAAAATATTTATTTATCCAAATTTTCATTAAACATAATTTTTGTTTGAACGAATTTTCATTCAGCAGAGTTTTCATTTAGAAGAATTTGAATTTAACAAAATCCAATTTGCAATAATTGTTTTTTTAAATTCTATTAATAAAAATTTTTCATTGTGAAAATTCGGTTGGAAAAATTCGGCAAAAATAAAAATTCGGTTTTATAAACAACGATCAATTAGAATTTCTAACTATAATGAATTTTAAAGAAATATTTAGTCTAAAAAATTAAACTTCCATGGCTAGTTTAAATCTCTGAGAGAAAAAAAAAAAAAAGAAACAATTCTTCGTCAAATATCGTAACATACTTTTGCCAAGCATATCCATAATTCCGCTCTGAATATCAGCTCCATGACCACGATGATCGTTAACGTAGGTAAAATTTCGTTTCTTTCTAAGAGCCTCGACAAGAAGAATTCCCTGCTCTTGACTATTGAGCTTTCTTCGTCTTCCCTGTCTTCGTCCAGTTCCCGAATTATTATTCAAATCATCCAATTCTCCATTAGTTCGTTTTTTACTAAGATCATCTAAAAATTGCTCAAACATTACACTCTCATTATCATTATCATCATCACTCAAATTCAAAAAATCCTCCTCATCATCTTTTTGATCATTAAATCCCGCCGAGTTCCACTCTTGATTTGGATAATTATTTGTAACAATGGGAAATCTATTTTCACCACGTGAATATGAAAGAAATCCACTATTAGAATTCGAGGAACTTCCCCTAATGAAATCTCGATCGATCACATTTTGTATAGTACTCTCGATGGCTCGATTTTGACGAACGTACTTGTTTGCCCTCGAGTTTGCCGCCAAATCATTGAATAGCTGATCTTTAGCACGATTATTGCTTTCGTCGTCGAATGAAGTGCCATCTCTTCTGTTGCTGAATTCATAATCATTGACAAAAGCTCGTTGACCCGCCAATTGATGGGTGGCAATCGGTTTCACAAATTTCGAGAGACTTCGTGATGATAAACTTGAAATACTCGGCGATTTGTAATTCAATATTTCCTGAATATCGTGTTTTCCATTGATTACATTCACGGCTATTATCAGCAGCACGTACCGAAAAGTCCACGAGATCCTCAGCTGCATGATCTATGAGAATTTTTTTTTTTTTTTTTTTTTGTTCCTTTTTGTCAGTCTTCACTTTCTTTCATTGCAAATTTTATTCACTCTCACGGTTTGTGATTAAATACTCCTGGCTTTTCATTTTATGATCAAGTTACGAATTTTTTTTTTTTCAGAAAAAAATTATTGTCACCTACTCCACTGTCTTTGTTTTCTTATATTTAGTTTATTCACTCAAACAAAAACATTTTCTTCCTCAAGACACTAATTTAGAAACGGATTTTCAGAATGAAATTCTAATTTTCTGCTTCATTTTTCTCGTTAATGGAGATTTTCTCGAAATTTATGTTTTTACACTGCTTGGAAAATTTTGAATTCGAAAGAAAAATTTAATCTTCGAAATATTTTGGTTTGATTTGAAGAAAATACATTTTCTCGTTGAAAATAAAGAACAGATTTGCAAAAAAAAAAAGAGGAAAAATTTCGAAACCTTGGATTTAAACTGAAATTTCTAGAGGAATTTTTTTTTTTTGTTTTTTTGTAAAAGAGGGAAATTTCTTGAAGTATTCCAAGGAGTTTAGAAAATGTTGTCGTAGGTCAATCTCAAGTCGGCGTTAATGGTCTCATCTTTCGTTGGCGTGTTGATCATGTTAATTTATGATAATATCCGTGAAATATTTAAATATTTGGCTGGTTGTGTTTCCTTTTTTTTTTTTTTTTGTTTTTAAATATTCGATGAGTGAAAAGTCATGAAACACCCACGATATCACAATGGAAACGTGTAAAGAACGCGACCTGCACGTGGACTGACTTAAGTCAATATCTGGGGACTTGATCGGAGCCTTGGCTGCTTTCACCGACATCAGCTTTCCCGAGGTGTCTTCCTCACATTTTGTACCCCTCTCCTTTGAAAATAAATATGTCCAACACCATCCAAGTCCTGGTACCTTTCCATCCACGTCTAGGAGATTCCAGAAGTCGCGATTATTTCTATAAATATACACATATAATAAAATTGTTTCTCTCAGAGATTTTAGCAATTTTTTAATAATTCATTCCTAAAAGAGTTACAAATTAATTAAAAATTATTAATTATAATACAGGTATTGGATTGAATTAAAGCCGCAAAAATTTGGCGAATTTTTCTTTTAAAAAAATGTTTACTTTTTCCTAAAGAGAAAATTAATTTTATAAATAATTAGAATTTTTGTGAATAAGTTTTATTAAAGGAAAAAATTTAAATATTACTCAGAGAAAGCCAAGTGTAGTGACAACTACTCTTTTCTATATAAAAAAAATTTTTTTTTAAAGACTCTTAAAACAAATTCTCTAAACTTGATTTTTATTTTCAAAATGTTTTCTAAATCTAAACATTTTAGTCTTAAAATGTATATATAATACGATACTTTATTCCTCTTTGAATTATGTTAAGATGAAAATTTATGAAGACTGATTTCTTTCGCATTCTTCAATAAACCTCGTTATTTGATTAAAAAAAAAATCTCTTCAACTCATTGATTCATTATTTTATGTTCCATAAAACTCGATAAAAATTGTGATTTAAAGTAAAAAATGTAAAGTGGTCAATAAAATAAATCAGTGAGTAAAAAATTTTCTTTAAAAAAAAAAAGAGAGCACTATAAAATTATCATCTTTAAGATTAAAATTTAAAATAACTTGAATATCATGTATTTGTCGTAAAAAATAACTTCCGACCTAGTTCCGTCAAAAGTACTATATAATATTTACAACAATTATGTAAATTAAATTGTAATAGTAAATTTAAAAAAATAATATTTTTAAATAAATAAATGATAAATATTAAGTGATAAATATTAATTGTAATAAATGTTATTTTTTCAATATTAATTTTAATAAAAAAATTTTATAAAAAACAACGAAAAATTGATAATACAAAATGTGTGCAAATTTTTGTCCCATATCTTATAAAATTTATAAAAATAATAAATTAAATAAGTAATGAGACTGGACATGAGTTTCCGGTTGGATGCATTTGTCCGGGTTCAAAAGAAACTCTTTTGTCACAAGCAAGAAGGATGTATGGCCTTTCTCTTTCAAATAAAGAACTACACTGTCCATGTGCTTGTAATTCCGTAATCTCTTCCGCACACATAAAAGTCAATGCCTTCCTCTTTTGGATTTTCGTCTTATTTTTTTTTTTTTAAATGAAATAAATGATTTAAGAAAATACTTTGAAATCTCGTAAAAGTCTAAATAATCGTGTTTGTCCTTATTTTTTAAACTGAGCGTCAACCGTAACATTAATTATATAGTATAATTCGGGCTTTAAAAGGCGAAAGTTTGTCACATTTTCATTCTTCCAAAAAATTTAATTAGCTCTAATTTTGTGTTTTCAGTTATTATAATATCAAAAAATATTATTTCTGAATTGTTTCTTTTTTTCAGTAATATACTTTTTTTCCTAGTTATTATTGTTTAATTAATTTAATTTAATTATTGTCATTAACAATTTTTCTTTTCTTGATTTCTATATGATTTTTACGATATAATAAATAATTTAACAAAATTGGTTGAACATTAAGAAAATTTAAAAAAAAAAAAATTTAGTCGAAATGAAAATATAAAAACACCAAAATCAAGAGTAAGTAATAAAATTTCAAAAAGAAAAATTAAATTGTGACAAATATAGGTAGCTATACAAATTATTACCTTATTACCGAAATTTCAAAATTTACCAAGTTACTGTACTTCAAATTTTGAATTAGAAAAACAAAAGCCTATTAACTGTTGCTTAAATATGACAAATATTATTTAAAGTTGCGTACATCTGATTTCAAAAATCGTCGACGAAGACAAATTAGCCGTTATTTTTGATTTCAGAGATAGTGAAAGTCTTGGTATTGTTTCTCAAAAGACATATATGAATTTATATATTTATACGTTTAACGAATATTAATGTAGTTTCTTTTCTCAAGAAAAATCAAAGAATATATTTTCACCTTTCATTCCAAGTATTATATTCAATAAACAAATATTTTTTTTACTTGAAACTTCTTTTGCTTTATATATTATCAAAAAATTTACATTTTATAAAAATAGATTTAAATTAATGATAGGTAATTCACTTAATGAATTAACATCAATAAATAAATGTATTAGAGCGGAAAAAAAGTAATTGAAGAAAATTATAATTAGTAAAATAAAGTAATTAAACTCACGTCCAAGTTGATCAAAGAATCGTGATTCATGATGATTGTCAATTTTATTTCCTTCGGCATCTGGATGTTCGTTTATTGATTCTAGAAAAAAAAATTTATTTAAATGTTATTTTTTTTTCAATTATCAACAATTCTTATTACTTTCAGAGACAACTTTGAAAAATCAATTAACTCACCAAAATTCGATAAAAATTTGTCGTTTCTCCTTTGCTTTGCCAAGGAAGGTGTAGTTACGATTAAAAGGATAATGAATGGCACAAGAAAAACGGCCATATCGTTTATTGTAGAATAGAAAAAATTAATTAACGGTATTCAATGACTTCAAATGGCCATTTACATAATTATTAAGTCGTATTTTCATCTATATCAAGTTTTAAGAGAAATAATAAACAAATTCTTGCACTCATTGTGCCGTTAATTATATTACGAATAATAATCTTCATAATATAAATAAAACATTTTTTTAAAAAAAAGAAGGCAAAATTATTAGAAATATTTTCTGAAAATAGAAAAATTAAAAAATAAAAACAATTAGAATAGAAAATTAGAAAAAAGAAAATTTGTTTAAAAATTAATTCCACTTAATTTTTTAACAATAAAAATAAATTCTTTTTTTTTGACAATAAAAAGATAGATTTTCATATCTATAGTAAATTTGTCTTAATAAATTTTCCTTTCGTTCAAATTTGATAAATTAATTCTTAACTTTCATTTTTTTGTTCCTCATCAATTTTGTGAGATGTTAAAAATTTTTAATGATAATAAAAAAAAAGCATCTCTTTTTCCTCATTTTGACATCGCGATCCTCTTGTGTAATTATCAATTTGAAAAATAAAATTCATTGAGTTCAGTGTACTGTTGTTGGGGTCTTGAATTTACAAACTCTGAAGAAATGACTGAAGAAGATGGCTGTGTGTATACACTCCAGCGAAAAACTAGGACACGGAACCAGGCCACTGAAACAAGTGGAACGCACAGTGCTGCTATAAAGTAACCAATTCTGATCTATATGGAGAACATCAGTATTATAGTTTTAGGATTTAGTGAAAGTTCACCGCAAAACTTTCGACAGTAGTGACATTATGTCTATTCAAAAAGTCTTTGTATTCAAATAAAAAAAAATAAAAATAAATAAAAGCACAACAGATTTTTCTTTCTCTCTCTCACTCTCTCACTTTTAATTAAAATTAAATTATATACCTCGCGGCTCTCCGAATCATCAACTTTTCTCTTCAGTTTTCTTATTCTTCAACTTTCCTTTTATTGTTCTTTTTTTATTTACACACGATTTTAAAATAAAAACAAACACATTAATTAAAATTTAGAAAAATTTTCATCAAGAAAAATTTTTCTTTGAAAAGAAAAAATTTTTTTTTGAAAAAAGAATTTTTTTAATACAGAAAGAAAATTGTTATAAAAATTAATAAAATCTTTTATTAAAAAAAATATTAATTCATTACTGTTAAATAATTCAATAATTTTTTTTATAATTGATGAAAAAGAAAATTGCAGTTATAAATTCGAATACGTGAATATTTTGCAAATACTGATTATTCATTTTGTGTTTACAATTATTTTCTTTTTTTTCTGTTTTAATAAATAACGAAAAATTAAAAAACAATCGTTTGATAACGACAATAATTTCTCTATTTAATATTCAAACGTTGAAAAGAAAATTCATTCTTGAAACTTGATGTCCATTTAAAATGCCAGAGAAAGTGAAAATATTTTATTTCAAATCTATTGTAATTATTGTAAAAAAAATTTTAATTACATATCAATATATGAGCGATTCCATGTGAAATTTACCAATGACAAAATCTTTATAAAAAAAAAGGTTTATTTTTTATTTTTTTATAAGTGTTCAAATTTTCGAGTTATATAATTTGTTTTAAAAAAATAACAAAAAATAAATAAACTTTGTGCCAAAAATTAAATTTTTGTTTTCTTCATATTTCAATAATTATCTTATTTAGTAATAATATTAATTAATATTTATCATTTATTATAATAACAATTAACGATCATAAAAAGTTTTTAAATTACGATAAAAAATGAAAGTGGAGAATAATTCTTTAGTAAACAGTTTAAAAATTAAAAAATAAAAAACAAAAATTGAATGAAAAAATTTTGATACAAAGAATCTTTTACTATTCTGCTTTCTATTATCAAAGAAATATTGATTAATTATTGAGAAGCAAAACACTTTCTTTCAACAAGGCAACTAGATTCAATGATAGCTTCGGAGTCAATGAAAAGGAAAACTTCATAAAAAGCAGTCTGTTCATTTCTCAACAATGCAGTCATGTCTGTGAAGGAGAAAGGATAAAGACCTTAACATTGAGAAATATCAAGGGCAATTTTACGCGTCAATTCAAGCGTTATTCATTTATTAAAATTATCTAGCACTTTCATAACAAACATTTATTTTTTTGTTTTGAATAAATTAACACTTTTTAATTTCTACATAAATTAACACTTTCAATATTACTTTTATCAATTAATATATTAAAGGTATCAAAATATTATTATAATCACATATCAAGTATTGTCAAAACTTTTTTTATCAATTCTAATTTTTCTTTCATTTCGTTTTTTTTCCAATATTTCAAAAGACAAAATTACCATTTCTTTCTAATAGATTACCTTTTATTACCCTATTATGTTTCCAACAAATTTTTAAACAAAGTACATATTTCATAACAATGATTTCGAATATATGTCACATTAAAAAAAAAAAAAATTATATTTTACGAAACCTAATACTTTTTTAATTAACTTTTTATTTATTTTGATTTGGAAATTTCTTCTTTTATTATTTTTAACAAAGGCCCGTAAAATAAAATTATTGTTTAATTTTTTAATGAATATGAAAAATGAATTTAATTATCATATGAATATCAATATAAAATTGTGTTATTTAATATAAATAAATAAATAATACCTATATCTACTTTTACATTAAAAAAATTAAACTAAATTTTATTTGTTTTTTTTATTAATTAAAAATATATAAGAGATATTAAAAAACCTATAAATTCTCTAAAAATTAATTAAAAAATTTTTTAATTCGTTTTTAAAATATTTATCCCGATTATCAATAATTAGAAAAATCTGATTGCTTTAAAAAAATGAATGAAAATAAATATTCCAAATCGAAAATACTCACCAATTTTCTACAGCAAAGAATTCCTCTCAAAATTATTTAAATCCATTGAAAAAAAGTTTCGGTTTCTTCTAAAAACTTTTTTATTTTTTGCTTCGAAATATTCCTTTTTAATCACAAGCGCACATAATTAAATATTTTTTGAAGAAAAATCACTTTTTGCACGTCTATTAAAATGTG
This sequence comes from Leptopilina boulardi, assembly GCF_019393585.1. NCBI lineage: Eukaryota > Metazoa > Arthropoda > Insecta > Hymenoptera > Figitidae > Leptopilina > Leptopilina boulardi. The sequence goes on along the minus strand of NW_026137923.1, from coordinate 222,067 downwards.
TTCGAGCTATGAATATTTCAGTTGAATTTCTTTTTTTCGCGGAATTTTGAATGTTTATATCGAATGTATTTGAGAGTAGCCGGTGAAATTTTTTATTTCTTTATGGGCCATGTGAATAGAGCACCGCGAGATGCGGTTGACTACTGATGAGGACTTGAACCACCAGCATCCAAGACACTCTCTTCCTTGTCATGTCTTCTCCTCACTCTCACCTGCTGGACCAAGTCTCATAATTAATTTCCCATTTAAGAAAAAAAAATTTCCTCCACCTCCTCCTTCACGAAAATGAAAAAAAAATGTGCCACTCCATGGCCTGAATTAATTATTTTCACAAGTTGTTAGATATCACCTAAAACAGAGAAATTCAATTAAAGAAATATAATTAATTTTGTATTTATTTCTTTACATATATATTTTTTTTACTTTTACCTGTACCACTTTTTTCTCATCTCTTGCAGCTTACTTTCCCTTTTTTTGACTTGCCATAACACTTAAAATTTATTTCCGATTTCACGCAAGAAAGCTTTAAATTGACTCAATTTCAATTCAAAATTTAGACTAAAAACACTAATAGTGTGAATTAGATTAGAAAATATTTGAAATTTTTAAATAACTTAAGAATAAATTTAATCTGAAAATAGGAATTCTAAATAAAGATTTTAAAAATTATAAAAATAATTTGTTTTTATAAATCACTTTTTTTAAGTTAGAATTTTGGGAAAAAAGTAGAAGGTATTACAAAGTTTTTTTTTTTTTTGATAATGGCAATTAATCGGTCGTTTACGATATAAATAAGTTTAATAAACTTTTACGAGATGGTGAACGAAAGCGAAACACTTTCACATGATTGTTCCTCTCTAGGTCATGGAAGATCTGTAATCGTCTTATGCGGTCTTCTCTGAATTTCTTTTTTTTTTCATATATACTGTATATAAACAATTATTTTGAAAGGAAACTTAATTTTCCTTGAGGTAATATTCTTTCAAAATTTGATAATTTTTTTTTCTTCTACAAAAAAAAAGGAAAATAATTATATTCTATTTCTTCGGCATTCGACCTTGGAATTAAAAAAAGGCTAAGCAGTACTCTCACTTAGTTACGTGAAATTTCTCCATATTTAAATTTACGTATTTGCCATTTTGCACTCCAAATACAAACTACGTACTCACGACACACGTCGCATAGTGATAAATATTTCAAATAAATTTGCAAGTGAAAGCCGCACTTTACATATGTGTATATATATATATACATTTTTTTAAAATTATCTATAATATATATTTTAATTCAACTTCTAATTTTAATATGAAATAAATAAACAATTCTAATAACTGAAATAAAAGATTACATTAATAGAAAACAATTTTGAGTTCAATTAAAATTATTAATGAATTTTTAATTGAAAATTAAGAATTAATTAAAATTACTGTTCAAAAACTGAAAAATTCATTTAATTAAAAATCAAATCTAAAAAATTACTAATTAGTGTAAAACTTATTTTTTTAGAAATTTGGTAAAGTAACTTTAATTAGGTATTTAAACTTTGTTTTCTTTTATTTAATAAATATAAACAATTTAATTGCTTGAAATTACTTGGATTAATTGGATGCTTTTTTTCCGGCAAAAAACTTAGCCATGCTTCCAATAACGGATCCAAAGGAAGTATTAATTGCCACTGTACGTTGAATCCAGCCGGGAAGTGCGTTAATTTTATTTGAATAACGTTTATCCAGTAAAATAACAGTTGAATAATCTCTACTGTGTCTAACGGCACGACCAATGCATTGATTAACAGCTTTCATACATGAATTTTCATAAAAAATATTTCCAGCTCCCGGTTTCTAAGAATATTACGTTAAATTGACTTTAAATTTAATTAAATGAAGATAAAACAAAATCGAATTAACTAAAAACAAATTAATCAAATAAATTAGAAAATAATTCAAAATATAAATTAAATAATTTAAAGTATAATAACAAAATAAATTACTGTAATTTAATTTCCTAAGAGCTTACCACACTTTCATTTAGATATTTTATCTTCTCTTGAAGTTCAGGTGATTTAATATTTGGATAAGGCATTCCCACGACAATAATACATCTTCCCAAATCATCGGAAAAATTCAAACCCTCGCTTAATTTACCACCTGAAATTAATAATTTAAAATAATAAATGTTTTGGAATTTAAAAAAATTGACTACTTTTTTTTATTTGAACTGTTACATTCTCTACCTAATTGATTGAAATTCATGTTAATCGATTTACTTTTAAATAATTCAAAAATGTAAATTTGAAAAAAAAAATGACTTACCAACAACACTAAATAATAACGAGCCATTTTGTGGTTTTATGGGATTTTTCACAGCTTGTGCATATTTTTCCAAAACTTGATTCACTTGTGATGTTAATTTTGGTTCTCGAAAAATGCATTTTTTACCACCAATTTTAGCCAAAACACCAGAATTTTCTAAATATTTGTAAAGCAATTCTTCATAACTGTAAGACGGCAGAAATACAACAATTCCAGCTGGAACAATGTTACAAATATTTTGTAAAGTGCGACCCAATTCACTCATCTGAAAAAAAATTCATTTTTTTAACGTTAATTAAAATTAAATCTTTTTTTAATTTATATAAAAAATAATATGTAAATAATATTATCACATCGAATTATTATTTTTTTTATAAACTAACGTGATAAAAAAATTACCATTTTATCATTTCCTCGATTTTGATAATTAAATTCAAATTCAACTCCTGTGGGTCCTTTAGTAACTACATTTGTCAAAATATTTTCCTTTGGAATTACATGATCACATGAGAAAGTCATTATTCTTTCAGGATTCGCTCCGGCGCCAATAAATAATTGTTCTTTAAATTCTGACATAGGTTCCATTGTACCTCCAGCTAAAATCACAGCTCTTGCTTCTTGCACTGTAAATGAAACATTTTTTAATCAAAATTCAAGAACGTTAACATACTTTATTTCAAGTAATTATTATTTCCAAATTCAACAATTTTTTTTAAATAATATAAAATTAAATAACATACCAATATCATGAAAATGAGCAGCGGGATTAAGAAGAAGAAATTTCAAAGTTCCTTGACCAACTGTCACACCAGGCGTAACAAATATTCGTCCATCAGCATTTTTCGTTAGTAAATATTCCAAAAAACTGTTTATTAATATTAAAGGACTACTGTTATAGTCTTCACTCTCTTTTTCAATTAATTTCGTTTCTATTTCCTCGACGACATCTTTATCTTGTAATTTATTTAAAAATGCCTTTACTCCAGTTTCTTTTTTACTTATTGTATTTATTATCACTCCATTCTCATATTTATCTGCATATCCTCGCAATTTATGAATGAGTTTCGAATTTTTTATAAATTCTAATAAATGAAAAATATTAACAGAATCAAGTTCAGCAATCATTTCAAAGTCTCTCACAGTATAATGTTTAGATAATGCTTCTTTACTTGTACTATCATTTGGTTGTGATTTAAAATTACCTCCTAGCATTTTCATGAGTTTCTTTAAACAAAAATTTAATTGTGTTAAATACATTACACTCTTGGCAGAAAAGAGAGCTTGAAATCTGTAAAAAGGGAATAATTTAAGAATTTAAAAAAAAAATAGAGAATACAAATTTTAATTATCTTAAATGAATTTTAAAATATTTATTACCTTTTTTGATATTGAGAAATTTGATTGTAACAATGAATAATATGTCTTCCATTAATTGTAATACTGTGCATTCTTTCAATTGCTTCTAAAAGATTATGCGCTTCGTCAATTATTAGTATATTATTTTTCAAATTAATTCCAGAACTGTCTCTAGTGTTTTTATGCAAAATTGAATTATATGGAACTAAAATTATTTGTCCGTCTTCAACAGATTTTCTAGATCCATAATAAGAACATGTATTTATTTCTTCGGCTTTATGAGCAATTTCTTCGACATCTTGTATATTTGTTAAAATTTCCGCTAGCAACAGTTCTTGATCACCAGGTTTAAATGGACAGCCACTTGTTGATTTCATCTTTTTCAAAGTCTTCTCCTTTTTCGAAGTCGTTTTCTTCCTTTGAAGTTGTAAACACTGATCATTAATCATATTAACGTTTCGAAGTTTCTTCACGGATTTATTTATACAGTAATTTTGTCTGTAAATGAAAAAATAAATTCTAATTATTAGAGATTTTTATCAATTTCTTAAAATTAAATTTTTCATTAAACTTTATAATGTTTTTTTTTTTATAGGATTTTGAAAATTTAACTAAAGTTAAAAGGAAATTATTTACCTCGAAGCGAGAGGAACAACCGAAACACTTTCAGAATAAGGGCTACTCTTCAATTCTCCAACAAATTGTGAAAGTTGTGAATGAGTTCTTGAGCAAAAAAATATTTTACAATTTTTATACAATTCTAAAGATTCATCTTCATCGGATGCATCAGATTCGGAATCCATTTCATTTAGAAGGAGATCTTCATCATTATTATCTTCAATTGAATTTTCATTGTGAGTTGTGAGTTTTTCTTTCTCGGAAATTACAGGAATTTTAGGTTTCACGTAACGCTTCTTTGTTTTCTCTTCTTGCTTTAAACGTTGTTTAAATTTATTTTTCTTTTCTTCAAATTTCATTATTGCATCTAATTTTGCTTGTAAAATTTGTCTTTCATTTGTCAAGCCTAATTGTTGAGTCTGCAGTGAAAACCAATCGTTACCGCATTCTTTCGTGAGTTCATCTATTTTATCATTTATTTCCATTATTTTTTTATTTAAAATATTTTTCTCATTTAATTCGTGATCTAAAAGCCATTTTACTGCACCACAAATTATGGAAAGTGACTTTCCAGTACCGGTGGGACTTTCGAAAATCCCCAAATTACTATTTTCCAGACACTGATAAAGTTGTTTCATAAATTGATTTTGAATGGGATAAGGTGGAAAAGGAAATGGAAAATTTTCAGGCGTTTCCATTTTTAAAAAATAGTCAATTATTTATAAATATATATATATAGAATTACCTGAAAGATAATAACTAATTAAGAAAAAATTTAAAACATAACCTAAAACTGTTAAATCTATTTTATTTATTTTAAATATGAGTATTTCTTATTTTTATTTATTTATTTATAACTGTAAACAATTTCCTAAATATATAATAAATAAATTGTGCATTTACCTTCAATTTTAATACTATTTTTCTTGTAATTTGTTTTTGACATAAATTTCTCCCGCCAAAGGAACAAAATGCCGGTTAAAGAAAAACATTGAAATTAAAGATTTTAATCATAGACATAAACTATAAATCTTATTACTATTATTCATAAAAATCAGAAACTCGTTATTGATACTTAAAAATGTGTAATCATTTTACTTATTTAAAGAAATATTCACTTTTTTTGCAAGTGGAAAATTCAATGGATGAAAAGTTTTGTTAATTTTGACATCTTAAATTCCTAACCTTAAAAGATAAACTTTTGTTTATTTCGTTCATTTCTTTTATGCTTTAATTCTTTCACAATTAATATATAGATTATAAATAAGCAAAAAGATAAAAAAACACAATTAATTTTACAATGTTTATCAAAAAGATAAATTCAAATGAAATAATATTGATTAATTAAATTTTTTTTAAAATAATATTTGAATTTACCACACTTTGAACTTACACAGCAGCGCCATCTTCAAATTAAAAATACACACTTACGTACCTATGAAAAATAGTTGAGTGTCACAAAAATAATATTGCAATTCTTTTATTGTTAAAAAGATAACAATTAAAATTTGAAGGTTTTGTACATAAAAGCATAATATATACTTTTACTTTCATTTATTTAAATTTATTTGAATAAACTTTGATTTTAAAGAAATAAAGATAGAAAAGTTAATTTTTTTTTTAAGTTTGTACATATACGCCTCTGTAACACTTTTTAAAGACATTTATAAATGTGTTAGTAGATGACGTTCTGTATTTGACCTTTAATAGTACATATTATAATTGTGTGAGTTAGTTTCGTGTGTAGTTGTACATCTGTCATCTGTAACAAAACATCAACTTTGTTATCTCCACATTTTTCAGTTTTGTTACCTAATTTTAATTCTTGTGACAACAATCATGATTCGTATTTCAAGCGTACTTACGACTGCATCCAAAAATTTTAACAAATTTTTAATCAACGGATCTGTAAGGTAAGATTTCTAATAATTTAAAACCTGTACTCTGCAAACAGACTTGTTGCTTATTTTATACAGTATAATTTCTTTTTCAATTGTAAAAATTATTAAACACTTTTTACTATTCAAATTACAATAATTCATTCAGCATTGTCAACAATATTTGAAATGAATTGAGTAATTAATTGTTTCTCAATTGTTTATATCACTTTTCATATAATGACTTGTCATATTTCTTTTTTGTTATACAAATGAATATGTCCTTTGCTAATATAGTTCTTAATTTTTGTAACCTTGTTCCTTTAAATAAATACAAAAATACTTTTTTTTTAAAGAATAAAATTATTTTTCAATATAGAATTATTTTAAAATAATAATTTCAATAAATTCTGTGCAATTTTTTTTTTACAAACGTGAGAATTAAAATACATCCATGGACTTTGACCTCCTTGTATATTTAGATAATTTTTCTCTAGTTTTCTAATCTTATTATTTTATCAATAACGGGAAGTTTATTTTTATTAATTGAAGATAACAATTAAATGTGTTAATTTTAAAATAGGTGTTAATCTTCTATTAATGTGGAAAAAATTTCTATTTTTGAAAATTTTTGAAACTTAAAAATTCTTTACTTTGAATTTAATAATTTATTGAATTTCCTTTGACATTTATTTTTATTTAAATTCTATAAAAATTGTCACTATTGAGAGAAAAATTTCAAATATATTGTTAATAATTGAATTTTAAATTAAACAGATGTCTTGCAACACAATCAGTGCCAAAGGCTGTGAAAAGCGACAAGGCAGAAGCGTCCAAAAAAGAATCTCAATCCTTCACGATGAATTTATTTCGAGGTCAATTGCAAACATCGCAAGTATTTCCCTATCCGGAACCTTTGAATGAAGATCAAGTTGAAACTTTAAAAATGTTTATTGATCCGGTTGAGAAATTTTTTGAGGTAATTTTCAATTTTTTAAATTTAATTACGTTTTTTTATCATAGTGAAAGGGAATTTGAATTTTTCACAGGAAGTTAATGATCCTGTTGCAAATGATAAAAATTCATCGATTGATGAAAAAACAATGAAAGCTCTCTGGGAAATTGGTGCTTTTGGTCTTCAAGTACCACAGGAATTTAATGGACTTGGCCTCAATAATACTCAATATTGTCGTTGCGTAGAAATTGTTGGACAAAATGATCTTGGAGTTGGTATTACATTGGGATCACATCAAAGCATTGGTTTCAAGGTTAATTTTTTTTTTTTTTTTTTTGAATAATTTCAATTTAAAGAAATATTTTATATAGAATTTATTATTTAACAGGGAATTCTTTTGTTTGGAACACCAGAACAAAAAGAGAAATATCTTCCACGTGTTTGTGCTGGTGATTTTGCTGCTTTTTGTCTCACTGAACCGAGTTGTGGTTCTGATGCAGGTGCAATTAAATCGCGAGCTGTAAAATCAGTAGACGGAAAGCATTATATTCTTAATGGAAGTAAAATTTGGATTTCAAATGGTGGTCTAGCAAATATTATGACAGTTTTTGCCAAAACACCAGTAAAAGATCCTGTGAGTGGTGTTGAAAAAGAAAAAGTTACCGCTTTCATTGTGGAACGTGATTTTGGCGGTGTCACTTCTGGACCACCCGAAGACAAAATGGGAATAAAATGTAGCAATACAACGGAAATTTTCTTTGACGATGTCAAAATACCAGTGGAAAATGTTTTGGTTAAGGAAGGCGAAGGTTTCAAAGTGAGATTTAATGATTGTTAAATTGTTAATTTTTATTAATGAAATTTAAGATGTTATTCTTTTTTTTTTAAATAATTTGTTTTAGGTTGCCATGAATGTATTGAATAATGGAAGATTTGGAATGGCTGCTGCTTTATCGGGAACTCAAATGGTTTGCATAAAAAAAGCCGTAGAACATGCGACACATCGAGTTCAATTTGGCAAGACAATTGATAATTATGGCTCGATACAGGAAAAAATTGCGAGAATGTCAATGTTGCAATATGTTACACAATCACTTGCTTATATGATCTCGGGAAATATGGACCAGGGCAGTCAGGATTATCATCTAGAAGCTGCCGTGTCAAAAGTAAATATTTTGAATAATAATAGAGTTTATTATGGAAAAAAAACCTCTTTTTTTGAGATTTTGAATTTTTTTATTCTTATAATTTTTATTTTCATAGGTATTTGCATCGGATGCTGCCTGGTGGGTTTGCGATGAAGCAATTCAAATTCTTGGTGGAATGGGTTACATGAAATCTGCCGGATTAGAACGAATAATGCGTGATATACGTATATTTAGAATTTTCGAAGGCACTAACGATATTCTTCGTCTTTTCATTGCTTTAACTGGTATTCAATATGCAGGAGGTCACTTGAAGGAGCTTCAAAGAGCATTTAAAAATCCTACAGCGAATTTAGGTTTAATTTTCGAGGCAGCTGCGAAAAGAGCAACGAGAGCAGTGGGTCTCAGTAGTTTACCTAATTTCACTCATTTGGTCCATCCAAGTTTATCCGAGAGTGCCTCTCTTTGTGCAAAGGTTAGCTTTTTAATTTTCGATTGCTTTTGTTATCTTCTTTCATATTATTTCTTTTTTTCTTCTATTTTTGAATTTCTTTTTACAATTTCAGAGTATAGAATCGTTTGGTCAAACGATAGAATCCTCACTTATCAAATACGGAAAGGGAATAGTGGACGAGCAATTTATTTTAAATAGAATAGCACAAGCTGCCATTGATACTTATACGATGTCAGTAGTTTTAAGTCGAGCAAGTATGGCAGCGCGTAAAAATTTACCAAGCGCTCAACATGAAATTTTAATGACCCAAACATGGTGTGCAGAGGTGAGAATTTTACACTATATTAAAAAAAAAAGAAAAATTTTCATTAGGAAACAAATTTTCAATATTTTTTTAACCGAATTCATTTTTTTATATTCTAGGCATCGAGTCGAGTTGCTTACAATTTGAAAATCATCAACAGCGGCAAGCATTTGGATGTTTTTAATAAATTAGGAAAAATTTCAAAGACTGTTTGTGAAAATGGCGGTTGCGCACACGTAAATCCGCTAAATTTCTAAATTTAATTCTAATGTAATTTAAATGATAAACTAACATTATTTGGAATAGTTCGTCTGGAACGAAACATAAACTGTGTTAAATTAATTTTAATCGAATAATTTTTCTATAATATAAGAGAAAAAAAATATATTTTTACAATTTTCTCTATACGAAATGTCAATTTATAAAGGAAATTTATAACTAATTTTTAAATAATGAATGATGATTAGAAGTGATAACAGAAATTAATTACGAGTTTAAGAAATTGTTGATAAAAAAAAGTATTTGTATATATTAATATTTTTAAAAATCAGCGCCCATAATATGTAATTATCTTTAATAATATTTTTTACATTTTTTTTTTTTATTCGAATTAATTCAAAATGATATTAACAATCGATTTAAGAATATTTTTTTAAATCATAAATACACAATATATTGTAAATAAATAAATTCAGTGACTGAATTTCGAAATCTTTATTCGTTTTTTTCTTTTACTTATTTCCAATCACAGAATACTAAAATAAATGTTTACATAATTGATCATCACACGGTTTTAAAAGATATTTTGTTCTTTTTTACAGCTCTTTTTTTCATCAAATTAAGTTTATAGAATATCACATCGCAATTTGTCGAGAATATATATATACTAACATTTTTTGTTTCGTTTTATTTTAATGATTTATTAATTTTTATTGCAGTTTGTCTGAAGATTTAATAATAATAATAATAATAAGAAAAAAATAATAGAGTTAAACAACTTTTACAATATTTTCATCGACATGGAAGCACACGAAATATCTATAAATGTCTCTTCATTTTTTTTTTTTTTTAATTTTCAGAGAAATGACTAATCATGCAGAAACATCAAGTAAATAGCGATTAAATAAGTTAATTTCAAGTCAAGTTTGAGACACAAATTACATTTTACGTATTTCCAATTTTATTCTTTGTAAATTGAAAATTAATCTTTATAAAATGTATTGGAAAATCAGAAAGTTTTCGAAAAATTAATTATTAGACTAGAAAATAATTTGCAAAAATTAATTAGTTCCCTCTAATTGTGACATTAAAATATTTTCCACTGACAGTAAATAAATATAGTATAAAAAAAAAATTATAAATTTAAAAATTACTTAAAGATTTTATTCATAATAATAATTAATTAATTAATAATGTACAATTCAATAATGTCTGTTTCTCAAATTTTAACTTGCAATGAACATATGACGTGTTAAAACGACAATTTGCCAAATATAGCGATACGTAATTATCATAAAAGTAGTATGAAAAGTTCCTCATTCTTTCTACATGTAGAGACGATGAATAATAATAATTAAATGTCTATCCGTTTGAATAATTATTGAGACAATGATTGCATTCCACAATTTTTCAGAAAAAGATATAATAATTTTTTTTTCAATTTTGTTACTCCAGGAGTGTAAGCTAAAAATAATTTTCCCTGGCAGAGCTGAATCTGAGAAAAAAAATTCTTTTCTCCACTTGGTTCTAAAATAATGTATTATTATTATTTTAATAATATATTATTTATACGTATATTAAATAATATATTATGCTTCATTTACTTGTTAATTATCAATAATGATCATTAATAATAATTAATTACTATATATGTCAATCGTTATTATTATTATTATTATTCAATTATCAGTTCAATAGCAGTTAATTATATTTACAAGTATCACGTCTATAATGACTTGAAAATATAATATGGTAATATTATTAATAATTTATATATATATATATATATATATATAATATATAATTAGTTAAGTATTTATATTACTTGACGTGTATTCTTTAGCTTTCTAAGCTTAAAAAAAATAGTTTTGAATTTGATTCAGCACTGCTTTTCTAAAGAGAACATTTCTTTGAAAGATTTTACAACCCTGGTTTCCCTGAATGAGAATGCAATTTATCATTATCATTAAGATGGTTTACCTGCGACAGTCTCTACCAAAAAATAAATGTTAGAAACTGAAAAAAAATCCACTGTGAAATTAAATATGAACATAAAATTATTAATAATTTTTTTTAAATAAAGGAAAAAATTTAAGTTTTAAAAAATTATTCGATTTTGGTGAAAAGTAAACTTTTCTCTGAAACAAAAATAAAATCAAATAAAAATTAAATAAAAGTACCTATAAAATAATTTCCAAATTTCAACATTATTTTTTTTTTTTTTTTTTTTTTTTTTTAGAAAAGACTGTTGATGATTAACAACCTTAAATCATGATATCAGCAAAAGTACAAATATATTATAAAATGGAAGAAATTGAATTGCAATTTTTCTAAATTTCTTCAGCTTGTTATTTTGTATGTACAGAAACGATTCTAATGGACGAAAAGCTTTAAAAACATATCTTCTAATAATAATCACATTAAAAGAAAAAAATTGTTTTATCTCAAAATTATTGAATTAAATTAGAAAAAAGTATTAAATAAAAATCATCAATTTTAAAAGAAAAATATTTCTATTCAAGATGGAGACGCTTTTAAAAATTTTTTCATGAAATTTCCATTATTTAATAAATTTCTTTTACTTTCGTTGTGCATAAATTTTTTTTTGTCCTCCTTTTGTAAAATAATACGTTCACTTTCATCTCAAATTTCTACACCTTTTAAAGGTTATGTAAATATAATTAATTTTCAAAATTACTTTCTTATAGAGATGATTGAAATATCCAAAATCTAGATTATAAATGAATACTATATTTATAGTACATACTAAAACTACATAATTTTAAAGGTTCTTTTTTTTTTATTTTGAGCATTTGGCCCATACTTGAGAAGTAGTTATGTTAAAATTGAAAACAATCACAGTAAGTATTCCACCAGAATAAATAACATTTTCATATATTATAATTCTTTCCAATAAGAAGCTCACCCATTGAATTTGAATCTTCTATGGAAGGCAATAATTCACATAGAAATAGAAGAACTCAAACGATTGTGCGATTAAAAAGTAAAATAAAATTTCTAAAATTTAGTGTAAGTTAATTTTTTTTATCACGTTTATTACTATATCGTTCCGCAAAAAAAAAATATATATATATTTTTACTCTTTGAGAAATTTATATATATAATAGTTTAATTTTCTCCTATTTCTATGGTATCTGCATTTTTCATATTCGGTCCTTTCCTTAAACGTTGAGCTTAACTAATAAATATTAAATCAGTCTGTACTGCTTTGTTTTTTTTTTCTTTTCTACTATCAATTAAAAAAATTAAAGGACGCAACTAATCAAGCTACTTAAATAGCTGCTTGAAAAAAATAAGTAATTTTCTTTTTGTTTTTTGCGTTCGACGCTGACATTATTTTCTTTCAATAATAATAATATTATTATTATAATAATCAATAAAAGTCACTACCTGGAGTAACTGTGATGATTGGGGTAGGCCTAACCCTGAGCTATGGAGAGATTTTTAAACATCGGTCCATTCCAAGCGATAGCGATGCAATAATGCTGCAAAAGTTGAGTCAGCAATTCTCTTTCATCTAAAAGTTCTATTCTTTCGATTCGAATTCGCTCACTTTCAGGCAAAGAATCATAAACCTCCACCATCGTCCAAGAATTTGATCCTTCCCATCCATTCACTGTGAATCTAAAAAAAAACAAGAGAAAATTTTTAATATAAAAAAAAATATTTTTAATTTTAAATAAATAAAATTTATTACCGTCTTTGTTGTGTTTCCAAAGATTCGCAATCTTCAACTCCAGCCAAAAGACAACCGCGGCTACGTAAATTAGAGAGCATAACTTGTCCAAATTTATCACGCATATTTACTTGCTCGTAATTAATAAAAAGACTATTGGGAAACTTTCCAGCAAACCATTGTAAAAGTGACGATGCCGAATTTGTTTCTATATATACGAGAACACATTCGGCGAGGAACAATGTTGGCAAATTGAAATTCACTTCGGCTTGTGACAATTTATTCGCCAAATCTGAAGTATGACGTAAATCTACTCCAACTAAGTGATAATTGGCGGCGTGTAATTCTGTCGAGGAAAATCTTATTTCTCCATCTAAAATTATTATTCTATTACAATCTTTAAAATTTCTATTTTACAATTTAAATAGAAAAAAAAAAACGTTTAAAATTTTTTACCAATAAAAATTGAAATTTTATTAAAATAATTTACAGATTTATAATTGATAACAAAATAAAGATTAATGACGAATTTAAATTAAATAATTTTACCTTCGGTATTAAGCCTATCTATCAGTTGTTTCTGTTTTTTAATGTGGTAACATTTTTTCGCAGTGATATTGGAAAAATCTAGTTCTATAAAATTTACTGGACTGTTTCCAGCATCTTTGAGTTTCCAATAAAGAGTGTCAAAACCTGCGCCAAGGTTTATAATTTGACCTTTTCCTCCTGATAACTAGAAAATAAGTTAATTCAAAAATTATAATTAGAAACAATTATTTAAAAAGAGATAACGGAAGTATATATCAATAATAGCAATTGAAGTTAGTAACTAACAATTGAAGAAAAAAACAATACAATCAATAAAAGTAACACGCTGCTTAATACAACTTTTGTTAACTAAAATTGGTTAATAAATTTTTCTAACATAAACAATTAAAACTAATGAATAAAATTTTCTTTCGTTAATAATAAAAATAATAAGAGAAAATTGCATTATTTAGAAATATAAAGTAATAGATAAAAATAAAATTCTGTAATGATATAAATGCAACGCAAAAACGAAAACTCATTGTCGGCGAACAAAAATTCGAAAGTTTTTATTTATAATCATGAGTTAAAAGAAAAACATTATATTTCGCAGAGTAAAAGCACGAGTTTGACCTATATTGAAAATCTACAATAAAGGAAGATCTCAACATGAAAATAGGGCAGGGCCAGGTCAAGGTTTCAAGTAGTAAATCAGCTGTAGCCGTGAAAAGTTCATTTTCGAGGTTATGCTTAATCCACAATAACATATATTTAGATTTGATTTGATATAAAGCGGTCACTTACCTTTAGAAATTTATCAATAAACACTTCAACTCCCTTAACTCTAGCATAATATCCACGATTAATTTCTGGTGTCTTCTTGTTGGTGTGCTTGACGAAATAGTTTATAAATGGATCCGACCAATATCCACACTGAACCGCATATTTTTTACATTCACTTGCATCATCATTTGTTGCCTGAACAGCCTCATCATTCGCCATTTCTTTAATCATGACGCTTTTTCTTTCTTTTTTTTTTTTTATCAATTACACTTACACATTATTTCACATTTATTTAACACACAGCTCCAAATTACAGCAAACAGCGCGAGCGGCCATTGTATATTTTCCAAAACGCAGGTCCGTATACGTGAATCTTTTTACAGAAAAAAAAATCGAGATGAAATTATTTTTAATTTTTTTTTTAAATATCGTCAAATTTTAAGATAAACGAAAATTATTTTTATAATTCAAATGATTGTTAGTGTCTATTTGATATTTTGTTGTTATTGTTTTCATATAATTACATATATACTTCAGTAGTTGCGCAGAAAGCAACATTGATCTTTTGCGCATTCACAAAAAAATTGATAGTCAAGTTCATTTCTTATTTTTCAAAATTTATTTAATTATTTTTAATTAATTTTAGCATTGAATGTAAATTTTTTACTTTAATTATAATGAATTTGAAATTATTTTTTTATAATTTAAAAGTTGGTTTCTTTTATAAATGTTAAGTAAATGTTTATAAATCTCTCGCTTGACTTTGTTATTATTAGGCATTTAAATGACAAGAGAGCGGTTAAATTAAAAATGAGAACTCATTACTTTATATATATATATATATATATATATATATATATAAAATTAAAAATAAATTATTGTAGATTGTAAATTAAATATATATTTTTAATTACGATAAAAGTGGCATAATTAAATTTAGATAAATCCAAACATTTGTTTTTAATAATTGTGCAGTTTACTCTAAATTAATGAATATCAATTTCTTCATAAAGAATTCATAAAGAATGTTTTCAGGCTTGTCACAAAATTTTTTTGTTTTTCCCTAATTTTCAAATAGAATTTTAATTTTTTCCCTGACTCTAATGAATATATTTTAAGAGGTTTTCAATTGTAAAAAATTAAGACAATCATTTTAAGGAGCAAAAAGTTTGAATTGAAAATTTCAAAAATGATAACTTTAGTAGCATTTTTAGAAATTTGATATTTTTCCAGTAATTTTCACAAACTAATTTTTTCAATTGTTTGCTAAGTTAATTTTTAATTTCATGAGTGAATGATTTAGTTTGATAAGTAAAATAGATTTTTCTTGTATATATACAAAAGTATTTTGCTTTATTTCACAAATTACAATATTTGAAAAAGGCCATTGTTGTATATTATTTTTGTTTGCCAAAATGTCCGTTGTACATAATATATAATATTGTAAAAATAATAAGATATTGTATTTTTTAAATCAATTAAGCGTAAAGATAAAATATTTAAAATAAAGCTGATTATTTCGAATACTCGAGAGAACAAATCCTTGAATAACTATATAGAATAAAAATTGATAATGCAAAAAAAAAAAAAAAAAAAAATTAGTAAAAACTGATGAGTATTAACAAGGAATAATTAAAAATTCAAAGAATTAATATATATATATTAAAATTCATATTATAAAAAACAAAAGAAGCAAATACTAAACTATGATCAGTACAAATAATATGCAATAGAAAAAAACACATGGTATGATTTTTTTTTATAAATAATAATTAAATGATACGTTTATGACTCTTGGACTGTTCTAAAAAATCACAGCATTGTGTCAAATATTGAACGATAAGGTGCATTATTAATTAAATTATAAAAAAAATCTATCCAACTAGTTCATATCCTTCAATTTTCACACACAATGCTTTTTCTAGACATCTTTCTTTTTTTTTTTTTTTTTTTTAATTAATGTGCTGTTAATTTGTATTATTGTCAAAGTATTAATATATTTTGTTTTCTCGATTATCACAGTTCCGTGTCAGATTTTTTACTCGTTGTTCCTTTTGTTGTTGTCGTTGTACTTGATTTTACTTTTCTCTTTGGTGGTACAGGAGCTTCGGAACTAGCCGGAGGAGGTGTTTCTGGTACAGATTTATCAGTCTCAAGTTGTGTTCCTTTTTTCACAATTTTTTTCCCCTTTTCTGTTGAACCTTCACCACCTTCTGAGGATTCTTTCTTTTTCACTACTTTCTTAACAACTTTTTTTGTCACTTTTTTGCCGGTCGATGATTCTGAACCCTCGGCAGCGTCTTCAGATTCTTCTGTGGATTGTTTTTTGACAATTTTTTTGACAACTTTTTTTGTTGTTACTTTTGTTCCACCCTCGACGAGTTCGGGATTTATTGGTGGACTTGTGGGTGGTGTTGCTTCAGTGACTGTTGGTGTGGGAGGAACTTTCATCTCTTTTGATCTCATTGGACGACGTTCTTGTTGTGTTTCAGTTTCACTGGATTTTTCCGTGGAACTTGATGAGGATAATGATTTTTTTCTCTCTTCACGTGGTTTTTGAACAAGACCTGAAATTTCACTTGGCTTGCTCTGAGGAATTTGTACCGTCAATTTTGGCTCACATGATGGTAATAGAGGTTTCTCCATGGAACTTGATTTTCGACGTTCAAGTTTTGTTTCTTTGGGTTTTACAACTTCTTGTGATTCCTTTGCTTCCGAGGGTTCGGTTTCTTTTTTCTCTTCTTGTTGTGTTACCGATTTTGATTCTGATTTTTCCTTCGTCTCTGTCGCTTCTTTTGGTTGCGACACAACTACTTCTTCTTCTTTTTTGACATCTGCTTCTTTGATTTCATGTTGAATTGGCACCTCGGCTTGAGTGATTAAAGGTTCTGGTGGAACAATCGCAGCAGGAATTTGGGGAGTTAAAATTTCAGTTGAATGATCTGCACAACCATTTTCAAGTTTTGGAGCAACATCCGAAGTTGGGGGACTAATTAAAGCTTCCGAAATGGCTAGAGCAGATTCTTGAACGACGGAGACAATCGAGGAAATTGCTTCCTCACCCACTGGTGAAGTAACTTGAGAAACGGATTCTTTTGGCTCGGCTTGTAAAACTGATTCCGCTACTTGTATTGGAACCGGTTTTTCTTGAACGGAAGTTTCTTGAATTTGACTCTCTTGTAAGGTGGACGTTTCTGGAGGTAGTATTGGTTGAAGATTGGGAATTTGGCAAACAACAGGTTCCTTCGAAATTGTTTCCTGAGGAATAGCAAATTCTCCAAGTTGTTGTTCAGAAATCACAACTGATTCCGGAACTTCCGATGGAATAATCGAAGTCTCCAAAAGTGGAACCACTGGAATTGCCGTAGGAAGACTTGAACTTTGTGAAACAGATTCGGCCACTGAAATTGCTTCAGAAACGGGAATATCTTGAGAAATTGGAATTTGTTGAACTTGTTCCAAAATTGTTGATCCAGAATCCTTTTCCTTCTCGGCGACAGGTTCTTCAATTATTTGCGAAACAACAACTGTAACTGATCCTTGAATATCTGTGGTAATCGGTGCGGATATGGCAGAAGGCTCTTTCTGGTCTGTAGTTTCATTTGTTGCTGAATAAGAAAAATTTTGCAAATTATTAAAAAATTCAAATTCTTTACAAATAAATCTACTGAAATTATATTATGTGAAAAAAAAGAATCCTACTGAAAAAATCAATACATACTATTTAGTAGTGATTGTTTTATGGAGTATTATAATGATGATAAATGATGATGAATGAATTGTTTCATAACAATATTGATAAATAATAAATTAAATCAATTTTTTTATTCCATAATATATTAGTGACAAGCCTTGCAAAACTAAAATAATAAAGCATTAATAAAAACAAAAATTGCAAGTTAAAAAATATTTTGACATTTCCCTTTTTGAAAATTCTTTAAAAAAAAAATGTGAATTATATGAAACGATATTATGATTTTTGTAATATTAAGAATGATGAAAGCCCAAAAAAGTAACTAAATTTCAAAATTGATTTCAAATTATAAAAAATTAACATAAAATTTCAATAAAAAAATGTTAAGAATTTGTAAATTTTATATTAAAAATAATAAAATTTAATGCTTTCGTGTAAAATTTGACAAATAGAGAATATTTTCATGACAAGTTTTTGTATAAATGTGTCGAGAGAATTTAACTTTTTAAAATTATCCTTGTTTTTTTTTTCTTTTTTAATATTTACCCCAATAAGCAAAATGACAATGCAATTCGCAGCAAGGCTATGACGCCAGGATCTGTTAGTTGCTCTTCTCTGCTCCTGTTTCAAAATTCGAACACTCAAACTGATTATTAATCCATGTCACAATTTTTACGAATTAAAAAATTATTACAAATTTCAAAATTTTCTACTAACATTTTTTTTTTACTTCTATTTCTTCCTTTCTTCTTTTAGCATTTATTTTATTTCTTTATTTAAAATAAATGTGTCAAATAGTAAATAGCAAATAGGAAAAAAAAAATTAAGTTTATCATTATATTATTAAATTAAGATCATTATAAGTATTCTACAACAAATTTTAATTTTTTTAACATCAAATAAAAACATGCCATATTTTGTATTATGAACAAAAAAACAAAAATAAATATACAAAGCGCGAATATTTAGAGCACGTTAATCGCTTATTATGCTCAAATCATACATTTGCGAGAAAAATTGTTTTTCTTTACAATTAAAATTGTTAAAAAAAACCATTGTTTTCATAGATATTCGAAATAAAGAATTAATTTTCTAAATTTTTATTCTTTTAAATACGTACCAGGTTTTTCTACTTCTTCTTCTTCTTCTTCTTCAGATTTAACAATGACAGGAGATTCGGCAATATCCTTTTTCATTTCTAGTTGATCCTTTCAAATAGAAAAAAAAAATTTGTAAATTAAAATTAAATTAAATTTCTTGACATAATTATTAATAATAATCAATCAATAATAATTTACCAATGGAGGAGATATTTCACGTTCTGGATGTGAAGCTAGTGTCTCGGAAATTTTCTTCCAAATATTATCAAAACTATCACGACCCAAATAATCGATTTGTCCTTGTTCCCAACTCTGTTTTCTCATATGCTCCTCGAATGCAACTTGTTCATTACTTCTTGCTTCACCTAATGTTAATTGCGCCAATGCCCCAGCTAATCCAGTCTAGTTAACAAATAATAATAAAAATAGCGTATAAAAAATTACAAAGATACAAATTTAAAAAATATATATATTCGTGAGAACTAAATTCTAATCATTTGAGTAGTGCGCCTTTATTTATATATAATATATATACACACATACATGAGATCAATAGGAAATTTTATATTTACAATTTGTTGTAATTAATAGTGCAATATAAAATAATAATGATAATATAATAAAAAAATATATCAATATGTTATAATCAGGGGAAGATAATAATTTTCCTAAAACGATTATTATGTTTTTCAACTATTTAGTATTTATATATTTTGGTTCGTTTATGAAAATAAATAAGAACCTTTTACTTACATCTTTACTCTCTAAGTGTTCTTCTATTTTGCACAGTTCAGATTGTGATGCTACTTTTTTAGGAATTACTCGGATATTAAGAGGATGAGAGGATATTGTGTGATTGTCAGTCTGTTCGTCAATTTTTAAATTGTCTTTTAAAGCTAATTTTTCACCGGTTTCGAAAATTTCTCTAGACATATTTTTTTGAGATTCGATAAAACTCTCGTCATTACACGATTGCCGCTGTTCTTGAAATTGATGATGATTATGATGATGATTATGAAATTCACTAGAAATTTTGTTTTCTTGATGTGTTTGAACTTCTTGATGTTGCCAACACAATTCTTCTAGATGTGATGATAATTTTTGGCTAGAATGATATTCCTCTGATGATGATGATTGTTCATGACTAGAATGATAATAATTTGTTGTAGATTGACAACTACTCTCTTGATAATTATTCTGCTGATAATTATTATCTTGATAATTATTTTGTTGGTAATAATTATCTTGACAATTATTCTGTTTATAATTATTCTCTTGATAATTATTGTGTTGATAATTCTCTTGATAATTATTCCCTTGACAAATTTCTTGCGACCTGTTGTATTCTTCTTGATTATTTTCTATATGTTCATTAAAAATACGATTATCTATTTTATTAACATTATCCGGCCTTTGCAATAATTGTCCCGAGTCTTTTGAAATTTCTTGTGTCACTTGCTGAGGAATTTGTAAAAATGGATCTAAATGAGGTAGATAATTGTCCCAGGGATCTTTAAAGTCAGAAAAATCAGGCTTGTTGAAATTTAAATCATTAACCGTCTCATTTGTCAAATTTTGGAATGTAATACGATTTTGTGTGGAGATTGGAGAATAAGAGGGAACATTGTGCCAGGATGAAGCCAAAGTGCTGGTGGCCTTTGCAAGCATCATGCGAAAACAGAAAAATGCACACTCAATATGTTAGTAACAAACTAGAGTAACAGTGTCCATTTTTTTAAAATTGTTTCATTAATTTCTAATATTTTAATTTAAATTAATTCAATTGACTTATGAATTTTAATGGAATTGATTAACATTCGCAAATAAAAATTCAAGTTACAGCATTACTTATTGGCTGTGCAATTTTCGTCTATAGCTTACTCTAATTAATAGAAGAAAATTAAAAAATTGGAAAACCCTTTAAAAAAACAAGTAAGAAAAAAGTTACATGCAAAATAGCAATAAAAAAAATAGACACTGTCGAGAAAACTAAATTAATTTAGAAAATTTAAACTAAATTTCAGAGGAATAATTTAAAAAAAATGAAATGAACGATTTTTTTTCTAAATGATAGAAAAGCTTTCTATACATATATGCAACATTTTAAAAAGTGCAATTTGAGAATAAAAAGAAGTTCAAAGAATCATACATAAAAATTACTTTTCTAAAAGAAAATTGATTTTATTGCGCACAAAGTATTAAATATTTCAAAATAAAATAAAATCTCAACAATAAAAGAAAGACAAAAAATTTGCAAACATTACAAAAACAATTTGTTTTTACAATTTCTATTTACAATGTAAAATCCTAAACCAATTTACTAAATATATATTTACACGTATTCTAATTGTAAACACACATTGAAATCTAATAAAATGTTTTTCTATTTTAAAAATAGAAACATATTTCTATTCGTTTACTATAATCTTACCTCGTGACAATTATTTATTGAGTCCCTGCATAGATTGATTAGCTTGTAAAATCAACAAAAACACATTACTTAAGTTTAATATTATTTGAGAAAACAAATTTTCAAAGATGAAAGGCGAGAGTAAAATTAAGCAATAAAAAAAAAAATTAAAATGTTGCACAATAACTCGGTTTTTTTTTTCAAAAACTCGACTCACCATATCAGGATTAAGTTGAGGATGCACATTATCACAGAAGATGTTCCACCAAATCTGTAAAAGTGGCTGAATATGATTTGAATCCAATGGCGGTTGTACAATTCCAGTGAGAGTATCGAAGTACTGTAGCCATGGTTTTGTAGAACCAATAAAGTGAATAATCCTGACCTCATTTCCAAATCTGAAAAATTTTTAAATTCGAAATTTAATATTTATTTACTATAATTGTTATTTGAATTTTTAAAAACTTTTATTGTTTTTAAATTTTAATATGTTTCCAATTATTATAATTCGACATTTTTGGTTTGTGATTCAAGAGAAAGAATTGAAAATTTTCAAGATGGTAAAAAATCGAAATAATGAACATTTTAAATAATAAAAGTTTAAAAATTGACAAATTAAAAACACACAAGAAATTCTAATATTTTTTACTGTTTGAAAGCAGGAAGATAGGAGTACGTAGCACTGGAACACATGTTGTAAATAAAGGGAAGATGTTTGGATATATCTTTTTGTGACCAATCACTAAAAAACATATTCAAAAGACCCTGATCGCCTCCATCAAAGGATCCTTGCGCTGTCGCAAAAGCAATCAAAGAATCATAAGTTTGTTGAGAAGGTTTAAATACAAATACACCAGAATTAAAGCAATCTGGCCATCCAACATCCGGAGCCGCTGACAATTCTTCCCGATCAAATAATTCGTCACAATTTCTAATTACCTGAAAAATATTGTTCTTTTTTAATTATATAATTTATCAATAATTAATTAATTATTATTAGCATTTAATTATTAACTTATAAATTATTTTAAACAAATATAAATATACAAAATAAAGAAAAAAAAAAACTAACGAGAGCATCAGCATCGACGAATACACATTTTTCATATTGTGTCAGCCTCCAACAATGCAATTTAGTGAAGGTGATACCCAATTCTGGCCTGGCTAAAAGTCGAAGATTCGATTCATCTTTCGAATCAAGAATATTAACTTCCTGGACTAATGAAAATACTGCTGCTAATTTTTCTCTGTAAAAAAAGAGAAAGAAACTTAATATATGTTCTCAAAATATGTTAACAAATATGATTTGCAATTGTTTTTATTTCGTTCGTTGACAGTTAATGACCCTGCTGATTCTTGGTCAATGTCAAGAGTAACATTTTCTTTCTTTGGCTAGTGTTCAAATTGGCAACAATGATAGACTGTAATTTTCAAATTGCAAGGTAACTTCAATTCGATGTGGTTCATGACAAATATGAAAATATTTTTTCACCAGTCATGTCTTTAGAGTTCAAGAGTGACAAAAAAAAATAGATTTAAAAAAATTTTTAATCTTTGTTTTTTAAAAAATTTAAAATTAAGAATAAAAGAATCTTAAAAATTGAATTAATAAAAGAAAAATCTGATTTTCTTTATCATTAGTACCTCATTACATTTGTTACACCCGGCGTTATCAGTGCAACAAGATCATGTTGTGTGCCAGCTCGTTTTAAAGAATGAGCCAAGACCAATGCTCCCAATGAATACGAATCATTTGTGGCTAACGTAACCCACGCAAAGCCTGTAATGCAAAAAAAAAAAGAAAAATCATTAATTAAATTAATAGAATATACAAATCACAACAATTTTCAATCAATATTCATATTTGTTTTTTTTTTTGAAAAAAGTTAGAAATTACCAAAGAAATTCGTGTAATTAATTTTTTATTTATCTTATCATTAATTATTTTTTTATTATCTTTTTATTTCTATTATATTATAAGAATAGAAAATTTTATTTATAATAGATATAAGTGATATTGAATTAAATTCAAAGACGATATCAAAACTATATTTATGAAGAAAGAGAATGAGGAAAATTTTACGAGAAAATTAGAAATGGCTATGAACTATAAGCAAAATATCATAAAATAGAATTATGTATCGTTGCCAAGATAAAAATAGTATATTTTGAGGAAAAATTATTATTACGTTTAAATTTTTGAACATTGCCTAGTCATAAAAACAATGTTACATGTTTCCGAAATCAATACCCAGAGAATGAAACAAACCCTATTTTTACTATCAGGGAAAATTAATTTCTTCCTAACACTTTAACGAAATAATTCTTTTTTTATTACACATATTTGAAATAACTATTTGACAAACATTACATTTTTTATAATTGTTGTATAAAATCACAAGATAATTTATGATTTAAATAAAATATATGCACTATTTTATATATTTAAAATGGTAATTTCAATAAAAATCTAATTTAAAATATTCAAAGAAATTTAAATCAAAATAATTAAAATCAGTATCTCTTTTTCATTCATAAAAATGATAAAAATTTATTAATTAGGTGAAAGTGGGAAAAGCATATCATGTAAAAAAAACAGGTGAGAATACAATATTGGCAATCTTCCAAAACGTGTTATATTTAGACATCTGATCTCAGAATTGCTTCTTCTCAGATCTTCATAGAGGATATATACGGCTAGACTTATAATAATCCAACTATTTGGTACCGCAGGTCTATTGTACATAAGAAATTTTTTTTCAGTTTTTATTTATTTATTTATTTTTTTTTACTTTCATTGATATAATGAAATTCAATAATATTCTTTTATGAAAATAAATAAAATCAAATGAAACGACGTTTTAATAAAAATTATTAATTAAAGAAATTGAAGTAAAAAAAAATTAATCCATAATTATTAAATTAAGTAATTGAAATTGTAATAATTGAAATATATATAATTGAAACAAATAACAAAACGTAATGAATAAAATAAATAATAATAAACAATCATTTAAAAAAAATTGCTATTTGTTTGCAAGCCTGTTTTTCCGTTTCTAACATTTCATACGCAATTGTTGGCACGTGTAAATTGCGACTTGAAGTCGTCTTGGCTCATGAAATTTAAACTTCTCAATCTTCATACTTCTAAAGTTCTGCGTACATCCTGAGATAATTACACGTGTTTCTTCCAAATGTCCACGTTATTTCCTTCATGAAATTCTAATCGAAAATTTTGCCAAAATATATTCATTTTTTCAAAAAGCTTGCATCAGAATTTCACAACTTTCTTTCTCTCTTTCTATAGCAAAATATAATTATATGTAATTACAAAAGTGAACTGAAACACAAATTTTCAAATTTTTATAAATTCAGTGAAATATTTTACATTCACTTGAAAAATCATTTAAATAATATAATGTAAATCAAAATACATTCATTTTGCGTAAATATAAAATTATGTCTAATTTTAGATGATTAAATTAATATTTCAAGTAATGAACACAAGAGGCTCAAACATAATCATAACAGAATTATATCAGTGTATTTTTGGGTCAGTGATACCTACATTGCCGATATAATTAATTTTACTTTTGTCACTGAGCGGAGTGATTATCAAATCTACGATAACCTTTTAAAATAACTGGACATCGTGAATTAAGTACAAGCCATTTTAAAGAACCATTATGCAAACCATTATTATTAAATATGATTGCAATATCAAAATGCAAGGAAAAAAAAATTAAAAAGAAAAACGGAAAATCAAATTCTTCCTATTGAAGATTCAATTATTTAAAACAAAATGAAAATTAAAAATATTAGCAAAAACAAAATTGAGATAAAACGGAAAATTTTTAAATAATATACAAAATAGTAAATAAATATATGTGCAATGCAATTTTAAAAAAAAAATTTAATTTATTTATTTAAAGAAAACAGCGAAATTGCGTTTATTGAAAATTAGTTTGAAATTCAAAAAATCTTATCGATATACTACATCAATAATTTTATCATTAATGAATGGCATTAAGTCATTCATAATCTATTTTACTGCATGTTTTTTAATCTTGATCAAAGATGCATTATGCATTTGTAAAAGATAATCACATATAGATGAAAAAGTTTTTTTTTTAATAAATTAAAACATTAGTAAAGCTATTATGTATTAAATGAATCCTACTTAAATTTTAAATAGAAAAAAAAATTGTTTAATAATCGAGATGAGATTTTTTTTTTTTATTAAAATTGAAACACAATTTAAACTAAAAGGAATTACTATAAAAACACTATTCTTCGTGGGTGAAGGACAAGGCAAAGTAGAAAATAGGAAAACGAGAGAAGAAGACTAGAATATCAGATTCCTTTTATGTATATCACAATAATAGATGTTTTTGCTTGTCAAATATTCGACTTGTGTAATTTACAAACTTCTATTTAGTATATAAAAACCATCGAATGAGAAAAAAAAGAGAGATGAAAATTTTGTTAAAAATCAATTTAAATTTCACCATTTATTTCAAATTACATTTTTAATTAATTTTCGAGAATATTACATTCTGTTGTAGTTTTGTTTTAATTTTATTTTTCTTAATTATAATCAAATAATTTTCAAAACTAACCGACTTTTTTTCCATACTATAAAAAAGAAAAAACAAATTAATAAAAAAAAAATTTCTCCAGTTAAGCAGAAAAATTTGTAAAAAAAAGAAAGTAATAGAAATAAAAGTCGTGATGAAAATTTTTGTTACAGATTGCAGCCAGGTGAATCACCTTAAAAAAAAAAAAGGTTGACTGACTGACAAAGACTATTATTAAAAATAATAATTTTCATTTGCTCATTTAAATTGAAATAATGAGTAGGAATCTTATTATTTCTTGTCCGCGCATCAGTTTGATTTAAAAATAGAAAAACATATCTTTCCTTTGAGAGAAGCAGCGGAGGTAGCGAGCCGAGTATTCGCGTATATTATGACACGGAGACGAAACCCGAGAGCTAGTAAAGTACAGAACGCCGTTGTGCATTTATATTTACACACCGGTTCGCTTATAATAGCAAACTGGCCTTACATTTATGTGAAAAGCATTTCTACACCTTGTCTTAGGTCAAGCTTATTCATAAAACAATTATTCTCTAAAGTACTTCCACAGGGAAAAAAAAATCTATCCTATGATAAAAAAAAGAAGATTCTCAATCCCCTAAGTCAAATTTGAATATAACTTTAGAATTAAAAATCAAAGAAAAAATTAGCAAATTTAAAAACGAAAAAAAAATAGATTTTCAATTTTTTGTGGAGACCTTTTCTTTTAAATTAAATAGAAAATTAATAAATAAAGATAAGAAATTATAGAATTTTTCAATTTTGAAAAAATATTTTAACCAAATTGACAATTTGAATTATAGCGAAATATTCTCAAAAATGTTATAGTTGAATGAAATATTTTAATTGATTTATATTTAGATATTTTTTTTTCCATTGTAATTTAACCACTCACTTAAAAAGAAATGGTAGATAAGCTTCTACTCAGTAAAATTATGTATATGTATATTAATACGACAGATGTGTAAGAGAAAGAGAGAAAGAGGGGGTTGTTAATTTTGAGCTCCAGGAAGACTGTATCAAGTGATTCAAGTTTCTTTATATGAATGTCAACCATTATTTAATATCCGATTATTTTGCATATACTAGATATTGTATCCTTTTGATAACAAGAAAACTGTATACGAACTTAAAAAAAAAAATGTAAAAACGTTAAACTTTTTTTTTTCATAAATTGAAGAAATATTTACAACTGAAAGTAAATAAGAGAAAAATTTGAAAATTTCTCTCAAGGCATTTCAAGGTCTTGGAAAAAATTTTTAAAAATTCTAAAACATAAAAAATAACTATCGTATAGGATACACTGGACATTTGGCAAGCAGCCTTTCAGCTTCTCCCTCATCAGACAGACAAGAATAAACCTCTGGAGATACCAACAACGTACGTGACTTATTTTCTCGTGTGAGGAAGGTACTTCTTTACCAGCACCTTATAAAGCAATCTTCAACATTCTTTAATCGTCTTTAAAACCCCAATTCTATTTCTATATTTCAGAACGGAATTCAAGCTGACAAACATCTGCTTAAAAAAAAGATCCACAAAATAAATTACATAATGCTTCATTTAAATTACTTTCACTCGATTTTATCTCTATGTATTAATTGTTTGAATCATTTTTTATCCTTACGAGAAAAAAAAATTCTAATTTTTTTGCTTTTAATCCCAAAAATTAAAAAAAAAATCAAAAAAATTATATTAATTTTTATTTTCAATTTTTTGTTTTCTATGAATGCACTATTTTCTAATTGAAAATAAAAGTTTACTTTGACAGCAAAAATCGTGAATAAAGTAAAAAATAAAAATTCAGATTTACCGCTCGCGAAATTAAAAAAAAAAACGCCAATTTATTTAAAATAAAAAATTTAAGTTACAAATCTTTTTAAAAAGGGGTAACATTTTTTAAATAGTAAAATAAATAACTATCGTCGTCAAAAAAACATAGTCACCAAATTCTCAATAAAAGATTCTTGATTTCAAATCAACAATAACGACACTGTATACGTCATTATGCAATTAGTATCAATCAAAAACTAAATAGAAATCAAAAAGAAATAAATGAATATGTATTACACCTATTTATCTTTTATTGTATAAAATGACGTTATCTTTTTAATATATATATTTTTTCTATTCGACTCAATGAAAAAAACATGCGATTAATAATATTATAAAACGATTGCAAAAAAATTAGAATATCAAAAAAAAAAAA
The DNA here is from genome assembly GCF_019393585.1 of Leptopilina boulardi. NCBI lineage: Eukaryota > Metazoa > Arthropoda > Insecta > Hymenoptera > Figitidae > Leptopilina > Leptopilina boulardi. Next base: position 193,808 of record NW_026137923.1, on the reverse strand, counting down.
AAAGAAAAAAAATCATGATGGACAGTTAAAAAACAAGTGAATCTCCCTGTGATTGAAGGTCATGAGGTCTTGAGACCGGTTAAAGTTTGTTTGATGAATGAAACTCGTCAATTTTAGAATGATAAAATGGACGAAACATTTCAATTAAAAAGAATAGACAATTTTTTTTTAGTTAAAACTTACCACCCATGGCTGATTTGGAAAACTTGATTTAAATTTCTCTAAGATATCTTATATGAATGGAACGCACACACCCACCAACTCGACAATCCCGAACAGACTAATGCGGATTGCAGACTTAGTGCAGACGAATAACGTCTACTTTAACATGTACAGGAAGTGATATTACTTCTCATTTTATTCCCCACTTCGTTACAATTTTAGCTTTGCTCTGAACCATTTCGAAATACGTGTGACCAATGGAGATAATAAAATTTCTGTTTAAATTTTTGAAAACAATTATTAAAGAAATATTTTAAATAAATTAATTACATAAAAATAAAGAAAAATTGCAAATTAAATATGAATATAATTATAAATATTAACAATTAAAATAAAAAAAAATTCTACTAAATAATTATTACTTACAATATTATAAACATTCTCTCTGAAAAATGTAGTTAATGCTTCTTTTTTTTTTTTACAAAATATTTAAATATATATAATTCTTGTTAAATTGATTTTATAATCGGCATGTCCAGTGCGTTTAAACCTAACCTATAAAAATAAATATGAATACAAACTCACAGTATAAAAAAAATAATTCTAAAAAGACAAATTAAACCAAACAGATATAAAAAATTGATCTATATACAGTTTAAATTAGATTTAAAAAAACGAATAAAAAGTCTAATTTGAATTTTTTAAACTAACCTCAGTAGATAGTATAAGTGTTGTTGAAAAAAAAATTACCATTTACACATTATTAATAAGGAAATCATTCCCACATAACATAAGTATAATATTCTTAGATTGTAAATAAAATTTTCAACATTAAAAACAAATTTTTTTCTAACAAAAACAATGATTGTTGACATTGTTGACATTCCCTCCATTTTTGACATGCGTAATAACGCTACTGAACCGACTGAACGTTACTTTCGTAGTGGGTAATTATTTGGTACTGTATTCAGAGTGGTAAAAAAAGTGTATACAGAAAAAATTTTTTTCCAGTGTGTTTTTTCATGTCAGCAAGAAAATTTCATTGTTATTTTTGTTTGTTTCTAAAAATTATTACAAATAGTAGTATATCAACAAGAAAAAAGAAGAATATTTATAAACTAAATAAAAATTGAGCCATGAAATTATGAATAATTCACAAGATTCAGAAAGAATGTCAACATATTAATAGAAACATCATTGAAAATTGCATCTAACTTTCCATTAAGTATATATATATACCCTATACAATATATAACATAATTTATATAAAATTAACTTTAACACATTTTTTTGTATTATATAATGTTAAATAACTATCTGCAAAATAATAATTTATATATACTTAATATATATAATATTAAGACCATATGGCTTTAATTTATTGTAATGGTATAATTGTATCAATTGTACACAATTAAAAAAAGTATATGATTTTTAAAAGTGTAATTCACAATAATGTAAATTGTTCAAATACTATGTATTTTTTTCATAAAGTATAATTTAATTTAAATTAAACAAATTTTAATAAATCATAACCTATATGTATACATAATAAATATAAATATACAAAAATAAAATAATATAGAATAAATTTATTATTTCTTTTTTTTTTCTAGAAATGCCACGAAAATATGTGAGAAAAACTAATCGAGCTTTTGCTGATCCAATGGTTATGTTAAAATGTGCCAAATTGATTAAAAAAGATCGTAAAACAGCGAGAAGTGTTGCAAAAGAACATGGTTTAAATTATCGATCACTTTTAAGATTTTGTTCAAGACCTAATATCAATGAATTAATAAATGGAGTGGGTACAGATGGCTATATTTGTGGTTATAAAAAAAAATCTCAAATTTTTACTGATGGAGAAGAAAAAATAATGATAGATTCCTTAGTGAAATCATATAATGCTCCTTGTGATTTATCACAAAAAAAAATTAGACAATTTGCCTATGAATTTGCTATAACAAAATCAAAAAAAATTCCCCCCAGTTGGGAGAATAATAAACAAGCGGGACCAGATTGGTTTCTTTATTTTATAAAACGACATTCGGATTTTGCGTCGCAAAGAAATTTTTTATTATGTCGAGACGGTGCAATTAAGAATGATAATTCAGTGAAAAATTGTTTTGAAATTGAGGTAAGAATTTTTTAATAATTTATATAATTTACAAATATAAATTTTTTTTTAAATATTCTCGTTTCAAAATTTTTATTTCATCTGTTAAACTATTTTGAATGTTTTAAAATTTTTGAAAAAAGAGATTCGAATTTAAAAATAAATTAAATTTTTATTTTCTTTTATAGTATATGGATTTACCATTCCCTATAATTGATCCATTGGAAGATACATTTGATGAGTCCGAAGATGTAAAAAGTGAGAAAACCGATTTGAAGGATGAGGAATTTTTAACTAATGATGATGAAAAATCAGATTTTTCTTCACAATCGTTGATTGTTGTTAAAACAGAATTGGATGATTCTTTTCTATCAGATGGATTAGAGTCCTCGCAAAGTTCAAATTCAAATTCAAATGATAAATCAATTGCATATTTACCTTTTAAAGTGTCAACAATCATTTCAGAAAGTAAGTATATTATAAAATATTCAATGTTTTTAAAATTGAAATGAATTTCATTTTCAACTTTAATTAATTTTTATAATTATTATATTCGATTATGAATCAAATTTGAATAATTTTACAAAGAAAACTAAAAAATGAACTCTTTTCAGGTGATTTGAATGTAAAAGAAGAATCTACAATAAATAATTTACATTCTGTAAAATTACCTACTTCCTGGAGTATTACCGAATTACCTGTCAATGAAGTTTATCGATTTTGTTTATCATTTATTGCAATAACTACCAAGGATAATATTATTTGTCCAGTTATAGAAAAATGCCTATTAATTGATATAAAAAGACAATTATTGTTTAAAGCTCGTAATGTAACTTTAGATAATAAGAAATTAAAATTACCAAGAATTTTAGATGATTTGAAAAAATTACCAACAATTTTATTGAATTTTCAACATCTTCATACGTGTAAAGGGTTGAATAATATGGAATCGTTTCTTCTTCAAGAGTTACCTGTAATGAAAGATTGTTTACAAACATGGCGACATACGCAATGTTCGATGTTATTGTTGAAAAATGAACGATGTGAATATTGTAGTCAATTATTCCAAACAATACAGCAAAAATTAGCAAAAGTAATAGATCCAAAATTTTTCAGTTGAAAAATATTTTGTAAATTATCTACATTTAATATAATATTAATTTATAAGATTTAGAATATATATTTAATATATAAGAGAAAAAAAATTACATTGTAAAAGTATTGTATATTATTATATACAAATATAATATAAATAATTTAGTCAATTGTGATATTAAATGTTTAAATAAATCATTTGTTTCAATTACTTTATTATTCGCTCATTTTTAACTACATCATTAAATATATATATATATATATATATATATATAAAAGTTTTTGACAAAAAAAATTGACCACAAGCCCTTAGAATTTTTTAAAATTATTTTTATTTAACCTACACTATTTAAACTACTTTGGTACTCAATAAAAAAAGGATAACAAAATTTTTTTCCCAAACTTTACAATTTTTAATATTTTATTATAAATCCTTTTTTCTTTCTATTACAACATTTTTCAATCAATTGAAAAAAATTGTAATATTTCAAAGACTTTATTTATTAAATTGAAACAAAAAAAAAAAAAATTTTTAATTACAATTTTTTTACATTTACTTTTAATTTTATATTATATTTGCGCTTATTTATACATTAATTTTATTTTCAATAAATTTTTTAATTTCCAAAAGTTTTGAAATTTAATTTTTTTTATAAAAAAAAAAATTTTGATTTAAATGAAAATAACTTGAGCAAAATTTTTTTTTTCTAATTTCACTGTGAAATAATTTTAAATTTCAACTTTTAAGATTTATATAAAAATTAAAAACTAAACATAAATTTTTTTAAAAAAATGTTAATTCGTGTAAAGAATAAAATGATTGTAAAAAAATTGCTACATTTTTGTTAATTTAAAGAAAGCGTAGACATATAATTTATATAGATTATTTAAAACTAAATTTTTTGTGATAAATACGTTGCGGCAGTTCTCAATGTGACATTCAATAGTAATATACAGTGTAATATTTGGAAATTAAATAGTTATCAATGATAATTTTCTGTTACCCTTTTTTTTATACAATAGCAGTACATACACATATTAATGGTTTAACTTTACTTTCTGTAGATAAATATGAAGAATCTAGTATAATTGTACTAAATTTCTCAATTATTTATTTGCATATGAAAAAACCACACGTATATTCCACTCTTTTTTAAAAATATAAATTCGTATTGGCAATAAAGATAAAATTATGCATATACCGAGAGAAATTATGAATTTTTTCGTTGGACAGAATGATAATTTCTCTGGATTCTATGAAACAAAATTAGAATACCTCATCACCAAGTATTAAAGATTCGAATAATATGTATTATTTTTTTTTGTTTTAAAAAAAGAGCATGTGTATTTGTGTCCAGCACACATACATCATCAATGGGAAAGCAAGATATTATTTTTGATACTGTTAAATGCATCACAAACCTTTTTTTTTTAAAAAAAAAACGACATCTCATTGTAAAATGAAGTTTTCTGTAGATGCAAAAATTTGTCCTAAATTATTTCATATTGTTGACCAATCAACCACTTAAATTCATTGCAAAGAAATTTTCATCGTGGGTCTCAAGGATATTAAATTAATTTTTTTTTTTTTCTTCTTCGTCGACGATATTTTTTCGTCAATTTAAAATAAAATTTTTAAATATTATTGTTGTATTTAGAATCACAGTTGTTTCGTACCCTCAGCTTTTTTTGATGTAGGAGGAACATTTGGACCAATTGGCTTCTTTTGAACTTTCTTCTCATTTTCCTTGTTTGTTGAATTAACATCATCATTTAATTCTTCTTTACCTAATTTCTTTTCAACTGTGACAGGCGTAGCGGGAACTGTTGATTTCGAAGTGCTTTTAATACTTTCTTCCGATGTTGCTTCTTTACCTTCTTTCTTTAATGCTTTCTCAATTTGATCCTCAACTTCCAATACTTCTTCCTTTTCCATTAAATCGATCAATTCATTGACTTGATGCTTACTTAATTTGATGTCTTCTTGACCGATCAATTCCACAACCTATATCAATAAAATTTCAAAATAGAGAAATAATATATATAAAAAAAAAATTGTAAATTAAATATACGATACCTTTAAGACATCTTCGATTTTAATTGCACCGTCCCTGTCATCATCAATTTTACCCAAAATTTCAGCTATTCTCTTCAATCGATGTTCATCGGGTACATTTTGAATTTGTTTAATGGCAGCAATAAGTTCGTCAATTTTCACCAATTCTTCAGCTGCTTTCGAATGAGATTTATCCTCTGGCGCGAGTGTTTCAACTTTTTCTTTCACTTTCTTTTCATTCTCTTCGAGTTCTGTGAGAACAGCATCCATTTTGCTAATCATTTTATTCACTTTATTGAAAAGTCGTTTAGCACCTTTAGACACTTTGATGTCTTCAATTTCCGCTTGTCCCTTGGACTCGGCCTTCATTTTGTAAAGTTCCTGAATATCCTCTTGATATTCAGCCATTTCTTCTTTAAGCTCCTTGAGCTCTTCTTTCTCCACAATCATCTTTTTATCTTGCTACAAAATTAAAAGAAACATTATTATTATTTATTTCATTAATTAGTTAATAAAAAATTTCAGAAAATACCTTTCCAATTGAATCGAGTGCCTGTTCAATAACATTGATATCAGTTTTTGTGATTTCATCAGTTTTAATGTTCGATCCAAGAACAGTGTGTTGTGGTACACTTTCCTTTTCTTCTTTCTCCTTTTGCTCCTGTCTTTCTTCTTCAATTCGTTTTTCTTCAATTTTAATGATTTCTATATTAGTTTGATGATCGAGTTTACCCTCTTTTTCGCCAATTGCGCCTTTAGTACGTGCCACCACATCATCGGGAAGTGCAGAAATAGTTGCTTTCAATTTATCGGACATTGGCGTTGCTTCAGGAACCATAAGAGCACGCGAAAGTAACAACAATGAAGGTGGCACTTTTTTCACTAAACTCAAATCAAGCCATTGTGACATTTGCTCTCGTAATTTATTTTCTGGCATTCCATAGGCACGCATACCACGAGCACGACAAGCTTGTTGCAATTCAGCTCTCGTTAAACTTGCCACTCCTTCTTTCTCAATTAACTGAAAATTTTCAATTTCACACAATAATTTAGTAATTATAGTTTTTTTTTTTTTTTGATTTTGTAATTTTTAAAATTTATTAAAAATGTTTCTGTAAGAGAAATTAATTTTAAATAAACTCACTCTGTCATCGGCGGAGAGACTTCTTAATCGCATTCTAAGGAGAAATCTTAAAAAGTTCGTTGTGCCAAGTGTTTGTACGTCTAACACTCGACAAAGGGCAATTAATTGCTGTCGAGAAAGTGAATCTAAAGTAATTTCATCTTCGAATACTTTGCTGAATTTAATGATTTCTTCATTTGAGGCAACAGATCCAGTGGATCGAACCTTATAAAAGAAATCAGAAAATTCTTTTGCTTTCTCGGAATAATGATCTGAAGATTGTACAGACATTTCATCGAGAGTTTTTTGTAAAAACTTGGCCATTTCTATTTTTACCTATAACAGAGTATACTAACCATTAATAATATCTAATTATTAATTTATAACTAAATTAATAGTACAACAACTAATTAACTAATAATAATAACAAATATAAAATCTCGGGTCGATTTTAAGACGCAAAAAATGTTGTTTTTAATTGCATTACAAAATAAATATTATTAATTAATTATTAAATATTATTTAATCAGTAATTAATTTCAACAAAGATTTTACGTACTTTCAATGCTTTCTTCAGTTTATCTTCTTTCTCGGAAGCAGTTTGAAAAGTAGATGGCAATAAATCGGGGAATAATTTTATAGCTATTGGTAAGAGAATTTCCAAAAATGGTACAATAATAAAAACTGAGAACGGTATCAACCTAAACACATCTCCAGTTGTTTTCACGAGCTGAAAAAAAAGTATTTTTATTTTAAATAATATATATATATTTTTTTTTTTTAATTAATTTTATTTATAATAAAAATAAACAATATACCAGTCTATGTTCTCGTCGACTTAATTCCTTTCCGTTTAATACTCTCCAAATTAATTTTGCCGATACTTTCATGTCTAAAAATAATAATCGAAATCCATGATAGTAGTGTAGTAATCCTGCCTTTCCCTTTATATATAGTTTCCTTAAAATTGGTGTTTGATCAACACTTTTTTCTGCTGATTGAACTACATCTTTGGATGAGGCAGCGGAAATTAATTTCTCTTTTTCCATTTCCTCTTTTTTCTCTTTGATATTTTTGACAGTTTCTTCCACCTTCGAAGATGGTTCTTGTCCTCTCCATGTTATTGAAGTGTGAAAATTTCTTATTGGATGGTATTTTACATTTGTCAATGTTCCTAAGAAAATTTGAGACGTTGGCGTTGAAATGACTCGTATATCCTTATTTTCTGTGTGAAACAAATCAAAAGTACCAAGCATTCGATTTTCACTGAACCAAGCTCTCTGACAGCAGCATCCTAAATAGAATTATTCAATAATAATTAATATTGAAAATAAACTTTTAATTAAACATTTTTTTTTATTTTCACATTTCTAAAATTACTTATGCGATCATAAAGTGTTAAAATCAATTTTGTTTTGAATTTAAAAGTAGGAAAAATTTTAAGTCGTAATAATGTAAATGTTAAAACCTAACCTTCACCTCTCTATGAAGTTAGACATTGTTTATAATATAATGATAGATGAAAATTCAGTTTTTTGTTATTAGTTGATAAAAATTTAGCATCAATGATTATGTATAATTATTATTTAATGTCAGAAATATTTTTATTGTTATATAAACACATTGACTAGTAGAATTGAGAACACATGTATGTATAGATAAGAAATAAGTTATTATATACAGGAAGGGTGATGAAAGATAGATATTAGTATAGTAATTAGTTTAACAAAAAAAAAATACGTACGTCTCATAGCACCCAAATGTGGGGCTATTAATGGCTTCGTATATACTAAAAGATTCATTATAGATTATTCTCCTTGTAGTTTTCCAAAAATATTCTCTTAATATATATTATAATCGGACATCACACCACACAGTTTTAAGCATTTTCCATTCTACAATCTGAATATGGCCAAGGAACGAATAAATTTATAAGATAAGCACCTCTTATATTGAAAAATAAATTGTGGTTTTTAAAAAATAAGGCGCGTTTTTATATTTGTATACATTTTATCCACCAATAGAAAAACGTACTGTAGTATTCTGTGCATTTTGAATGGTTGAAGAGAATCCGAGGCAACCTGTGGATTAACATTACTCTCTTAAGTCAGAGTTTATATTCATAAAGAATTCATTTTCTTAAAAAAAATAACATTTAAGTATTTAACAAAGAATTTTAATTATTAAAAAGTGTTTAAGTTGTTTAAAATATAAAATTTAAATTAATGTTACATTTCATTTTTCTTCTTTTAAATTTCTGCTTGTATAAAGTGGATTTATATTTCTTTTTATTGATGTAAAAATTGATAAACAAAATATTTTCGAAAACTCAGGCTGAATTGTAATCAAAATAAATTGTTAATTGTCTTTTACATTTGATGGAGACAAAAAAAAAAAAGAAAAATATTTGAATGAAAGGTTAAAAGAACGAGATACGTCATTGCCTGGAATAAAAACAAATTATTTCAATAATAAACTATATAGTGAAATTTAATTTGAACAATTTGTTAAATTTACCACTGAATTCCCTCGGAAAATTACATATATTTGTCAATTACCCAATCGGAGATCATCTTCTATCTGATCTAGACAAGCGGCAAAGTCTTCTTATCTGACAGCTTATCTTTTTGGAACTGCTGCTGGGAAAGGGGTAAAGATAAACAGAGTCATGTTTTATGTTGTTTTTTCGTTGAAAATTTCATGAGAAGTAATAAATTTGTGAGATGCAATGAATGTTGATTGTACTGTGAGAATAGTGCGTTTATGCTGTTATCAATTTTTTTTACACAATCAAGAGATTATAAAAACAAATTTTTAGAATATACATAATGGACAATTATTCCCAGCAGAGATACGATACTAAAATTGAGAGTTTTGATTCTTGTATGATTGAAACAAATCAACAACAAGAAATAGCCCAAACAGTAAATACTACCTCTCAACAGGGACAAATTGAAAATGAAGAAAATCATGAAGCTGGAACATTACCTCCTCAACAATCACAACATATACAAAATCAATCTCCATTGGTACAAAATGCTCAACAACACATGACACTTACCCCGGTTCGACTTCCTGCAATATTAGATGGTGAATTCTTCTCTGTTATTAGATTGGAAGACACTAATGTTACAGTTCGATGTTTACAATGTCAAAAACTCTTAAATGGAAACCTCAAGTCGACTGGCAATTTTCTTAGTCACATAAAAGTAAGTAAATTCATGTTAAAATGTAAATTTTCAATTGTTTTTTAAAACTTTATACTATTAATTATTATAGTCACAAATTAGTTATATTTAATTTCTCTTAATAATATTAAAATTTTCATTAAACGTTTAATGAGCTCGTTATTTACATTTGAGAATCCATTGTATTATCTTAATATCTTTTTATAGATTTTCAAACGTTATCTAGTATATTGAAAGGAATGCTTTAATCTCTAAGTAATATAAATACAATTATGTTCAAAAAGTGTGTATTGTTTCGAAATTGTGATTACTTTTTTCATTGTTTACAAATTAATGAGTTTTATATTTTACTCTCAACTTTGAATTTAGTGTTTTTAAATAAAAAAATTTTGTTTCCTATTTCAGAGAGTTCATCCATTTATGGTTGATAAAATCAAATGTAAATCGAATCAAAGAAGACCAGCGGTAATATATATTGATTTATCAGCAGAACGATGTCCAGAGATTGTCAGGGCGAAACGAGGATATCGAAAATACTATAAAATGGTATATTATAAATTTTCAATTAAATATATTTAAAAAATTAAAATATGAAAGTATTTAAATTTTTGTACTAAAAAAAGGGAAAAATAATAATTTTATATAAATATAAACATGATTTGTAAATATTAATAATGAAAAAAAAAAAAAAAAAAAATTTTAATTGCAGGAAGATTGTCAGCAAGTGAATGAAGAGACACCGAATTTTGAACAAACTCCTGAATGGACGGAACCGTCAATTGTTCGTAGACGAAAATCCGAGGAACCTGAGTCCAGTGAAGTAATGAAAGTTTCTCACAATAATTCACTTATGATTGAAGATGAATTTGATGCAATCGGTAGGAATGTGGCAGCAAAATTGCGAAATATGCGACTCGACCAAAGAATAATTGCCGAAAAACTTTTAAATGATATTTTATTTGAAGCGCAACTTGGTAATTTGCATCGAGATTCAAATATACACGTTTGAGAAGAAATTTATTGTCTTTGGCGATAATGTACAGAAAAAAAAGAATCTATATATAATCATTATTATTCTGAAGAGTGAAATTGAAGACAAACTGAAATGAAAACACAGGAACTTAAAAGAAAAAGTTAAGTTACTGAAAGTAACGGCAATAAAACAGAAAAATTTGCATTTATTTAGTTATACATTCTCACGTAAATTTCATAATGTTATGAATTACTTATTAAAAAATTGAGTTTATTTAAGGAAGAAAAATTATTAACTGCAATTCAGTACTATATAGAGTAGTAAAAAGTTAATAAGTCCATTGCTCAAAATAATTGCGACTTTTTTATCCATTTTTTTTGTTTTTTTTTTTATTACAATAAATAGTGCTTGTAATTTTGAGAGAAGTGTGTTTGGTGAATATAATTTTGAGGTAAGGTTTAATAAGAAGTTTCAAGTTTTACATATTATAACTCTTGTCTTTATACGAAATTTATTTACAACGAACTTTGAAAGTTCAATGACATTTCTTTATAAACAATTATTTTCTATTGTTATGAAAAATTTTTTTTGTATTAAAACATTATATGAATTATTAAATTTTATTCTATGAAGAATTTCTATTGTAAAAAAAAAAATGTCGCCAATATGGAATAGGCACCAAAATTTTTATATAGAAGCTTAAATGTATTTAAAATACATTTCTAGTATTTGGTGTTTTTTTTAAATATTTTCTAGAAAAAAAAAACTATTATTGACAAAATTCTTGAAAAAACTCGATTCATTAATGAAAAAAATTAATTTTTGAAATGTTTATAAACTACGTGAGCTTCTTAATATGACTTCCAATGTTGCTTAAACATCTAATCAAAAACTTTTTTTTCAGTACATATAAAGTCATTGATTTCAAATATGAAACACACATTGAAAAATTGCGGTAATTACGTAGATAAATTAATAAGTTCGTATAATACGATATTCAATATTGTAAAGAGCATAAAGGTCTTTTAACTTGTAAATATTACTTACCCGATTATTCTAACGATTAATGACTGTAAACACTTTTACACTATAAGTACAAGATACGAAAGACGATTTCGAAAAGTATGTGATGTATAAATACGTATTTTTAAAAGAAAAAAAAAAAATGATAACACGCTATGAGATACAAGTTCAAATGGAGTCATTGTTAATAGTATAATAAGTTATCGGAAATTGCCATTTGTAAAGGTAGTTCATTTTCTATTGTATATTATAGAATAAAGAATAGATTTTACTATAAACAGATAATGATTAATAAATAAGCGAGTAATGTGTTTGACACCTGTTTAAAGACTAAATGACAGAAAACTTATATTAATTATTATTCAGACTTGTTGAAATTCCTAAATAAAAAATTTAGGATTTATTTTCAATTTCACATGATCGAAATTTATGAGTTTTCTTTTTCAAATTAACAATATTTTGCTTATTTCAATTTTAATTAAATTTTAAATTACAATTTTTTAAATTAAAAAAAAATATATTTTATTTCACAACGAACAATTTCGTTAATTTTTTTTTTTTTTGCTTTTTTCTTTCTAATTTGTTATTTTCACCAATAGATTTGATTTAAATATTTATATAGATATTTATAAAGAAAAACAAAATTTTAACCTTTGATTTTTTTTGGCTGTTTTGCATCGTTAATTCAGCCTCAATATTGCGAGTTAAATACATAATAAACACTTATTCCATTCAGTCGATTAGTGTCCTTACGCGGACAGTATAAAAAATTACACACAAACCACGAAGCGCATGAATATTCAAGAATTCATTATATAAAATTTTCAGTGACTCAAAATTTATAAAGACGAATTTCTGTTTATCCGTTTTTTTTTTAATAAGGTAGAATTTTCATTAGATTGAATTCTTTTTAAACGAATGTTTCTATTCCGATTTTTCCTTATTCTATTATAAAGAGAAAAATGTCTATTTTGCTAAATAGAAATTTTCACTAAATAAAAATTCAATGAAAATAGAAATGTTCGTTAAATACAAATTCGACATAAATTTTGATTAAATAGAAATTTGACTATGAATTTTTTGAAAATATTCATGACTCATAAAATATACACGGAAAAAAATATTCTGAAATTAAAAATATATACTTGACAACCATGTAACCATTTTTTTTCAATATTTTAAGAATATAAATGGTATTGAAACATTAAAAAAAGGTGCCAAGTATATATTCTAAATTTTAGAATATATTTTTGTTCGATGTACATTTTTCTTCCTCTTTTTTTTTTTTTTTTTTTTGTTAATTTAACTAGCGTACACTCTTCGTTTTCCGGGTTTAAATAACGTGTAATAAATGGCCGACGACGAAATACAAAGACCCATACTAATAAATGTTATACCAAACGCGTACGTATACCAAAATCCTGTCCATTCACCATAATAGAACCAAATAATTGTCAAGGCAATATTTTGTAACATGACAAATGTGCAATACGAAGCTATCCATTTGTCAGCGTATTTAAATTTAATTCTATATTCAATCATACTGAAAATATAAACTAATCCCAGCCACAAATTAACGAAAATAGTCGTGGCATCTTGATATTTTGCATAATAAAATAAATAAGTAAGCATTAATGCATAGTGAACAGTCAAAATGCCCAATAAATAGAATGGAAATGATTCGAAAAATATTGCTATAGAAATGACGCGTGGCAATATAAAGAGAAACCACCAGAGAAAGGAGACAAATTTTCCAATAGCATCATCCTCATCAAGTCCTTTGGTCGATTGTATTCGTTTTGGTATAATTAATGTTGAAAGTCGCTCGGATGGTTTTTCATTTAATTCTTGTGGTGATCTTGTTGTCATTGACGATTCATTATTAATAATTGAATCTGGTCTTGGTGGTGCTGGCATATCGGGCACTGGAATTGGCGTGAACGATGTAATTCTTCGTAATGGTGTTGGAGGTGGAATTAAGGGAGCGTTTTTTGGCGGAAGCGGTGGGGTCGTTGAAATCTGTCGTTCCAACACGACACGCGATTCTGAACGTCTACTATTTGAATTCTCATCGTTTGATTGCTGTGAATTGTCAGCGAGAGAAGGATTTGATTCTTTGGTTAAAGAAGGCGATGCTGCATGTAATGGAGCTTTTTCCTCAAAACTATTTAATTCCTAAAAAACAAATTTTAAAAATATGTAATAAATATTAATGATATAGTACTTTTAATTTTATTTTAAATACCTAGTCAAAAATATAAAAAAAAAAAAAAAAAAAAAAAACATTTTTATCATGAAATTACGCACTTGTATTCTATATTTTTTCAACCACAATGCCCAAGGTAATTTTCTGCCGTTTACACGTTGACTCTCGTACCTCTGGAATGACATTGTTTTCATAGCCATTATTCCAATGGAGACGATGATACAAAGAATCTGAACTGCCTCTGTAAATGTAAGAGCTTCATTTTAGTTAGTAAAAACTCATAACGATTTCAAAACCATAAATACTTTTTCATTTTCGTAGTTTTTTAATTTGAAAAAATGGTAGAAATTTAAAAAATGATTGGAATCATTTGAAATATTTAGAAAATTATAATATAATTTAAAATTGTTTGGAGAATTTTTATTTTTTTGAAATAAATTAAGTTATTTATAGATGAGAGCAAATAGGTACCAGATTGCTGAGATCTTTCAACTGTTCTTTCTCTGAAGAGTAAATGTGTTTGAAGAACTGCTTGCGGTGCAGCTTGGAACCAGGCTTGAAGAAAAAAATACAGTTCCATGGCAGCTGGTGCAGCTGCCAAATTTAAAGTTTTTTTTCTTTCAATTCCAGAAAGCATGATGGCATCGACGATTAAAACTATTAGTCCGGCATATCTAGAAAGAATACGATAAATAAGTAGAATTACATTAAAATTTTTTTTTATTAATATAAATATATTAAATAAATTTAAATTTATTTTCTAAATAAATAATATATATTAAATTAATTATATTTACTAATAGAATATATTAATAAATAATTTTCAAGAAACCGGTAATAATTTCTAGATCTCCATCATGAGGAGGATATTTAAAACCTATACTCAATAAAGTAGAAAAAATTAAATAAATTTTCACATCAATTTAGTTGTTAATGTAAGTGACTCACTGAGAAAGACGTGTGTCAATTGAAATTATAAGTGAAACTGATAACAATGAGTAAAAGATAACGAGAGATCGATTAAAGTAGGAAGAACTAACAAGTTTTTTTAAACAGGAAAACAAATTTTTGAAAATTTTAATAATTGTAAATCCTAATTATTATTAATTACTTTTTATTTAAATATAAATGCAACTATTTTTAGGAATTGAAGTCATTAAGAATTTTCCATCATTATTATAATATCAATAAATATAGCAAATTTTAATGATTTTTAATTATTTTAATTATTATTGGGAATTCACAGCATTATTAACGTTAATTTATTATTAATAATAATGATTTCAATAATATTCATAAAATTCCAAACAATTATCCTCTTTAAAAGAGAAAAGTTTTTATTCTTAATTGGAGTTATGAATCAAAAGCTGATAACGTTAAATTTATTCACTTAAGCTTAAGGACGTTTTTGTAACCATTTTTATTGAATAATTCTTGAGAGGCTTCTGAGAAGAAGGTAAAAGCATTTAATACAATGGTCAAGGTTCCTATTTTGTAATTAAAATAAGACAAAAAAAAAATATTTTTTAATTTTTAAAAAAATTGTGTAACGAATCTTACATAAATTTGCATAATAAAGAATTATAAACAAATTATTGTATAAAAATTTATCGAGATAATAAATTTTTTTAATTTATCGTAGAAAAAAAAATTAATATCACAATAAATTAAGAAAAATTCATTTGTAAAAGAAATATAATATTTTTACCTATATAGTGCGAAGAGTGGGAAAGCAATTAAATGGCACAGTTGAAGTGCAAACCATGAAAGAGCACCTTTCGTTACTTTATCATCATCGGTCATCCACCAGTCGGGTCTTGATACCGTCAATATAAAATAAACGAGTGCAGGTAAATATATAATTGCAAGTGTACAACATCCCCAAATTGGATTGTCTTCGCGAAAATGTTGTATAGCCACCACTAAATCAGCGGAAAAATTCAACACATAAAGAATGCAACTCAACAATGTTGGAATTAAAAAAGTTAAATAAATCTGCTCCGTTGATTTGAGTGGAATCTTGAGACAATGTGTTGGCTTCTCTCGGCATACTGAATGATTTGATTCTGTTTCTTCAGTCATCTTTTCAAAATTTATGACTTTCTTTTCCCTCCTCAATATAATAAGAATATCAAAATATATTTTATTCTTTCTAATAACAGTAATACAAGATCATCTTTCTTCTTTCATGTCTTTCCAATTCTTGCATTCTGATCACTTTTTTTTTTTCCAAAACAAATTGAAATGTCTCTTGATTTTAATGTTCAAATATTAATCACTTGATCTTATCATACGTGTCTTTTTTCTAAATAACTTCCTTGTGAAAAATTGATTTTTAATTAGTTTGATATATCTTTGTTTATATGTAAAAATTAAAAAATGAACAACTTGCACAATTATTTATTGTTTTTATTTTCTTTGCATTTTGGAGCTGTCAAAATTTTCTTATAAATCTTTATGAGAAAATAAATAGAATTTACTTTTGAATAACTACTTTAAATTTTTCAAATTTTATTTTTAAAATAATCAAAATAAATTCAAAATTTTCAAAAAAATAAATACAAAAAGAAATTATTTAACAAAGCATTAGTCACTGCGGGTTGGGTAACAAACTATCGACTCGTGAAACTTTTTCTTTTTAGAATTAACACAATTATCTTAATATATCTAATCTACATAATAAATATTGTGCAAGAGGTAACGCTTCATATGTCAAAAAATTGAAAGAATAAAATACATATTTATCAGATTTAGACTTTATGATTGCTAGAGATAACACACGTACCGTACATGAAAATCATAATAAAATATAAAGCACTCGTTCGTTCAAACATGAAACATACACTGACTTGCTGAATGCTGACTGTTCGGTCAGTTTCTTTCTGATATTCTCTTTTCTCTCTTCTAGAAGTGTAACAATTAGAAGATAATACAAAAAAGAAAAGAATGTAATGAGAGTGTGTGTGTGTGTGAGAGAGAGAGAGGGGATGAAAGTGAACGGAGAAGTGTGTTCGTGTCACAGATATTCACTGACCAACTATATACCAGTATAATCAAAAAGATAACCTATCTTTCTGCCTCTGCGATCTTCAATATTTTATAATGTGTTTCACTACAAACTTCACTTAATGCTTCATAAATCACAAAATATTATTAAAAATTAAAATAAATTAACATAGAAACAATTTCTTTTTGAATTAATTAATAAACTATTTTTTTACGACTCATAATCATTGCGGCGCCAAATTCAAATAAAATAAGATAGTAGACATCTTGAAAATTCCATTCAACACTGAATTTAATTATTCTTAATTAATTAGTGTTGAAAGCCGTTTTAAAAAGTATGTCACAATATTGAGGGGAATATATTCTGGGATAATTTAGAATTAGAGCCAAGATAAAAATAAAATGCATAAAAATTATAAAAAAAAGTTTGTTGATTATTGAGTTTTTATTTTGCAAATTAAATTTATAAATCTAATAAATTGAGAAAATTTGAAAAAGAAAATTAGAAATTATTTAGTAAAATTGAAATTTGTTTCTAAACTATTTTATTAATAATCAATTACCTTAATTAATAAAACAAAAAGAATAATTGAATTCAACCATCAGCCGGTTGCAGTTCTTTCAGGAAACTATCATATTTTTCAAATATTTCCGACTGTGGATCTTTAGCATTGACTTGATCATCATATTTTGCACCAACTGACCACAAACTTTCTAAATCGAATACATCTCTGGCTTGTTGAGAAAATACGTGTAGAACGATATTTCCTTTAAAAAAAAAGAAGATATTTAACAAGAATTTTAATGTAATATAATATTTAATTTTATGTAAAGTTTTTATTGCTTTATAAAATTATTTTATATTATACCTAAATCTAAGGCTATCCAATCTTTAGATTTTTCTCCTTCAATTTTAGGAATTTTATCACCATTGTGCATTTTTAATTTGAATACTTTTCGGACAAATGTAGCCAGAGCTAACATGTGTCTTGGTGTTTTTCCTGTTACTACCACGATGTAATCTACGTATGCATATTCTGGTGGTACAGAAGCAACGAAAATATCTTTTGCATTGTCCTTTTTCAAGACTTCAAGCAGATCTTCAATTTCATAAACACCAGTGATACCCCCTAAAATTTGCTTCATTATTAAACTAAAACTTAAATTACTATAGTGAAAATCATAATTAAAACTTTTTCAAGGAATTAACAACACAATTAGTACAACTTGCTAACCTGATACAAGATGACATTTAAACAAAACAAATAAAAATTATTACAAATATAATTGTTGCTAAATTAATGTTAATATTAACACAATAATTAAAAAAAAATTTAATTCATTTATATTAACTAAAGAAAGTCACAAAATATTCTTAAAAATAAGTTAATTTTTAATGATTACAGTGCTGTATTATATAGTGTAAATAATTTTACTTACGCGTTAAATTTAAACCTTCATAAGAATCCACAAACTCCTGTTCAAGTTCAAGATCAGCAAGATTTATTTTATTTTTTTCCTCATCTACATCAAAAACAATAGGAGCATCTTCATCTCGAAAAACTTTGTATTTTTCACTAACGGTGTAAGTGGGGTTATGTTGTAAATCATCTTTTTCAGATTCATTTTCCTTTAATTTTTCAACAGTGTTTTTACTACAAAATGTTCGTTTCTTGTAAAGTGGTTCCGACTGTATTATTCTACAAGAACACGTATACGAAGATTTATATAAACCTTTTCCTGCAGAAAATAATAAATTTGTCACGCGAGAGAACATACTTGCCGCAAATTCTAACCTCAATATGTTTGTTTAAATTTAAGGTGCCTCCACAAATAGCCAACGAAAATTAAAGTCCCTTTCATAAATTGCAATTATGAACAGAACATAATGTTGCCATATATAATTATTTTAAAAAAAAATATTTTGAAATCGCATAATTTAATTTTCCATTTTATTTATTTATTTAACTTTTAAAATTAATAAGAGCTTTTCTTTTTTAATATACTATAAATTTTAGAATTTAAAAATATTACAAAAATGTTATGATTATAATGAGTGGGAAGAGAATATAGGTCCATTTTTTGTAAAAAGAGAAATATACATTTATTTTCCGCGGTCAATTTATTAAATTGAAAAGTTTCTTCTGTAAAATACTTCATTTTTTTTGTACAAATTTTTTGTAGCTTATAGGGAATCAGAAGGTGATAACTGTTCTTCTCAGGCAATTTTACAGAAGATGGATGTTTTGTAAAACAATTCCCTTACCTGAAACAAAATAAAAATGTTTTTAAGGAAACTGTTTCTTACAGATAGTATTAATTTTAACAATATAAAAATTATCTTAATTTTGTCTTGTGATTTAAGGAATAATAAAAGAAGAAACAAATTTTTGTACCTTTTAATTTTTAATAACATAAAAGAACCAAACAGTATTTATAGTTACATACACTGTTAAAAAATTTTTTGGTCTGAATTTTTTAGTTTCGACTTGTAATCTTCTGTGAAATTATGTTTCTCTGCAGCGTAATTTATACACGAACATACTTTTAAAATAACAGTTTCACTTTTTCTAAAATTACTATTTTCAAAATAGGTAATAATAGAATCCAATTAAACTTTTATTTTGGAAGTATTATATTTACAGAAGGCGTATGTAAATTTGCTGAACAAAAACATAATTTTACAAAAAATTTTTGAGATAAATATTATGTACTTTACAGAAAATAAAAATTTACTGAAGAGGACAGAAACAAGGGTTGAAACGTTTAAACTAAAAAATATCTAGTTTCAATATTATTTAGCTAAAGAACTCTAAAACTTCAGTTCATTATGTAAATCCTCTTTAAATCTTTTTAAATAAAAACTGTAAATCAAATGATTTTTTTATACGAGATGTCAGTACCACAAAAGAAAAACCTAACCTACATTTGTTAATGTAAAAGAAAGAAATGTGAAACATAATTAAATTCATGACTAAATTGTAAAAGACATTAAAAATATTTTACTATACTTTAAAGTACATCAAAAATATACACAAAAAACAATTTTTTTTTTACTTACAGAAGAAAAATGTTGGCATCTACTTGGACCTCGCACGCATCTTCCTCCTCTTTCGCTTTAGCCTTCGCATCCTCTTTTTACGCCACTAAAACAATTAAAAACAATTATAAATTATTATTTAATGCAAAAATTTGATTAATTTTATAAAACTACCACGTGCTATAATACGTCACTTTCGAAATTTACGTTCATAAACGTTGGAAAAAAAACGATAATTATCAAACAAAATGTGATACAAAGTTAATTACTGATAATTATTATAAAATTGCTTGCATTAACTTTATATATTGACTAAATAAATTAATAAAACAATTAAAGTAAAAGCATGTTGAGGTTATAGTAGAAAAAACATTTTGATATCAAATTTTCAAAGTGTTGATAAAAAAATGAAAAATATTTATAAATATCATTTAATATTGCAAATAAAACTTTTTTTATACCTTTGCTCTCATTTCTGAGGTTTAAAGAAATCTAGATTGCTCTAGAATTCTTTGATATTTGTGGATTTTAGATCCGTGCAAAACTAATGTCCTTTGCCTTCTGTAACCAACTTGGAAAAGAAACAAGATGCCGACGTTTACGGATGTTTAACCTACGAAAGAGTTTTGAGCGTCGTCTGCTTGAGTTCCGGTTCAATTGTTATTCCAATTCCATTCCAGTTTGTTAACCCTTTATATCTTTCAATTTATTAAGCAAATGAATAAATTACAAATTTTTGTCAACATTAAAATACCTTAAAATTATATAGAATAATACTCTTTTATTTATTAATAATTAACAAAAGAGAAAGGTATAAATAAAATATTTTAAATACTGTATCTAATTTGAATTAACAGCAATTTCCCGCTATGAACTTGACAAATACGTGGACTTTGCACAATCTTTAATTGAAGTTAATAAATGTTTAACATAATAAAAAATTAAAAATAAGAATTTTATTAATTGTTTGAATTTTACTGGATTATTAGTATTCAAATGAATAGTTATTTTTTTGTACTTTTATAGAGGAAATAATAACTAATTTTAAAATAACCGCTGAAAATGACCATTTCTGAACATGCGCATATTGGTAAAAGTGGTCCAATTTTATTTTCCATTATTTACCCGCGTTTAAAGGGACTTGACATGACATGTTGGCGCGCAACAGTTGTCGACAGTTGATCATGGTTGATGATATCAAAATCATTATTACTGATACATTTATTTAGAAAATTCTAGTGTTTTAACGAAATTCTTTTGTGTATTTTATCACTTTTATTAAAAACCATTTATGTTTGTTTAACAACAAAAGTGCATGTGTGTTTAATTTATATAGATTTCATATTGTTTGTGATACAAATATGAGTATACAAACTACAATACCTTTTGCGATTAGAAAGAAGTGTTCCTTTTATTCTAAGAAAGAAATACCTTCTATACATGAAAACTTTGAAAATGCTGCACTCCGAAGTACACCAAATAATACTTATACACCAACAACGAAAAAACTCATGGAATTAAGTAGCAGTGAATCTGAATCAGACTCAGACGTAGAAAATGTCGATACAAAACGCAGTGTAACAGTTGCCAAAAAAAATACTAATGCTAGAACTCCAAAGTCTTCGAGAAAAACGAAAATTGATGGTATGTTGATTATTTTATTCTTGACAATATTTTGTGATTAAAAAAAAAATGATACGGTATAATGTAATTGAGTATCGAACATTTTTACAATACAAATTATAATTATTGTCTAATGTTTAGTTATTTTTTATTTGTATCATAAAGCATTAAACTAGAGCTATTCATTAAAAAAAAGTGATTTTTTTAAAAGTTATTTTGTTATGTAGCAATTTGATAACTTATCTTTATCACTAATTACTTTAAATTTTCGATAATGAATAAAACGAAGCTGCAGTACGCAACGTTTATGTTAAACGATTTTTAAAGAAATAATTTTTTAAAATAAAAAATTCTATAATTTTTTGCCTAAAAAATATTTTTTTATAATTTGTTGATTAATGAAAACTACAAGAAATATTTTTTAGGCAAAAAATTATAGAATTTTTCATTTTTGAAAATTATTTCTTTAAAAATTGTTTATCATAAACGTTGCGTACTTCAGCTTCGTGAATATGCGTTGCATTGAGGTCTATTGTTCTGTGTTAAAAAATATATATATATATATTTCTATATTAAAAAATAATTATCAAAGTTAACAATTTTTGTTTTATTGTTTATTATTTTTAGATACAGATGCATCGCCACCAAAGCAAAGCAAATATTCACCAACAACACCATCGACGCTTATGGGTAATCTTAATTTAACATCATCTTCCAAAAAGGAAGGCAAATTATATCCAAAAAAATTGTTTACACCCAATAAATATTGTGATGCACGAAAAGCTTTACATAGTGATACACCAGAAAATTTACCCGGTAGAGAAAAAGAACTTGGTGAACTTGAAAATTTTATACAACTTCATTTGACGGAAAAATCTTCAGCTTCATTATATGTTTCTGGACCACCAGGAACTGGAAAAACTGCTTCTTTATCACAAATTATGTCTAAACCTGAATATAAATCATCTTTTAAAACTGTTTATATCAATTGTACAACGACAAAATCAGCTAGCGCAATTTATGGCAAAATTATTGAGGAACTTGAATTGTCAGTGACAAAATCAACGAAAAATAGTAAAGTAGTTATTGAAAAGTATTTAAATGGTAAACACAAAATGTTACTTTTGATACTCGATGAAATTGATCAATTGGAAACTAAGAATCAATCAGTTCTTTATTCCATTTTTGAATGGCCCTCAAGGCCTGATTCAA
This sequence comes from Leptopilina boulardi, assembly GCF_019393585.1. Classification (NCBI taxonomy): domain Eukaryota; kingdom Metazoa; phylum Arthropoda; class Insecta; order Hymenoptera; family Figitidae; genus Leptopilina; species Leptopilina boulardi. Next base: position 170,985 of record NW_026137923.1, on the reverse strand, counting down.
AATTAATTTTAGTCGGCATTGCAAATTCATTGGATTTAACTGATAGATTGTTGCCGAGATTAAATGCAAAATGTGAATTAAAACCAAAATTAATGCATTTTGCTTCATATACAAAACAACAAATTGAAAATATTATTGTTGAAAGATTAAAAGCTGCTGATGTTATGGATGTTTTTGCACCAGTTGCAATTAAATTATTAGCGGGTAAAGTTGCTGCTGTTTCTGGTGATATTAGACGGGCTTTGGATATTAGTAGACGAGTTATTGAATTAACAGAATCGAAAAAAATTCTACAACCAACAAATGACAATGGTAATGAATTATTTCAACAATATTTATATTTGAAAAAAATATATAATATTTAATTTCATTTTTAATTATAATTATTTTTTATTTTCTTTGCGTAATGAATTTCTTTGAATTTTCAATTGTATGTCAGTTTTGCTTATATCATCAGTAAACGAAACTTTTGTAAATTTCGTAAGAACAATGTTAAGTTTTTCTTTTAAATTATATATTCAGCAAAAAACTAAACACGAACGAAGTTTTTGTTTTTTAATTGAATAAGTTTATTAAATATTCCTGTTTATTTTTTTTTATAGACGCAAATACACTGGATGAATCAAAAGTTAATCCAATAGACAAAGCTGCTGATATGAAAGATGTACTCGATGTTTTGAATACAGTTTATGGAGGTACACAATCATTGTCACATGATTACATTTTTCCTGTACAGCAAAAAATTGTTTTGTGCTCATTACTTCTTATTTTGAACAAAAGTTCAAATAAAGATGTCACTGTTGCTAAGGTACAATCACGTTAATTAATTTATTTTTATTCCTGTTTTTTAAAAATATGTTCTGATAATAGTTAATTAAATTATATTTTAAAAAGATTTTTTTAAATTTTCAGTTACACGAAGTCTACAAGAAAGTTTGCAAGAAACAGAAAATAAACGACGTTGATCTAACGGAATTTATTGGCTTATGTTCGCTAATTGAAACTCGAGGTATTATGAGAATAGTTAAGAAAAAACAGATTCGTTTATCGAAAGTAAATTTAGAATGGATGCAGAAAGATGTCGAAAATGAATTAAAAGATAAAGCTTTATTGGCTGAAATTATTAGCGATGTTTCTTGTTTATGAGAGTGCCATTTTATCATTTTTGTAAATTTCAATTGTTATTTTAAACAAATACTTTATTATTTTCTTTGATTGAGTATTTTTCTTTTTACTGCAAAAGTATTTTTTTTTTTTAATAAATCACATTTGAGTACTTGATTTTGATTAAGTATTCACGATTTTGTTTGTAATTAAAAAAATTGTTGATTATTTCTACAATTATTGATAATTACTGAAAGTGTTATTTACCTTCGACATCGGTATATTTTTAATGTGAATTTTAGACTGATATACTTAAGAACAGTGTAGTAAAAACATCATTTACAATAATATAATGAAATGCTTGTAAGTTATTTAAATATTTTACTGAATTAATAATATTAAAAATTGAAAAATAATCGTTTTTTCATTGGCGGTTTATAAAAATACACTCAACAGTGACTTTTTATTTTTGAAACTAAATTTTTTCTCGAAAATTAATTACTCAATTTAATATCAAAAATTTTCAAATTTATAATATTTCTTACATTTTATTTTGTGTTATATAATTTTTTTTTTTTTTAATTTAGTATAGTATTGCTTCTTTTTATTTATTATTTTTTAAAATTGCGTTGTACATACATCAAATATTCAAATTTTCGCGGTTATGCGATGTCACTGCACATGCGTTTGCTGTCAAGTTTAAGATAATTAGGTTATGTTACAGTGACCAGTGATTTACTGAAAAGCGCGTTATTAACAAAAATATCTGAAAATGTCTTCAGTTTTAGTGCCTGAAATACCTGCTGAAGGATTTTCGTTTGATTTGTGTCAACGGTTTGTATTAAAATAATGTTTATATTATTATAAAATGTAAAAATAGAAATTAATTCAAAAAATTATTGCCTAAAAACCATATACATAACCTATAAAGCATCAATACTGCTGTGTCACTTTTTAAAAAGTTGTTTAAACTTCAAAAAAACACAAAATATAATTAAATTTTATTAACAATTTTTTAATTACGGAGTCTTATATTATGATAGTTCATCATATTTTAAAATAAATTACCCTATGCAAAGAAATTTATGCATTATTTACATTGCTTTTGAATGACAATTTGTTCTGTTAACTTTATTATTTTCGTCTCTTTTTTTTGTAAATACGCACAATTGAATGGATAAAATAATATTATTAGTTATTAATAAGAATTTATTTATGAAATATTAGAAATTTATTTTTATATTTGCAACTTTTCAAAACTAGTTTAATATATTGCTCCTTTGATTACAATTACGCGAAAGTAACCTCTTGTATAATTAGCAATAATTTATTTAAATTTACATGAATATTTGTTTATTATTTAGAAATGGACTTCTCGCAAATAAAGGTTATCAAGTACCAAAAGCACAAAAAACAGGTACCACAATTGCTGGTATTATTTTTAAAGATGGAGTTATATTGGGCGCTGATACAAGAGCAACTAACGATACAATTGTAGCGGATAAAAATTCGGAAAAAATTCATTATCTTGCTCAGCACATTTAGTAAGTTGATTTTTGAAGAATAAAAATTATAAATTACTCATTAAAATAATGATTAAGTAAAAAAAAAAAAAAACATTTTATTTTAAAATTGATTAGTTGTTGTGGAGCTGGAACCGCTGCTGATACAGAAATGACAAATCAAATGATTTCAAGTCAATTGGAATTGCATCGTCTTAATACTGGACGTATTGTACCCATAAGAACTGCAAATAAAATGCTTTGTCAACTTTTGTTTCGTTATCAAGGACAAATTGGTGCTGCATTAGTACTTGGTGGTGTTGATCTAAAGGGACCGCATCTTTTCTGCATTTATCCTCATGGATCCTCCGATAGCTTACCATACACTACAATGGGCTCAGGATCTTTGGCTGCCATGTCAGTTTTTGAAAGTCGATGGAGACCAGATTTAACGGTAGGGTGCATTGAATTGAAATTTCTTTTTATAATTTTATTATTGAATTTGATGTCTGTAGAAAATGACTACTTAAAATTAATTATCAAGAAAATTTATTATTTCTAAATAAATTTTAGGAAGAAGAAGGTAAAGTACTAGTGGCAGATGCAATTCGCGCTGGTGTTTTCAACGATTTAGGCTCAGGAAATACAATTGATTTATGTGTGATTCGTAAGGGTTCAACGGAATATATTCGACCTTACGAGGTAGCCAATGTAAAAGGTGAACGACAAGAGTCTTATCGCTATAAACGTGGAACCACAGCTGTGCTTAACAAAATTGTACGACCAATTATCGTCGAAGAGGAAACTGTTCGTCGAGTGGACTCCGACTCCATGGACACCTCATCATAAGTTAATTTTTATTTTATATTAAAATTTTACTATATACAATTTTTCCTTCATAAATAAATCTCGCAAATTTTCACAGGATTTGGTATTTATAGAATAATTTTAGTTTTTATTAAATTTAAAATTTTCATTAAAATAATTATACAATTTTAAAAACATTCTCTTAAAATAGCTGTATTCTTTTTTTTTTTCTTTAGTAGTTTTAAAATAGACCAGCGGCTTGTTTGAGTCTTTGTCTTCTCCATGCTGGAAGTTTTTCAAAGTCATTGGGCTCCATTTTGAAAACTGTCATAAAATCATCGTAGGTCAAATGCATTTCCTTTCGTGAAACATCAACTTCATTGGGAAGATTCTCTGGATCGCTTTTTAAAATTTTTAGGGGATATTTCACGTGACTGTTGAAGTCGGTAATCAATTTATTTGATAAAGAATTGTTTATTGAAGGTTCTTTATCTTCAATAAATGAACGTAGTGCATCAAATGATTGATAATCGCGTAAAAAATTGTGATTCCAATTTTCAAATAGTCCTATAAACGATGGCGGTTCCAAGCCTAGAAAAAGAAATTATTATTTTTATAACAATTGGCAATTTAAAAAAAAAAAATAGAAATTTTTTTGTTAACCTTGTTTAATTATGGAAATAGGAGTATTACGATCTCGACCAGCAGGATGTGTGTATAAAAATATTTTTCCTCTTTCAACACATTCCTTAAGGGAGTTATTTGCCGAATAAATTCCAATCCAAAGCCAAATTACATTTCCTGCGTCCAATAACCATATTGCTTCTGGTAAAAGAGAACTCTGTGAAAAACCTAAAACTTCTTCGCCGACAAAAATATTTTGTTCTATTTGACAATGATAAAGATGTTTCTCTTGTTCTTCTTCGTCATTCATAAATTCAGTGCCATATTCTCCTCGACCTGAGAAAAAATTTCTTCACTCATTATTATGTTCTTATTTTGAAATTACTAAATTATTTTTCTGAGACAATACCTTCCAATTGAGACCAAAATTCCTCATCTTCATTGCCTTCTGATATTAAAGGTGCGGAACTTGGAGCAAGTCTTCTCGATGCTTCTCTAGCGTCTCCAGTGCTTCTACTTCCACACCAAACCATTGGCGAATTCGAAAATAAAACAAAAACACCACTCGAATCTAAACTGCTTGCTCTTAATGATCGTTCCACTGCTTTTGAGGTATAAGGCGTTGATCCAAAAACACGGACTAAATATTTACTCGGTGCTGTAAATGTTAATATCCATTTTATCTTCAATTTGAATAATTCAAATTATTTCAATGCAATTGTTAAAAAAATAAATATTTAATTTTTTGCATAAATATTGAAAAAAAAACTCACGATTATTTTTGTATGAACCCGCAAGAATTGTCAATTTTCCTTTGTAAATTTGAAGCAAGTGAGGTGGTTCATTGCCTTGTGATGCTTTTACGAGTTGAGCGGAAATTTCATCGGCAATTAGACAAGCAGATACCAAAGCTGTTTCTCTATCTCCACAGGAGGAATGCGCTCCTTCCCAACAGTAGACCTAAAACATTATTCATTTCTTTATTTCTAATAACTAATCGAAACGTGTGAATATTTCACAACAAAAAATCCAAAAGATTCCGTTAAATATAAATTTTACAAGTTTAATCTAAAAAAATAACTTATTTAATATTCATGTTTAATTAAAAATTTAATGATATCAAAATATATTTTGAAAAAAATTAAAATAAATATTTAACTGGATGATATAAATTAAAATTGAATGAAAATTATAGCAAACGGATTTTGGGTAATATTCATGCACTATAAATTAATTTCCATTGTTCGATTTTCCTGAACCTACGATTAATCTGCTTCTACGGCCATATCCGTATTTGTAACGCATTACGTAGCACATTTCGGCATAATAAATCCCTCTGTCTTCCACCTAGAAAAGAAAAAAAAAACTGTTAATTTAAAAATAAAAAATTTATTTCAAATTGCAACATTTAAAAAAAATTCAATATTCTAAAATTATAATTCATTTAGTTTCCAAAAACGTTGATTAATAATTGAAAATCTCACTTCGATCATGCCAGTTTGTTGATTAACTCGCCATAGAGTTTTCTCGCCAGATCCATCATCGACTAATTGACATTCAGCTGCCATTCGTGGCCTCTCTGTCATGTATTCGGGCTCAAAACATGAGGGCAACGTGAGAGGTCTCGCTTTTTTTTGTCCCCAACCTTTAATTAAAGTTTTCATTTCCACAGGTTCTTGACCTTCTATCGCCCGCGTTACCGGAACTGACACGCTGTAATTTTTTTTTTTCACAAATCCTCGCGCATTTCTTACTGCTTCGAGTTTTTCTCGTGCATTCACATTTTTACCGACCCATGCCCAAATTCCAATTTCACCACGATCAATTAAAAAAACTGATTCCGATGAGAAATCTTTACGAAATATTGGTCCCGATTTTACCTCGGCAACTTTATATTTTCCCGTTTGTTCGCTACATTTATAAAGTTTCACTGGACTTGGTAATGGTGATGAGTGTTGATTTTCTGGAATTACATTTCTATTTGATAAATTCAAAACATCGTTTAGAAGTTTTCGCACTTCATTTGGTAATGTTCTCTCGTAACCGTCATCAATTATAAAAACTTGAGTCTCGTTCTCTTTTCGTTGCTTGAGAATTGTAGCTGCATGTTTCTTGTGAAGAATTTCGGCTTTCAAGCCAAGCCACAGGAAAACAATGTTTCTAATTTGAAAAGTTTGCATATAATAATTTTATAAAATTTTGTGCATTTCTTAATTTTGTGTATAAAAAAAAATTCAAATTATAAAGATTGTTTCAGGTGTAGATAATTTTTAATTTTGAAGAAAATTTTTTTTATCAAATTTTGAATAATTCAAGAATTGAATTTGATTTTACGATATGAATGATTTTAAAATAAGGAGAAAATAAACAGGAATAACGTTACCTAGAATGCATATCGATTATAATAACATCTCGGGATGTAAAATTACTCCAGCTGAGACCATCAAGTTCAGTCAAAATTGGTACCGTTAGGCCAGAAATTTTATGCAATGTGCACGAGGGTTTTTCTGTGTGAAAATTTTGTACGATAAGTTGATCTCGAAAATAAGCCAGGAACCTGGAACTTTCACGACCTTGGGCCTCACGTGATAAAATTGTTGCTGAAACTTGAGAATCCAATTCAGCAGCTCGAAGAGCGACCGCTCCTGACATTGTCGAATCACATTTCGAACCAATCCAGAAATGAACAGCTCGAATTGCAAAGTCTTCTTTCACCTCCTTTTCCTGGTATTATATTACTTTATTTTTAAATAACTTCACAATAATGATTTTTGGTCAAATTAATTAATATTAACATTTATTTATAAGTTCTTTTTGTTTATTTTTAGGTTTTATTTATTTATTTCACTTATTTCAATTTAATTTTTTTTTTATATCAAATTTATTCTATTAATTTATTTCTTTATTAATATTTTAATAATATAATATTTTGCATTTACTATTATTTAATTTCTCTAACTTTTTTTTAAAAAAAAAAGAAAAAAATTTGAAAACCTGATTACAAATATAATATGTTTGTGAGTTCGAAAATATAATTATTTTCGCTCTGATTGACTCAATGGAGAATAGATTATTTAAATCCATTTCCGTTTCTAAGTAACAGCTTTTAAATATGTAACGAGTTTTCCTATTATGCTTTTATTTCTATTTTTCGAGCTTTTCTGACTGTAATTGCAAATGAAACACAAAAAAAAAAAAATAGATTCATTGATTTTTCTTACGGGAACTCCTGGATAAGGAAGTGGACCATTCTTGGATGATACTGTGTAAATAATATAAGCTGATTCCGAAAAAAAAATTCCCATTTTCTCTTTTCGAATCGAAATAGCTCGAAGCCCCTAAAATAAAAATGAATTTTTACTGAAAGCTTCATTTTTACGATGATAATTATTCTATATATTATATTTTTTTTGAATACAATAAGAATGCAAAATATTCTTGTTAATGTAAAATTACCTCAATTTTCCAAACACAAAATGCATTTTTATTTTTTTGAATGCTTTTAAAAACATCACTACTAGAATCGTCCGAGCAACTGCTTGTGTCATCCTGTAATAAAAAATGTTTTACTATCGAAGTTTAATAATAAAAATAAAATATTAAAAAAAAATAAATTTATGAGGATTGGACAATCTTCTAATTTTATTTTAAATAAACAATAAAACATAAACATAAAACATAAACATAAATTTAAACATAAAATATATTAATATAAATTAATTACTATAAATAAAAAAAAAACAGTTGGGAAAAATGTAAAAACATTGTTATCGTGACAAAAAAATTCTTTTAAATTATTAAAAGTCATTTATTATCAATTTAGATTATAAAGCAATTGAAATTGTTTTAAAAATCTCATAGAAGTTAAATTGATTCATTAATCATAATTTTATCCCTTTGTCATTGTAATTCAATATCGACAGTGTGTATAATTAAAAATTGTAATAAAAGTTGAAAAATCACATTTCATTTATGTACAAAACAAAGTACAAAAGATTATGAATTAAAAATTAAATTATGATTAATTAAATTAATTGATAAATATAAAAGAAATATGCGCTAGGAAAAATTAGACTCTTAAAACAAAACTAAACAAAAAGTAAAAATAATAATACTTAAAATAAATAAAATAAATTATTTTAATTAGTTTGAGTACCTCTAGGTGAGATAAAGTCATTTTTGAAAATTTTACAATGAAGATGGAAACAATAAAAAAAATTTACAGTTTTTTGAATTATTTTTCACACACGGTATAATATTGTACTAAATATAAAATTTTTATTTCAATTAAAATGACGTTAATAAAATTAATTTCGCAATTGTGTCACTTTTGTGATTGCTTGAGGTAAACTGGTTCTTGTAATATAGCTAAAGTGTTATGAGAAACAAAACATGAAACATTGTGGTACTAATATATTGCACACCATTTCTTTTACAATAGGCAACACTATATAGGTATTCACACTTTGCCGCGCAGAGAGAAATAGTCGCTAATTTTACATCACAATCAAATAATTACGCGCGAACATTGTCTAAGTTTCACGAGAGGAAGTCGACAATATTTCACTACCTACCAGAGTAACATTTCTATTCAAAACTATTTTGCACGATAGGAGAAAACCCGGACACTTCATGTAGTACATTTATTTTAAATATCTTTCGACGAAAAAAAAAAAAAAAAAAAAAATTCGTTCCATTGTCCTCTCACACTGACAGTTCTCCTTTGTTTCCACCTTGATTTTTTTCTTTGAAAGAAGAGTCATTTTTTTTGTTTTAACATTTTTCTTAGAACATTAATGAAATAAAAAAAAAAATTATTTTTAATTTAATTTTAATGTAAATTAAATTTAAAGTAATTTGAAGTTATATATTTAAATCGATTTAAATTAAAAGTTACGAAATTGTAATTTTTATATATGATTAATTTATTTTAATTATTAATTATTATTATTATTATTATTATTATTATTTTGTATACACTTTTGGATTATTTCAGAAAAGAAGTTGAAGGTTTTTAGAAAGGATAATAAAATTTTCAGTTGAAAAATGGAAAATAAAATTTTGATGATAAAATTTCATAATGAAGACTACTCACCCTCTTGGAGAAGCCCATTGTTATGATGAATCCAATGAAGTCATTTAAATGTTAATTTTTTTTTTGTTCTTTGACAAAAATTTAGAAGAGCTTCAAAATGAACGTGTAACTGTTGGAGAAGAACTGATATGTTTCCGTTTTAAAAAAGAAACCGTACCTGTGCAGACTCGTCCGGAAGCGGGCCCGGAACTCCGGGCGGCCACCCGTGACCAACGGGCACCTCATGAATACACACTAACTATATTGCTGGCACTCATATTACTCGTTATCTAACACACCTGCCTCTCTCTTCTTGCTTCGTTTATGTATATATATATGTACTATAGGACAATAACCGTGACTATGGATTCAGAAGAACAAGAAAAAGAGCACTTGATCCTATCTTCATTCTTCTTTTATGAAAGAAACGCGAGACACGCTCATTTTATCCTATACTAGATAAACTGGGTCAAATTTATTATTCCTCATTAAAAACATCGAGAAAAAAAATTTTTTCATTTTTAAGTTCTTATAGAATTTTTTTTAAATTTAATTTTGAAAAATTCAAAAAAAATAAAAAAATGTTATTTAGAATTTCTCATTTTTCGTTCTTTTAAATTTAGAAAATTAAGAAAAACAAATTAGTAAATTAATTTCTTTTCAATTAGAATTTTTTTTATTAATTTTTAAAAATTAAAAAATTGATGAGTAAGGATTTCACGACAAAAAAGTGAAATGTAAAAAAATTTTTTTTAATTTTCCAAAGTAGTCAAAGATTTTGATTAATTTATATTTAAAAATAAAAAAATACAGAGAACAATTATTTTAAAATGTAATGGCATAAAAGAAGAATTGATATATAAATATGTTAATTTTTTCAAATGATTTAACAGAATTTTATCTATTAAAAGTGTATATTAAATTAAAATAAGAGAGATGAAAAATTTGAATTGTTAATTTTATTATTGAGATGAATTTACAACTATAAACAATTTTCTAGAGTGATAATTTAAAAAAGAAATTATTCATATGGAGAAAAAAATGAATTTAAAGCTTAAATGTTTTAGTCTACTAATCAGAGATGACTTGTATTTTTCTCATTTATAATATAATAAATATTATATTATTTATCATTAACATTAATATATGAATCATGATTTATTATTCTTTGCAAGTATTTGAAAATTTATAAAAGTTCCTCTTTTTACAATATTCATAAAAAAAGTTATTTTTTAATTATATATATTTTATACACAGATAACAGTAATTTATATATATGCAACTCTTTAGTTGAGAATCAATTATTTCCATACATAGAAATTAAACTCATTTCATGAAATAGAATAATTATTATTGTGTTAATAAAATGAATAGAGAACGGAAATATTCAAGGTTTTACTTCACAATATCCGGGCGTTAGAATTTTAATTTGTTGCAATAAATAAAAAAAAAAAAACGAAAAAAATTCCATATATTTTAATTAATTATTTTTCTAATAACGATGTGAAATTTCAAATTTCATCTGTTATTCATGAACATAGCTTAAAGTAAAAAATTTTATTTTTGTTATAGAAATTGTTATGCTTGTCAAACTATAACATGTCATTTTTTGTTGTTTTGTTACTCAATTTTTAATGAAAATAAAAATTTTATCATTGTCATGGATTGGAGGATCGAAGATTTAGAACAATCAAGTGGTAATATCTGAAAAGTGAAAAAAAATTCTATTAATAACAAAGATTGCGAGTTTCTTATAATTTTTTAGTTGACAGTTTTCTGGAGAAAGGAAAAACTCTTGTTAATGCTGAAAGTTATATTAATTTGATCGATTTTCAAAATAGCGAAACTAATTTTGGAGATAATAAGGTTTGCTAATTCGATAATAAATTGTAAAAAAAAAAATTAATTCAAATTTGTTAATGATGAAAAATCACGTATTGTTAATTCATTTCAATAATTTTTTAAAAATTATTTAACATATTGCACGTAAGTAATTGACTTAATAAGTAATTAAAAATAAATAATATTTAAAATTCTATTATAATTAGAATGAGTTATTTTTATATTTATTTGCTTTTCTTCCAAATTGTATAAGGAATCAAAAAGTATCTCGTCCGCTTTTGAAAATTTGAATGTTGAAACTGGAATCGATCAGCAAACTGATAGAACTTTAGTTTTTACAAAAGATGCTGCAACTTCATCTACCGAGTATAATTTTAGAAGTAAATTACCTACTTGTGGTTGTGAAACTTATGAAAAACCAAATTTTCAATTAATTACACAAGAGCCAGAAATTTTGAATTATCAGGTGCTAAATTAAAGAATTAGTAATTTTAATTGTTAATAGATTTAGTTATATGTAATTTCAAATAAAATGTTTCATGTAATTATTAAAATATCTTAATTTTCTATATTTGAAGGTTTCACCTCAATTTTAAGTAATTGCATTTTACAGAAGAGAATTTTTCATATAAGCCAAAAAAACATGAAGAATTTTCTTCTATATCTTATTTTTGTATAATAACATTGTCCTTTTAAATTATATATATATATATATAATTAGAAACCACTTATTATAATTTTATATTATTATTGTATAAATAATCAGGGTAAGATGCATTCATCGGATGATGTGGCTCCTTACTGGAAAAAAGATTCACGAATGTGGCTATGGAAATCTGTTCGATACGCTCGTAAGAAAAATAAAATAAAATCGTCAGTAACCAGGTTTTCGCCAAATAATCATCAAGATAATTTAAAATAACATAAAAAATCTTCTCCAAAATATTCATTGATCTATTTCAAATAACTACATTTTACTGCAAAATTTGGCAAAAATGAAATTTTATCTATTTACACTTTTTTTAAAATTTATTTTCGCGATATATACCATTTTATTAAAAAATTTTAAGTAATTTTATTATTATTAGAAGTATAGAGAAAATTTTCAGTTTTTTAATTCAAATTTTTTTTATATCAAATAATTTTCTTTATGTAATAATTTATAAATTTTTTTTTCATTAGTAAATTAAAAATAAAAAACGATTTTTCTAACAGATTTTTTTTTATTCTGTAACTTTGGAACGTATAATAATTCTATCTTAATATTTATACTCTAAAAAAGAAAACTTTATGAGTTTTTAAAATCAATATGTTTTACTCAAAAATGTAATAATAAGTAAACAATTAATCTCGTGTAAAATTTAAAAATAGATTTCAAATTAAAAAACAATTTTTAATTACTGTCAAATGCAAATTCTGTGTAAAAATGATTTAGTAAATTATTTTTTTAATTGAAAATGGAAAATTTATTCTCCTTTTTGTTTTAATTATCTCAGAAATTAATTTGATGATAGCTTTACATGACAATTGACTCAAACTCGATTTTTTTTTTTTTTTTTTTTTTGAGTTTGTCTCAAAAAAAGAGAATAAATAATTTACCAACTTTTCATTTTTGAAATATAGTCTTTTATCCACAAGTTTGGGCTTCTTTTAAATCTTCTTTAACTTCAGTGACTTCACCCATTTCAAATCGTGCGAAATCTAAAATCTCCGCTTGAGAATCAATCAACAATTCTCGAATAGTCAATTTGGGCTCAAATAAAAAATTTTGATAAATCATTACATTTTCATCTTCTGCATTAGTATTTGGATTGTCCGCATTTGGATCACCAATTTTTGTTGGATTCATACCTGTAAAATAAATTTAAAAAAAAGATATAAAAACATATAAAAAAAATGTAAAAAGATGAAAGGACTATACACATTACCGATAATATGTTGACAGAATTGAATTCCCAGTTGTTCATTAGGCTCTGCTGATTTGTATGCCACTAAAGAACCATATTTTCCAAAAGAAACCGGTAATGGATTAATAGGAGTTGGATGAGTGCATCCAATTAATTTAACATCGGAACTAACACTCATGCACAGGGCACGTTTAATGGCAATATTCTCGCCAACAGTGCCAATTGTCAATGCCGAATGATCAGCAATTGTTTTCCCATCGTATGTTGGTATTTGTTTTAATATTTCGCTATCTAATAAAATTTTTGAGACATCACCGTCATGTGGTAGCGTTAAAGAATGATTTAAAACAGCTGTTGCTATTGTATCAGCAAGTCCATGAAATTGTTTATTTCGTGCAACAAAATCAGTCTCACAATTTAATTCAATAAGTGCTCCATTACATTTGTCAACAATCACTGCAATAAGTCCTTGTGTTGTACTTCTTCCCTGAAGTTTGTCCGCTTTAGCCCAACCGAGACTTTGGGCTTGTTCTTTTAACCATACTTCAGCCTGAATTAATAATTAATTTTTCTTTTATTTTAAATTTTTACAAATATAAACTATTTAATTCTTAATAAATTAAATAGACTAATTAATTCTTCAATATCGTTATGTGGAACACAATTTATTCTAATTAATAATTTATTATTCCAATAATACACATTTGCTCCAATTTATTATTTGATTGAAGTTTTTATTTTTATTTGAAAAATGTGTCTTTTAAAAATAAAAATGATTATATTTGAATTGTGTAAAAAGTTCTTTTTAATTAAATTTCATCATACGTTGTCATTTTATTATCAAATTAAACATTACCTTATCTAAATCATTTTGATGCAACTCCAAAGCCTTCTTACAATTAGAAAACGTATATCCTGTTTTCTTACGAAGTTTAGCAAGAAGTGATTTATCTGAAGCTTGCCATAGAAAATTGTTTGTATGAATATATCGAATAAATTTACTAGAAATCATCTGTAAAAAAATAAAATATTAAATCTTCAAACTTACAGTCACTTTTGCAATCTAACCTAAAAATATTTTCCATTGAGAAAAAAAGCTATAATATTCACATAAATCTTTGAAAAAAATTGAAAAGACAAAAGAGAAATATTTTAATAATACGAAATATTCATTTGTAACTTTTTCTTTAAATAAAAATAATTGTTTTCTATTTGTAAATCAATAATTTACGTTGCTTAGAGACTATGACATTGTTTATTATTTTGTCCCTCGACATTTCAAGTGGATTAAAGTAAATTAATTTTTATTACTATTAAGTAATGAAAAATAATGAGTATAATTTGAATAAAATGTAAATGTTAATTGACAAATTTTATTTTAATAAAGAAAATGACATTAAATTAGTGATAAAGATACTTACATTTACTGACAGTATACAATAACCGGTATTTTTCCGGAATTTTTAATTCAGGTAACACAATTTAATAAATTATTATAAAATTATAAATATACTAATATTAAAATAACGTTTTAAATTGTATAAAATAGTAAAATTAACCGGTTTTTTAACTTTTTATAACCTTTAACAAATTTCCATTGTACCACGTGATTCAATATTTTCCCATCATGCTTTGCTATGCAAGACCGCGAATTTTCGAATTAAAATTTTCATCCGACGAGTGTATGCGCTGAGGTCAGGTTGTTATTGTCATTTAAAATGAAGAATTAAATTAAAGTTAAATAAAAATGAACAAGTCTTAATTTAAAGAAAGTAGGTACAAAAATTTTAAAGTTTATGAAAATATAAAAAAGTGTCAGTTTTCCTTGTTGACACTTAATACGTCAATTGCACGTCCAATAAGTTTACTGTCGTTGACAGTTATCATAATAAAGTGTAAATTTTCCCAATTCTTCACAGAATGTAGTTATAAATTATTTTAAACATAAAAAATAATAAACTAGTGTTAAATTTGATAACCGATTTTCTATACACATCACATTATTAGCATTATTGAGTAAAACTGATTTTCTAACCTCACTTTTTCCTAAAATTTTTGACATGAAGGTAATTATTTATAAATTAATTATTCACTTATTATGTACTTATTATGATTAATAAATTATATATTATTAAATGAGGGAATCATAAAACAATTTATTAAATAATAAAAATAGATTAAATATTAAGTGTTTCATGAAAATTTAAAGAAACCGAAGAAGTGCCAACGAATTATGAATAATATATATATTAAAACTTAAAAATAAATGTTTTTGATAAAGTCAATGTTCGATGATTTTTGATAATCTTTTTTAATTCACAAAAAATTAGTTTTGCTAAATATTTTTTTGTATTTTCTATAAATATTTCGTTGCAAATGAAAATTTTAAATTTATGTTTTTTTTCCAAAAATGTAATTAATTGATAATAAATAAATATTAAAAAATTATGTGATCAAAAAGAAAATTAAATTAACTGAAAATTATTAATTATATTTTAAAAAGTATTAAACAATTAAAAAGTATTTAAAAATTTTGAAAAAATAAAACCTAAAAAAACTTTGTAATGTTTTAAACTTTAAACTTAAATTTAAAATTTCAAATCAAATTGAACATTTTTTAAAAAAGCAAACTATTTTTGTATTGTTTACACATAAAAAAATATAACAATTTAATAATTAATAATAAAAACAAATTAATAATAATAAATTTATGAATAATAATATATAATAAATAATAATGAAAAAATAATTAAATAAATAATAATTATAAGTTAAAATGTTCTAATTATCTGTAATAATCATTATATAAAAAAATTTATATATAATATAATAAATTTATAAATAATAATAAAAATTATATTATAATTGAAACTTTTTTTCCTATAAATACCAAGTAGGAAATATACTGGTGCTGCACACAATGAACAATATTTTTTTTTACTTTAAACTGTCACTTAGTATATGACTTAATTAATGACGATGAATAAAAATATCCGTCGCGTTAACCATAAAATATTACGAAATCAAGAATTGTCAAAATTTTAGAAAAACAAAAGGAACAAAATACGACTAACTTCAAATGTGGACAGACGGAATGAATGAATGAATGAATGAATGAATGAATGAATACGGAAATTATTATATAGTTAATTAATTAATTAATTAATAATTAATTGTGTATTAAAAGATGTATTAATATTAATTAATATATCTTTGCATATTTCAATATTACCCTGACATCAATGTAATGATTTATTAATATTTCCAATAACTTGAATTTTTTATTTTCATTTGTAACATTACATATTTTAATCAATCTAAAATCATTTTTATTGTTGCTAAGGAAACTTTTTATAAAATAATAAAAAGACAAGACAATAATAAAAATTAATTTTCTTTAATTATTTGTAAAATGGTCTTATATACGTCTATTTTTTGATATTTTTCAGAAATGCATTCTAATTACATGGTTGATGAAAAATGCAAAGGCAAAAAGAAAATGAAATCTCAAAAAAGATCTGCACATCTTCTAAATACAATAAAGTTGCCTAATATAATAAATACTAAAATTGAACCGCTTTTTAAATTTCCTGACGATTTATTGGAAGATGTGCCATTAAGAAAAAAATTAAAACTAAAAAATAATGAATCTGAGCTTTCAAAGAAAAAGGAGAAAAAATGTTTATTGAAATATTCATACACAGAGGAACGATTGAAAAAGGAACAATTTCGAAGACAACTGATTGAACTAATTGTGAAACCAGAACTTTCTGAAACTGAGAGATTGAACAGTAGAGATAAATATATTAATAGATACTATTATTATATTCAGAATGGAATCAATACCATTCACGTTACTACATTTGAAGCTAAAATCGTAGATAATATTATGATTTTGATTTCACCACAATTTCGTAATCGATTTAATGAATCTCTAAACAATTTATTAAAGGAAGTTGAGGATGAATTCATTGTTTCAATGAAAAAATCAATTGTAGAATTTGCATTTAAAGATCCATTTGAAAATGAATTTCCACAGGTTTTTGTTAAAATTTTTTATACAATTTTTATATATTACTCTTATTTATATGTAATATTTTTTGTAAATGATAATTTTTAATTTATATTTCTATATATAATATATTTAATTTATAATCTTATCATATATTTTTAATTTTTCAGGAAACTCTGACAAAGGAAAGAATAGAAATTAAAAATTTATTATTTAAAAATAGAAAATTTTTTGTGTCTAGTCAGATAAAAATGAGTAAAAATTTACATTTGATAAATCCATGCATGAGACAGACTCTCGATGAATGGTTTCATAATTATCGGTATGTTCATCTTTGGGGGAAAAAAAACAGATATAAAGAATATTTCATGCCTTAGAGAAAAGCTTTTAAAGTTCTTTTTTATATATTCGTTTTCTTTCTCCTTTTCTTTTTCCCTAGAAACTTTCGCTTGATTGATCTCGAGAAAATAAAACAACATACTGAAAGTTGGAATTTGATGGATTTTCAAAATGTAGTCGTCCATCAAATCAAACGCTCTAGGAAAAATCTTTTAAACACCTGGTTCAATGGAGTGCAGAATATTTTTCTTGAGGTAAATCAATAATGTCACATCAAATATGTTTAAAATAGAAATAGAATGACAAAAATATATTATGAAAATAAATTTTAATTTAAAATTACATATAAAAACAATTATATTTTTGAATAATTAATTAACAATTATTAATATGCTAATTAATAATAATAATAATAATAATAATTGAAATAAAAATTGAAAAATTTAATAAATATGAAATAAAACTTTTAAAAGTGAATAGTTGAAATAGATGTTTGATTTAATTGCTCATTTTTGTTCTCTGACTGTAATTTAGAATAATAAAAAGAATCTCGTTCCAAGTCCATTGCAAGAAAAGTTATTTAAAAGATTTTATAAGTGTGTGGGAAAGCTCATGGAGTTTCAGCTTTTATCTGCTTGCAAGCACACGCTCAAAGACTTTATGCGATATATTTGTGAGACGGAAGTAAGCCTACAAAAAGCTTTTTAATATCTTTTGCTACCTACTTCTTTCATTGAAATTATATTTTTTTTCCTGCTTATCTGGAAAATAGTTTCTATTTTTTAAATACGTAAATGTATTTTAATAAAGAAAATTTAATTTAAAAAAAAACAAAAAAAAATATAAGAAAAGTTTAATAATTTTTTGTGTTAAAGAAAAAATTTTCTTCAAATATAATATAAAGAATGTTAGAATTATCAATTTTTTTCCAGCCTTTTGTAAATCGAAGTTTTAAATTGAACATAATCGTGAGAGAAAAAGAACCTTTATTTGAGCCATTAACTAAGAACTTTGAAGATGTATTTTGCAGTATCTTGAATGCTATTTGTGAAGCAGTTACAGGCTTTGACAGACTAGAATCTCAGTTGTACCTTGATTGGAATGGCCCTCCGGCTTTTCTTAAGGTAAACTTTTATATATTCATTCAATTTTCTTTTATATATATATATATATAACATATATAAAAGAAGGACTCGAATTTATTTCTAATGATGTTTGTGTCAGCCACAAGTTTCATGGAAAGTAGTCGAGACTTATAAAAAGGAAATCGCTTTTACAATTGATGAAAAGAAAGTCGAGCCCGAGGAATATCTCAATAAAATTCGCAGGTATTCAATTACAAACTTCATTCAATTATTTTAAATGCACATTAAAATTATATTTATTTAATTGTTAATTGATAATAATTTTTTTTAGATATGCTCATTTTTTTAATGACGAAGAATTAGAAAAAGTTAATGAATTTTTATCCAACAATTCAAATAGTCTAAATGACTTTAAAGAAAAAATTGAATATTATCATAATTTATCAAAGAACATTTCCATTGAAATAGAAAAAACATCTTTTACCGAATTTTTTGAAATCAATTACAATAGTTTCATTGAGACTGTGACAAATAATGTGAAATCTTTTAAAATTGCAATTGTTAATCAATTAGTAACTCAATATCAGACCGTTGCAAATAGGTAATAATTTATTTATTAGTTTAAAATTATTTTTTTTTCAAAATTAAAAAGATTGAAATAAAGAAGCAAAAATGAAATAAAAAAAAATTTTTTACTTACTGTTTTCAATATTTTTAAAATTATTTGATTTTATTTCAACATTATTGGAGAATCTGATATAGTATAATAAATTACAAATAACCGTTTTTCTTTATTCATCAGTTTTTTTTTCTTTTTTTTTATGAAATAGTGTTGGAGAAGAATATCAATCGATTGCTGATCGTGCA
Organism: Leptopilina boulardi; assembly: GCF_019393585.1. NCBI lineage: Eukaryota > Metazoa > Arthropoda > Insecta > Hymenoptera > Figitidae > Leptopilina > Leptopilina boulardi. The sequence continues at coordinate 151,822 of NW_026137923.1, read as the reverse complement.
TTGAATGCTCCTGCAAATACTGCTGGATTAATGGAACTTATCGATTATATGAAAAAGGTGGAGGGGCTCTTCTTAAAACAGTTGGAAAATAAGCTTCAGAATATAATCGAGATTTTAGGAGTTTTATCTGACTATTGGATTCTAAGTGAAGATGAGATACGAACAAATAACATTGCATTTCAATGGTATCATAAAATTCCTCAAATTTTGGAAGACAACAGAATTATCATTGAGAATAAAACTCAAGAATTTCAAGAATCACTTAAAAGTATTAAATTTTTTTTTTTCATTCACTTTTAAATATTAAATTATAATGATTATTTTAATAATTTGATTGATTTTTTTGAATAAATTTTTCTATTTTGTCTTTTTTAACAGTTAGATATCAAAAATTTGAAGAAGAATTGGAATTGTATGCCAAACAAGTTGAGGATGTTCAATATTGGGGTGATATAGATGAAATATTTAATTATCAAAAGAAGGCACAGGCATTGGAAAATAAATTAATTCACGCCATGCAAAAAATAGACAAATTTAATGAAGAAGAAAATGCCTTCAAATGGGAAACAACTCAATATCCATTAAGAAAGAAAATTGCCGATCGTTTAGTGTCTTTTAAAAAATTGTTCGATGCTGGCTGTGAATTTTTGATGAAACATGAAAAATGGATTAATTCACAAATTGGTATTTTTAATCCAGAGGAAATTGAAAACGATGCCTCTTTGGCGTATAGGTTTGTTTTTTTTTTTTATTTTATTTAATTTTCAACAATTTTAAATTATTCATTAATTAATCATTAAAATTTTAATTTTTGTTGAAATTATTATTATTAACGATCATTTTTAATTAATTTTTTTTTTTTTTTGTCCCAGAACCCTTTTCAAGCTCGAAAGATCATTTCAAGAAGCAGAATCAAAGAGACTTGCTCGTATGTTGAGGGAGAAGATAGAAATTTTTAAAGATCATATGCCAGTGGTAATGACACTTGGCAATCCTGGAATGAAATCACGTCATTGGGAGGAGATTTCCGAAATAATTGGAATTCCAATTAAAGTCGATGCGAATTTGACACTTGGCAGAGTTTTGGATATGAATCTCGATCAGTTGGTTGATAAATTTGAAGGAATATCGGAATGTGCCAGTAAGGAGAGTACATTAGAAAAAAATATCGACAGAATGCATAAAGATTGGAGAGATATGGCATTTACAGTGAATCCCTATAAAGATATTGGTACCTTTGTTGTCGCTGGAGTCGATGACATTCAAGTTTTACTCGATGATCATATCACAAAAGCTGTTACAATGAAAAATTCACCTTACATTAAACCTTTCGAGACTGAAATTATGTATGTTCTTGTTATTTCACTTTTTAAATTTTATTTTATCATTAGATTTATTTTTTTTTTTTTTGATAATTTTATCTAATTATTTATTTTTATTCTATCAGTTTTTTTTCTTAATATTTATTTTATTTAGCAAAAAAAAAAAATGATTTTTTTTGTCTATTCACAGAATGTGGGAGAAAAAATTGTACTTGCTGCAGGATATCTTGGATCAGTGGTTGGTGGTTCAGGGAACGTGGATGTATTTGGGGCCAATTTTTTCATCGCCTGATATTCAACAGCAGATGCCCGAAGAGGGTAGGAAATTCAGTGCCGTTGATAAAACTTGGCGCGATATCATGAAAACGGTGAACGCCGATCCTCGTGTTATGTCTGTTGTGAAAATAGATAAAATGCTGGAAAAACTCAAAAAGAGTTTTGGTTTATTGGAATTAATTCAAAAAGGTCTCAATGAATATTTGGAAAAGAAAAGACTCTTTTTTCCGAGATTTTTCTTTCTCTCGAATGATGAACTTTTAGAGATTCTCTCAGAAACCAAGGATCCAACTCGGTAATAATTGAAAAATGAATTCAATTTTAAAAATCAATTTTTTTTTCATTGCCCGAATTTTTAGAGTTCAGCCACATTTGAAAAAGTGTTTTGAAGGAATTGCAAAATTGACATTCGATGAGGATTTGATAGTTCATGCGATGAAATCGGCTGAAGGTGAGGTGGTTGAATTGGTGGATTTAATATCAACAGCGGCTGCTCGTGGACAAGTTGAAAAATGGCTTGTGGAATTAGAAGGTGATATGAGAAAAAGTGTAAGGCAAAAAGTTTATCAAGCAATTGGAGCTTATCCAAATAAGGAGAGGACAATTTGGGTTTTGGAGTGGCCAGGACAAACGGTTCTTTGCGTCAGTCAATTGTATTGGACACAGCAAATTGAAGAAGCAATTGCTGATAAAAATAATTCGATTTTAGCTTTGCAAAAATATCTCGATCAATGTCAAGAGGAATTAAATGCAATTATTTTAATTATCCGCGGGAAATTGTCGAAACAGAATCGTATCACTTTGGGTAAAATTGAAGAAAATTAATATTATTGACTAAATAAATCTCTATAAATATATAATTGAATTTTTGTTACTTATCAACTTTCAGAGGCTTTGGTAACTTTGGACGTTCATGGAAAGGACGTACTAGCAGATCTTGTGAACAAAAAAGTCACAAGCAACAATGATTTTAATTGGCTGTGCCAACTTAGATATTACTGGCAGGTGGGATCAATTTTTCTTTAAATATTTATAATTATTATTTTTTGTAATTTAAATTTTCTTTAAATTTAGCAAGACAATATGTTCACCTATATGATTAATTCGTTTTTGCGCTATGGATACGAGTATCTTGGTAACACGGGAAGGTTAGTGATAACACCTTTAACGGATCGTTGTTATCGTACCCTATTTGGGGCTTTGAGTCTTCATTTAGGTGGAGCGCCAGAAGGTCCAGCAGGAACGGGAAAAACTGAAACCACCAAAGATTTGGCGAAAGCAATGGCAAAACAATGCGTTGTCTTCAATTGTTCCGATGGACTTGATTATATTGCTCTTGGAAAATTTTTCAAAGGTCTCGCATCATGTGGCGCTTGGTCTTGTTTCGATGAATTCAATCGAATTGATCTTGAGGTATTGTCAGTGGTGGCACAACAAATTTTAACAATTCAACGAGGTATTAATTCATCGGCTGAAACGTTACTTTTCGAAGGAACGGAAATTATTCTCGATCCCACTTGTGCTGTGTTTATTACCATGAATCCTGGATATGCTGGAAGATCTGAATTACCGGATAATTTGAAAGCACTTTTTAGATCAGTCGCTATGATGGTACCTGATTATGCATTAATTTCTGAGAATATTCTTTATTCATTTGGCTTTTATAATGGACGATCATTGGCTGTTAAAATTGTCACATGCTATAAATTATGTTCCGAGCAATTGAGTAGCCAATGTCATTATGATTATGGAATGAGAGCCGTCAAGTCAGTGTTAACAGCTGCTGGAAATTTAAAGTTAAAATATCCAAATGAATCGGAAGATATTATTTTATTACGAAGTATCAATGATGTGAATTTGCCGAAATTTTTAAATCAAGATTTACCACTTTTCCAAGGAATTGCGTCTGATCTTTTTCCAGGTGTTATTCTTCCAGAACCAGATTACACGCACATTAATAATTACACGAGGGAAGCGTGCGCTAATCCAAAGGATAATCTTCAATGTACACCTTATTTTCTTGAAAAAGTTCAACAAATTTATGAAATGATGATTGTCAGACATGGATTTATGATTGTGGGTCTACCATTCGCGGGAAAAACATCAGCCTATAAAATGTTAGCCGAATGTTTAACGTTGATGGAGAAAAGAGAATTGATGAATGAACACAAAGTGGAAATCACTGTTATCAATCCAAAATCGATTACAATGGGTCAACTTTATGGGAATTTTGATCCTGCCTCTCACGAGTGGAGCGATGGTATTCTTGCTGTTAGTTATAGATCGTTTGCAAATTCTACAAACGAAAACAGAAAATGGCTCGTTTTTGATGGACCGGTTGATGCTGTTTGGATTGAGAACATGAATACTGTTTTGGATGATAACAAAAAGCTTTGCCTCATGTCGGGCGAGATTATTCAACTTTCTCCTACCACGAATTTGATTTTTGAACCAATGGATTTAGAGGTATTTTCAAATAAATAGAAAATTTTTAAATTATAAATTAATTATATTTATACTGTTCGAAGTGAATTACTTTTTTCCACTATTTTCGACATTAAAAACAAAAATTTTTTTTTATTTAAACATTTATAACTTTTTTTTAAAATTTGAATAGCATTTTTCTTCTTAAAATTGATAAAGAATATTTTTATTCTCAAAAATTGAAAATAACAAAAGAATTTAGTTTTGAATAATTTTTGAAAATTTACTTTATAGTTAAAACTTTTTAAAAAGTATGAGTTTAAATCTTGAGAATTATTATAACTCAAAAATTGTTTTACATATTTGATACAACAATATTTTATGGAATGATTTAAAAAAAATGGTAAATTGAAAAATTTGAAGATAATAATTGGAATTATCTTCAAATTTTTCAATTTTATTGATTATTTTGAGATTATTTCAATTATAATTGAGATTATAATGATTTAACTAATAATTTTTTTTTGTTTGAGTAATTAATAAAAAAAATTTGATATTTTTATTTAAAAAAGCTCTCGGATACGACTTTTTTTTAAATGTAATTTTTTCGACTTATTTTACAGAATAAACTTAAAACTTAATTCATTTTTTTGAATTAAAGACAAAAAGCCTATGATTTTTTTAGTACAAACTGTAGCTCTTCCAAAAATCAATTATTTTCAATCAATTATTTTTAAATCTAAATACCTAGTTCTTGTGAAATTATTTTGAATAATTTTAATGAAATTCTTTGAAAATTTAATTCTTTAAAATATTTTTCAATTAAAGATTCTCTAAAATTCAATTATTGCCTAAAATTCTTTTATAAAAGTCTTTAGTAATTCAGATTTACAAAATTTTTAATTCCAAATCTCCTGAAATTTGATTAACTTTAAAAATCTAGAGTGTAGCTCTTCTAAAATGCAATTATTATTTTTTAATTTTTATTTATAATTTCTTCAAATTACACAATTCATTTTAATAATTTTAACAAAGTTCTTCTAAAATTGAATTATTTAAAATATTTTTTTATTTATTTTTAATTTTTTATTTTTAATTCAATTTTACAAAAATTTAAATTTAAAATCTCTTGAAATTAAATTATTTCTAAAAATTTTAAATATGTAACTCTTCAAAAACTCAATTATTTTTAAAATTATTATCTAAAAAAATTCTTCGTCAAATTAATAATTTTCAATAATATTAATCAATTGTTTCAATTCAAATAATTTTGATCAAATAATTTTAAAATTCAATCATTTTTATGTGTTTTTTTCAGTTAGACATTTTGAAATAATTAATTTTTAATTAATTCAAAACTTTTTATTGTAAATTGTTTGAAAAGGAGAAACATTTTTTTGGAAAATTTTTTTTTTATTACAGGTTGCTTCACCGGCCACAGTTTCTCGTTGTGGAATGATTTACATGGAACCAATTTCTTTAGGCTGGACGCCACTTTTAGATTCTTGGATGAATACACTTCCAGAATTGTTGAGCGATCATGTGAAGTTTCACATCAAGGACATGTTTTTGAGATTTTGTCCTGCTCTCTTGACTTTAATCCGACGATCTGGTGTCAAGGTTACTAAATTTCCCTTACAATCCTTACAATTAACATATTTTATAGAATTTATTTCACCACTTTTTTTTTATAATGAATTATATGTTTTATAGGAAATGCTTTACATGCCTGATGCTAATTTGACTCGATCAGTAATGTACCTCTTTGATTGCTTTCTAATTGACTTTAAAGATGATAAATATATTGAATCTCTCTCGGATTTAGAAATCAGAGCTCAAATCGAGGTGATTAGAAATTAAATCTCCTTTTAATTTTCAGTGTGTTAATAATAATTATTTATTAAAAACAGGGCTCTTTCTTTTTCTCTTGTATCTGGTCAATGGGAGGTACAATTTTACCAACTTATCGTGAATGGTTCAGTATACTCTTCAGAGCACTGATGGAACGTGAATTTCCCAATGATGTGAAGCAACGTTTCATGTTGGAAAAAATTGATAATCCAAAGAAATCATACATCACGATGATGCCAACACTTGGTTTAGTGTTCGACTATAAATTTATCAAGGAAGGTAAAGGCAAATGGACACCATGGACAGATGATTTACAAAATCTTCCGCCAATACCACCTGACATTCCAATGAATCAATTAATTATTCCCACAATAGAAACAGTGAGATATTTTCATTTATTTCAATTGCTCATTTGCAATAAGATACCTGTACTTCTTGTTGGTCCCACTGGAACTGGAAAATCGGTTTATATAACAAATTTTCTGTTAAAGAAAAATGATCCTTTTGTTTATAAACCATTGTTTGTTACATTCTCGGCTCAAACAACATCCAAACAGACGCAGGATATTATAATGAATAAATTGGATAAACGAAGAAAAGGTGTCTATGGTGCTCCACCGGGAAAACAATGGATTGTATTTGTCGATGATGTATCAATGCCATTGAAAGAAGAATACGGTGCTCAACCACCAATTGAATTGTTGAGACAGTGGCTTGATCATTGGTCATGGTATGATTTGAAAGATATGAGTCAATTGAAATTGATTGATGTGCAATTAGTTTGTGCAATGGGTTCACCATCTGGTGGTAAGGATGTGACACCAAGATTCAAGAGGCATTTCTTCACATTAGGTATCTCGGAATTTGAAGACGATGTCATGATTACTATTTTTAGTAAAATTGTAAAATGGCATTTTAAATCTCAAGGATTTTCTGATGATTTTCAATCTTGTGTTTCTTATATTGTTCATGGAACTTTGGAGATTTATAAAGAAACGGCTAAAAATTTACTACCAACACCCGCTAAATCTCATTATTTATTTAATTTACGTGATTTCTCACGTGTTATTCAAGGAGTTTTGCTGTCAAAAAAAGAAACAACAACGAGTGTAGTTAGTTATTTTGCAAAATTGTTTTTTTTTTTCTTTCTAATTTGAAAATCATTCAAAATTTAATAATCAAGTAAAAATGATCTCAACTGTCAAAAAAATTTATGAAATGGAAGTTTGCTAAGCAAAATGTATTAAATTTTGAATAATTTTTTCAATATAACAATTTAAATTTACAAATGGGTAAAATAATTCAAATTCTATTTTTGAAATGTGAGTGTAAATATAGAAAAAATATTAGAATGGGTAAAAATACGAAATGGAGTTTAATAATAATAATTGTTCAAGTAACTAATGAAAACACATTTAATTGGTAAAAATCAGTAATGCTAGCAGATGTAAAAAGGGATTAATGAAAATGTTTGAAAAGTGTATAAAAGATCTGCTAGCGTTACTCATATTTACCCATTAATTTTTTTTCCATTGTTACTTTGAACAATTATTAAACTCCATTTCGTATTTATATCAATTCTATTATTTTTTTTTATATAAAAAAATCTGCAATAAAAAATAATAAAAATTGCAACAGTATATAGTTTAAATTTTTAGTTTTTGAAAATTTTGAATTTTATTATTAAAGGTGATGATATAACTCTTTTTTATAACATTTTCAGGCGTCAATGAAACGTTTATGGGTGCATGAAGTGTTGCGAGTTTATGGAGATCGTTTAGTGGACGATAATGATTCCAATTGGTTGGTAGAACAAATTCGCAGGACACTTTCAAATCAAATGTCTGAGGACATGAATGAACTCTTCAAGGATCTTTTGGATGATGAAAACACAGTGGTATTTATCAACAAAATGATTATTTAATTATAAATATTTAGTAATTAATTAAAATTTATAATTGTAGAATTTCATTTTTTCCAGATAAATGAAGTTCATTTACGCAATTTAGTGTATTGTGACTTTAGTGATCCGTTAAATGAAAACAAAATGTATCTTGAGGTTAAAGATCTTGATCACTTGTCTTATGTTGCTGAAGAATATTTAAATGAATACAATTCAATATCAAAAACACCCATGAATTTGGTTCTCTTCAGGTAATAAATTTAATTCACTGACAATTTTCTAATTGATTTTTTTAAACTAAATTAAATTGAAATTATTGAATGGACTTTCTTTTCAATTAATATATATATATAGATTTGCTGTGGAGCATCTTTCGAAGATAAATCGAATTCTAATGCAACCGAGGAGTCATGCTTTACTTGTAGGAGTCGGTGGATCAGGTCGACAGTCTTTGACTCGATTAGCCTCTCATATATCAGACTATGAATTATTTCAAGTGGAAATTTCCAAACAATATGGAAAACATGAGTGGCATGAGGATTTAAAGAATTTCCTGAGAAAAACAGCAGCCAGTGAATTACATACAGTATTTATGTTCACTGATATGCAAATAAAGGAGGAAGCATTTCTTGAGGATATTAGTAATCTTCTTAATTCAGGAGAAGTGCCAAATCTTTTTGAACCCGATGAGAAAGTGGAAATTTGCGAACAAATGCGACTTATTGATAGACAACGTGACAAATCACTTCAAACTGATGGTAGTCCAATTGCTCTTTTTAATTATTTCATTCAAGTTGTAAAAGAACAACTTCACATTGTCGTTGCAATGTCGCCGATTGGTGATAATTTTCGAATTTGTATTAGAAAATTTCCAGCTCTTGTTAATTGTTGTACAATTGATTGGCTTCAATCGTGGCCCGAGGATGCTTTACTTGCTGTTGCTACAAAATTTCTTGGCGTTATTGAATTACCAGAAATTGAGAGAAACGCTTGCATTGAAATGTGTCAGGCTTTTCATATATCGACACAAAATCTTTCTCGAGAATTTCACATTAAATTAAAGAGATTTAATTATGTGACGCCAACTTCATATTTGGAGTTGATCAATACTTTCAAGGATCTTCTTGAGAGAAAACGAAAAGATGTGCTCAAAGCAAAGAAACGTTATGAGGCTGGTCTTGGCAAATTGGACAGTACTCATAGGCAAGTTGGCAAAATGCAAGAGACACTGATTGCCCTACAACCAAAATTAATTGACGCTGCCAAGGATGTGGAAAAGATGTTGGAGAATGTTGAAAAGGAGAATGTGGAAGTTGTTGCGATTGAGCAGGTGGTGAAGAAGGACGAGGAGGCCGCGTTGGTGAGAATTTGAAACAGCATTTTTTTTTTTTTTTGCGCACAAAAAATCTATAAATTGCGATAAATTAAAAATAATATATTTAAAATTATTTTTGAATTTAAAGTTAAGAAATTAATTGTTATTTTAGGTGGTAGCAGGTGAAGCAGAAGCAATTCGATCAGAATGTGATGCTGATTTGCAAGAGGTGATGCCAATTTTGAATGCAGCAAATACAGCTTTAAATACATTAACTCCGCAGGATATTCAAATTGTCAAGGCAATGAAAAATCCTCCAGCTGGCGTCAAATTGGTCATGGAAGCAATTTGTATCTTAAAAGTAAAAATTCTTGATGAATTTTATAATTGTCATTTTTTCTACTAAGAAATATACACACTTTTTTTGTTTAATACTTCTTCAGGATGTGAAACCTGATCGTGTTCCAGGAGAATCTGGAAGAATGGTGGAGGACTTTTGGAAGCCGTCTTTGCGATTGTTGGGTGATCTTCATTTTCTCGACTCGTTGTTGACTTTTGACAAGGACAATATTTCAGAGAGGATAATTGTCAAGATTCGCACATCGATATTAACAAATCCAAACTTTGATCCTGACAAAATAAGAAATGCTTCAACGGCTTGTGAAGGTTTATGCCGTTGGGTTTTTGCAATTTCTGAATATGAAAAAGTGGCTAGAATTGTTGCACCAAAAAAAATTGCCCTCGCAAAAGCTGAAGCTATTTATAATGATGCGATGGCTCAATTGGAAGTGAAGAGAGCTCAATTAAAAGAGGTTCAGGATCGTCTTGCAATTCTCGAAGATATTCTTGCGCAACGAAAACGTGATTATCAAATGATGACCGATGAAGTTGATGAATGTGAGGAAAAATTAAAAAGAGCCGAAGAATTAATTGGTGGTTTAGGTGGTGAATATAATAGATGGTCAGATACGGCAAAAAATTTAGGAACACGCTATTATCAATTGACTGGCGATATTTTAATTGGATCGGGAATTGTCGCTTATCTTGGTGTATTTACAATGCAATATCGACAAAAACAAATTGAAAATTGGATTTCAATGTGTAAAAATTTAAATGTCTATTGCACAGATGATTATCAATTAACACAAATTTTAGGTGATCCTGTTATGATAAGATCGTGGAATATTTTTGGTTTACCTTGTGATTTATTTTCCATTGATAATGGAATTATTGTTACGAATTCAAGACGATGGCCATTGATGATTGATCCACAAGGTCAGGCTAATAAATGGATAAAAAATATGGAAAAGTCGTCAATGATTCATATAATTAGACTCACACAACCGGAATATATGAGAATTCTCGAGAATGCTATTCAATTTGGTCAGCCTGTACTTTTGGAAAATATTGGCGAGGAACTTGATGCAGCCCTTGAGCCGCTCTTGTTAAAGCAAACCTTTAAATCAAGTGGAACCCTTTGTATCAAGCTCGGCGATTCAATTGTTGAATATAATGACAAATTCAGGTTTTTTTAATTTAATTCTATAATTAAATTTATTATTTTCAATTAAAATACTGAATTTTCGAGAAAAATTTAATTATGGGAAGTTTAAGAATAATTTTTCTTTTGCAGACTTTATATTACTACAAAATTGCGAAATCCACATTATTTGCCTGAGGTTGCAGTCAAGGTGACTCTATTGAATTTTATGATAACTCCTGTTGGTTTGGAAGATCAGCTTTTAGGAATTGTCGTTGCTAAGGAGAGACCAGATTTAGAGGCTGAAAAAAATCAGTTAATTATTCAAGGAGCTGACAATAAAAAGTGAGTATCTATCAAATTCATGGAAGTTAAAAAATTGATAAAATTTATTTTCACTTTATATAACTTACATAATTTTGGTTAACTTGCTTAAATTAATTTTAATAATAATTTTAACTAATGTTTTCAATTTGTTTGTTTGTTTTTTTTTTTAATTTAAGACAAATGATTACGAAAATTAGATTGATTGCAATTTATAAAGTTTAAAATGATTTAATATTTATTGAAAAAAATTGAATAATTTTTGAAAATTTATTTTATAATATCAATAATTTAATATAATATATTTCATCTTAAAAATTTTGTTGAAAATCTTAATTTATATCAGACTTGAGAAACTTTTAAGAAGAAAAGAACTGATATTAATTTATTTAATATTTAATAGTAATAGTTAGTAATGAATATTTAATAATAATAATAATAAAAAGTAAATGTAAATAAATCAGATTATAATAATTCATAAATATTATAGGATGCTAAAAGAGATTGAGGATAAAATTCTCGAAGTCTTATCAGCGTCTGACGAGAATATCCTGGAAGATCAGACAGCAGTTTCCATTTTAAGCTCGTCGAAAGCCCTCTCGAATGAAATCGAAGCTAAACAAACGGCTGCTGAAATTACGGAGAAGTCGATCGATGCGGCAAGACTGCAATATACATCGATTGCTGTTTACAGTACCGTTCTTTTTTTCACTATCGGTAGGTTGGAAATAAATAATTCTTTTTTTTTATCAATACAGAATGAAAGTTTCTTGCTTATTTCTTTTTTGAAAAAAAATTTTTTTTTAAACTTTTTTCAGCGGTATTGGCAAATATTGATCCAATGTACCAGTATTCTCTTGTATGGTTCGTAAATCTTTTCAAGACAACTATCGACAATACATCGCCAGTGGAAAATATAGAGCAGCGATTAAAGGATCTCACGAAATCCTTCACGTATTCCTTGTACGTCAACATATGTCGTTCCCTATTTGAGAAGGATAAATTGCTCTTCTCCCTTCTTTTGACTGTGAATTTGCTCAATAAACAGGGAAAGATGTCTATGGTCCAGTGGATGTTCTTTTTAACTGGCGGTGTCGGTTTGGAGAACCCTCATCACAATCCCACTGAATGGCTTCCTGCAAAATCCTGGGATGAATTGTGTCGGCTTAATGATATTCCAGGATTCACGGTAAATATATATTGCAAATGTTTCTCATTAATTAATTAATTAATTAAAATGAAATAGTTTCAAAATTTTGAATTTTTGTTTTTTAAATGTAATTCGCTCTATTATTTAAAAATTCTAAAATTCGATTTATTTGTTTTTTTTTCTAATAAATACGAAGTCAAAATCATAATTTTTAAAATATTTTAAATAATATTGTCTAGAAAATCAAAGAAGCAGTGACAAAAAATATTAATGGATGGAAAGTCGTCTTTGATCACAAAAAGCCGCAGACATTAACGTTGCCGGCTCCCTTCGATAAAATAAGCTTATTTGAAAAGATACTCATTATTCGGTGCATGAGACCCGACAAAGTTGTATCTTCAGTACGAAACTTTGTTGAAGGTATTGAAGTTTAAAAATGATTTACGTACCTTTGAAACAAGAAATGGTTTCATTAATTTTTTTTTTCTCGAACGATGACAAAAGTGCATTTTTCTATTATCTGTACTTTTTTCCAACTTATAGAAATTATAACTGAAATTTATATAAAACACCATTAGTCACTCACATATATATATATATATAGAAGGAAAATGTTTTTCATTTTTTTTCCATTTAATATGTGGAGAATTAAAAATTATAGAACGTTAAAAGCTTTTTTAGGAAATATTTTTCTTTAATTTTTTGTCGCAATGGTTTTTTTTTATAATACACGATGAATCATAATAAATAATTTATAGCTGAAATGGGGAAACAATTTATTGAATCGCCACCGTTTGATTTGGCGGCATCGTACGCTGATTCCTTCTGCAGTGTTCCTCTTATTTTTGTATTGACTCCGGGCGCTGATCCAACTGCGGTTTTACTCAAGTTTGCTGATGATCAAGGTTTCGGTGCTAATAGACTTTTCTCCCTGTCATTGGGTCAAGGCCAAGGACCAATTGCCGAAAGGATCATTGACGAGGGAATCAAAAATGGAACATGGGTGGTATTGCAAAATTGCCATTTAGCCAAGAGTTGGATGGGTACACTCGAGAAGGTAATTTTTTTTTTTTATATTAATTGAATTTCGCTTTTAAGAATTTTAATTAATTCTATTCTTCATGAATAATTAAATTTGTTCCTTGTATAAATTATTGAATTTTCTTTTTTTAACATTGAGAATTATTGAATATTTGCTTAATAAGATAATTGAACTCTTTCTTTTCGATAACGATTAATTATTATTTTTAATAAATTTTGTCCCTTGGAAGTAGAAGATGGTTGAAAATTCTCAGATGTTTAATTTTTAAATTAGAGAAGAAAATTATGAAATTTTAATTAACAATTCAATATTTAATTGTGTACTTAAGTAAATTAATTAGATAATAATAAGTCATTTTTCTAAAAAATGGAGACTTTTAATAATTTTAATTAATTTTTTTTTTTTTTTTGTAGATTTGTGAAAGCTTCACGCCGGAAACGGTTCATCCGGATTTTAGACTTTGGTTAACGAGTTATCCAGCGGACCATTTTCCCGTTAGTGTTCTACAAAATGGAGTAAAGATAACAAATGAACCACCCAAGGGTTTAAAAGCAAATATCGTTAGATCTTTTCAACAGGTTGTACATCATTCACTTTTTTTTCATAAATTCGAATTATTCTTCATTTTATTGCAATCTTTAAATAAATAATATTGAAAAAGAAATTTTCCAATAATTTTCTACATTTTATTATTTCTTTTTTTTAACTTATGTTCAATAATTAATTGTTTCTTTTTATGATTTTGTGCTTTAGGGCCGATATTTGAGTTTTCGAATTTTTTTTTTTTTTTTTTTTTTGCAGGACCCAATTTGCGAGCAGGAATTTTTCGCGAAATCGAAGCAACCAGAACAATTCAAAAGATTGATTTTTGCGCTGTGCTTTTTTCACGCTATTGTTCAAGAGCGTCGAAAATTTGGACCACTCGGCTGGAATAACCCTTATGAATTCAACGAGACAGATTTACGAATTAGCGTGTTGCAATTAAAAATTTTTCTCGATCAATACGAGGATGTGCAATTTGTTGCTTTAAAATATCTGACAGGTTTGAATAAATGTCCAATGTTGATTTTATTATACGCATATAAATATAACTTCAAAAGCCCAAATGCTTTGAACTGGATAATTTGATTTGATTTTAATTTGTAAAAGGTGAATGCAATTATGGTGGTCGTGTAACGGATGAATGGGATCGACGGACTTTAAACACGATTCTCGCTAAATTCTATAACGAGAACGTGATTATTGTTAATGAGCACGCCTTTGACGAAAGTGGTATTTATCATGTGCCCCAGGTAAATGAATATGGACAATTTTTGGGATACATCAAATCCCTTCCAATGATAACTGGTCCCGGTGTTTTTGGTATGAATGAAAATGCTGATATTGTCAAGGACCAACAGGAGACTCAATTAATGATGACGTCGATTTTATTGACTCAGGTGGAATTTTTTATTATAAAATTTCAAATAAGAGATTTCGATTTTTTTTGAGGAAATTAAAAAAAAATATTTATAAAATAATTACAGGACACTGCCGCTGATGATAATGATGATAATGAGAGTAGTAAATCACCAGATGAAATTGTATTTGGAATTTCAATGGATATTTTATCAAAATTACCAAACGATTTTTATCTTATTGAAGCTTTGAAAAAATATCCAACTTCATATGAGCAAAGTATGAATACAGTTTTAGTTCAGGAAATGGGGAGATTTAATAAACTTTTGCAAACTATTAGAGATAGTCTTTTAAATTTACAAAAATCAATAAAAGGTAAATTTTACTTCAATAATATTGATAAAAGTGAGTTTTTTTTTTTTTTATATATATAGAATTTTTGTATTTTTAAGGTCTTGTGGTGATGAATTCTGATCTTGAAGAAATTTACACATCAATGATCACAGGAAGAATTCCGATATTATGGAAGAAAAATTCTTATCCTTCTTTAAAGCCATTGGGAAGTTACATACAGGATTTTCTTCGTAGATTAAATTTCCTTCAGGTATGTGAATAATTTTTATCTTGAGAAAGAAAATAGAATTTAAAAATAATTAATTTATAGAGAATTTAAGAAAAAAGGAAGTTATTTTAAAAATGAAACAAGAATTTATAAACGATAATTGCAGAAATGATTAATAATAAAAATTGTCGTTAAAAAATTTTTTATTTAAAGAACTGGTACAATGATGGACCACCAAAAACTTTTTGGATATCTGGATTTTATTTTACGCAAGCATTTTTGACCGGTGCTCGACAAAATTATGCGAGAAAATATTCAATTCCGATTGATTTGTTGATTTATGATTTTGTGCCTTTGAAAGAAAGGGAATTCTCAGAAGCACCGTCTGATGGAATCTATATCTATGGATTGTTCTTGGATGGTGCTCGCTTCAATATGAATGAGATGAGACTCGATGAATCTCAACTAAAAGTGCTTTTTGATACAATGCCTTATGTAAGTTTTTTGAAAAAATAAATAAATAACTAAATAAATAAATAAAAATGATAAAATATGTTATGTAGAACTTAAATTTTTTTCATTAACAGCTGTGGTTGATTCCAATGACCAAGGATAAAGTAAAGAAAAGATTAGTTTATACATGTCCAGTTTATAAAACCAGCGAAAGGCGTGGAGTACTTTCAACAACTGGACATTCAACTAATTTTGTTATTGCAATGTGGCTTCCAACGATTCATTCAGAAGAACATTGGATAATGAGAGGCGTCGCTATGCTCTGCCAATTATCTCAATAAAACAGGTATGCAAATAATTAACATAGTTTTTTTTCCATTTCTTTAATTATTATTAGCAATTATTAATTAACGAGTTTTAAGAGTTACTGTTGAGGTGCTTAAATAAAATTCATTAGTTCGAATTTTCCTTTGACATAATTTCAAAATAGGTAGAATTTTCATTTTTCGAATTTTTATTCAATTGAATTTAAATTAACATGAATTTTTAAGTCTACTAATTTTTATATATCAAAATTTTCATTTTATAGAATTTCTCTTTATTTATAACTTTTCTATTTACATGATTTCTAATTTAAACAAAATTTTAATTTAGTATAATTTTAAGTGAGATGAATTTTTAAATTGAAATTTTGGTGAAATTTTTATTTGTACAAATTTGTTATTTGATAGAATTCTTAAAACGACAATATTTCATTTGATCTAAATTGGAAATCGACAGAAATTCTATTAATTTTTAAAATTTGATTAAATTAAAATTGTAGACAGTGTGAAAATTCGGTTAAATAAAAATTCAATTAACTAGAGATTTATTATAATTCTTATAAATACGATTCATTATATTAAAATGTCAATTAATAAGATTTTAAGAATATTTAATAATAAAGTAAACAATTACTTATGAAATGAATCGATTTTAAAGAGAAATAATTTTTATTTTACATTTTTTGAGCTTTTAAATTTCTTACTACAATAAAAAAAAGGTGTAAGATTCAAATATGAAAAGCTAATATTTCAAAGATGAATTGAGATGAAAATAAAATTTTATACATCTAGATTTGAATTTAAATTTGAAAAATTTTGTTCAACTCGAGAAAGTGCTTTTTGACGGGAAGTTGCTCTACATGAGAATGTAGACTATAGGGCCTGCGCCCTTGGGACTCCTTTCCATTATTTGGATGCATATAGATCTCAAGGGAGAAAATTGATGGAGACGATCCAGCGAAAACAAACTGTCCATTACTTATTATCTTGCGAATATTTTTATAATATATTTATGGTATTTGAATAAGAAGAAGAAAAATCAAGTTTTCCCTTTGAAATATTATTTATATTTGAAGTAGACTTATCAAAAATCAATACTTTTATTATACACGTATATAAGGGGTGATTTATAAAAGAAAAGTTTAAAAATAAATTACCTCATTGAATATGTTTATATGTCGTCAAAATATATAAATTTTTAATGATTCCAACTTGACATAATCGTATTTGGGTCAGAATTTCTCAAACGGATCATCTAAAATTAAAAAATTTAATTTTCAATGTTAAATCGTTTTTTTTTTAATTCTAATGTAATCAAAATAAGTTTTCGAAAATATTAACCCCTTGACAGTCCAGGGCCCATATGTGGCCAGAAAAAGTCGTGCCACCTTTGTGCAAGTGGCCATATATGGCCATCGCAAAAAAATAATACTAAATTTAATTTGATTCGCCTGAAATTTGTTACTCGGGGGTTTTTGGGGTCGCTGAATCCAAATTTGAAGTCAGATTTCAAAAAAACAAAATGGCGGACCCAAAATGGCGACCATGAAAACTTAAAATTTATCAGATTTACATGAAACTCGTTGCTTAGGGGTTTTCGGGGTCTCTGATTACGAATCTGAGGTCGGTTTTTCAAAATTCAAAAAGGCGGATCCAATTTCAAAAAACCGACCTCAAATTCGAATTCAGCGACCACAAAAACCCCCGAGTAACAAATTTCAGACAAATCGGATTGATTTTTTAAAAATTTGTCCGCCATATTGGATCCGCCATTTTGAATTTTGAAAAACTGACCTCAAATTTGAATTTAGCGACCCCAAAAACCCCCGAGTAACAAATTTCAGGCATATTGGATTGATTTTTTAAAAATTTGTCTGCCATATTGCATCCGCCATTTTGAATTTTGAAAAACTGACCTCAAATTCGAATTCAGCGACCACAAAAACCTTAAATATGATGAAGTCATATTTTTTTGGAAACTTTTTTTTCGGACCGTTTTAGGCCCACCAGCGATTTTTAACTGGACTGCGAAGGGGTTAAACAAAAAAAAAAAATTTTTTTTCGTTATAGTTATAAACAACCAAAATTTTGATTTGTCTTAAATAAAAAAAAAAATTTTCTCGAAATCTAGTTGACCAATTGAAAAACAAAAAAATATGGTTTTCTCGTCTTAAAACGCAGTATTTAAAATTAATTTTTGTTTAAAAAATTTTTTTCAACAGTTTTTTAAATTGTTTATTTATTTAATGTTAATAAATCGCGCATCATTTTCAATAAAGAATATTAATTATTATTAATTATTTAATTATAAAACTAAAAAAAATTATTTGATTCAAATACTCGATTACAATAAAAAAAATATTTACTTGAACCAAATAATTTTTATTTGAATTAAATAAATTCTATTTGAACCAATAATGACTGTCTTCGAAATAAATACCATTTAATTTATTCAAATAATAATTATTTAATACAAATAAATTTTTTTTTTCAGTGTACATAAATAATAATTTATTAATTAACTTTTTTCTAATTGAGTGGCATTTTTTTCTCAACGGTTTTTTATAAATGTATTCAGAATTTAAAAATATTTTTAAATTTTACATTGAACATAAAGAACACTTTTTTGTTGTTAACTATTTATAAATAAACAATATAAAAAACTGATTGAAAAAAATTTTTATTCACAAAAATTATTTTTAAATAGGTTCTAATACGTTTTAGAAGGAGAAAAAGCAATTTTTTTTTGTTTTTTTTGTCAACTGGATCTTGAGAAAATTTTTATTTTTCATTTAAAACTTGTCTGGCTTCAACTGTCTTTAATACTAATTATACATATTAAAAAATTACTTATAGTATTCAAATCGTTTCGCCTGACAGAAACTGACTTTAACTACTGAAAATATAATTACTAAATTGTGAAACGTCTTGTCTTGCTTGAATTATATTTAATTTGTGATATTATATTATTGACAAGAAATTTAACTGTCTGGTCTGAAAATAACTATCTCTCACTACTAAATATATACACTAGAAAAAAACAGTATTCAATCAAGAAAATCCATTTACTTGTCCGTATTTAATTCAATCTTTTCTTAAACCAAGAAAATTTTACTAGTTTGAAGTAAATTTTCTTAAATTAAGAAAATAAGTGGATCAAATATGGACAAATAAATCATTTTTTTGAATCAATGATACTTTTTTTCAGTGTATATAAGGCAAATTTTCTAAAGTAATCCAATAGCAAAAATGTGAATAATTGAATTTTTTTCGAAATGTTTTTGCCAACTCTTATACTAATGGTGAAAAATATTTTTTAAAAATTCAAAATTTACACTTTTTTTATTTTTTTTACTCCTTAAAAAGAAGCTTAAAATGTATACTATTAAGCCTCCTTTTAAGAGATTTAAATTAAATTTAAAAATTCAAAAATATTTTTACTTTTTTTAAAAAAGGGTAAATTTTTGATTTTTTTTCAAAAAAATAGTTAATTAATTATTAATAAATAACTTCTTTTCCAATTAACTTTGTGCGATTCCAAGTGAGATTTTGACTTTTTCGGAGTAGGTTAACCGATTGCAATGAAACTTTGGAATTTTGTTATATATAGTAAGACTAATCTTTAACGTAAATTTCAGCCTAAAATATTTGTTAGTTTACGAGATTTGCAATAATAACAAAAAATTTAAAACTGCTATATCTTCCGTTCTAATAAACGGATTGAGGTCTACTTTTTTTTAAAATGTCAAGGAAAATGAGAGGAATAAATCTCTTTCAGAACATTTTTTTATAATTTTACAACTAAAAAAATTATTAAATAATAATTGAATAACTTTCGCGCGACTAACTAAAATTCAATCACTTAAACGCTAAAATGATCTTACCTGTGTTTTCTTTAATGTTCCAAAGGATTTTTATTGTAAATGTAAGTTTAACTTAAGAAATTTTATTAATTTATTAGTATAAACAATTGAGATTTCTGCTAGTTGACGTGCAGACGACATTGCGCACGCAGCATTCTCACATAGCCAACTGACGTGATTCGTGGACTAAATTGGCTATGTGAGAATGCTGCGTGCGCAATGTCGTCTGCACGTCAACTAGCAGAAATCTCAATTGTTTATACTAATAAATTAATAAAATTTCTTAAGTTAAACTTACATTTACAATAAAAATCCTTTGGAACATTAAAGAAAACACAGGTAAGATCATTTTAGCGTTTAAGTGATTGAATTTTAGTTAGTCGCGCGAAAGTTATTCAATTATTATTTAATAATTTTTTTAGTTGTAAAATTATAAAAAAATGTTCTGAAAGAGATTTATTCCTCTCATTTTCCTTGACATTTTAAAAAAAAGTAGACCTCAATCCGTTTATTAGAACGGAAGATATAGCAGTTTTAAATTTTTTGTTATTATTGCAAATCTCGTAAACTAACAAATATTTTAGGCTGAAATTTACGTTAAAGATTAGTCTTACTATATATAACAAAATTCCAAAGTTTCATTGCAATCGGTTAACCTACTCCGAAAAAGTCAAAATCTCACTTGGAATCGCACTTTCATCTTTTTTTCTCAACGGTTTTTTACTAAAGAAATAAATGCGGAATATAATAAAAAAATTTCAATTTTATGTAGAACATGAAGAATACTGTTTTTTATTAACATTTTATAAATAAACAAATAAGTTTTAGTCAGACTAATATAATGTTATTAACTAGTGTTAAAAAAATTGTAGCTCAGTAGTAACGATATAATTTCTAGTCAGACAAAAATTTTCAATCTCCTCTGTAATTTTATTATCGAGTAGTTAAAGAAAGTTTTAGTCAGACAAGAATGTGGCTACAACTGTTGAAAATTTTATTGAATAGCAAGTTCAGTCACATTGAATTGAGCAAGTTCATTTCATTATAGATCTAAATGATATGGTTCAAAAGATATAATTTTAATTTACTAATGATTAAAATCGCAATAAATTTGATCTAAAATTTTGGATTCATTCCAATATAGATAATCTATTTTCAATTAATATGATATGGTACCTGTAGGTAATGAAAACTTTCTATTATAATTTCAACTAAAGTGTGAAATCTCACTTCATAAAATTAAAAACTAATGTTTTTAAATTTTGGCAAAAAATTTGAAAAAAATAAAAAAAGAGTTTGGTTCAAAATTTTTTCAAAATATTCGTTACTTTAGAATATTATACTCAAAAAACTGAAGATTTTTTGAGATTTAGCAAGGCCAAGAGCTAATAATACTAGACCGTATTGTCTGATACTCCAGTGATAGTGTTTGTTAAGACTAAAATTTGATTCCACTATTATTATTATTATTATTAATATTATTTAAAAATTTATGCAAGACCTTAAAAATAATTTCAGAGTGAATTTCACTTTTATATTACTGACATGCATAGAAAAAATTTGCTGTCGCATGAGCAAATAATTTGCTATCACATCAAATTACGTTAGCAAATATAGGGACAGAGAACGAATTTGCTGCGGGGTCAAAAAATTTAGCTGTTACAGTTAAATTTTACTAATTGTAAATTACCACCATTAAAGCACTTTTAACCATAAAAAAGTGCTAAAAAAAATTCAATTTTTCTTAGGCAGACTATTTTATTACATTTTCTTGCACAAAATACACCTAAAAGTGTAGAAAAAAATTGACAGCCCGATCCGAGTAGAGGAAGACCCCTATTACCAACATTTAAGCACTTTTCGCCATAAAAAAGTGCTCAAAAAAATGCCATTTTTCTTAGGCAGACTATTTTATTGCATTTTCTTGCACAAAATACACCTAACAGTGTAGAAAAAAATTGACAGCCCGATCCGAGTAGAGGAAGACCCCTATTACCACCAATAAAGCACTTTTCGCCATAAAAAAGTGCTCAAAAAAATGCCATTTTTCTTAGGCAGACTATTTTATTGCA
This sequence comes from Leptopilina boulardi, assembly GCF_019393585.1. Classification (NCBI taxonomy): domain Eukaryota; kingdom Metazoa; phylum Arthropoda; class Insecta; order Hymenoptera; family Figitidae; genus Leptopilina; species Leptopilina boulardi. The sequence continues at coordinate 130,064 of NW_026137923.1, read as the reverse complement.
TTTTCTTGCACAAAATACACTTAAAAGTGTAGAAAAAAATTGACAGCCCGTACCGAGTAGAGGAAGACCCCTATTACCACCATTTTAGCACTTTTCGCCATAAAAAAGTGCTCAAAAAAATTTAATTTTTCTTAGGCAGACTATTTTATTGCATTTTCTTGCACAAAATACACCTAAAAGTGTAGAGAAAAATTGACAGCCCGATCCGAGTAGAGGAAGACCCCTATTACCAACATTTAAGCACTTTTGGCCATAAAAAAGTGCTCAAAAAAATTCAATTTTTCTTAGGCAGACTATTTTATTGCATTTTCTTGCACAAAATACACCTAAAAGTGTAGAAAAAAATTGACAGCCCGTACCGAGTAGAGGAAGACCCCTATTACCAACATTTAAGCACTTTTGGCCATAAAAAAGTGCTCAAAAAAATGCCATTTTTCTTAGGCAGACTATTTTATTGCATTTTCTTGCACAAAATACACCTAACAGTGTAGAAAAAAATTGACAGCCCGATCCGAGTAGAGGAAGACCCCTATTACCAACATTTAAGCACTTTTGGCCATAAAAAAGTGCTCAAAAAAATTCAATTTTTCTTAGGCAGACTATTTTATTGCATTTTCTTGCACAAAATACACCTAAAAGTGTAGAAAAAAATTGACAGCCCGATCCGAGTAGAGGAAGACTCCTATTACCACCATTTTAGCACTTTTCACCATAAAAAAGTGCTCAAAAAAATTCAATTTTTCTTAGGCAGACTATTTTATTGCATTTTCTTGCACAAAATATACGTAAAAGTGTAGAAAAAAATTGACAGCCCGATCCGAGTAGAGGAAGACCCCTATTACCAACATTTAAGCACTTTTGGCCATAAAAAAGTGCTCAAAAAAATGCCATTTTTCTTAGGCAGACTATTTTATTGCATTTTCTTGCACAAAATACACCTAAAAGTGTAGAAAAAAATTGACAGCCCGATCCGAGTAGAGGAAGACCCCTATTACCACCATTTTAGCACTTTTCGCCATAAAAAAGTGCTCAAAAAAATTCAATTTTTCTTAGGCAGACTATTTTATTGCATTTTCTTGCACAATATACACCTAAAAGTGTAGAAAAAAATTGACAGCCCGATCCGAGTAGAGGAAGACCCCTATTACCACCAATAAAGCAAATTTCGCCATAAAAAAGTGCTCAAAAAAATTTAATTTTTCTTAGGCAGACTATTTTATTGCATTTTCTTGCACAAAATATACGTAAAAGTGTAGAAAAAAATTGACAGCCCGATCCGAGTAGAGGAAGACCCCTATTACCACCATTTTAGCACTTTTCGCCATAAAAAAGTGCTCAAAAAAATGCCATTTTTCTTAGGCAGACTATTTTATTGCATTTTCTTGCACAAAATACACCTAAAAGTGTAGAAAAAAATTGACAGCCCGATCCGAGTAGAGGAAGACTCCTATTACCACCATTTTAGCACTTTTCACCATAAAAAAGTGCTCAAAAAATTCAATTTTTCTTAGGCAGACTATTTTATTGCATTTTCTTGCACAAAATATACGTAAAAGTGTAGAAAAAAATTGACAGCCCGATCCGAGTAGAGGAAGACCCCTATTACCAACATTTAAGCACTTTTCGCCATAAAAAAGTGCTCAAAAAAATGCCATTTTTATTAGGCAGACTATTTTATTGCATTTTCTTGCACAAAATACACCTAAAAGTGTAGAAAAAAATTGACAGCCCGTACCGAGTAGAGGAAGACCCCTATTACCAACATTTAAGCACTTTTGGCCATAAAAAAGTGCTCAAAAAAATGCCATTTTTCTTAGGCAGACTATTTTATTGCATTTTCTTGCACAAAATACACCTAACAGTGTAGAAAAAAATTGACAGCCCGATCCGAGTAGAGGAAGACCCCTATTACCACCATTTTAGCACTTTTCGCCATAAAAAAGTGCTCAAAAAAATTCAATTTTTCTTAGGCAGACTATTTTATTGCATTTTCTTGCACAAAATACACCTAAAAGTGTAGAAAAAAATTGACAGCCCGATCCGAGTAGAGGAAGACCCCTATTACCACCATTTTAGCACTTTTCGCCATAAAAAAGTGCTCAAAAAAATGCCATTTTTATTAGGCAGACTATTTTATTGCATTTTCTTGCACAAAATACACCTAACAGTGTAGAAAAAAATTGACAGCCCGATCCGAGTAGAGGAAGACCCCTATTACCACCATTTTAGCACTTTTCGCCATAAAAAAGTGCTCAAAAAAATTCAATTTTTCTTAGGCAGACTATTTTATTGCATTTTCTTGCACAAAATACACCTAAAAGTGTAGAAAAAAATTGACAGCCCGATCCGAGTAGAGGAAGACTCCTATTACCACCATTTTAGCACTTTTCACCATAAAAAAGTGCTCAAAAAAATTCAATTTTTCTTAGGCAGACTATTTTATTGCATTTTCTTGCACAAAATATACGTAAAAGTGTAGAAAAAAATTGACAGCCCGATCCGAGTAGAGGAAGACCCCTATTACCAACATTTAAGCACTTTTCGCCATAAAAAAGTGCTCAAAAAAATTCAATTTTTCTTAGGCAGACTATTTTATTGCATTTTCTTGCACAAAATACACCTAAAAGTGTAGAAAAAAATTGACAGCCCGTACCGAGTAGAGGAAGACCCCTATTACCAACATTTAAGCACTTTTGGCCATAAAAAAGTGCTCAAAAAAATGCCATTTTTCTTAGGCAGACTATTTTATTGCATTTTCTTGCACAAAATACACCTAAAAGTGTAGAAAAAAATTGACAGCCCGATCCGAGTAGAGGAAGACCCCTATTACCACCAATAAAGCAAATTTCGCCATAAAAAAGTGCTCAAAAAAATTTAATTTTTCTTAGGCAGACTATTTTATTGCATTTTCTTGCACAAAATATACGTAAAAGTGTAGAAAAAAATTGACAGCCCGATCCGAGTAGAGGAAGACCCCTATTACCACCATTTTAGCACTTTTCGCCATAAAAAAGTGCTCAAAAAAATGCCATTTTTCTTAGGCAGACTATTTTATTGCATTTTCTTGCACAAAATACACCTAAAAGTGTAGAAAAAAATTGACAGCCCGATCCGAGTAGAGGAAGACTCCTATTACCACCATTTTAGCACTTTTCACCATAAAAAAGTGCTCAAAAAAATTCAATTTTTCTTAGGCAGACTATTTTATTGCATTTTCTTGCACAAAATATACGTAAAAGTGTAGAAAAAAATTGACAGCCCGATCCGAGTAGAGGAAGACCCCTATTACCAACATTTAAGCACTTTTCGCCATAAAAAAGTGCTCAAAAAAATGCCATTTTTATTAGGCAGACTATTTTATTGCATTTTCTTGCACAAAATACACCTAAAAGTGTAGAAAAAAATTGACAGCCCGTACCGAGTAGAGGAAGACCCCTATTACCAACATTTAAGCACTTTTGGCCATAAAAAAGTGCTCAAAAAAATGCCATTTTTCTTAGGCAGACTATTTTATTGCATTTTCTTGCACAAAATATACGTAAAAGTGTAGAAAAAAATTGACAGCCCGATCCGAGTAGAGGAAGACCCCTATTACCAACATTTAAGCACTTTTCGCCATAAAAAAGTGCTCAAAAAAATTCAATTTTTCTTAGGCAGACTATTTTATTGCATTTTCTTGCACAAAATACACCTAAAAGTGTAGAAAAAAATTGACAGCCCGATCCGAGTAGAGGAAGACTCCTATTACCACCATTTTAGCACTTTTCACCATAAAAAAGTGCTCAAAAAAATTCAATTTTTCTTAGGCAGACTATTTTATTGCATTTTCTTGCACAAAATATACCTAAAAGTGTAGAAAAAAATTGACAGCCCGATCCGAGTAGAGGAAGACTCCTATTACCACCATTTTAGCACTTTTCACCATAAAAAAGTGCTCAAAAAAATTCAATTTTTCTTAGGCAGACTATTTTATTGCATTTTCTTGCACAAAATACACCTAAAAGTGTAGAAAAAAATTGACAGCCCGATCCGAGTAGAGGAAGACCCCTATTACCACCAATAAAGCAAATTTCGCCATAAAAAAGTGCTCAAAAAAATTTAATTTTTCTTAGGCAGACTATTTTATTGCATTTTCTTGCACAAAATACACCTAAAAGTGTAGAAAAAAATTGACAGCCCGATCCGAGTAGAGGAAGACCCCTATTACCACCAATAAAGCAAATTTCGCCATAAAAAAGTGCTCAAAAAAATTTAATTTTTCTTAGGCAGACTATTTTATTGCATTTTCTTGCACAAAATACACCTAAAAGTGTAGAAAAAAATTGACAGCCCGATCCGAGTAGAGGAAGACCCCTATTACCAACATTTAAGCACTTTTGGCCACAAAAAAGTGCTCAAAAAAATTCAATTTTTCTTAGGCAGACTATTTTATTGCATTTTCTTGCACAAAATACACCTAAAAGTGTAGAAAAAAATTGACAGCCCGATCCGAGTAGAGGAAGACTCCTATTACCACCATTTTAGCACTTTTCACCATAAAAAAGTGCTCAAAAAAATTCAATTTTTCTTAGGCAGACTATTTTATTGCATTTTCTTGCACAAAATACACCTAAAAGTGTAGAAAAAAATTGACAGCCCGTACCGAGTAGAGGAAGACCCCTATTACCAACATTTAAGCACTTTTGGCCATAAAAAAGTGCTCAAAAAAATGCCATTTTTCTTAGGCAGACTATTTTATTGCATTTTCTTGCACAAAATACACCTAAAAGTGTAGAAAAAAATTGACAGCCCGATCCGAGTAGAGGAAGACCCCTATTACCACCAATAAAGCAAATTTCGCCATAAAAAAGTGCTCAAAAAAATTTAATTTTTCTTAGGCAGACTATTTTATTGCATTTTCTTGCACAAAATATACGTAAAAGTGTAGAAAAAAATTGACAGCCCGATCCGAGTAGAGGAAGACCCCTATTACCACCATTTTAGCACTTTTCGCCATAAAAAAGTGCTCAAAAAAATGCCATTTTTCTTAGGCAGACTATTTTATTGCATTTTCTTGCACAAAATATACGTAAAAGTGTAGAAAAAAATTGACAGCCCGATCCGAGTAGAGGAAGACCCCTATTACCAACATTTAAGCACTTTTCGCCATAAAAAAGTGCTCAAAAAAATTCAGTTTTTCTTAGGCAGACTATTTTATTGCATTTTCTTGCACAAAATACACCTAAAAGTGTAGAAAAAAATTGACAGCCCGTACCGAGTAGAGGAAGACCCCTATTACCAACATTTAAGCACTTTTGGCCATAAAAAAGTGCTCAAAAAAATTCAATTTTTCTTAGGCAGACTATTTTATTGCATTTTCTTGCACAAAATACACCTAAAAGTGTAGAAAAAAATTGACAGCCCGATCCGAGTAGAGGAAGACCCCTATTACCACCAATAAAGCAAATTTCGCCATAAAAAAGTGCTCAAAAAAATTTAATTTTTCTTAGGCAGACTATTTTATTGCATTTTCTTGCACAAAATACACCTAACAGTGTAGAAAAAAATTGACAGCCCGATCCGAGTAGAGGAAGACCCCTATTACCACCATTTTAGCACTTTTCGCCATAAAAAAGTGCTCAAAAAAATGCCATTTTTCTTAGGCAGACTATTTTATTGCATTTTCTTGCACAAAATACACCTAAAAGTGTAGAAAAAAATTGACAGCCCGATCCGAGTAGAGGAAGACTCCTATTACCACCATTTTAGCACTTTTCACCATAAAAAAGTGCTCAAAAAAATTCAATTTTTCTTAGGCAGACTATTTTATTGCATTTTCTTGCACAAAATATACGTAAAAGTGTAGAAAAAAATTGACAGCCCGATCCGAGTAGAGGAAGACCCCTATTACCAACATTTAAGCACTTTTCGCCATAAAAAAGTGCTCAAAAAAATGCCATTTTTATTAGGCAGACTATTTTATTGCATTTTCTTGCACAAAATACACCTAAAAGTGTAGAAAAAAATTGACAGCCCGATCCGAGTAGAGGAAGACCCCTATTACCAACAATAAAGCAAATTTCGCCATAAAAAAGTGCTCAAAAAAATTCAATTTTTCTTAGGCAGACTATTTTATTGCATTTTCTTGCACAAAATACACCTAAAAGTGTAGAAAAAAATTGACAGCCCGATCCGAGTAGAGGAAGACTCCTATTACCACCATTTTAGCACTTTTCACCATAAAAAAGTGCTCAAAAAAATTCAATTTTTCTTAGGCAGACTATTTTATTGCATTTTCTTGCACAAAATACACCTAAAAGTGTAGAAAAAAATTGACAGCCCGATCCGAGTAGAGGAAGACTCCTATTACCACCATTTTAGCACTTTTCACCATAAAAAGTGCTCAAAAAAATTCATTTTTTCTTAGGCAGACTATTTTATTGCATTTTCTTGCACAAAATACACCTAAAAGTGTAGAAAAAAATTGACAGCCCGATCCGAGTAGAGGAAGACCCCTATTACCACCATTTTAGCACTTTTCGCCATAAAAAAGTGCTCAAAAAAATTCAATTTTTCTTAGGCAGACTATTTTATTGCATTTTCTTGCACAAAATACACCTAAAAGTGTAGAAAAAAATTGACAGCCCGATCCGAGTAGAGGAAGACCCCTATTACCACCAATAAAGCACATTTCGCCATAAAAAAGTGCTCAAAAAAATTTAATTTTTCTTAGGCAGACTATTTTATTGCATTTTCTTGCACAAAATATACGTAAAAGTGTAGAAAAAAATTGACAGCCCGATCCGAGTAGAGGAAGACCCCTATTACCACCATTTTAGCACTTTTCGCCATAAAAAAGTGCTCAAAAAAATGCCATTTTTCTTAGGCAGACTATTTTATTGCATTTTCTTGCACAAAATACACCTAAAAGTGTAGAAAAAAATTGACAGCCCGATCCGAGTAGAGGAAGACTCCTATTACCACCATTTTAGCACTTTTCACCATAAAAAAGTGCTCAAAAAAATTCAATTTTTCTTAGGCAGACTATTTTATTGCATTTTCTTGCACAAAATACACCTAAAAGTGTAGAAAAAAATTGACAGCCCGATCCGAGTAGAGGAAGACCCCTATTACCAACATTTAAGCACTTTTCGCCATAAAAAAGTGCTCAAAAAAATGCCATTTTTCTTAGGCAGACTATTTTATTGCATTTTCTTGCACAAAATACACCTAAAAGTGTAGAAAAAAATTGACAGCCCGATCCGAGTAGAGGAAGACCCCTATTACCACCAATAAAGCACTTTTCGCCATAAAAAAGTGCTCAAAAAAATTCAATTTTTCTTAGGCAGACTATTTTATTGCATTTTCTTGCACAAAATACACCTAAAAGTGTAGAAAAAAATTGACAGCCCGATCCGAGTAGAGGAAGACCCCTATTACCACCATTTTAGCACTTTTCGCCATAAAAAAGTGCTCAAAAAAATGCCATTTTTCTTAGGCAGACTATTTTATTGCATTTTCTTGCACAAAATACACCTAAAAGTGTAGAAAAAAATTGACAGCCCGATCCGAGTAGAGGAAGACCCCTATTACCACCATTTTAGCACTTTTCGCCATAAAAAAGTGCTCAAAAAAATTCAATTTTTCTTAGGCAGACTATTTTATTGCATTTTCTTGCACAAAATACACCTAAAAGTGTAGAAAAAAATTGACAGCCCGATCCGAGTAGAGGAAGACTCCTATTACCACCATTTTAGCACTTTTCACCATAAAAAAGTGCTCAAAAAAATTCAATTTTTCTTAGGCAGACTATTTTATTGCATTTTCTTGCACAAAATACACCTAAAAGTGTAGAAAAAAATTGACAGCCCGATCCGAGTAGAGGAAGACCCCTATTACCACCATTTAAGCACTTTTCGCCATAAAAAAGTGCTCAAAAAAATTCAATTTTTCTTAGGCAGACTATTTTATTGCATTTTCTTGCACAAAATACACCTAAAAGTGTAGAAAAAAATTGACAGCCCGATCCGAGTAGAGGAAGACCCCTATTACCAACATTTAAGCACTTTTGGCCATAAAAAAGTGCTCAAAAAAATGCCATTTTTCTTAGGCAGACTATTTTATTGCATTTTCTTGCACAAAATACACCTAAAAGTGTAGAAAAAAATTGACAGCCCGATCCGAGTAGAGGAAGACTCCTATTACCACCATTTTAGCACTTTTCACCATAAAAAAGTGCTCAAAAAAATTCAATTTTTCTTAGGCAGACTATTTTATTGCATTTTCTTGCACAAAATACACCTAAAAGTGTAGAAAAAAATTGACAGCCCGATCCGAGTAGAGGAAGACCCCTATTACCACCATTTAAGCAATTTTCGCCATAAAAAAGTGCTCAAAAAAATTCAATTTTTCTTAGGCAGACTATTTTATTGCATTTTCTTGCACAAAATACACCTAAAAGTGTAGAAAAAAATTGACAGCCCGATCCGAGTAGAGGAAGACCCCTATTACCAACATTTAAGCACTTTTGGCCATAAAAAAGTGCTCAAAAAAATTCAATTTTTCTTAGGCAGACTATTTTATTGCATTTTCTTGCACAAAATACACCTAAAAGTGTAGAAAAAAATTGACAGCCCGATCCGAGTAGAGGAAGACCCCTATTACCACCATTTTAGCACTTTTCGCCATAAAAAAGTGCTCAAAAAAATTCAATTTTTCTTAGGCAGACTATTTTATTGCATTTTCTTGCACAAAATACACCTAAAAGTGTAGAAAAAAATTGACAGCCCGATCCGAGTAGAGGAAGACCCCTATTACCAACATTTAAGCACTTTTCGCCATAAAAAAGTGCTCAAAAAAATTCAATTTTTCTTAGGCAGACTATTTTATTGCATTTTCTTGCACAAAATATACGTAAAAGTGTAGAAAAAAATTGACAGCCCGATCCGAGTAGAGGAAGACCCCTATTACCAACATTTAAGCACTTTTCGCCATAAAAAAGTGCTCAAAAAAATTCAATTTTTCTTAGGCAGACTATTTTATTGCATTTTCTTGCACAAAATACACCTAAAAGTGTAGAAAAAAATTGACAGCCCGTACCGAGTAGAGGAAGACCCCTATTACCAACATTTAAGCACTTTTGGCCATAAAAAAGTGCTCAAAAAAATGCCATTTTTCTTAGGCAGACTATTTTATTGCATTTTCTTGCACAAAATACACCTAAAAGTGTAGAAAAAAATTGACAGCCCGATCCGAGTAGAGGAAGACCCCTATTACCACCATTTTAGCACTTTTCGCCATAAAAAAGTGCTCAAAAAAATGCCATTTTTCTTAGGCAGACTATTTTATTGCATTTTCTTGCACAAAATACACCTAAAAGTGTAGAAAAAAATTGACAGCCCGATCCGAGTAGAGGAAGACCCCTATTACCACCAATAAAGCACTTTTCGCCATAAAAAAGTGCTCAAAAAAATTCAATTTTTCTTAGGCAGACTATTTTATTGCATTTTCTTGCACAAAATACACCTAAAAGTGTAGAAAAAAATTGACAGCCCGATCCGAGTAGAGGAAGACCCCTATTACCACCATTTTAGCACTTTTCGCCATAAAAAAGTGCTCAAAAAAATTCAATTTTTCTTAGGCAGACTATTTTATTGCATTTTCTTGCACAAAATACACCTAAAAGTGTAGAAAAAAATTGACAGCCCGATCCGAGTAGAGGAAGACCCCTATTACCACCATTTTAGCACTTTTCGCCATAAAAAAGTGCTCAAAAAAATTCAATTTTTCTTAGGCAGACTATTTTATTGCATTTTCTTGCACAAAATACACCTAAAAGTGTAGAAAAAAATTGACAGCCCGATCCGAGTAGAGGAAGACCCCTATTACCACCAATAAAGCAAATTTCGCCATAAAAAAGTGCTCAAAAAAATTTAATTTTTCTTAGGCAGACTATTTTATTGCATTTTCTTGCACAAAATATACGTAAAAGTGTAGAAAAAAATTGACAGCCCGATCCGAGTAGAGGAAGACCCCTATTACCACCATTTTAGCACTTTTCGCCATAAAAAAGTGCTCAAAAAAATGCCATTTTTCTTAGGCAGACTATTTTATTGCATTTTCTTGCACAAAATACACCTAAAAGTGTAGAAAAAAATTGACAGCCCGATCCGAGTAGAGGAAGACCCCTATTACCAACATTTAAGCACTTTTGGCCACAAAAAAGTGCTCAAAAAAATTCAATTTTTCTTAGGCAGACTATTTTATTGCATTTTCTTGCACAAAATACACCTAAAAGTGTAGAAAAAAATTGACAGCCCGTACCGAGTAGAGGAAGACCCCTATTACCAACATTTAAGCACTTTTGGCCATAAAAAAGTGCTCAAAAAAATGCCATTTTTCTTAGGCAGACTATTTTATTGCATTTTCTTGCACAAAATACACCTAACAGTGTAGAAAAAAATTGACAGCCCGATCCGAGTAGAGGAAGACTCCTATTACCACCATTTTAGCACTTTTCACCATAAAAAGTGCTCAAAAAAATTAATTTTTTCTTAGGCAGACTATTTTATTGCATTTTCTTGCACAAAATACACCTAAAAGTGTAGAAAAAAATTGACAGCCCGATCCGAGTAGAGGAAGACCCCTATTACCAACATTTAAGCACTTTTCACCATAAAAAGTGCTCAAAAAAATTAATTTTTTCTTAGGCAGACTATTTTATTGCATTTTCTTGCACAAAATACACCTAAAAGTGTAGAAAAAAATTGACAGCCCGATCCGAGTAGAGGAAGACTCCTATTACCACCATTTTAGCACTTTTCACCATAAAAAGTGCTCAAAAAAATTAATTTTTTCTTAGGCAGACTATTTTATTGCATTTTCTTGCACAAAATACACCTAACAGTGTAGAAAAAAATTGACAGCCCGATCCGAGTAGAGGAAGACCCCTATTACCACCAATAAAGCACTTTTCGCCATAAAAAAGTGCTCAAAAAAATTCAATTTTTCTTAGGCAGACTATTTTATTGCATTTTCTTGCACAAAATACACCTAAAAGTGTAGAAAAAAATTGACAGCCCGATCCGAGTAGAGGAAGACCCCTATTACCAACATTTAAGCACTTTTCGCCATAAAAAAGTGCTCAAAAAAATTCAATTTTTCTTAGGCAGACTATTTTATTGCATTTTCTTGCACAAAATACACCTAAAAGTGTAGAAAAAAATTGACAGCCCGATCCGAGTAGAGGAAGACCCCTATTACCAACATTTAAGCACTTTTGGCCATAAAAAAGTGCTCAAAAAAATTCAATTTTTCTTAGGCAGACTATTTTATTGCATTTTCTTGCACAAAATACACCTAAAAGTGTAGAAAAAAATTGACAGCCCGATCCGAGTAGAGGAAGACTCCTATTACCACCATTTTAGCACTTTTCACCATAAAAAGTGCTCAAAAAAATTAATTTTTTCTTAGGCAGACTATTTTATTGCATTTTCTTGCACAAAATACACCTAACAGTGTAGAAAAAAATTGACAGCCCGATCCGAGTAGAGGAAGACCCCTATTACCACCAATAAAGCACTTTTCGCCATAAAAAAGTGCTCAAAAAAATTCAATTTTTCTTAGGCAGACTATTTTATTGCATTTTCTTGCACAAAATACACCTAAAAGTGTAGAAAAAAATTGACAGCCCGATCCGAGTAGAGGAAGACCCCTATTACCACCATTTTAGCACTTTTCGCCATAAAAAAGTGCTCAAAAAAATGCCATTTTTCTTAGGCAGACTATTCTATTGCATTTTCTTGCACAAAATACACCTAAAAGTGTAGAAAAAAATTGACAGCCCGATCGGAGTAGAGGAAGACTCCTATTACCACCATTTTAGCACTTTTCACCATAAAAAAGTGCTCAAAAAAATTCAATTTTTCTTAGGCAGACTATTTTATTGCATTTTCTTGCACAAAATACACCTAAAAGTGTAGAAAAAAATTGACAGCCCGATCCGAGTACAGGAAGACCCCTATTACCAACATTTAAGCACTTTTGGCCACAAAAAAGTGCTCAAAAAAATTCAATTTTTCTTAGGCAGACTATTTTATTGCATTTTCTTGCACAAAATACACCTAAAAGTGTAGAAAAAAATTGACAGCCCGATCCGAGTAGAGGAAGACCCCTATTACCAACATTTAAGCACTTTTGGCCATAAAAAAGTGCTCAAAAAAATTCAATTTTTCTTAGGCAGACTATTTTATTGCATTTTCTTGCACAAAATACACCTAACAGTGTAGAAAAAAATTGACAGCCGGATCCGAGTAGAGGAAGACCCCTATTACCACCATTTTAGCACTTTTCGCCATAAAAAAGTGCTCAAAAAAATTCAATTTTTCTTAGGCAGACTATTTTATTGCATTTTCTTGCACAAAATACACCTAAAACTGTAGAAAAAAATTGACAGCCCGATCCGAGTAGAGGAAGACTCCTATTACCACCATTTTAGCACTTTTCACCATAAAAAAGTGCTCAAAAAAATTCAATTTTTCTTAGGCAGACTATTTTATTGCATTTTCTTGCACAAAATACACCTAAAAGTGTAGAAAAAAATTGACAGCCCGATCCGAGTAGAGGAAGACCCCTATTACCACCATTTAAGCACTTTTCGCCATAAAAAAGTGCTCAAAAAAATTCAATTTTTCTTAGGCAGACTATTTTATTGCATTTTCTTGCACAAAATACACCTAATAGTGTAGAAAAAAATTGACAGCCCGATCCGAGTAGAGGAAGACTCTTATCTCCACCATTAAAGCACTTTTCGTTATAAAAAAGTGCTCAAAAAAATGCAATTTTTGTTAGGCAGACTATTTTATTGCATTTTCTTGCACAAAATACACCTAAAAGTGTAGAAAAAAATTGACCGCCCGATCCGAGTAGAGGAAGACCCCTATTACCAACATTTAAGCACTTTTGGCCATAAAAAAGTGCTCAAAAAAATTCAATTTTTCTTAGGCAGACTATTTTATTGCATTTTCTTGCACAAAATACACCTAAAAGTGTAGAAAAAAATTGACAGCCCGATCCGAGTAGAGGAAGACCCCTATTACCACCATTTTAGCACTTTTCGCCATAAAAAAGTGCTCAAAAAAATTCAATTTTTCTTAGGCAGACTATTTTATTGCATTTTCTTGCACAAAATACACCTAAAAGTGTAGAAAAAAATTGACAGCCCGATCCGAGTAGAGGAAGACCCCTATTACCACCATTTAAGCACTTTTCGCCATAAAAAAGTGCTCAAAAAAATTCAATTTTTCTTAGGCAGACTATTTTATTGCATTTTCTTGCACAAAATACACCTAAAAGTGTAGAAAAAAATTGACAGCCCGATCCGAGTAGAGGAAGACCCCTATTACCACCATTTTAGCACTTTTCGCCATAAAAAAGTGCTCAAAAAAATTCAATTTTTCTTAGGCAGACTATTTTATTGCATTTTCTTGCACAAAATACACCTAAAAGTGTAGAAAAAAATTGACAGCCCGATCCGAGTAGAGGAAGACCCCTATTACCACCATTTAAGCACTTTTCGCCATAAAAAAGTGCTCAAAAAAATTCAATTTTTCTTAGGCAGACTATTTTATTGCATTTTCTTGCACAAAATACACCTAAAAGTGTAGAAAAAAATTGACAGCCCGATCCGAGTAGAGGAAGACCCCTATTACCACCATTTAAGCACTTTTCGCCATAAAAAAGTGCTCAAAAAAATTCAATTTTTCTTAGGCAGACTATTTTATTGCATTTTCTTGCACAAAATACACCTAAAAGTGTAGAAAAAAATTGACAGCCCGATCCGAGTAGAGGAAGACCCCTATTACCACCATTTAAGCACTTTTCGCCATAAAAAAGTGCTCAAAAAAATTCAATTTTTCTTAGGCAGACTATTTTATTGCATTTTCTTGCACAAAATACACCTAAAAGTGTAGAAAAAAATTGACAGCCCGATCCGAGTAGAGGAAGACACCTATTACCACCAATTAAGCACATTTCGCCATAAAAAAGTGCTCAAAAAAATTCAATTTTTCTTAGGCAGACTATTTTATTGCATTTTCTTGCACAAAATACACCTAAAAGTGTAGAAAAAAATTGACAGCCCGATCCGAGTAGAGGAAGACCCCTATTACCACCATTTTAGCACTTTTCGCCATAAAAAAGTGCTCAAAAAAATGCCATTTTTCTTAGGCAGACTATTTTATTGCATTTTCTTGCACAAAATACACCTAAAAGTGTAGAAAAAAATTGACAGCCCGATCCGAGTAGAGGAAGACCCCTATTACCACCATTTTAGCACTTTTCGCCATAAAAAAGTGCTCAAAAAAATTCAATTTTTCTTAGGCAGACTATTTTATTGCATTTTCTTGCACAAAATACACCTAAAAGTGTAGAAAAAAATTGACAGCCCGATCCGAGTAGAGGAAGACCCCTATTACCACCATTTAAGCACTTTTCGCCATAAAAAAGTGCTCAAAAAAATTCAATTTTTCTTAGGCAGACTATTTTATTGCATTTTCTTGCACAAAATACACCTAAAAGTGTAGAAAAAAATTGACAGCCCGATCCGAGTAGAGGAAGACCCCTATTACCACCATTTAAGCACTTTTCGCCATAAAAAAGTGCTCAAAAAAATTCAATTTTTCTTAGGCAGACTATTTTATTGCATTTTCTTGCACAAAATACACCTAAAAGTGTAGAAAAAAATTGACAGCCCGATCCGAGTAGAGGAAGACCCCTATTACCAACATTTAAGCACTTTTCGCCATAAAAAAGTGCTCAAAAAAATTCAATTTTTCTTAGGCAGACTATTTTATTGCATTTTCTTGCACAAAATACACCTAAAAGTGTAGAAAAAAATTGACAGCCCGATCCGAGTAGAGGAAGACCCCTATTACCAACATTTAAGCACTTTTGGCCATAAAAAAGTGCTCAAAAAAATTCAATTTTTCTTAGGCAGACTATTTTATTGCATTTTCTTGCACAAAATACACCTAAAAGTGTAGAAAAAAATTGACAGCCCGATCCGAGTAGAGGAAGACTCCTATTACCACCATTTTAGCACTTTTCACCATAAAAAAGTGCTCAAAAAAATTTAATTTTTCTTAGGCAGACTATTTTATTGCATTTTCTTGCACAAAATACACCTAAAAGTGTAGAAAAAAATTGACCGCCCGATCCGAGTAGAGGAAGACCCCTATTACCAACATTTAAGCACTTTTGGCCATAAAAAAGTGCTCAAAAAAATTCAATTTTTCTTAGGCAGACTATTTTATTGCATTTTCTTGCACAAAATACACCTAAAAGTGTAGAAAAAAATTGACAGCCCGATCCGAGTAGAGGAAGACCCCTATTACCACCATTTTAGCACTTTTCGCCATAAAAAAGTGCTCAAAAAAATGCCATTTTTCTTAGGCAGACTATTTTATTGCATTTTCTTGCACAAAATACACCTAACAGTGTAGAAAAAAATTGACAGCCCGATCCGAGTAGAGGAAGACCCCTATTACCACCATTTTAGCACTTTTCGCCATAAAAAAGTGCTCAAAAAAATTCAATTTTTCTTAGGCAGACTATTTTATTGCATTTTCTTGCACAAAATACACCTAAAAGTGTAGAAAAAAATTGACAGCCCGATCCGAGTAGAGGAAGACCCCTATTACCAACATTTAAGCACTTTTCGCCATAAAAAAGTGCTCAAAAAAATTCAATTTTTCTTAGGCAGACTATTTTATTGCATTTTCTTGCACAAAATACACCTAAAAGTGTAGAAAAAAATTGACAGCCCGATCCGAGTAGAGGAAGACCCCTATTACCACCATTTAAGCACTTTTCGCCATAAAAAAGTGCTCAAAAAAATTCAATTTTTCTTAGGCAGACTATTTTATTGCATTTTCTTGCACAAAATACACCTAAAAGTGTAGAAAAAAATTGACAGCCCGATCCGAGTAGAGGAAGACCCCTATTACCACCATTTAAGCACTTTTCGCCATAAAAAAGTGCTCAAAAAAATTCAATTTTTCTTAGGCAGACTATTTTATTGCATAATCTTGCACAAAATACACCTAAAAGTGTAGAAAAAAATTGACAGCCCGATCCGAGTAGAGGAAGACCCCTATTACCAACATTTAAGCACTTTTCGCCATAAAAAAGTGCTCAAAAAAATTCAATTTTTCTTAGGCAGACTATTTTATTGCATTTTCTTGCACAAAATACACCTAAAAGTGTAGAAAAAAATTGACAGCCCGTTCCGAGTAGAGGAAGACCCCTATTACCAACATTTAAGCACTTTTGGCCATAAAAAAGTGCTCAAAAAAATGCCATTTTTCTTAGGCAGACTATTTTATTGCATTTTCTTGCACAAAATACACCTAAAAGTGTAGAAAAAAATTGACAGCCCGATCCGAGTAGAGGAAGACTCCTATTACCACCATTTTAGCACTTTTCACCATAAAAAGTGCTCAAAAAAATTAATTTTTTCTTAGGCAGACTATTTTATTGCATTTTCTTGCACAAAATACACCTAAAAGTGTAGAAAAAAATTGACAGCCCGATCCGAGTAGAGGAAGACCCCTATTACCAACATTTAAGCACTTTTCGCCATAAAAAAGTGCTCAAAAAAATTCAATTTTTCTTAGGCAGACTATTTTATTGCATTTTCTTGCACAAAATACACCTAAAAGTGTAGAAAAAAATTGACAGCCCGATCCGAGTAGAGGAAGACCCCTATTACCACCATTTTAGCACTTTTCGCCATAAAAAAGTGCTCAAAAAAATTCAATTTTTCTTAGGCAGACTATTTTATTGCATTTTCTTGCACAAAATACACCTAACAGTGTAGAAAAAAATTGACAGCCCGATCCGAGTAGAGGAAGACCCCTATTACCACCATTTTAGCACTTTTCGCCATAAAAAAGTGCTCAAAAAAATTCAATTTTTCTTAGGCAGACTATTTTATTGCATTTTCTTGCACAAAATACACCTAAAAGTGTAGAAAAAAATTGACAGCCCGATCCGAGTAGAGGAAGACCCCTATTACCAACATTTAAGCACTTTTCGCCATAAAAAAGTGCTCAAAAAAATTCAATTTTTCTTAGGCAGACTATTTTATTGCATTTTCTTGCACAAAATACACCTAAAAGTGTAGAAAAAAATTGACAGCCCGATCCGAGTAGAGGAAGACCCCTATTACCAACATTTAAGCACTTTTGGCCATAAAAAAGTGCTCAAAAAAATTCAATTTTTCTTAGGCAGACTATTTTATTGCATTTTCTTGCACAAAATACACCTAAAAGTGTAGAAAAAAATTGACAGCCCGATCCGAGTAGAGGAAGACCCCTATTACCACCATTTTAGCACTTTTCGCCATAAAAAAGTGCTCAAAAAAATTCAATTTTTCTTAGGCAGACTATTTTATTGCATTTTCTTGCACAAAATACACCTAAAAGTGTAGAAAAAAATTGACAGCCCGATCCGAGTAGAGGAAGACCCCTATTACCACCAATAAAGCACTTTTCGCCATAAAAAAGTGCTCAAAAAAATTCAATTTTTCTTAGGCAGACTATTTTATTGCATTTTCTTGCACAAAATACACCTAAAAGTGTAGAAAAAAATTGACAGCCCGATCCGAGTAGAGGAAGACCCCTATTACCACCATTTTAGCACTTTTCGCCATAAAAAAGTGCTCAAAAAAATGCCATTTTTCTTAGGCAGACTATTTTATTGCATTTTCTTGCACAAAATACACCTAAAAGTGTAGAAAAAAATTGACAGCCCGATCCGAGTAGAGGAAGACTCCTATTACCACCATTTTAGCACTTTTCACCATAAAAAAGTGCTCAAAAAAATTCAATTTTTCTTAGGCAGACTATTTTATTGCATTTTCTTGCACAAAATACACCTAAAAGTGTAGAAAAAAATTGACAGCCCGATCCGAGTAGAGGAAGACCCCTATTACCAACATTTAAGCACTTTTCGCCATAAAAAAGTGCTCAAAAAAATTCAATTTTTCTTAGGCAGACTATTTTATTGCATTTTCTTGCACAAAATACACCTAAAAGTGTAGAAAAAAATTGACAGCCCGATCCGAGTAGAGGAAGACCCCTATTACCACCATTTAAGCACTTTTCGCCATAAAAAAGTGCTCAAAAAAATTCAATTTTTCTTAGGCAGACTATTTTATTGCATTTTCTTGCACAAAATACACCTAAAAGTGTAGAAAAAAATTGACAGCCCGATCCGAGTAGAGGAAGACCCCTATTACCACCATTTAAGCACTTTTCGCCATAAAAAAGTGCTCAAAAAAATTCAATTTTTCTTAGGCAGACTATTTTATTGCATTTTCTTGCACAAAATACACCTAAAAGTGTAGAAAAAAATTGACAGCCCGATCCGAGTAGAGGAAGACCCCTATTACCACCATTTTAGCACTTTTCGCCATAAAAAAGTGCTCAAAAAAATTCAATTTTTCTTAGGCAGACTATTTTATTGCATTTTCTTGCACAAAATACACCTAAAAGTGTAGAAAAAAATTGACAGCCCGATCCGAGTAGAGGAAGACCCCTATTACCACCATTTAAGCACTTTTCGCCATAAAAAAGTGCTCAAAAAAATGCCATTTTTCTTAGGCAGACTATTTTATTGCATTTTCTTGCACAAAATACACCTAAAAGTGTAGAAAAAAATTGACAGCCCGATCCGAGTAGAGGAAGACCCCTATTACCACCATTTTAGCACTTTTCGCCATAAAAAAGTGCTCAAAAAAATTCAATTTTTCTTAGGCAGACTATTTTATTGCATTTTCTTGCACAAAATACACCTAAAAGTGTAGAAAAAAATTGACAGCCCGATCCGAGTAGAGGAAGACCCCTATTACCACCATTTAAGCACTTTTCGCCATAAAAAAGTGCTCAAAAAAATTCAATTTTTCTTAGGCAGACTATTTTATTGCATTTTCTTGCACAAAATACACCTAAAAGTGTAGAAAAAAATTGACAGCCCGATCCGAGTAGAGGAAGACCCCTATTACCACCATTTTAGCACTTTTCGCCATAAAAAAGTGCTCAAAAAAATTCAATTTTTCTTAGGCAGACTATTTTATTGCATTTTCTTGCACAAAATACACCTAAAAGTGTAGAAAAAAATTGACAGCCCGATCCGAGTAGAGGAAGACCCCTATTACCACCATTTAAGCACTTTTCGCCATAAAAAAGTGCTCAAAAAAATGCCATTTTTCTTAGGCAGACTATTTTATTGCATTTTCTTGCACAAAATACACCTAAAAGTGTAGAAAAAAATTGACAGCCCGATCCGAGTAGAGGAAGACCCCTATTACCACCATTTTAGCACTTTTCGCCATAAAAAAGTGCTCAAAAAAATTCAATTTTTCTTAGGCAGACTATTTTATTGCATTTTCTTGCACAAAATACACCTAAAAGTGTAGAAAAAAATTGACAGCCCGATCCGAGTAGAGGAAGACCCCTATTACCACCAATAAAGCAAATTTCGCCATAAAAAAGTGCTCAAAAAAATTTAATTTTTCTTAGGCAGACTATTTTATTGCATTTTCTTGCACAAAATACACCTAAAAGTGTAGAAAAAAATTGACAGCCCGATCCGAGTAGAGGAAGACCCCTATTACCAACATTTAAGCACTTTTCGCCATAAAAAAGTGCTCAAAAAAATTCAATTTTTCTTAGGCAGACTATTTTATTGCATTTTCTTGCACAAAATACACCTAAAAGTGTAGAAAAAAATTGACAGCCCGATCCGAGTAGAGGAAGACCCCTATTACCAACATTTAAGCACTTTTCGCCATAAAAAAGTGCTCAAAAAAATGCCATTTTTCTTAGGCAGACTATTTTATTGCATTTTCTTGCACAAAATACACCTAAAAGTGTAGAAAAAAATTGACAGCCCGATCCGAGTAGAGGAAGACCCCTATTACTACCAATAAAGCACTTTTCGCCATAAAAAAGTGCTCAAAAAAATTCAATTTTTCTTAGGCAGACTATTTTATTGCATTTTCTTGCACAAAATACACCTAAAAGTGTAGAAAAAAATTGACAGCCCGATCCGAGTAGAGGAAGACCCCTATTACCACCATTTTAGCACTTTTCGCCATAAAAAAGTGCTCAAAAAAATTAATTTTTCTTAGGCAGACTATTTTATTGCATTTTCTTGCACAAAATACACCTAAAAGTGTAGAAAAAAATTGACAGCCCGATCCGAGTAGAGGAAGACCCCTATTACCACCATTTAAGCACTTTTCGCCATAAAAAAGTGCTCAAAAAAATTCAATTTTTCTTAGGCAGACTATTTTATTGCATTTTCTTGCACAAAATACACCTAAAAGTGTAGAAAAAAATTGACAGCCCGATCCGAGTAGAGGAAGACCCCTATTACCAACATTTAAGCACTTTTCGCCATAAAAAAGTGCTCAAAAAAATTCAATTTTTCTTAGGCAGACTATTTTATTGCATTTTCTTGCACAAAATACACCTAAAAGTGTAGAAAAAAATTGACAGCCCGATCCGAGTAGAGGAAGACCCCTATTACCACCATTTAAGCACTTTTCGCCATAAAAAAGTGCTCAAAAAAATTCAATTTTTCTTAGGCAGACTATTTTATTGCATTTTCTTGCACAAAATACACCTAAAAGTGTAGAAAAAAATTGACAGCCCGATCCGAGTAGAGGAAGACCCCTATTACCACCATTTAAGCACTTTTCGCCATAAAAAAGTGCTCAAAAAAATTTAATTTTTCTTAGGCAGACTATTTTATTGCATTTTCTTGCACAAAATACACCTAAAAGTGTAGAAAAAAATTGACAGCCCGATCCGAGTAGAGGAAGACCCCTATTACCAACATTTAAGCACTTTTCGCCATAAAAAAGTGCTCAAAAAAATTCAATTTTTCTTAGGCAGACTATTTTATTGCATTTTCTTGCACAAAATACACCTAAAAGTGTAGAAAAAAATTGACAGCCCGATCCGAGTAGAGGAAGACCCCTATTACCAACATTTAAGCACTTTTGGCCATAAAAAAGTGCTCAAAAAAATGCCATTTTTCTTAGGCAGACTATTTTATTGCATTTTCTTGCACAAAATACACCTAAAAGTGTAGAAAAAAATTGACAGCCCGATCCGAGTAGAGGAAGACCCCTATTACCACCATTTTAGCACTTTTCGCCATAAAAAAGTGCTCAAAAAAATTCAATTTTTCTTAGGCAGACTATTTTATTGCATTTTCTTGCACAAAATACACCTAAAAGTGTAGAAAAAAATTGACAGCCCGATCCGAGTAGAGGAAGACCCCTATTACCACCATTTAAGCACTTTTCGCCATAAAAAAGTGCTCAAAAAAATTCAATTTTTCTTAGGCAGACTATTTTATTGCATTTTCTTGCACAAAATACACCTAAAAGTGTAGAAAAAAATTGACAGCCCGATCCGAGTAGAGGAAGACCCCTATTACCACCATTTTAGCACTTTTCGCCATAAAAAAGTGCTCAAAAAAATTCAATTTTTCTTAGGCAGACTATTTTATTGCATTTTCTTGCACAAAATATACCTAAAAGTGTAGAAAAAAATTGACAGCCCGATCCGAGTAGAGGAAGACCCCTATTACCACCATTTAAGCACTTTTCGCCATAAAAAAGTGCTCAAAAAAATTCAATTTTTCTTAGGCAGACTATTTTATTGCATTTTCTTGCACAAAATACACCTAAAAGTGTAGAAAAAAATTGACAGCCCGATCCGAGTAGAGGAAGACTCCTATTACCACCATTTTAGCACTTTTCACCATAAAAAAGTGCTCAAAAAAATTCAATTTTTCTTAGGCAGACTATTTTATTGCATTTTCTTGCACAAAATACACCTAAAAGTGTAGAAAAAAATTGACAGCCCGATCCGAGTAGAGGAAGACCCCTATTACCAACATTTAAGCACTTTTCGCCATAAAAAAGTGCTCAAAAAAATTCAATTTTTCTTAGGCAGACTATTTTATTGCATTTTCTTGCACAAAATACACCTAAAAGTGTAGAAAAAAATTGACAGCCCGATCCGAGTAGAGGAAGACTCCTATTACCACCATTTTAGCACTTTTCACCATAAAAAGTGCTCAAAAAAATTAATTTTTTCTTAGGCAGACTATTTTATTGCATTTTCTTGCACAAAATACACCTAAAAGTGTAGAAAAAAATTGACAGCCCGATCCGAGTAGAGGAAGACCCCTATTACCACCAATAAAGCACTTTTCGCCATAAAAAAGTGCTCAAAAAAATTCAATTTTTCTTAGGCAGACTATTTTATTGCATTTTCTTGCACAAAATACACCTAAAAGTGTAGAAAAAAATTAACAGCCCGATCCGAGTAGAGGAAGACCCCTATTACCACCATTTTAGCACTTTTCGCCATAAAAAAGTGCTCAAAAAAATGCCATTTTTCTTAGGCAGACTATTTTATTGCATTTTCTTGCACAAAATACACCTAAAAGTGTAGAAAAAAATTGACAGCCCGATCCGAGTAGAGGAAGACCCCTATTACCACCATTTTAGCACTTTTCGCCATAAAAAAGTGCTCAAAAAAATTCAATTTTTCTTAGGCAGACTATTTTATTGCATTTTCTTGCACAAAATACACCTAAAAGTGTAGAAAAAAATTGACAGCCCGATCCGAGTAGAGGAAGACCCCTATTACCACCATTTAAGCACTTTTCGCCATAAAAAAGTGCTCAAAAAAATTCAATTTTTCTTAGGCAGACTATTTTATTGCATTTTCTTGCACAAAATACACCTAAAAGTGTAGAAAAAAATTGACAGCCCGATCCGAGTAGAGGAAGACCCCTATTACCAACATTTAAGCACTTTTGGCCATAAAAAAGTGCTCAAAAAAATTCAATTTTTCTTAGGCAGACTATTTTATTGCATTTTCTTGCACAAAATACACCTAAAAGTGTAGAAAAAAATTGACAGCCCGATCCGAGTAGAGGAAGACCCCTATTACCACCATTTTAGCACTTTTCGCCATAAAAAAGTGCTCAAAAAAATTCAATTTTTCTTAGGCAGACTATTTTATTGCATTTTCTTGCACAAAATACACCTAAAAGTGTAGAAAAAAATTGACAGCCCGATCCGAGTAGAGGAAGACCCCTATTACCACCATTTTAGCACTTTTCACCATAAAAAAGTGCTCAAAAAAATTCAATTTTTCTTAGGCAGACTATTTTATTGCATTTTCTTGCACAAAATACACCTAACAGTGTAGAAAAAAATTGACAGCCCGATCCGAGTAGAGGAAGACCCCTATTACCACCATTTAAGCACTTTTCGCCATAAAAAAGTGCTCAAAAAAATTCAATTTTTCTTAGGCAGACTATTTTATTGCATTTTCTTGCACAAAATACACCTAAAAGTGTAGAAAAAAATTGACAGCCCGATCCGAGTAGAGGAAGACCCCTATTACCACCATTTAAGCACTTTTCGCCATAAAAAAGTGCTCAAAAAAATTCAATTTTTCTTAGGCAGACTATTTTATTGCATTTTCTTGCACAAAATACACCTAAAAGTGTAGAAAAAAATTGACAGCCCGATCCGAGTAGAGGAAGACCCCTATTACCACCATTTTAGCACTTTTCGCCATAAAAAAGTGCTCAAAAAAATTCAATTTTTCTTAGGCAGACTATTTTATTGCATTTTCTTGCACAAAATACACCTAAAAGTGTAGAAAAAAATTGACAGCCCGATCCGAGTAGAGGAAGACCCCTATTACCACCATTTTAGCACTTTTCGCCATAAAAAAGTGCTCAAAAAAATTCAATTTTTCTTAGGCAGACTATTTTATTGCATTTTCTTGCACAAAATACACCTAAAAGTGTAGAAAAAAATTGACAGCCCGATCCGAGTAGAGGAAGACCCCTATTACCACCATTTAAGCACTTTTCGCCATAAAAAAGTGCTCAAAAAAATTCAATTTTTCTTAGGCAGACTATTTTATTGCATTTTCTTGCACAAAATACACCTAAAAGTGTAGAAAAAAATTGACAGCCCGATCCGAGTAGAGGAAGACCCCTATTACCACCATTTAAGCACTTTTCGCCATAAAAAAGTGCTCAAAAAAATTCAATTTTTCTTAGGCAGACTATTTTATTGCATTTTCTTGCACAAAATACACCTAAAAGTGTAGAAAAAAATTGACAGCCCGATCCGAGTAGAGGAAGACCCCTATTACCAACATTTAAGCACTTTTGGCCATAAAAAAGTGCTCAAAAAAATTCAATTTTTCTTAGGCAGACTATTTTATTGCATTTTCTTGCACAAAATACACCTAAAAGTGTAGAAAAAAATTGACAGCCCGATCCGAGTAGAGGAAGACCCCTATTACCACCATTTTAGCACTTTTCGCCATAAAAAAGTGCTCAAAAAAATTCAATTTTTCTTAGGCAGACTATTTTATTGCATTTTCTTGCACAAAATACACCTAAAAGTGTAGAAAAAAATTGACAGCCCGATCCGAGTAGAGGAAGACCCCTATTACCACCATTTAAGCACTTTTCGCCATAAAAAAGTGCTCAAAAAAATTCAATTTTTCTTAGGCAGACTATTTTATTGCATTTTCTTGCACAAAATACACCTAAAAGTGTAGAAAAAAATTGACAGCCCGATCCGAGTAGAGGAAGACCCCTATTACCACCATTTTAGCACTTTTCGCCATAAAAAAGTGCTCAAAAAAATTCAATTTTTCTTAGGCAGACTATTTTATTGCATTTTCTTGCACAAAATACACCTAAAAGTGTAGAAAAAAATTGACAGCCCGATCCGAGTAGAGGAAGACCCCTATTACCACCATTTTAGCACTTTTCGCCATAAAAAAGTGCTCAAAAAAATTCAATTTTTCTTAGGCAGACTATTTTATTGCATTTTCTTGCACAAAATACACCTAAAAGTGTAGAAAAAAATTGACAGCCCGATCCGAGTAGAGGAAGACCCCTATTACCACCAATAAAGCAAATTTCGCCATAAAAAAGTGCTCAAAAAAATTTAATTTTTCTTAGGCAGACTATTTTATTGCATTTTCTTGCACAAAATACACCTAAAAGTGTAGAAAAAAATTGACAGCCCGATCCGAGTAGAGGAAGACCCCTATTACCACCATTTTAGCACTTTTCGCCATAAAAAAGTGCTCAAAAAAATGCCATTTTTCTTAGGCAGACTATTTTATTGCATTTTCTTGCACAAAATACACCTAAAAGTGTAGAAAAAAATTGACAGCCCGATCCGAGTAGAGGAAGACCCCTATTACCACCATTTAAGCACTTTTCGCCATAAAAAAGTGCTCAAAAAAATTCAATTTTTCTTAGGCAGACTATTTTATTGCATTTTCTTGCACAAAATACACCTAAAAGTGTAGAAAAAAATTGACAGCCCGATCCGAGTAGAGGAAGACCCCTATTACCACCATTTTAGCACTTTTCGCCATAAAAAAGTGCTCAAAAAAATGCCATTTTTCTTAGGCAGACTATTTTATTGCATTTTCTTGCACAAAATACACCTAAAAGTGTAGAAAAAAATTGACAGCCCGATCCGAGTAGAGGAAGACCCCTATTACCACCATTTTAGCACTTTTCGCCATAAAAAAGTGCTCAAAAAAATTCAATTTTTCTTAGGCAGACTATTTTATTGCATTTTCTTGCACAAAATACACCTAAAAGTGTAGAAAAAAATTGACAGCCCGATCCGAGTAGAGGAAGACCCCTATTACCACCATTTTAGCACTTTTCGCCATAAAAAAGTGCTCAAAAAAATGCCATTTTTCTTAGGCAGACTATTTTATTGCATTTTCTTGCACAAAATACACCTAAAAGTGTAGAAAAAAATTGACAGCCCGATCCGAGTAGAGGAAGACCCCTATTACCACCATTTAAGCACTTTTCGCCATAAAAAAGTGCTCAAAAAAATTCAATTTTTCTTAGGCAGACTATTTTATTGCATTTTCTTGCACAAAATACACCTAAAAGTGTAGAAAAAAATTGACAGCCCGATCCGAGTAGAGGAAGACCCCTATTACCAACATTTAAGCACTTTTGGCCACAAAAAAGTGCTGAAAAAAATTCAATTTTTCTTAGGCAGACTATTTTATTGCATTTTCTTGCACAAAATACACCTAAAAGTGTAGAAAAAAATTGACAGCCCGATCCGAGTAGAGGAAGACCCCTATTACCACCATTTTAGCACTTTTCGCCATAAAAAAGTGCTCAAAAAAATGCCATTTTTCTTAGGCAGACTATTTTATTGCATTTTCTTGCACAAAATACACCTAAAAGTGTAGAAAAAAATTGACAGCCCGATCCGAGTAGAGGAAGACCCCTATTACCACCATTTTAGCACTTTTCGCCATAAAAAAGTGCTCAAAAAAATTCAATTTTTCTTAGGCAGACTATTTTATTGCATTTTCTTGCACAAAATACACCTAAAAGTGTAGAAAAAAATTGACAGCCCGATCCGAGTAGAGGAAGACCCCTATTACCACCATTTAAGCACTTTTCGCCATAAAAAAGTGCTCAAAAAAATTCAATTTTTCTTAGGCAGACTATTTTATTGCATTTTCTTGCACAAAATACACCTAAAAGTGTAGAAAAAAATTGACAGCCCGATCCGAGTAGAGGAAGACTCCTATTACCACCATTTTAGCACTTTTCACCATAAAAAAGTGCTCAAAAAAATTCAATTTTTCTTAGGCAGACTATTTTATTGCATTTTCTTGCACAAAATACACCTAAAAGTGTAGAAAAAAATTGACAGCCCGATCCGAGTAGAGGAAGACCCCTATTACCACCATTTAAGCACTTTTCGCCATAAAAAAGTGCTCAAAAAAATTCAATTTTTCTTAGGCAGACTATTTTATTGCATTTTCTTGCACAAAATACACCTAAAAGTGTAGAAAAAAATTGACAGCCCGATCCGAGTAGAGGAAGACCCCTATTACCACCATTTAAGCACTTTTCGCCATAAAAAAGTGCTCAAAAAAATTCAATTTTTCTTAGGCAGACTATTTTATTGCATTTTCTTGCACAAAATACACCTAAAAGTGTAGAAAAAAATTGACAGCCCGATCCGAGTAGAGGAAGACCCCTATTACCACCATTTAAGCACTTTTCGCCATAAAAAAGTGCTCAAAAAAATTCAATTTTTCTTAGGCAGACTATTTTATTGCATTTTCTTGCACAAAATACACCTAAAAGTGTAGAAAAAAATTGACAGCCCGATCCGAGTAGAGGAAGACCCCTATTACCACCATTTTAGCACTTTTCGCCATAAAAAAGTGCTCAAAAAAATTAATTTTTCTTAGGCAGACTATTTTATTGCATTTTCTTGCACAAAATACACCTAAAAGTGTAGAAAAAAATTGACAGCCCGATCCGAGTAGAGGAAGACCCCTATTACCAACATTTAAGCACTTTTCGCCATAAAAAAGTGCTCAAAAAAATTCAATTTTTCTTAGGCAGACTATTTTATTGCATTTTCTTGCACAAAATACACCTAAAAGTGTAGAAAAAAATTGACAGCCCGATCCGAGTAGAGGAAGACCCCTATTACCACCATTTTAGCACTTTTCGCCATAAAAAAGTGCTCAAAAAAATGCCATTTTTCTTAGGCAGACTATTTTATTGCATTTTCTTGCACAAAATACACCTAAAAGTGTAGAAAAAAATTGACAGCCCGATCCGAGTAGAGGAAGACCCCTATTACCACCATTTTAGCACTTTTCGCCATAAAAAAGTGCTCAAAAAAATTCAATTTTTCTTAGGCAGACTATTTTATTGCATTTTCTTGCACAAAATACACCTAAAAGTGTAGAAAAAAATTGACAGCCCGATCCGAGTAGAGGAAGACCCCTATTACCACCATTTAAGCACTTTTCGCCATAAAAAAGTGCTCAAAAAAATTCAATTTTTCTTAGGCAGACTATTTTATTGCATTTTCTTGCACAAAATACACCTAAAAGTGTAGAAAAAAATTGACAGCCCGATCCGAGTAGAGGAAGACCCCTATTACCACCATTTAAGCACTTTTCGCCATAAAAAAGTGCTCAAAAAAATTCAATTTTTCTTAGGCAGACTATTTTATTGCATTTTCTTGCACAAAATATACGTAAAAGTGTAGAAAAAAATTGACAGCCCGATCCGAGTAGAGGAAGACCCCTATTACCACCATTTTAGCACTTTTCGCCATAAAAAAGTGCTCAAAAAAATTCAATTTTTCTTAGGCAGACTATTTTATTGCATTTTCTTGCACAAAATACACCTAAAAGTGTAGAAAAAAATTGACAGCCCGATCCGAGTAGAGGAAGACTCCTATTACCACCATTTTAGCACTTTTCACCATAAAAAAGTGCTCAAAAAAATTCAATTTTTCTTAGGCAGACTATTTTATTGCATTTTCTTGCACAAAATACACCTAAAAGTGTAGAAAAAAATTGACAGCCCGATCCGAGTAGAGGAAGACCCCTATTACCACCAATAAAGCACTTTTCGCCATAAAAAAGTGCTCAAAAAAATTCAATTTTTCTTAGGCAGACTATTTTATTGCATTTTCTTGCACAAAATACACCTAAAAGTGTAGAAAAAAATTGACAGCCCGATCCGAGTAGAGGAAGACCCCTATTACCACCATTTTAGCACTTTTCGCCATAAAAAAGTGCTCAAAAAAATTCAATTTTTCTTAGGCAGACTATTTTATTGCATTTTCTTGCACAAAATACACCTAACAGTGTAGAAAAAAATTGACAGCCCGATCCGAGTAGAGGAAGACCCCTATTACCACCAATAAAGCACTTTTCGCCATAAAAAAGTGCTCAAAAAAATTCAATTTTTCTTAGGCAGACTATTTTATTGCATTTTCTTGCACAAAATACACCTAAAAGTGTAGAAAAAAATTGACAGCCCGATCCGAGTAGAGGAAGACCCCTATTACCACCATTTTAGCACTTTTCGCCATAAAAAAGTGCTCAAAAAAATGCCATTTTTCTTAGGCAGACTATTTTATTGCATTTTCTTGCACAAAATACACCTAAAAGTGTAGAAAAAAATTGACAGCCCGATCCGAGTAGAGGAAGACTCCTATTACCACCATTTTAGCACTTTTCACCATAAAAAAGTGCTCAAAAAAATTCAATTTTTCTTAGGCAGACTATTTTATTGCATTTTCTTGCACAAAATACACCTAAAAGTGTAGAAAAAAATTGACAGCCCGATCCGAGTAGAGGAAGACCCCTATTACCACCATTTTAGCACTTTTCGCCATAAAAAAGTGCTCAAAAAAATGCCATTTTTCTTAGGCAGACTATTTTATTGCATTTTCTTGCACAAAATACACCTAAAAGTGTAGAAAAAAATTGACAGCCCGATCCGAGTAGAGGAAGACCCCTATTACCACCAATAAAGCAAATTTCGCCATAAAAAAGTGCTCAAAAAAATTTAATTTTTCTTAGGCAGACTATTTTATTGCATTTTCTTGCACAAAATATACCTAAAAGTGTAGAAAAAAATTGACAGCCCGATCCGAGTAGAGGAAGACCCCTATTACCAACATTTAAGCACTTTTGGCCACAAAAAAGTGCTGAAAAAAATTCAATTTTTCTTAGGCAGACTATTTTATTGCATTTTCTTGCACAAAATACACCTAAAAGTGTAGAAAAAAATTGACAGCCCGATCCGAGTAGAGGAAGACCCCTATTACCACCATTTTAGCACTTTTCGCCATAAAAAAGTGCTCAAAAAAATGCCATTTTTCTTAGGCAGACTATTTTATTGCATTTTCTTGCACAAAATACACCTAAAAGTGTAGAAAAAAATTGACAGCCCGATCCGAGTAGAGGAAGACCCCTATTACCAACATTTAAGCACTTTTCGCCATAAAAAAGTGCTCAAAAAAATTCAATTTTTCTTAGGCAGACTATTTTATTGCATTTTCTTGCACAAAATACACCTAAAAGTGTAGAAAAAAATTGACAGCCCGATCCGAGTAGAGGAAGACCCCTATTACCACCATTTAAGCACTTTTCGCCATAAAAAAGTGCTCAAAAAAATTCAATTTTTCTTAGGCAGACTATTTTATTGCATTTTCTTGCACAAAATACACCTAAAAGTGTAGAAAAAAATTGACAGCCCGATCCGAGTAGAGGAAGACCCCTATTACCAACATTTAAGCACTTTTCGCCATAAAAAAGTGCTCAAAAAAATGCCATTTTTCTTAGGCAGACTATTTTATTGCATTTTCTTGCACAAAATACACCTAAAAGTGTAGAAAAAAATTGACAGCCCGATCCGAGTAGAGGAAGACCCCTATTACCAACATTTAAGCACTTTTCGCCATAAAAAAGTGCTCAAAAAAATTCAATTTTTCTTAGGCAGACTATTTTATTGCATTTTCTTGCACAAAATACACCTAAAAGTGTAGAAAAAAATTGACAGCCCGATCCGAGTAGAGGAAGACCCCTATTACCACCATTTTAGCACTTTTCGCCATAAAAAAGTGCTCAAAAAAATTCAATTTTTCTTAGGCAGACTATTTTATTGCATTTTCTTGCACAAAATACACCTAAAAGTGTAGAAAAAAATTGACAGCCCGATCCGAGTAGAGGAAGACCCCTATTACCACCATTTTAGCACTTTTCGCCATAAAAAAGTGCTCAAAAAAATTCAATTTTTCTTAGGCAGACTATTTTATTGCATTTTCTTGCACAAAATACACCTAAAAGTGTAGAAAAAAATTGACAGCCCGATCCGAGTAGAGGAAGACCCCTATTACCACCAATAAAGCAAATTTCGCCATAAAAAAGTGCTCAAAAAAATTTAATTTTTCTTAGGCAGACTATTTTATTGCATTTTCTTGCACAAAATACACCTAAAAGTGTAGAAAAAAATTGACAGCCCGATCCGAGTAGAGGAAGACCCCTATTACCACCATTTAAGCACTTTTCGCCATAAAAAAGTGCTCAAAAAAATTCCATTTTTCTTAGGCAGACTATTTTATTGCATTTTCTTGCACAAAATACACCTAAAAGTGTAGAAAAAAATTGACAGCCCGATCCGAGTAGAGGAAGACCCCTATTACCACCATTTTAGCACTTTTCGCCATAAAAAAGTGCTCAAAAAAATGCCATTTTTCTTAGGCAGACTATTTTATTGCATTTTCTTGCACAAAATACACCTAAAAGTGTAGAAAAAAATTGACAGCCCGATCCGAGTAGAGGAAGACCCCTATTACCACCATTTAAGCACTTTTCACCATAAAAAAGTGCTCAAAAAAATTCAATTTTTCTTAGGCAGACTATTTTATTGCATTTTCTTGCACAAAATACACCTAAAAGTGTAGAAAAAAATTGACAGCCCGATCCGAGTAGAGGAAGACCCCTATTACCACCATTTAAGCACTTTTCGCCATAAAAAAGTGCTCAAAAAAATTCAATTTTTCTTAGGCAGACTATTTTATTGCATTTTCTTGCACAAAATACACCTAAAAGTGTAGAAAAAAATTGACAGCCCGATCCGAGTAGAGGAAGACCCCTATTACCACCATTTAAGCACTTTTCGCCATAAAAAAGTGCTCAAAAAAATTCAATTTTTCTTAGGCAGACTATTTTATTGCATTTTCTTGCACAAAATACACCTAAAAGTGTAGAAAAAAATTGACAGCCCGATCCGAGTAGAGGAAGACCCCTATTACCACCATTTTAGCACTTTTCGCCATAAAAAAGTGCTCAAAAAAATTCAATTTTTCTTAGGCAGACTATTTTATTGCATTTTCTTGCACAAAATACACCTAAAAGTGTAGAAAAAAATTGACAGCCCGATCCGAGTAGAGGAAGACCCCTATTACCACCAATTAAGCACTTTTCGCCATAAAAAAGTGCTCAAAAAAATTTAATTTTTCTTAGGCAGACTATTTTATTGCATTTTCTTGCACAAAATACACCTAAAAGTGTAGAAAAAAATTGACCGCCCGATCCGAGTAGAGGAAGACCCCTATTACCAACATTTAAGCACTTTTGGCCATAAAAAAGTGCTCAAAAAAATTCAATTTTTCTTAGGCAGACTATTTTATTGCATTTTCTTGCACAAAATACACCTAAAAGTGTAGAAAAAAATTGACAGCCCGATCCGAGTAGAGGAAGACCCCTATTACCACCATTTTAGCACTTTTCGCCATAAAAAAGTGCTCAAAAAAATGCCATTTTTCTTAGGCAGACTATTTTATTGCATTTTCTTGCACAAAATACACCTAAAAGTGTAGAAAAAAATTGACAGCCCGATCCGAGTAGAGGAAGACCCCTATTACCACCATTTAAGCACTTTTCGCCATAAAAAAGTGCTCAAAAAAATTCAATTTTTCTTAGGCAGACTATTTTATTGCATTTTCTTGCACAAAATACACCTAAAAGTGTAGAAAAAAATTGACAGCCCGATCCGAGTAGAGGAAGACCCCTATTACCACCATTTAAGCACTTTTCGCCATAAAAAAGTGCTCAAAAAAATGCCATTTTTCTTAGGCAGACTATTTTATTGCATTTTCTTGCACAAAATACACCTAAAAGTGTAGAAAAAAATTGACAGCCCGATCCGAGTAGAGGAAGACTCCTATTACCACCATTTTAGCACTTTTCACCATAAAAAAGTGCTCAAAAAAATTCAATTTTTCTTAGGCAGACTATTTTATTGCATTTTCTTGCACAAAATACACCTAAAAGTGTAGAAAAAAATTGACAGCCCGATCCGAGTAGAGGAAGACCCCTATTACCACCATTTTAGCACTTTTCGCCATAAAAAAGTGCTCAAAAAAATTCAATTTTTCTTAGGCAGACTATTTTATTGCATTTTCTTGCACAAAATACACCTAAAAGTGTAGAAAAAAATTGACAGCCCGATCCGAGTAGAGGAAGACCCCTATTACCACCAATAAAGCAAATTTCGCCATAAAAAAGTGCTCAAAAAAATTTAATTTTTCTTAGGCAGACTATTTTATTGCATTTTCTTGCACAAAATACACCTAAAAGTGTAGAAAAAAATTGACAGCCCGAACCGAGTAGAGGAAGACCCCTATTACCAACATTTAAGCACTTTTGGCCATAAAAAAGTGCTCAAAAATATGCCATTTTTCTTAGGCAGACTATTTTATTGCATTTTCTTGCACAAAATACACCTAAAAGTGTAGAAAAAAATTGACAGCCCGATCCGAGTAGAGGAAGACTCCTATTACCACCATTTTAGCACTTTTCACCATAAAAAAGTGCTCAAAAAAATTCAATTTTTCTTAGGCAGACTATTTTATTGCATTTTCTTGCACAAAATACACCTAAAAGTGTAGAAAAAAATTGACAGCCCGATCCGAGTAGAGGAAGACCCCTATTACCAACATTTAAGCACTTTTCGCCATAAAAAAGTGCTCAAAAAAATTCAATTTTTCTTAGGCAGACTATTTTATTGCATTTTCTTGCACAAAATACACCTAAAAGTGTAGAAAAAAATTGACAGCCCGATCCGAGTAGAGGAAGACCCCTATTACCACCATTTTAGCACTTTTCGCCATAAAAAAGTGCTCAAAAAAATTCAATTTTTCTTAGGCAGACTATTTTATTGCATTTTCTTGCACAAAATACACCTAAAAGTGTAGAAAAAAATTGACAGCCCGATCCGAGTAGAGGAAGACCCCTATTACCACCAATAAAGCACTTTTCGCCATAAAAAAGTGCTCAAAAAAATTCAATTTTTCTTAGGCAGACTATTTTATTGCATTTTCTTGCACAAAATACACCTAAAAGTGTAGAAAAAAATTGACAGCCCGATCCGAGTAGAGGAAGACCCCTATTACCAACATTTAAGCACTTTTCGCCATAAAAAAGTGCTCAAAAAAATTCAATTTTTCTTAGGCAGACTATTTTATTGCATTTTCTTGCACAAAATACACCTAAAAGTGTAGAAAAAAATTGACAGCCCGATCCGAGTAGAGGAAGACCCCTATTACCACCATTTTAGCACTTTTCACCATAAAAAAGTGCTCAAAAAAATTTAATTTTTCTTAGGCAGACTATTTTATTGCATTTTCTTGCACAAAATACACCTAACAGTGTAGAAAAAAATTGACAGCCCGATCCGAGTAGAGGAAGACCCCTATTACCACCATTTAAGCACTTTTCGCCATAAAAAAGTGCTCAAAAAAATTCAATTTTTCTTAGGCAGACTATTTTATTGCATTTTCTTGCACAAAATACACCTAAAAGTGTAGAAAAAAATTGACAGCCCGATCCGAGTAGAGGAAGACCCCTATTACCACCATTTTAGCACTTTTCGCCATAAAAAAGTGCTCAAAAAAATGCCATTTTTCTTAGGCAGACTATTTTATTGCATTTTCTTGCACAAAATACACCTAAAAGTGTAGAAAAAAATTGACAGCCCGATCCGAGTAGAGGAAGACTCCTATTACCACCATTTTAGCACTTTTCACCATAAAAAAGTGCTCAAAAAAATTCAATTTTTCTTAGGCAGACTATTTTATTGCATTTTCTTGCACAAAATACACCTAAAAGTGTAGAAAAAAATTGACAGCCCGATCCGAGTAGAGGAAGACCCCTATTACCACCAATAAAGCACTTTTCGCCATAAAAAAGTGCTCAAAAAAATTCAATTTTTCTTAGGCAGACTATTTTATTGCATTTTCTTGCACAAAATACACCTAA